>NC_044008.1:23528275-24153275 GCF_900496995.4 Aquila chrysaetos chrysaetos | reverse complement strand
GTGGGCAGAGATGTGTAATTGATATTCACAAAATCACAAAAGTCCTTGGAGGATTTATGGCACAAGCAGGACTAGAAATGTGACTTTCAATCTTGTATACAATTGCTTCTGCCTCACAGTCTCAGCACTAACCAGCGTGCTTAGCTCTGCTGTGACAGTTACATGTCAGAGAGCCCAGGGTAGTAACAAACCCCTTTTGTTCTTGTTACATGCATGAAAACATTACTTGAGGTAGTTTGATTTGTGCTACCGCACCTGACATTTTCTCTGTCAGCAGAGAGAACTACCAAATTTGACAAATAGAACGACTCCTGCTCGAAACACTTTTCTGGAAATCAATTTGACTGTTTCACCTGGCAGGTTTGTAAATTCCCCAAACCTGATGTTCCGTCCTCGAGATGAAAAATGCTTCAAAATACGAGGATGGTTTTTGACTTTCTTTGGGTCCAAGACATTTGTCGCAGCCTGCAATATGTGAAGCAGTTTGTTCACAAAGCCTTCAAGAATTTCTTGTGCCTTGAGACAGTGTTCACTCTGTTAATCTGGAAACAGCTACAGGAGATGATCATGGCTGAGTTTGGCCAACAAGAGCCAAGTTCTCCAGAAGCCAGTGTTCTCCTTTCTATTTTCTGTTACCAAGAAGGAGTGTTTGGTAGTCTCCTGCAATAAATTTCCTCTGCTTGAGGTCATGATCTGTGCACTCAAAATACCTTCCAGAGGCTGGACATAATAGAATAGCTCAACTGCAAGTAGCCAGTGCAGCTACATAGTTCAAGGCAGGTTGGATTTGGTTGAAGCTGCATGGGAACAGTTTTATTTGTCTAGTCCAGCTGTGCTCCTTGCATACATTTTTTTGCTAACTTTACACCAACAGAGTTTTCCTAGACAGGGGAAATTCCCTGTTTCTTTATGTCATTGTAGCTTATACTTATTGTGGAGCCTGTTAATAGCTACTGGTCATCAGCTCCGTATATTCCAGCCTTGCTCATGTAAGGTGCTGTTCTACTGAATGGCAGAAGGGTCAGCTGAACCAGCTTGTGCGTGCACTGTGATCATGACACAATGAGTTAGAGGATTTTCTGAAAGCATGGCAGAGCTATAAGCAATGTCAGAAGATACGTGACAAAAGGAATGTGTGCACTGCAGGCATCTTGTGTTTCGCCTCCGCGCTGTGCTCTGTGGGTTGTTTCAGTGAAAATGCAACATGTTCCCTTGCCAGGGGACTGTTAGCTGTAACTTGGGGCAGAAGAGCAATGCCTGAGATCAATAGTGAATAAGAAAACTTAGCATTAGATTAACCCAATGTAAGGACATGATGTAAAGTAGAATCAGTGATGATGTAAAATTGAATCAGTGTGACTAGACATAGTGTTTGCAACTGTAACATATGCAGAAAGCCACAGGAGCTGTTGTCCCATTATATGGCTGTTATAGCATTTATTTTTTATATGTTTATTTTATGTATATCTAAAATTTTATATATATATATTTCATGCAATCCTAATACTGGACACAAACTACTAGCTCTTTATGCAATGTATAGTGCTCTTTCTGAGTGTTGGAATGCAACTGTCTATGCTAGTAAGCTTTTAGCTTTTTAGCTAGTGTTTTTGGCATGATTTTTTCATGTGCCTTGAGTAACTTATCCAAAGAATTCCTGCTGGAGTTGGAAAGTTCCAGTGCGGGCTGCCAATAGACAGTTTGCATGCAACCACCCAATTTCCCAGGATAACAGTGATTACTAGCATAGTAACCAGCTTTTCTGTGTCAGCTGGTTTCAAGACCCAGGAATACTCTCAGTAAATTTAATTTACTAGCATAATTCTCAGGTGTCTCATCTTTCTTTTCCCTTCATTTTTACTTGATCTCCATAAAACTCCCTCTGATCTCTTACAACCCAGAGTTACTGAGACTGCATTCAGAAAAAGTAAGTTAGGTCTTTCATACTTAGGAAACCAACTGAAAGGTTGAATAAGAAAATAACTTCAGGTTTCTTTTATTGCTTCAAGTTACCATAGGTGTCATATCTCTGATGTTCAAACTTTTCTCTGCAACTAACTAGGTCTAGGAATTTAATATTTTTGCCCCTCAGGAATCACCAGAATCCATACACTGAAGCTTTGGGAAAAAAACCTGTCAATAGACTTTCCTGTAAATGCAATATGCAACAAAACATCATAAAATGCAAGAAGTGCATAAAATTAACTGCAGAAGTGCTTAAAGGCATACAGTAATTCATCTACTACATTATTTTAAACTCTCTGTTGTAATAAATGCATGCATTTAATATTACTGACATAACTAATCTTTGTGAAATCAGTAGGACATCTCACAATGGCTGGTATTAAGGACAAACATTGGTAATTGCAACAGCATCACATATAGGTAAAATAAAACTTTTTTTTTTTTTTTTAAATTCCATCATCAGATGGAGCAGGCTTAGTAAAAAAATTCAGAAATTTTCATGACCACAAAATAAAAAAAACCCCAAGGGTCAGCTCTCTTAAAAGGTAGTAACGACTTTGGCTTCTCTCTTCCAGTGGAAGTTCATATAAGAAAGAAAAAACTATCCCCTCAGAATTTTACCTGAGGTTTTTAAAATGTAATTTATGGATTCTCATACTGTAAAACTGTAATTTCCCTCAAGGGAAAATATCAGGATTTTATTAAGGAGCAGAGGTAAGTTATTACAAGCCCTTCTGGCTAGCCTGGTGGTTTTATCTTTTTTTTTTACTATACCAGATTTCCTGATGGAAAAGTAATTGGCAGGTATTCAGAGAGATGTGGATCCAGCTTACAACATCCAAAGTTAAAGCTAGCAATTGAAATAGAAGAACCTATCCTTTCTCCATGGGACATTTACTTTTTAAAAATTCTGTATAGCTGTATTCAGTAATACTCAGACACTAAGCCAACACCAATGAGTAACTGTTTGAGCCCAAACAGCTTCCCCTGAGTTCTGGTGAACTATGCTTAAAGCCAGATTTCTGTTTCTATGATCCTGGTAAGCCAAGAGCCAGTTCAACTTTTCTTATGAATAAGAGTAGCTTGAGGTTATCCAAATTTACACAGCAAATCCACTACTCCAGCACTCAAACTGTTTTGCCAATACTAAGGCTGCTCTAGTGACCTTCTTTCACTGTTCGTAATACTACTGTAGCCACAGTAGTAAAAAGATAAATGAAATATAAGATAAATAGAGAGAGGCAACAGTCAGATAGTTGAAAAAAAATGGCAGAGCTGGAGGAAAGAGGATTCTTTCAAATGTTATTCCATTATTGGGCAAGTATTAGCAAGTCTTTACCACAGACTGGAGAAAAGCTGGGGGAAGGGATAGAAAATGAAGCAAAACTGACAAAAAATAAATCACTATATAGTTTGAACTATCTTGAATTTTTATCAGGTGGAGATTCCCTTTACCACAATTACTTGCAACACTTCAGTGCTGTATGGATGTCAAGTGAAGCTGTTAATTCTGGTCAGATAATTTATTCAACTTGTTTGATAAACACATTTGAGAGAGGCTCAGTGTTATTTCTGAGAAAACTGCAATGATCTGATGATCCATCCCTGCCCTGCAGGACAGGACCCTGTTTACTTATCAACTGTGTAATGGTTTTTCCTCTTCCATTCACAGATCCAGTGAAGAATAAGAATTGATCAATTTTTGTTGATAAAATACATAACTTGATACTGCCAGTCGTAGAATTAGCCATTTCTTTTTAAAATCTGTCAGGAACATTTGAGTGTAAGACCTACTAGTGTTGACAGTTGCACATCCTGACTACAGGGTATGCAAAGAAACAGCTTGGAGTAGCCTTCAAAAACAACCAGTGATGGCAAAACCACCGATTACTTCAAATACCAAGCTTGGTCATTTATTAATTGTATTATAGAACAGAAATTAGGGGGCTAGAATCAGAGAGCAAGAACGTCTCTTTTAATCTATACTTCTAGGGTTTTATTCATTTTAAATTTAACTAACACTAATCATGGGTGAAACAGGCAGGATGGGCGATGCTGTTGCATCAGGAGGGATATGTGAAATAGACGGTTTGTGTACTTTCTGCCTTCCCACGAACCAGTTGGCATCATAATCCAAGCACTACTTTTTAGGATACCAGGATCAATACTGAAAATGGGAGAAGTAATAAGCAGCTTTAATTCTTCCCATAAAGTCGGAATACCATCTACCAAATAATAAATAGGCTCAACCATTGCTCTGTTTTCTGGAATGCTACTTATCCACAAGGACCTATTTAATTATTTCTTTGGTTTTATAGGTCTGTCTACAGTCATTTACTTTTTCTTCACAGTCGGTTACCCAAGGTAATTCTAACTCTAATGAGACTGGGATGTTTTGCTACAGAAGTAGGAGGACAGATTAGAGGCCCTGCTGAGAGCATTTTCCTCCTGCTAACAGCGAAAGCCTCTTCTGCCGAGGCTTCTGAATCCCTCTGTGAAACGGCCTCGGTGCCCTGAGACGCCTCACCTGAGACCCCCACCCATCCACTCCGTCCGTGGCCCCGAGCCCCACTTCACCTCAAGCCGGGGCCCCTACTCCTTGCCTCACCTGCCTCTCTCCAGCCCTGTCCAGTGCGTTCCTGAGCTGTGGATTGGGTTTCCTGGACTGGTATTAGACGTGACTCGTTCCCTCAGCTTTGTCTGGCCTGAGGGTGGGACCGGCTGTGGCGGGCACCCTGCTCCGATGCGCCGGGTCCGTGCCCCGCTGGCGAGGACGCGCTGATGCCTGTGCTGTGCGTGCCCTCAGCTGGGATTTGCCCTCCCTGCGGAGCAGCCTGCCTCCTGCTGCTCCTCAGCAATACTTTTAGCAAGGAATGGGACTTAGTCTTGGGGACCTTTGTCAATCCAGTGGCTGTTCCAGCTTTGCAAAGACTAAATTCAAGAGGCTGCGGGGCCTACAGCCACCTGGCAGAGCTGCTCATACCCGCGGAGCATCTGGGTTGCCCGTGCACCCTTCAGCCACATCACGAGGGCTGAGGGATCTGGACTGGAACACATCCCAAATCCCACTTCTGTCATTTCATTTTAAGATGAAAACCCTGCTGAATTCTGTTCCAATGGCCTGTTATTCCTGTGATTTATCATTACAAAATTATTTATCTTAACCACCAAATGCCTCAAAAAAGGCATCTCTATCAAGTTAGCACCCACTGATATCCATGATAAATACCTGTTGTTTCAACGGGAACATAAGCTAAAGTTTTGTGTGCTGTTGAAGACTTCATCTGTACTAGCAGTCATGTAATCCGTTAGTTTAAATTATCAGCTAGATGGTAGTGGTACCACAGAGGGGGCTGAAACAGAGTTTTTTGAATAATCTGCCCTGGATCTGAAGAAGAACCTTAATTTGGATGACGTAAGTGCAAGGGTGAATGTGTATGTGTGTCCTTTAACCAGACTGTCTATGTGCAACTATTTCTGTAGCATGACAAACAAAAAAATATGCTCAGCGTAAAAGCTAAGCATGGAATCATCCTTCAACAGACCTATTTTTAAAAGATAAAATCAAACAGGCAACGCTAATGGAAGGAGCAAGCAGACTTTAAGACAGGCGTTATATTGCATTTCTTTGTTGAAAGGCAAGAACAAATATGTAAGTTTCACACATTGTCCTTTTGCTTTGATTATATTTTTGTGTTTCAGCCCTTTCAGTTTAAATACTTCGACATCACTTCCGTCTCAGCATCATTCCTGTTTGCTGTTGGCTTAAATATCCTCCTTTGAGACAATAAACTGATAAGTTCTAAAGTGAATCAATGATCCTAGGCAGGCTGTATGGGAGAATGATTAATCATAACTAATAATTATATTTTGAGAGAAGTAGCTCTCCTCAGACTAGGGGCTGGAAATTGTTGGTACTAATGTTGTTCGATTGTTGCTTTGTTTCTTAATTACCTCTGAAAAAATAGGCAAATCTTTCTTGTTGCCAGGAAGCTCTCTCATCATAAGCATATTGCACATAGGGGCCCACTTCACTCAAAGCATGAGAATACAAAATTAGCATTTTAAACTCCATTCTTTAACTATTTTATTATAGTCTCTGCCTATTACACCGTAAAATATTGCAGCGTCTGTTCGGAAATGTAGTAGTAACACGTAGGAAGAAAATATGTTAAAGCTTCCATCATCTGGCTTAAGAGGGCTAGCTAAAGCTTTAGATGTTATTTAAACATATATTTTCATGACTTCATTTGATTTTTATTGTTATATTTTAGAACATTACCAATAATGCTGTCAGCCATTTTTATATGAGTAAATGACACAGGTTTGTGTTTTTTCCTTTATTTTGTTCCTGATTCCTTTCCGTGAGTTTCAGCAATCAGCCTAAAATTCTTAGTCCAAATTTTCAGAGGGATCATGTTAAAGAAGGCTGTGTTAGACTATTGGATTTTTTTGTTGAAAGAAATAGAAACTCTGACTCTGAACCCTATAGCACTGACTGGAAGCATCTCAAAAAATCAAATCACAGCAGTCCATTCCTCTCTTCTTGGTTTTTGGAAAGGAAAGAATAAACAAAACAGATGCAAAAGAATGTCACAGTCTGAGGAGGCAGAAAGGGTATTTGAACAAGGAGAATGTCTCAGCCTTGCCCTAATCCAGCTAACAAGTTTCAGTTTCCTTAAACTGTTGTTTCAGTTTCCTATTTCTGTTGTTCCTTAAATATCCTTCCCAACCCATCTCATCTCAGCCCCATGGGGATGAGGATGGCTAGCTAGAAGGATTGGATTGTTTAATTTTTTATTGTGTCAGCATATTTTTTCCTTTAGTAATGTCAGAAGTTATTTTCTTTAATTAAAAGAATTACTCAAAAGAGGAGAAAATTTTGAAGGTGACCATCATTTTAAATGTTTTGTTATTAAGCAGTTATAATTGCCCAGTTTGTGTACTTCAGTACAAGAGAAACATCAACGAACTGGAGAGAATCCAGTGGAGGGCCACTAAAGTGTTTATGGGCCTGGAGCATATAATGTAGGAAGAGGGACTGCGAAGCTGAATTTTTTTAGGCTGATGGGGTCTTCCCCGACTGAAATGGGGTTAGAGAAGATGAAGCTAGACTCTTCTTGGAGGTGCACAAAAAAGTCTTTGCAGTGAGAGCAGTTAAGCACAGGAACAGGTTGCACAGAGAGGCTGCAGAATATCGACCCGGCAAGTCCTTGAGCAGCCTGCTCCAACCTTGGAAGTTAGCTCTGTGCCAGGGAGCAGCATGAGCGGGCTGCTCTGCAAAAGTTGCTGGCTGATCATGCAGGGATGGGGTTAAGGAAGCCAAGGCTGACCTGGAATTGAATCTGGCAAGGGATATGAAGGACAAAAAGAAAGGATTATGCAAGTACGTAAACAGCAAAAGGAATAGTAGGGAAAACCCGTGCTGAATAGGGGACAGGAACTGCTGACAAAGGCATGGAACAGACCAAGGTACTCAGTGCTGCCTTTGCTTCAGGCTTTACTGGTAAGACCAGCCTTCAGAAATCACAAGCTCCTGGGACCAGAGGAAAGTCTGGAGCAAGGAAGAATTACCCTAGATGGAGGAGGACCACGTTAGGGAGAACTTAAACTGAACATCCAGAAATCCATGCAGCCTGGTGGGTTACAGCCACAAGTGCTGTGTCACTAGAAGCACAAGAAGGTAAAGCATAAGAAGGTGATCAGGAGTAGTCAGCATGGATTTATGAAAGGGAAATCATGCTTAACCAACCTGACAGCATTATACAATGAGGTGACTAGATTGGTGGATGAGGGGAGAACAGTGAGTATTGTTTAACTTGACTTTAGTAAGGCTTTTGACACTATCTTCCATAACATCCTCACAGATTAGCTGACAAAATATGGGTTGCATAAATGGGCAGTGAGGTGGATTAAAAACTAGCTGAATCCCGAGGTTGTGATCAGTGGCACAAAGTCCATTTGGAAGAAAGCCACTAGTGGTGTACCTCAGGGGCTCATACTGGGGCCAATAGTATTTAACCTCTTCATTAATGACTTGGATGATGGGACAGTGTTAACCAGTTTGAATATGACACAAAACTGGGAGGAATGGCTGGTACACCAGATGGTTCTGCTGCCGTTCAGAGACCTGGACTTCCTGGAGAATTGGGATGAGAGATTTCCCATGAAGTTCAACAAAGGGAGTGCAAAGACCTGCATCTGAAGAGGAATAACCCCATGTACCAACCGGTACAAACAGGGGCTGGCCGGCTAGAAAACAGCTCTGTAGAGAAAGGTGTTGGGGTTCTGGTGACCAAAGAGCTGACCATGAGGTAGCAGTGCACTCCTGTAACAAAGGCGGCCAACAGCATCCTGGACTACATTAGTGTGCTGGGTTGGCCCCGGCTAGCAGCAGAGCTGCTTGCTCACTCCTCCCATACATACACACACAGAGGGAGAACAGGGGAGAAAAATAAGAAAAAACAGAGTGAGAAAATTCATGAATCAAAATAAAGACAGGGAAATCACTCACTCATTACTGTCATGGACAAAACAGGCTTGACTTGGGAGGTTTAACTCAATTTAAAAACATTTAATTACTAATCCAGTATTGGGAAGCAAAGAAGACAAACATTTAAACGCTTAAAGAAAACACCTTTTCTCCTCCTGTCCATGCTCAACTTCACTCCAGACACGTCTCCTTCCCTTTTCCTAGTCTCCACTCCCCTCAGTCCCTTTGTTGAGGCAATGGGCATTGAAGGAGGTTGGGGTCACTACATAGGGGTTTCTTTCTGCAGCTACTTGTTCCTTACTCTTTTTTTTTCCACTCTGCTTTCCTTCTTAGTGGTGACTGTTCTGGTGGTGGTCCTCCACAGGCTGCCATCCCTTCAGTGATGTACCTGCTTTGGCATGGGTCCTTTATGGTCCACAGGCTCCTCAGGGTTTTACCTGCTCGATCATGGGCTTATCTATGGGCTGAAATCCCTCTGGGTTGTTACCACCTCCACTGTGGAGCACCTTCTACTGCTCTGGCCTTGTTCCTTTATGTGCTGGTTTTGGCTGGGGTAGAGTTAATTTTCTTCACAGTAGCTAGTATGGGGCTATGTTTTGATTTGTGCTGAAAACAGTGTTGATAACCCAGAGATGTTTTAGTTGTTGCTGAGCAGTGCTTACCCAGAGCCAAGGCCTTTTCTGCTTCTCCCCCCACCCCACCAGCGAGGAGGCTGGGGGGGCGCAAGGAGCTGGGAGGGGACACAGCCGGGACAACTGACCCAAGGGGTATCCCAGACCATAGGACGTCATGCTCAGCATGTAAAGCTGGGGGAAGAAGAAGGAAGGGGGGACGTTCGGAGTGATGGCGTTTGTCTTCCCAAGTCACCGTCACACATGATGGAGCCCTGCTGTCCTGGAGATGGCTGAACACCTGCCTGCCCATGGGAAGTGGGGAGTGAATTCCTCATTTTGCTTTGCTTGTGTGCGCGGCTTCTGCTTTACCTATTCAACTGTCTTTATCTGAGGCCACGGGTTTTCTCACTTTTACTCTTCTGATTCTCTCCCCATCTCGCCGTGGGGGGAGTGAGTGATCGGCTGTGTGGTTCTTAGTTGCCTGCTGGGGTTAAACCGCAACACTTTGTCTTGGTGTTTACTTCCCTTTCTTAAATACGTTGGCAGAGAGGCACCAGCAGCTTCACTGATGGCCTCAGCTGTGTCCTGTGGTGGGTCTGGTGTGGAGCCAGCTGGAACCAGCTGCAAGTGGCACAGGGAGCCCCTTACCTCCTCTCACAGAGACTACACATGCAGCCCTTCCTGCTCCTAAAACCTTGGCTTTTATCCAACACAGTTAGAAAGAGTGTTGCCAGCAGGTCAAGGGACGTGATCCTTCCCCTCCGCTCAGCACTAGTAAAGCCACAGCTGGACTACTGTGTCTAGTTCTGGGCTCCCCAGTGTTAGACAGAGATGGACATACTGGAGCAAGTCCAGCACAGGGTCATGAAGATGATTAAGGAACTGGAGCATCTCTCCTGTGAAGAAAGGCTGAGAGGGCTGGGACCATTCAGCCTGGAGAGGAGAAATCACAGGGGGAATCTTATCAGTGTTTGTAAATACCTGATGGGAGAGATCCAAAGACAGAGCCAGACTCTTGTGAGTGGTGCCCACTGACAGGACAAAAGGCAATGCACACAAATTGCCTCTGGCAGACAAATTGTTCCCTTGCAGACAGGGGACACCATTCCACAGAACTGAAATGAGAAGAGGAGAGCAGATCTGGTGATGGTAACCAGGTTCATTGAGTGGTCACCAGAGACGTGTGTAGTGACAAAACACATTTGAAGTCAAGCCAACAAGGCCAGTATCAACAAGATACAAGGCCATGCACAGCTTGCATACATTATAGCTCAAGGAAAGATGTAAAGCAAGGGCCTGAGGTTAAATGCAGCTTGTGAGGCAATGTGCACGGAGTGCATGGTTAGAAAAGCCAGATGAGGCTTCTCACTGCTCTTCTTCACTACTTAGTTGTCTTCACAGAAGTCTGAACCAAGGTGTCACAGCTGTGCTATATCATAGCTGACTTTGATCCAGGCAGCTGATCCTTGGGCAAAGAGGTTACAGAGAATGACAGTTACAGAGTGGTCAGGGCAATTAGAGTCTGCCGGTGCACATATGTACCTGCTTGGAGGAGGCACTTGGACTAGATGATGTCCAAAGGTCCTTCCCAACCTGAATTATGTTATGATTCCATGACTGATAAGTCAAATCCTGTTTCTTCTTCTTCAGATGGATTATTTATTTTTGTTAAAGTACATTCACAGTCTGTCCTTGTTGATGATGGTTTATTTGCTGGAAGATCAGAAGATGAAAAACGATGTGCCATTTCTGAGTGGTAAATTCTCTTCAATTCTGGGAAGCGGAATCTGGGGTCTAGGAGATATGCCTCATAGACAATATGCCTGAAAGGACCAAGGCCATGTAATTCATTTGCTACCATCTTCAATGCAGGATCAATTAAAGCTAAAGCATTTCTGACAGTGACTTGATTGACCACTTAAAAACCTCTAGCAATGAAGACACCTGAGCTTACACTGGCAGTACTTCATCATCTTTATTGTTATAAAGTGTTTCCTTACTGTCTACCCTAAACGTGTCTTGCTGCAACTGGAGCCCATTATTCCTATCCACTGTAGAAATGGAAAATAAATTACTTCCTTTCTCTTCTCAACAGTGTTTGATGTTTTTAAAGACTGCAAGTATGTCTGTTCCTTTTTTTATTCTTAGTTATTTTTAGTCTAAGTAATCCTATGTCCTTCAGACTTTTTTCACGTGGCATGTTTCTAGATGTTCTCATTATTCTCCTCTCACGTCTTTGTCTGGTCTGCATCTTTTTTTGAAGTGCAGTGCTCAAAGCAGAACATCACACTATGGCTGATGGAAGGCTTAATTCCCATATTTTGGAAGTTATACTTCTGTTTACTTGAAAAAGAGGTGCTAGAAATTGACAATGAAGTATCAGAAGCTTTTAAAAACCACGTTCATACTAATGGAATTGCAGAAAATCACTCAGCATGAACCAGTGTTCATGTGGTGAAAGTGTGTGCTTCCTAAAATAAGTATGTTTTCTATTTCTTGCTTTCTCACACGCATATGTGTGCACATACCACTCATTTCTGTTGTATTTGGAGCTAGAATTCATCACATTCTCTTTAGGTACATTTATAATGTAGATATTCCACAGCAGGTATCCCATTACCATCAAAGGAAAACACAAGAATTATTAATCTGATTTATTTTAAGATACCTTCTCTAACATGAGCCATACCACAATCTAGAATTCCCATTTTTTCACCACTGCTTATAAAATGAGTCTAAATTTCTAGCTTACATATAGACGGTGAAGGAGTTTACACATGGTCAGATGCATCCCATCTCCTATGCTTCTGATTATTTCCAGTACACCAGTAACTTAACAGTAATACTTGTCCATAAAGGTCAAGGTAATCAATAAGCTTCTTTCCCCTAAAGGCAGTATTTATTTGACTCACAGGCCATTTAGTAGTCATACTGCAATGCTGTTACTAGATGCTGTTTATTTTGAATAGCTTATGTAAACTAGTGCTACTGCTGTTGTCCTAGGCCTCTTTCTCACATCTACAATTAAAATGATTTTTATGTATACTGTTTACTAGTTTCCTATTGACACTGTAATATATTTCATGTATCCAAAAAGACATAGGTCAAATTCTCTTTACATTCATATATTGCACAGCATCATTCAGTCCTAAGACTTCTCCATAAAATGTAAATAAGGAGTCCTAAGAAGATGAAACAGTGTTCTGCTTTAAATCTTTTTCCCCTGGTGTTAGAAATGTCTGGATAATTAGTGAAACATGTCTTTGAGCTTAGATTAGTTATGTCATGCTTCTTTATTGGACAAAAAGGTATGTTTTGATATGATAGACAGCTTTTCTGTTCACGTTTCTGTCTCTATCATTGCAATTCCAAAATGAAGAGGCTTTTAATTGATAGCTTGCATCCTCTCACCCTCAGCACAGCTGTTGCTGGTTTGCCAGCTTGCTGCCTTTCTCAGTCATTTTGTCAATACCTTTCCTACCAAGTCTGTTAACAACCGACTAAACAGCACAAAGTCAGAGGGGTTAATATTCTCTCTTGCATTCATAACAACATGTACCTTAACATCTAGTACAACTGAAAGGCACAGAAACTGAACTATAAAGCATGGGCTGTCAATAAAATACTGTCACCTTATACTTACTATACACTCTTACTCTTTGTAAGATCCCAAGTTTCTAAAAAATCACTCTGCGTGGAGGGTTTTTTTTTTCCAAACATAATATAATTTCTATCTTTTTAATTTAGTCCTCTTCAGTAACTACTGTATTTCATCATTTAACTCCGAAATTGGATGCCTTAGGGCTTGACTTTATCATGCACTGATAAAATGAAGAGAAACAGACCTTTAAAAATAATTGCCAAAATAGAGTCTGTCAGCAAGCATTAGGCTCAGCTGTGGCACTGGCTTGAAAAGGTTATTTTGCTTTAGAATACATTAAACATTTATTAGCTTCACCTCAGGTAAACATGCAGTTGTTTACATATCTGCAAATTTGTATAGACACACTTGTAAATGAATTTAGAAAGGAGTACCACATCCATAAATGTATACCTTCGTTATCTATGGTTTGAAAAATAAATAATCGGTGTTCCATTAGCAATTGCCCAGGGGTAGAAAGGTAGGGTATTTGGGGAGCAGGACCCATTTCCTTAATCCGTCTAGTAAAATGTGCTACTACTCGTTTGATTCGTTTTGTCTTCCTTCTGCCTCAAACTTCCTCTCCACAAGTCGTGCAGATTGGCTTAGGGCAACAGTACATGAAAGTAAAAATGAATTCTGGCTTTCTTCATACTTACCAGTAAGAGAAGATGACCTAAACCCATAAGAAATGTCTCTGCTGTGATCAAAAGAGATTTGTGAAACTGAAGGTCTCAACAAACTGTTTTTAAAATCTTGCTGAGGCCAGGTAACATTCAAAGGGTTTTCTTTGGCACCTGGGATAGGTTTTTGGTGGAATGTGGACATGTTGCTGGACCATACAACACAGTTATTAAGAAAACTTACTCTCCAGAACTCGTCACTTAATTCGGTGTCAACATTTTGAACTTCAGAGTTCCTCAGGTCTGTGAACTTAGACTCCTGCTTATGTAGAGAAGTCCAGTCTGGGGAAAACAGCACCTAGCTCATGGCCAGAGTCCCCGGATTAAGCAGTAGACAGAAAGCCTCAGAGCATAGCAAATGCACAAAAAAAGTGAATGAGAAAGAATTGAATGCTCGAATGCAGTATTAGAAATCTGGGTTCTAGCCTGAGTTCTCAGGACTATTTCAATATTCTGGATAACGTAAATGAATAAATAGTCATAGGATTTGAGACAGCACCAGTATTTAAAGTTGGTTCGGACCTCGAAACAAATTCCTCCATACTATTTTCCAGTGCTTGACTCAGTTTTATCTGCTCTATCACTTCTCTCTGTAACATTATTTACTTAGTGTTTCCTCAGCACTTTTATTTCTAGCGATCTTTAATAATAGATACCTTTCAGAAACTATGTTTTATTATTCTTGCCTGTCTGCTGCCTGTAAAATATAAGTTTTTTACGTCCTATGGCAGTAATTCAGATTCTTCTGTTTTGTCCCTTGCAACAGTGCACAAGTTTTCTGAGCTTTTTACTGCCCTCACCAAATTTTCCAAGTAGATTAGGTTTCATTCTATCAATGATTGTTTTCCTAGCACCTTTTTCCTATAAATCTTACCATTTTCCTCCTCTTGCAGTCCTTCTCCTTCCTGTGTCTTTGATTGTCTGATTTTCCTTTTCCTTTGTACTGAAATCAGACATGGACTCTACATGATTTTTTACAACTTTCTTCAGTAATTTAGCAATTGAAAGTTTGTCTTATCTGTGTATTTTCCCAGCTACTTAAATAGATTTCATCGGTTGAGGGAATTAATCCTTAAATAAATTCTCCCAGTGCTAAGACATCCCCAGCTTTTCACATGATTGAACCACCTTTTCATTTGCATTATCCTGTCCTTACTTCTCTAGAAAAAAACTCCTTGGCCTGCACTTCTGTAAGCCTCTTCCGCAGATCTGTGTAATCCTCCATACACCCTTCCTGTGGGACACTGGCAGTCCTTCACTGCAGTGTAAAGGACGGTCAGGACACCTCTTGTAGTTACCTTGGCCTTCAGTCCCTTCATCTACAATGCAGCTCCTTGGTCATGGCAAGCAACAAGTAATTTTAGAAATATTACAGTGACAGGCTGAAAAATTATTTCTCAATATGAAGTTTCACTCACGTAGGTATGCTTCTGCCAAGTGTCAGTGTTCTTCCTGATCTTCTCCTATCTAGATTTCTTTCCATGTACAGATCTCCAACACTAAATCCTTTTGGTTCTTGTACCTTATTGAGTGATTTTTTACCTTATTTTTCTTTACATTTTCCATAGATTAGTATAACTGTCATTTAGGATTGACAAGCTGACCATCCACTGTGGTGAAATGCAAGAGGTTTCATATACTTTCTCAGCTTTCAAGACATAGTCCCTCCTGCAAAATTCCTAAGCTTCAAGCTGGAAAAAGTCACCAATACTGTCAGCTGTGACCAAACAAATCACCAGGAAACAGAGGAGAATTTTTTTGTCCCCAAGGAACAAAGCCCAGGTTCTTGATCTTACTGGCAGTCATTTCAGTTAAGCACTTTAATATCTTTAAGGAATGTCCAAATTACTATGAATAATAAAATAATTTAAAAATGTTAATAATATTTTACATACACATCTGCATTTGTTGCTTCTAAGTAGTGTGCTATTCTGTAAATAAAAAATGTCTGAAAGGTAGCTAAAGCTTACAGGAGTTTCTTGAAACCAAATAGAAAAAATATTTTTTAATACATTTCTCTGTTTTAACATTAAGGTACATAGTGAAAATGTCTCAGTGTTCCCCAGAGGTCATAGCTTTACCTTTTGTTTAGGTTCTCTTACAATGATCAGTTTCTCTGTTTGCTGCAAAAGGCTGGAGCACATGTCACATTATAAATGTACATGATCTGATACAGTGACAAAACCCTTTCATATTCAGATGCTCATCATGTCTAAGGACTAACACTTACGCAGTCTGTAAACACTGTGAAAAAGCAAGCTTCTGTCCTTTAAACTGTAATCTGTATTAAACTCACTGGTGCCTGCATCACATGGGTACAAATAAACAATGCAACTTTGTAGAAAATACTGGTGCCACAACATCATAATAAGTAGAGACTCCTCTGCTAAAACAGTTTAAAATGGTGGCATTGTTCTAATTGCAGGATGCTTTAGCCATTAAAAAGACTTGCAAAGTGTGTCCAGCCTCCTCTGACCCCTGTAGAGAAGGACTGCCACTGGGGTGTCTTTCTCTTCGTATTTGTTAATACATAGGTATGCCATATCCATCGAAACAGCATTAAGACCTCTCATTCCTCAGCAGGTGTAAGCTGAAGTTGATATCACTTTGTTCATGTCAGTTGTATCCCATTTGAAACTGTTGTGAATATGACCTATGATAGGATTTTGAGTCAAACTCTGCAGGGTTTTAGTTTGTTAAAGTGATTTGCCTTATGCACACATAATTTGAGCAAATTAATGGTTTTGAAAGTATACTTTGAGGAAAACCTATTAATATAAGCATTCACACTGTGCTCATCGGTGTGGTATGTCTGCTCCTTGCATAACGAGCAGGAAATAAAAAGGAAAGAACGGATCAAAGAAGCTTCTTTCAGCTTCGATAGTGTGCATGCACACTGTTGTCTGTCTTTGTAGCATCTAGTTTGCTCCCGCTATCCCAAGTCAACAGAAAAACATTTACTGTGTGTGATTTTTTCTATGAAAGGGAAGAATGTATGAAACACAGTGCATGCCAGTTCTGCCCTATATAGTATTATACCCCTTTGACACGCCTCAGACAAACTAAATGGAAATTGCACTTTTGTAGCTCAGGGCAGATAAAATTTCAGAAGATAGGAGGCACCTCTTGATTGCGCACGGCTTGAAATATGCATGAGCATTCTTGTGAGAGTCTTCAGTCTTCTGGAATTAACATAGTAAGTATTTTAGCAGGTCCATCAGGTTAAAAGAGTAAGAAAAGGTTTTCAGCCCTTGGTGTAGTCTCTCACAGCAGTAAGCCTTTTATACATAGCGTGCAAGTAGGCACAGGAGGGGACACTAACACTCTAACCAGTGTTTTTTGCAGTTCCAAAACATTAAAGAACACCATTTCTTTGCAAAATCTCATCCCAAGCATTTCAAAGCCTCAGTTCTTGGTCCTCTCCATCCTCATTGTTGCCATAGCCATGACTCTCTGACGCACTAAAATCCAAACTGGGGATTTTCAGATGTGCAATCATGAATCAATACAACTTGATCTTAACTGTCTGCTGTAATGACTCTAAATACTATGTAGATCAGGCACAGAAAGCAATACCTAACATACACTACCTAGTGGGTAACAAGAAAACATAACGGAAAAAGAAATTATTCATAGCATGTGTCATCATCTTTGCAGAACTGTGTTGACTGGTGCATTCATGCCAATAACATGAGAAACATTTCACATTTCTTAGCTAAGAAACAGGTTTGTGACGTGGCTGTCATATACAAAAAAAGTACTGTATCTGCTGCCTTTCTTTTTGGCAGCAAATCTCATAGTGACAGTGCAAATGATTTGACAGAGGGACTGGCATAAAAATAGCATTGTGATCTCTCTGGGATGGTTTTGGAAAACACTGAGATAATTTCAAAAAATCTTTTGGCTTACAAATTGCAACTTTAATCTTCTGGTATAAATGTAAATACGTCTCAGATAGTGTTAGTACCGTTTAAGAGGATATTATGTATAAAACTAGGTTAGAAAAAATATAAGAAGCTTGTTCTGTGTTTGGCACTAAGAACAAAATACCTTGAACTACCATTACACACTGCTTGCATACAGAAATGCATGACACTTGAAAAAGATATCTCTGGATTTTCTTAGCTAGAAATTACTGTATGTTACTTGGAGGATTTAGTGGCAGGATAAATTAATTTTCTTTAATAGGCCATCAATAGATTTGTTTTATACTTTGTACTACAAATGCTAAAGTGAACCAAAAGGGAAATTAAGAGTTTAATTTTTCCTGGCTTACATTTCTGGAAGCAAGTATTTTAGCCTTTGTCCCTAATGACTGTACAAAAGGAGGTATAAGAAGGTAATTAAGGTCCACCTTTAACAACAAAATATGTCACCTGCCCTCCTTCAAGAATCCAGGTGTTGTTTAGTAGAATTTCTCACTGTATAGGTGATATTTTAAGAATCCAGAGCAGTAATTTTTTATAAATTTGCTATAGCCACAAAGCAATGGCTATAGTTGATGGAAGACTGCACACTTCCAAAATGGATGCTAGCATGAAAGTAGGTGGCTTGATATGTCCTTGACAACTAGTGAAAACTTTAATCAAAACCATGTTATTTGTTGATAACACAGATTTGTGCATGTGAAATTTGTGGATAACCATTTTCTTTTAGCCTGGAAAATGGTATGAAGATGACTCCATTGACACTTTGATAGGATATGTCTCACCTAACTTTAGTTATATGAAAGTTACATGTTTAGCCTGAGGTGGTTGTCTAGACGGCTCTTGAGTCAGTAGAGATATTTTCAGAGTGTGGGTCATTATATCCAGAAATAGATTTCTAATACAGAATGGGATTAATTTCTCTCTGGGTGTGCTCGTTTCTCTCCACAGGTTAGAGAACAATGACAAGCCCAAGCTAGGCACATAGTTAAGTGAAATAAATCCTACCACTAAATGAACGAATCTCACATTTGGTTAAACTAAAGGAGAGATGAAATTTTAACTTAATTAACTGACCTTCCAAAATTACTTTGAATATATATTGTCCTGAGATATTTGTTCACCACAACCCCTTAATTAAATTATTTCATGAATATGTATTTATTTACCACTGAAAATGAAATTCTGTCCTGTGTTAAACAGAAAGTATGATCCGCAACTACAGTAAACCAAAAGTGCTTAATGGTGGAGAAGAGATGCAGAACTTCTGCACTAGCACATGCTGAGTGGCATTCTCCCATTACTACAGTCAGGCGATGAAATCCAGTCCCATAGACTTCAAAGCAGGTGAAGTTTAGCCATGGAGACCATTCCATTATCCCCACTTTCCACCACAGAAGAAAAAAACCCATCAAAATATACCCTAAATGATGTCGAATTATACTCAGTCCTTTCCTACTGAGAAGCAGAAGCTGAAAGAGTGGCAATGCTTTGAAACAGATGAGAACTGAGAAGAAATCTTGGCTAATGACACCCCACTTTGTTTCAGGTCTCTTGATACTTTCTCTCCATTGTATCCAGAAGGAGAAAAAGAGGGAAAACTGAAGGATCCTATTTTCTCTCCCTGATTCCTGAGCCTGCTCTGTACCAGACTTTGCATAGCGTAGTTTAACCTTGGGCTTGAAATGATATGTGCTAGTTGATAATAGGCCTTAAGAGATTGTTAAACAGTCAGAAGTTGCATTAGCATTGTAGCCTTCCAACATCTCTCCACATAAAGCAGGTAACCTACAGAAAAATTAAGTAAGAGATGGCTATATAGTCATATATCTGCGTGATACTGAGAAAATAGATGGAATAGAAAGAGAATATAATCTTTTATATCCACATCTGTTGCAATTTCCCTTAAACTGAAACACTTTTAAATGCATTTATAATACACACTTGCTCCTGTATGGGTTCTTTTATTCAAAATAACAACATGGAGTAGGAATGGCTGATCACACTCATGATATACCATAAAAAGTTAGGAGTTGTTAGCTCATTCAGATAATAAGGGATATTTTTTTTTTATCTTATTACAAATGTTATGTTCAGTCATGCAGTTGCCTTTTCCTCTAACTGAAAATAAATTGACCTCATCAGGTGGAGGAAAGGATAAAACAAAGAGACAGCAACAAGGCGTTTACCCCCTGTTAGCACCTCAAATCCAAAGGAAGAGCGCTCAGTGGCCCCTGCCTGGCTCCTTGCTCTAATTCTTGTTCTCCCACAGAGAAACACTGCAAGTAATTTTTATGTTGTCCTCCAAATCTGTATTTTGATTTTATGATGAAAATTAAATAACTCAGCATTTAGACAACTCTTTCTTAAAAAATTTACTAAACCTAGATTGGGCACCCCGGATCTACTGATCGCACTACAGGTGGTGAAGCTGAGCCACTTGGAGGCACCAATCCATCCGCATGCGTAGAATCAGCTCTGCAGGATTGCTCTAATTCTGTCTGGGTTTTCTTTTGGTTTGGGGTTTTTTGTGTGTGTGTTTTTTGGTTTTGTTTTTTTTTTTCCCTCAGTAGACTGTATTTTACAGACTCTTCTGCCTCTGCCTGATGTGTCAAAATCCGGACACTAGGTACTAATTGCTGTGATTATGACATTAAAAATGAAATGTCTGACTCCTCAGCTGTAGTGGGGTCAGCTCAGCAATCTCTAGTGGATGAAAGACACATAAAAGGTTTGAATATAGTGTCATATTTATTCCATAAGTGTCACAGTCTTTCCTCATAATTAAATCCGGTGGGTATTCCTTTGTAAAAAATATGCTTTACTTACAGTTAATTTTTATATATTTTTGGAACAAAAAGTAACATTGGTTGATGTCCTTTGACTGGCAGAGGAGGAGCTTTAAAAGTAAAATGTGGTGCTAATGCCACCCCTTCCCTCCCCTTCCTGATCTTTTAAGTGGAATTTCTTGATCCTCATTATAACACTGCCCCACAGGGATGTTGATGTTTGCACATAGTAATGAGTTGTAAGCAGTACTGTAGATAAATCTTGGAATAGAAAGAAAACAGGCTATAAGTGAAAAAGAGAAAACTCTACTAGAAATGCAAGACAACATGGTGGGCTGGTTTTGCTGCTGTTTGAAACCAATGTATTTAAACAGATAGTCTTAGGCTGAAAATTAAAGATTAGAGGAGAGAAAATGTAGAGACACAAACATATACATGGCTACCCTGTAAATGAGGTTTTTACTAAAGAGAGAACTTTCATATTTATTTCTCTATGTTTGAAATGGTGCTGAAAATGAATGAACAGAGGAAAGAACTTCAAGAGAGATCAGAGCTAAGAGCAGTGCTGCTGGAACTGATCCAGACTCTGGCCTGCAGCTTTCTTCTTCTTTTGACACTCTTTCTTTTATGCAACAACTATACAATAATTTTGTTCCTACTTCGGCTTCCATAGTAAGACTGGGAATGTAAAACCAGACTGAAGTCAGTGAAATAATGAGAGAAACATTTGAAAGCCTTCAACATAAGAACATAACAGATAACAGGGAGAGTTCAGGCTGGCTTCTTGTAGGACTCTTGTCATGGACTTCAATAGGCACTGGAGCTGGCCTAACTTGGCTGAAGATGAGAGAGTTTTCTTGAACATTTTCAGAGAAACGTTAAGTATATATCTGCTGAAGAGAAATGCTGTGCTCAATGGTTGCATTGTGTCCTCCTGCATGTTGGAATTTTGTGGTAATGCGCTTGCTCTTTGGTTTTGCAGTCAGTGGAGTTATTTTGAGGGTTCCTCCTGCATAGCAGAGCAGCGTCTGATCCCTTACCATCATTCTGCTTCTGGCTGTCAGCGCTCCCAGCAGCACGCCACACGGGTTGCAAATGGAGTCTGGCTAATAACTGTCCTAACGAGTTAATCAGTGGATGGCAGTGTGGAAATGTGTTTCCTCTGCCTTGTTTCATATTCCAGTGGGGAAAAAAAAAAAGAAAAAAAAGGCATGTACTGTTTGTATTACTGAAGTGACAGGCGTGGAATGGAATTGTGTAAGTAACTATGATTCTGTTCTTTTCTTCTAGTTATTAGTATTGAAATATATATATGTCTCTCTCTCTATACACATATATTACATACTGAGGAGAGTCAGAAAGGACTTAGAGAAAGGTCAGTGTAATTCAATTCCAATAAGTTAAATTTAAGAAAAAGCAGAAGTGAACAAACATATACGTATGCACACTGTCAAATGTCATCCTCTTCTGCACAGGGCTATGTGATTGCACTGTATAATCTGACCTCCATATTTCTCCTTCCCCCAGCAAATCCACCCTTGATAGGGCACACACAGAGAAATATACAGAAAGGTGATCAGCTTAATATTTTATTCTGTTTACACAAATCCACAGGATTTCTGTGTTAGCTGTATTAACCCCTTACCGACTGATTATACAAAAAGAAAAAGAAAAAAATAAGGAAAGGTGGAGAGGAGGCAGGGAAGGTTCTGTGAATGTGCCACTGGCACTGTATGGCTATACTGACACGTGGGCACTGGGCTCCCCATCACTGCATTAAGGCCCAGCACATGGCCACTTATCTAAACCTCTTTTGGAAAAGAGACCATATTTGGAAAATGGCTCTTGGTAGCTAATGAGCTAGATGGGTTTACTAATGTGATTTTGCCAAAGGAAAGCAATCCCTTGTCCTCAATATCCTGGTTTATCTGGTAAAGTGAGTTCAGTAAAGGAATTCTATCAATCAGTTGTAGAATAGCATATTGTATGATGGATACCAGCTGGAGCAAAATACTGTAGCATGGATTTGATGTCAGAGAAATAGCAAAGTGAAGAACCTAACAGGCTTAGGAAGGGGAATAGGATTACTGAAGTAAAAGGAGTTGCACTTTTGTAGAATAAAGTGTAACTTAAATCATGATCCTGTTCACAGATAGCATTTATTGTGGTATAAAGATGTCCTGGTTTCAGCTGGGATAGAGCTAATTGTGTTCCTAGTAGCTGGTACGGTGCTATGCTTTGAGTTCAGTATGCGAAGAATGTTGATAACACACTGATGTTTTCAGTTGTTGCTGAGCAGTGTTTATACCAAGTCAAGGATTTTTCAGCTTCTCATGCCCAGCCAGCAAGAAGGCTGGAGGGGCACAAGAAGTTGGGAGGGGACACAGCCAGGGCAGCTGACCCAAACTGGCCAACGGGGTATTCCATGCCACGGGACGTCCCATCTAGTATGGGACTGTCATTTTAGTAGTGTTATCATTATCATTACTAGTTTCTTCTTCTCTGTTCTATTAAACTGTTCTTATCTCAACCCACGAGTTTTACTTTTTTTTTTTTCCAACTCTCTCCCCCATCCCACTGGGTGGGGGGGAGTGAGTGAGCGGCTGCGTGGTGCTTAGTTGCTGGCTGGGGTTAAACCACGACAAAAGATAACAGAATGCTCAGAAACATGCCCACTTCTTGCTTACCTTCGTTATTAATTTCCCATTGCTGGCTTGCTTCTTAGTATGGATTTTTTTTTCTCCAAATTAGTTTAGACGATCGTAGTGTGCTGTAGTCCTAACAATGACATCAGTGATACCTAGCCAACCATAATTGTTCAGGGTTTATTTTGTAGTTATCTGACACTTGCTGCATCTTTTTTCTACCAGTTCGCTACTCTTAAGCAGAACAAATAAATTTTTCTCAGTGAAGCTGTTTTTCCTTGGAAGAAGATAATTTGATAGAAGTGGAGCTTTTGTAAAAAGTGACTTTTTTTAATGTAGCTGTCCAATGATTTATTTTAATCTGATATATCATTCCTGTTTACAACATTTATATTAAAGTTTTCGGAAATACTTCTTTTGTTTTGAGAGACTGCGGTTTCCAGCTCAGCACAATTCAGTACATTTCTGAGGCTTGTGTCCCCCACCCCCAGTCCCCTGGCTTGTTTCCAGCAAAATGGAAGGATTCTCTGAAAACCAGTACCAACAGGGTAGGAAAGCCACTGAGACACAAAAGCTAATCGCCGAATGACCTCTCCATACCAGAAGACTAAAAGTTGTATGAAATACACTGCTGAAAATTCTAAACAAGTAAATTCTAGGGCAAGAAATTAAGAATCATGCAGCTTGTCAGGGCCCATCCCTGTCCCCAGGGAGGTGCCCGATGCACGGGGCTGGGGCTGCTGCTTGCTGCCCTCCTGGTTTGCCCTGCTTTTGGCTGGGGGCAGGCAGGGCAGGAGCCCAGCGGAAAAGCCTGTCCTACCGCCAAATGGACCCTGGCTGCCAGGTCCTGCCCTGCCCACCGTGAGGGCAGCAAGTGAGAATACGACTGAACATTATGAACTCCTGTAGATTCTTTTTTTTTTTTTTTTTTTTTCCCCAACAAAACAAAAAGCTCATGCATCGTTATGATGCACCAGAATGATGTGAAGGAGCTTGACGTGCCACTGGGCATGTCGCTTGACAAACTGCAGGCACTTCTGATAGTGAAGAGTGGGAGGATGTGGGGAGGGAGTCAAAAAATACAATGACATTCAACAAGAATAATCCAGTCCAAGGATAAGCATAGGGGAAATAACAACATTTTATAGTCTAGGAAAGAGAAGGCTCAAGAGGAACATGATCACAGTCTATAAACACCATCAAGGTAACGATAAAAATGAATGAAGGGAATTACACTGTCTCAGAAGACAGCATGATGAGAAGCGATGGCCTGAAGATAGGAAAGGAAAAGCTTAAGTTAGACATTAAGAAAAAGTCTTTAACAGCTAGAACAATTGGACAGTGTGGGAAATCACTGGGGGTGGCAGTCAAGTCACTGACACCATGGGGTGTATTCAAGAAAAAAGATTACTTTTAATGCTTCTGATAAAGAAGTACAGCAGAAAGTGGGGTGGCAGACCAGAAAAAGAATTCACTTTTTTGTAACTGAATTTGTGAGATTATGATTTTTTATAGATATGGTTCTGTATATTTAGAAGAACTAGACATGGTCATTGATTTTGAAAAAGAAATATCCTCTTTTTATTTGCTATTGATTGAAGTAAACTTTCATTTAGGACAAAGAATCTGATTTTATTTTTTTAAAATACTTTGGGGGGGGAAGTATCTTTATATTAAGAATCTTGGCTCTAAATTTTTGGAGATAGGTAGCCAATTTCTTTAATAAGACATGGACTATGCTATTAAATAGGAACAAATGACAGATGTGTTAATAAATGCCTGCATTCTCTTTCTGCTGATGTGGGACATTAAAATACAGATCATAATCATCTAGAGTAAACCACAGGACTGCAAGTTATGGGAACAAACTGATTTTTTAATAAAGAAAAGTTGACAACTCTTCATGATTCTGGAGGGGCATTAAATAAATCTCCTGTTGGTGAATCTGGAAAGGCATAAAGTGAAACTGTGTATGCTTCTCAGAAATAGCGGCTGAGGACTTGATGGATTAGAAAAAAAAGACTGGAAAAATCTTTTATAGAGCAGCTCAAGATTCCCACAACGTGGTGCTGGCTGTAGCTGTTACAATGCCAATACTGCCAGAATTACACCTCGGTATCTTAGCTTCTTTCCATGCAGGGGGTTCTGGGGATACACAGCGTTATTTTCTTTGGATGATAATGCACCTCATTCAGATAGTCCCCCGAAAGTATGATATTTTTCTTTCACTCTTTCCTTCCACTCTTTCTCCAGTAGCCCAGTAGAAATCTTGAATAAGTAGTATACAGATTATCCAGGATAATCTAGTATAAACATTTCAGTGGCCTATGAGATCTAGCATTAGAGTACTGGTAAAGCTTTAGAGCCGAAATCTTGGATTTCTTTGTACTTCACTTGAGGTAATTTAGGATTTTCTTTTTGGAGTCCCAGCTGCAGAGATGTTTCAGTATGAAAAATAAAAAAAGTAATACAAATGCCTGTCTCCAGTTTGTCAACAGGCAAACTACAGTGATTCTTAAGTGCTTCTGCAGTCCATATGTAGACTTCATACAGAATACATGTTTTCTGTCAAAGACCTATTTTGATCTTGGTAACAGACTGGTATTATGAGGAACTGAATTTGTGCTCTAAGGATGACTGAATGCTCTGTGTGGAAGATAATGGTTCTGGAGTGTCAGGATGTGTTTGGAGTTGGCCTGATATATTTTACTATGATGGTTGAATTGACTGATCTAGATGTTAAAAAAAAAAAAAAAAAGCAAGCATAATGATAACTTCTTTTTCTTTTGCAGCTTTATTCAGAGAAAATTCAGGACTTTTAAATTGAAGATATTATTAGGAGCACTGTATTATGATTCTTGGGATGGCTGAAGGTTTGTTTTTTTTAAATCAATGATATCAGAGAGCTTTTCAAGCAGTAATTAGGTGTCGCAAATCCATGGATATATAGGTAAATAGGATTTATTCACCCACTACAGGAATACAACCATATTCAGACTGGCATACAGCAGCTAAGAACAGACAGTAGAGTGACATGCAATTTTGCTCTGAATTAATATCAAGTAGCAGTCACCAGGGGGACTAGACAGTATGAAAACTGAAATCAGACTACTATGAAATGAATAATGGCATCTATGTTTGAAACATTTCGGTAGACAGACTGTAAGCACCAGTAGATTCCAGCCAACTGCGAATCAATACAACCCCTTTCCTATTCCCATCCAAATACATTACCCTTTCCTCTCCCAGTTCCCTTTTTATCTCATATGCTTGGCTTTTAATTTTGGGAATAAATAATGTATGTTGAATACAAGCAGTAATTCTCCAATATTCAGCCTTTCTGGAATTCTGTCATTTAATGGTGACCCTGATTAACTTCTGACATTTTAAAGGATCACCGTACAATCTGGTAAGCATGCAATATCAAACAGTGAAACTAGCAGAAGGGCTCAGAGCAGAAGCTGCCTAAAAACTACTCCTGACACCAATAAACATGCTTTGTGCCCTGCAAGGGAATTTTAAATGAATGAAAGAAGATCAGTGCAAGATTTGGTGCACTCATGAATGAAGACTGGAAGCATTTTATGTGAAGAGAAGGTTGGCGATGACTGGGTGAAAATGTTAAACCTGAGTAGGCTGGGATACTGATGAATCACGTGGGAAGGACAGGGGACATCCGAGATACTTGGAAGGGAAGGCTCTGTGCTATCTATCAGGGCACCTGTGGGTGAGAAGTCTATTGATAGAAAATACTTCAGGGGCAGAACTTAGTCCTTTTACTTTTTCATGTGTTATAAACATAGAAAATTGCAAACCAGATTCAGACACTGACAGGTTGGTGGCAGTAGAAGCCAGCCTGTGGGTCCCAGAAGGGAAAGAGGTGCTACAAAGAAGGACACTGCCCGCAATGCCAGGAAAAATCTGGCCCAGAACTTCTGAGGGTATTTCATACCCCCAGGGAGGCCAGCCTAGCAGAGGATCAAAGATGCCTTTGTTCAACACAACTCTCAAGCAGCCTCTGCTTCTCAGGGCTAGAACTGAAAGCTAGTATCTGGCCAGAATTGTTGCAAGAAGGGCAGTGGAGCTTGCTTCTCCCAAAGTGTAAATCCTGTATTTGTAGTTTGTATGGTAAGTAGGTTGTTGTAATGTCTCCACTGTGGCAAACTGCCTCGTCTTGTTTTTACAGAGAGACGTGTTTCAGTCAATAGTTTGATCCACCTCTTTCACTGTGTCTCAAGACCTGCCTGATGCTTGCAGACTCTGGAGAGGAGGCTCTGGGCATACTAGAAGAATTTGAAACAAATATACTAATACTTGCACAAACTTCAGTGTAAATATATTTTGCATTATTATTTCCCAGAATATAACTTCACCCTAAGCAAAAAACTAAAACACTGGTACAGATAATAAAGGGGACTTAAAAGAAGGGGAGGTCATCAAAGTTGCTAGATATTACTTCCAGTTAAGTAAATGACAAATACTTTTGCTACCTTTACTCCATTTTCTTTATCATGCTTGTACTGAAAGGGGTTTATCTGAGAAACAGTTGCTTGTACTGGGTTCATTTATCAGGAGGGCATTGGTGTAAAATAGCCTTCTCAAATGTGCAGTGGTAATCTAAGGAGGAAAAAAAAATATGAAAGAACTGAACCAAGGTAACCACTATGAAGCCAGCAGACCTAAGCCTACTCTTAACTCACAAAGCTAATAAGAACTTTATTTAAAGTTAGCATAGGCTAACATACAGAAGACAATAGTGGTCTTTTCTTTGACTAATAATAGCCACAATGCTTTTTTTTTTTCTTATCAGGCACTGCAGAAGACTGTGCTATATCTAATGGATTATTACAGTTGAAAGTTTGGTGGTGAAGAAAAAAAATGAAATCTTGTATGGTTCCCTAAATTTAGAGTTAGTACAACATGAAAGTATATTATAACTTTGTCCTCAGTTCTACAATGAAATATGCAAGCTGCAGTAGTTTCACTGCAGGATTAACAACTTCAGTTATGGGTTTTTTTTCTTTAATGAAATCTTTTTCCAACAAATTCAATCACTAACCTGGCTTAGCTCAAATATTTGCCATGTAGCATGTTATACTTACTGTAAATTTACTTTTTCTTGTTTCTGAGGGAGCTGCAAAATGTGTTAAAAATTTATATAAGTTCATTTTAATTTCACCTGTAGACAAATCATCTGGGCGTTCTCTACTGGTAGAGTAATGATAATGGGCCATCTGATATCTCTTCATGGTACCTAGGTCTCCTGTCCTGCTCAGCTGTGTTCAGCATGTATTACAGTGCACAGAAGCGTATGCATCCTGATAGGAGCCAGTAGACTCCTGGTGCTTGATAGTGGCTTTCTCTCTTTTCTGCTGTGGCCAGCATAGTCACAAACCAGAAATAATGCATGCAGAGGTGTCCAGACAAAAATAGTATCGTGCACCGTACACACAGTTTTACCTTTTCTGACCTGCATTGTAATTGATACTTCTGGTGAAAATGTAAACTATGAATGTAATCAGTGCCTGAGATTTTGCAAACACATAAACACTATATAAGATAAAATAGTAGCATGGGGATCAGTGTTAGTATCCTTATCTGACTCAAATACTGTAGTTTCTTACTAATCAAAATATAAAGTAGAGGTTTTCATGGAGACAGAGTGAGTAGAGGAAGTAAGTCCTTTTCTACTCTGCTGCATAGCTTTGCTAATACAACAGTAGCAGAAGTTAACTCTGCATTGCTAGCCAGAGTTAACACAGCATCTTTATCTAAATTAACTCATATTCTAGTACTGTATATTGCTCATCACACTTAAAAAGGAGAACATTCATTACTGGCCTTTCAGTGGACTGACCCATAAAACTAAATCTGGAGGCTTCCTTCTGGTAGTTACAATGCGTGGTGGGAAGGTCAACCCTAACTTCCTAGACTGCTGTTAGAGGAAATAAAATTCATGTAAGGAACATCCCAGAATTTCACAGTGTTCCTGAGTCCGATGTTACATGGGAGCTTAGAAGGTCGTGCAGGGCTCCACATGACACTTTATTTTCCTCAGAAACCCATGTAATGGTCCCATATAGCTGGGGCTCAGTAGTTTACTGTGGGTGGTTGTGATTATTCTCCTCTTTTGATCTTTTTTTTTTTTTTTTTATTCTGTTAACCTTCTGCACTTTGGAGTGATGAGTATGTATGTGCATGGCACAAAACCCAGCTTAGTCCCCTACAGAAAGAGATGAGTACAAATAGGTTAGATCACCACAAACGAAGCAGGAAATGCCTGTGTGGTTTTAGGGGTAACCTTGTTGTCAGCAGTAGAGAAGGAGAGTAAATGGAAGACATCCATACTTAAGAGAAGCTCGGGATCCCTGTAGTTCTATTTTGCTTTTCCTGCAAAACTCTGGTCTCAACAGCGAGCGCTGGTGACATGCTTGCCTCTTGGGCCATGATCCCTCATCTCTGAGGTGAAGGTAACAGCTACGGTCTTACTGGGTGATGCCTGGATTTTGAAAGCATCTCCCTCTGGCCCTATGGGCTTGAAATCTCACACCGCAGCAGAGGTCAGTAGGTGGGCAGCAGTACCATCCTCCCCTGTGCCTCCCGCGTACAGACAGCGATAGGAGACCGTGTAGCTGCAATTTTGCCATTATGAATAACTTTTTTTTTTCCTTGAAGTTGTTTGGTATTCAAAGCATTATAAAGATGTGTCAAGGCTGTGCAAGGCAGCTGCAGGTCTGTCCTGCTGAGTACATTTTACAAATCCACAGTAAAGTTACTCTTTTTAACAAATTGCTAGCCCTTTGTTTTCTGACTGTAACTCTAATATGTATATTAATTTATTTACTTATTGCATTCTGATTTCTTTGAGGGATGTGCCCTTGTCAAAAATAGAACAAATCTGTGGGCTGGCCCTGAGTTCCTGCTAGCCAGAGAGTACAAGATGATGCTACAGCTAGCCAGCTTTTTGATGGGGAGCAATTTATCTTCTTCAGTTTAGTTTCTTTATTTTCTGGCATGGAATTCCTCTGTGTGAATGTTTTTGTGTCTCCTTGCCAAATCTGTGGCCAGTTACAATTACACATTTACTGATAAATTAATATTTTCTCTTGGCATCGGCCTTATGTTTATTTTGTTCAGATATGCAACATTTTATTTGCAGCATCTGTGTATTTCAAATCAGTTTATCTTCAGTATATGGCCCCTCTCTCAGAGGGATAGGAAGAGAGTGGAAAGTTAAAATGAGTTAAATTATGTTATACATGTATATTTTAATATGCATAATGAACAGTAGGGTTAATCCTTTATAAGGCTTTCCTGTTTAATGAAAATTGTAACCCTGTCCCCCTTCTTCCCCCTTTCTGACTGATCTTTGTAAGTTTTTTTCAAACAGTTTGAATCTCTTAAAAATGCAAAGAAAAGAACATTAGAGCAATGTAGTCTTGGCTATTCCTTTATAATTATTTTTCTCCCTAATTTTCTTCTCTTTCTTATTTTCTACGTTCTAGTGGTTTCTTTTGAAGGTCTTAGGTGGGCAGTTACATAAAAGATACTATTATTTCATCACCTTCAATATATAATTCCTTGACACACTGTGAAATAAGTCCCTGAAGCTTCCATGATTAATTTGTCCTTATTATGCTGCTTCAGTAATATAAATGAAATAAATAATATAGAAAAGAGATGCTGAATTTCAGTAGGTAGCCTTGTTATATCGTTTCTGAAGCATGCAGGAGAGTATGTGTGATTCCAGCCAAATCAGTCCCTCTCTAGGATTTCATACTGATTTAATCAAAGATACACAAATCAGAAGATATCTATTACTGTAGGAAGCCATAGTCCTGCAGCTCTACAAAATATGATCGTTTCTTAAACTCCCAATTGTTAATCCTTCACGCCACAGTTTTTTCCGTCTGCAGAGGACAATCACATGCCTACTTTTAAGACTCTAAGTAGCCGGAGTTACACCTACACGGAAGAAATGGGGAAAGCCTGTTATGTGTGAATCTTTAAACACTGATGCTGTTTGCCGATTTAGCCTGTTTATTCTATAGGGGAACTCGCTCTACGTTGGGTACAGCAGGCTTGTGGAAGCACCTGTAGAGTCACAGAAGGATTGTATGTCACTTTGTGTGTATTATTTTCATTTATTATTCCTCGTCGATCGTGCCTGAGGGATTCGTAATCCCAGCTGCTTAGTACCCATGTGTGATGGGCCGATGGTTCCCAGGATCCGGCTGGGGCACGGCGCTGGAGCAGAGCTTCCCTTTCACACGACGGCCTCGGGAGAGCTCTCCTCTGTCCCGGCACAGCATCAGCTCTGCCCTGCCACCTTACAGCTCCGTAAAGAGCAATCAGGAGCGGTAATGGATTAAACAACTATATTATGGGAAAATGAGGAGAATAGAGGTTTTCACAGTCATTTCCAAGTTTAGAAGCGAAGACGATTTAGAACCGATATGAGGTGATAAGACACAGCACAATATTTTACGGGGATAATTTGTGTGAAAAATGGATGTATTTAATAGATTGAGAGCTTGCTGTTCCCTCTGTCTCTGAAAATATTTTTATATATAGTTAAAAACACATCTAATGAAATGTGACTTATGACAAAATTTTGTATCTTTATCTCTTTCTTCTTTATGTTGTAACAACATCATGTTCCCCGAAACTAGGTTCCTCATGCATTTGGCATTTTTTAGGTATGCCATAAGATGTCATCTTTCCTGATTTTTAGCCATGTGAACACCTAAACTCCCCCACTTTTCTGACTGTATATACAACCGTAAGATTGAAAATCCACAGGAGATTTATTTATTGTGGTCCATTATTTGAATTACAATTAATACAAAGCACCCCACTCCAGACCCAGGTAGTCACCATTCAAGCCATACTGCAAGAGAGAATGCCTGTGTCCGGGACAATGTCCAGGACGGGCTGGAGGACAGCAGATAGAAACCCTACAGCAGGGGAGCCTCACGTAAGGGATGATGGCCACATTTCAGAGGGTCTGCCAAATATTCTAGTTATCGAGTCGGGCTGACCTCTCTGACGCATTTCCCGCAGATGTGGTTTTCCCTTGAAGTAGTGATATGTTCTAACATGTTTTTGTAAGCAGAACTCTCTTTAGAGGGGGAAGTTACGTTATCACCATTTTTCAGGGGGAGAAACTGAAGTAGGGAAAATTAAATACGTGCCTGTGATCACCCAACAGAGACAAGACTGGAATCTAGTTTTCCTGAATGTGATCTTTCTTACGTGCTGTATGTACTCTAGGCCTAAGTTTTATTTGAACAATATGTCTTTTCTTCATTACACCAGTATTTTCCAGATGATTACATACTTCACTGATACTCAGTTTTCAGACCTTCATAAAGTCCTGAAATCAAAACAAATTTCTTTTGGAAAAGAACACGGCCAATATCTGACAGATACCCCTACATAATATCCCTTTTCTTTAAACACACTTGTTTTGCCTGAAAGACTTTACATATCTAAAAGAATGTGTATATTTTTCTCTCCTTCTTCAGTGTACACTGGAATAACCAAATCACTTTCACTCAAATTCATATTCATGAAGCTTACTGGTGGGTGAAAAGAGAAGAAAATTTTCGGTACAAAGAGCGAGAAGAACAGATAACTAGCTACTAAAGAATGCTACAATGAATAATTTGCAACTTTAATAGTGTTTGCTACTTTTTTATTCTATGCAGTAGACACAGTATATCTGGAAATGGACTTAAGCCGAGCCCTGGATGAGGATAACTGATCAGAATAAATGGGGACTTCTGAAGGCAGTCGCAATCCCAAACCAAATTGAGGTCAGAATTTCATCACTTCTGATTTCTCCAATATTCTCAGTAAAACCCGGGATGATGAGAGTTCCTTCAGTCTTCAGAGTACTTTTCATGAATATTACATATGTAGTCAGGAAAGCTCTGTACAGATAATAATAGTGACAAGGATGTACTTTGATTATTGATAATTCAAAAGAGTCTGTATTTTGAGGCGATCTACTATGATCAATCCCTTCAGGTTTGAGTAATAACATGTCACATTTTACATGCACGTTCTGGGTCAAGCCATGAGCAGATGGCATCTGCAGAAAGAGCGCGGGGGCTTCAGACATTGCAGTTCTTTGGGTGGGCTTGTTACAAACAGTCTAAAAGGAGAGTATTTCTCAGCAGTAGCAGTGAGTGCACTTTTTACTAAATCTAATGCAGTTTTGACAAAACCACTTTAAATAACCTTCATTACCAGCATGTGGGTCTGCAAATATAACCATGCAGAAGTTAGAAATGGTGAGATATTTTAAGCGCAGCACCGACTGAAAGACTTCACTGCACAGATTTTTAAAAACCTTCCTCTGAATTCCAGCCTGGTTTTGTTTATGGCCAGTTTATCTGCTATAAAGTAATATGTCTAAATATGATTTTAGAGGTGTCACTGGGAAGTGGCTGATTTTTTAAAGTAAATCTACTAAGTACAGCTTCAGAGACAAATTAATATAAAGTTAAGAAAAATATGAAAAAGAAAGTCTGATGGATTATAGACATTACATTTTTTCCCTGTCTGTTTTTCTAATATTATTGCAGGGTGAATATTCAATAATTATTTCACTGAAACACAATTTTCATACTATTTGTCAGAATGTACAGTTAATTGCTGATGATGAAATGGCTACAGAACAAAGGGCATTCCTATTTCATTGCTTGTTTTTGCATTTCCCTGCAAGAGGAAATATCCCAGATATTCCATTTCAAGCTTTAAAGTATTTAACCTTTCATTTGGAAGTCGTTACACAGGATCAGTGTTTCAGAGGTCTCTGAAGAACTGATTCTGCAGTCAGACCTCTCTCCATTTTCGGGTGATCTCTTTTCACACAGGCATGATTAAAAAAATGGAAGCTGGTCACCATTTCAGTTATTCTTCATGTGAAGACTTTTCAGTATAGCAAACCTTCAACCTGTTAATCCAAGTGAGTCTTACTATTCTGTTTATAAATACACTGAAGAGGGGTGATGGATCTCCTAAGTTGCTTTCTCCTCAGATCTGTTATGCTGTAACACCAAGCAGATGTGCCATCGTTGGCAGAACATGGGAGAAGAGCCTGGGGATTTGGCTTACTTTTCCTCCAACAATCCCCCTTAAAAAAGGCAAAACAAGTGAGGCTAAGCACCTTAGTAAAAAAATCAAGGGTGAGACGAGTGCTAAAAATGATGAAGTGCGGGATGCCATCTTCCTTCTTTGGCATTGACTATCTTTTTTAAATAGTGAGCTACTGGGAGGACAGGCAGACAAAATGTGGAAGAATGTACTTCTCATGTTTATTCTGCTCTTTCTAAAAAGCTGAACAAAATTTTCAGTGCTTTTTTAACGTTTTGGTTTTTTTTTTTTTTTTTTTGAAAGAACACAACCAGGAGCCTGACCTGACGCAAAGTGAGGTAGCATGTTGTCTTTCTGTGATTGTATTGCTGTCAGCATATACATTTACTTCCCTGCTTCAGGATTGTTTTTACATGTCACCCTTTTATTTTAATTCGATAACCACTAAGATTCCTCACAAAAGGTTAGAAATAAAGGTTAACAAGTAACAAATTACTCTAAAATAAAAATGTCACAAAGTCTCTGTGGAATGGAGCTGCAGACATTGGTTACTCAGGATCAATTTTTCATTAAATTCTGCAAATTATTTTAAGCCTTTCTTCTACACATATGAAGGATCTGTTCTTTATCAGCTGCCAGAAGATGGAGCTCTTTTAATAAACCATGATGCTGGCATTTGAAAAAGTGCAGAAAAAATTACATAGAAAAGCTTTAGAAAAACATTAAGAATGATTTCCATCTGTTTTTTACTAAGGCCTAGTAAACACATTTTAAAGCAGGTAAAGATTATAGTTTGCTGCTGTAAATCTGAAAAACAGCTTGGTATATTAACTATATTTTCAGATTTTGTTAGTTTTAATCTTATATTTTAAACTCTCTTCTGCCTCTATCTTCTAAATTTTCCAAACGTTCCTGAATAGGCCAGAACTTGCCCTTTAGTTAGGATATATGGAGTTGCAAGAGTGCAAAGTAAGTAAACAATTGACTCCAAATCCTTTTTCTGTGCTCCTGGTCTCAGCGGCATAAGGCTGGAGTGGAAGGCGGCGTAGCTGGGCTCTGCAGAGCTGCGTGGCTGTCAGACCGAATGTGTTTCACTGATGTCTCTGACAACTGCTAAGCAGGTGGGCTTCACTTCTCCTGACATAAGCCACCTCAGACAGGCAACGGTGGAAAGTGAGATAAATGTGCCTGCGAAGGTATCCCTTTGTCGCTCCTGCCGTATTGACCATGGAGGAAAGACAGATAATGAGGTTAGACTAGACAGCTAACTTCAAGACAGGTAAGGTTAGGCAGACTGCATCCAGAAATCTTATTAACAGAGTTTGTGAAGAAAAAATTGAATCTCTATGCACAGCACTGATTCACACCTCTTTAGTATAAACTGCAACCACAACAGAGTATGAGCATGAAGTTCAAATTTTAGGAGACAGCCATGTGGGTTGGAAACTGTTTGAAAAAAATTGTTATTATTTTATATCCAATGCTGTATCTTGGTTTTCCACTTAAAATTGAAATAAACTTTACATGAGTGTCAAGCCTAGATGGAGGAATCATAAAATACAGATTATATCATTCATCATAGTGTTATTGAGAGTGAATGAATAATGCACTGAAGAATTCTCACACTGACAAAGCGCTTGAAGAAATTTAGACCTCCAAAGGTTGCTTGGTATGACAGGATTGTCTTTTTCATCTATTTTAAGAAAACTTCTTTTGTCTGTATGAAAATTAATCAGCTTGTGTGATCAGCCTGTCAATAGCTCTCACTGAATTTGTCAATCAGCCTGGATTGCATTGAAAGTCACTTTAGGCCTGATTTTCAATACTGAAACCATGTGTGTGTGTTGGCATGAGTGTGCGTGTTTTTACCGCTCCTCCTCATGCAGAGAAATGTTTACTTTTAATGGAGATTAATAAAATGATAAATGCTTTTGCATTCTAACCTGGTATCACTCATGATACAACAATTCTGCTCTGTGGATTATTCGCTTTGCAAAGCCTTTAGCAATGGTAGACAATAGCAGTTTTGTCCTAGAGCCTCTCCTCTTTGTATTATGCTTCTGTGGATGTACTTAAAAGCTTTTCACAGCTGTACTATATGTTAGGGGTAAAGGCTGGAGATTCACATATGTTACTTTGGCACCTTTGCTCCCTCTCAAGCCACTGAGCAGAGAAAAGTATCTCCTAACATTAAAAGCTGGGCATGTTCAGAGAGGAAGTTAGAGCACTGAACGAGGAGCTTTACTACTGTTTGCTCTGTATTGATTTTATAGGAAGTTATGTGCCTCAATTCAAGCCAAAAGTTCTGATAACCCTCCTGCACCCAGGTGTATTTTCCAAGTGCAACCTCTGTCATACACCCTGAAACTCTACTGTGATTACAGGTTTCAGCTTTGCTCTTATTGCTACTGTTTTCTGATATTGTGAAAAGAAAGTCCATGCTTGCATTCCAAATTTTGAAACGTATTTAGAAAGAAGTTTAAAAAGATATAATTTTCTTTCTTTTCAGGATTATTTTTATAGTTGGTTTAAAAAAATTCCCTTAGCTTTGGATCTTTCTGTGGGTTTCTCTGAGTAGCAATGAAAGGAGAATACTTGACAGTAAAATGGGCCTAATGGACACACACCAGAGGATTCAGCAGGAATGCAGGTGCTGTCCCTCCGTAAATGATGGTGCATAATGATGTCAGAGGGAGTGCATATATTATTATTTGAGGCTTTTACTACTTATGGTTTTCATATTTGTGCCGACACATCCTCTTGCAGTGTCTTAAACAATGTTATATCAATCTCCTTGCAATCACCACAGCCATATAATTTATTCTGCAGGATAGTTAACTTTTCCTGTAATTTTCTGGAGAGCCTTCTCAGAGGAGGTTAAAGGTATGATTTCTTGTATTTTAAGCCCTAATGCAACCACAGAGTAGCACCTTACCGCTTTCCCTCCTCACTTTCTTCCCTTTGCCCAAACTAGAAATATCTTGCAGGGTGATTAACAGGTAGAGGGATTTTTGGCAGGGTTTGCATTATTGAGCCTTGTAGTTACAAGGGTTGTAGCATTCTTCTCACGCATCTCTCCCACTTCATGAATGCTGCTATTACCTCTCATAAAAATAAAATCCACCCTTGCACTTATCGTAACTGCTAGATTTCACTAGTTTGCTCTTCCTTTCCTTTGCTTATTTGAAGAAGTGTTATGCAGTTGAAGGCTAGTCAAATCCAGAGGGAATTTAATAGCAGCTTTTGGTACTGGACATGTCAGTGGTACTTTCCAATGGACACTGATGCTTTTTCATCAATTTAATCTTATGTTAGAACTACTTTTGCTTTCTTGCTGGCTATACGAAAGACCATATCTAAGAGAAATAAAGACAACATGCTATAAAATAAACAAATCAAGCAGCAAGGCTAGGAGGAGAATAGAGAAGCACATTGTTTTTCTAAGGTCTTCTTTACATATACTAGTTGTACAACTTCGACCGTAGTGGCAAAAGTTGTGTAACCCATCTGCTAAATGTGCATGAACTCACTGTAAAAGGCAGCAAGAGGAGGAATTCTTTTACAGGAATGTTTTTCTTCTGATATAGCTGTTCACAAAGCAGGAGTCAATGCCAATTTTGGTGATGTAATTATTTCCATTTTTAAGCAAAGTTTTATCCTCAACAAAAATAGTTACAACAGTAGCAAACCTGCCAGTTGATTAGGACTAGTATTTTCCTGTTACAACATTGTCCAGTGTTCCTTTTAAAATTATCAGTGAAATTTTTCAGCAGGAGAGTATTTAAGTTCATGGTATCTTTAAGGCTTTGTTGAACATATAAGCAAAACCAAAATGGATAGTATTGTTGCAGAGTATGGTGGATCCCATGACAGAGGCAGTTATAGAAAAATATTTCTTCTGATATTAAGCAAGGACATCTGTTAGAATGTGGAATATTAATTTCTCTCAAATGTTTACATCTGACACACTCTGGAAGGTAGTTCTATCCTGGCAGACTTCCTTTTATTCTTTTGGAGAAAGGCTTCAGACTAAGAAAACCAGTGGAATAGCTAGTTATTGCCACTAGTGGCAAAGGAAGTACCTAGCTAGTAGGTATATAGATGATAAACAAGATAGCTAATATTTTTGTTTAGTACATCTTGGACAATAATAGAATGAATGTAGGAAGATAGCAGTCCTTTTGTGAAGGAATTGTACATCAATCATTGATTTTAGGTCCTTTTACTCTAGTTCAAGGCATTTATAGTGTATGCATCTTCTGCTAACTTGTACAAGAGATACACACTGTGTTGCTTTGCAACTTGTGGTAGCCTACAAAAGGCAAGAGCTAGGCTGTCATAAGCCTAGAAGGGTAACCTAAAAAAGGCTCCAAATATTTGGGAGTTAGCTTACATTTTCATTACAAGATTGCAAGACCATCCCAGGTGCAGGCTCTTTGACATTTCATTTAAATATACTCACAATTTTACATCCTCTATTTAGTATCCTAAGCATGCAATATACTTATTTTTATTTTTTTCCTAAAAAAATAACTCCCAAAAGATTTTAGAAGTCAGAACTGGATTGATTTTCGAGGTTCATTTGTCACTCTGAGCAGAGATTAGAGCTCAAAGAAGAGTGACTCATGATGTCTGTGCTCATTGCAGCATGACTGACAGTTTGCAAGTAAAGAAAGACATACTTGTCTTTTCCTCTTGGAAGTCAGCAAAGAGAAGGCCATTTTATTCAGCTGAACTAGAGCTGTATTTTGGAAAAGGTTGCATCCATTTTGCCAGTATCCGTGGGCACTAATACAGTCTGTACACCCAAAGCAACACTTTCGCTGACGTAAGAGCATTTTGCACTGATGGCTGTCCTGAGTGCATTCTTTTCTCTAACTTTGGGGCTGGTATAGAGCCCACTTAGGGCAACACTTGAACTCTTACTGACTTTGGTGGAATTTGGATCTGGTAAAAAGATGCATTGCTACATTTTTGCAACAAAGTGGCTTTTTGGGACCTTAGTAACAGACCTATAGATGGGTACTGACACTGCTCATTTAACCTCCTCTTTTCAAAGAACTTCTGTTTGAATTGCCCAATTTCCTATAATCCACCTCTAACAGACCTCAGATTCATCTTATATTGTGAGGTGCCTTTAGATTTAGTTGCTTAACTTTGAAGTAGAAAAACTGCAGCAATGGAGAAAAGAATTGTTAAAGAATGTCCTGGTTGGTTTCAGCACAAGACTGAGGCCATTATAATCTTACAGAAGAGGGAAACATTTCCTTTATCTTGTTTTTCACCCTTTTATTACATGATTATAGACAAACAGACATTGTATTTTTCCGAATTTTATTGTTGTATTGATTCCATTAGGCTGTGAACTACTACAGAAAAAAACAAAACAGAACAAAACTTTTCTTTTTCTAAGGCTGTGGGGCTGTTCGTTGCAATCTCATTAAGTCAAAACTTCACTGGATTTTCCATGGACTTTAGCTGGTTACCTTGAGATCACATTTAGGCCCAAGTAACATGACCTTTCCTTTCCAGTTCAGTCACTCTTTTTTTTTTTTTTTTTGGGGGGGGGTGGGTGGGGGGTGGGTGTTTCATATTATTGGGACCACAGCTAATGAAGATCCAAGTAGCTGCCAGAGAGAAGGTGGATATTCCAGCAGATTCAAACAATTCAGGAGATAACCCTAATTTTACAGTGTAAGTCTACATTGATTAATTGGATTGATTTTCCTAAATCTGATCTTAGACCATGGAAAATCTTTCTGTTGTGGAAGTTATGCAGGGGACTAATACTGCAGCACTGGAACAAGCCCACTTTATTCCTACACACAGAGTGGAGGATATTCCTTCTTTTTGGAGGATACATAATAAAAGGATAGTGAGCCATGTGAGGAGGCAGAATTGCTTTGAAAACCTAAGTTTCATACAGCTGAAAGCCACAGAAGAAAGTGCTGCTTGAATACTGTGGCTGATGCAGAATTTTTAGAACACAAGGGCATATATAATTTAGCAGTGACAGGAGTAACGGCAGGAGACAGAAATTCACTTCAAAGGAAGAAGGAACAGAGGGAAGGAGGTGTTTTAAAAACAAACCAGGGAGCTCTTTCTGGTAACGGTGCCTTACAGGATTCAAATGCAGAAGGCCAGACTCTTCTATTGATTGCTGACTGATCTGTATTTTTCCTCCTGTCAAAGTTAGCATATACTCAGCCTTTAAATCTAAGATCTGCCTTTAACTCTAAAGGAGTAAAGGCTTGGATGATCCCTCTCAAAGAATTGCTTTTCAAGTAAAAAAAAAAAAAAAAAAAAAAAGTAACACACAGAGAGAACAGAACCTTAATGCATTAATGCCATTTGTTGTCTCTAAAGGTGTAGAACAGACAATTTAACCACCCAGGTTCTCCTTTTATCCACATGGCAGTCACCTCCCTGTAAAGATCTGGCTCCTCAACAGTAAGACGGTCTGAACATGCTCTAGGATAGCTTCCCCATAGCTGCTTTGAGCTGCGACTGGGGGGATGCAGAAGGATCTCCGGTGCAAAGAATCACCACCATGGGAGGAGGTTTAACAATCAGTCAGCAGTCACAAATGAACAAGTCTGCGTATTGAGCAAAACCGGAAAGCATCACTATTCTGTCATTCTAACATGAGGTTGGACTCCTTATGGCCCAAGGGAATCACAGCATCTGCCAGGATTCCCACAGTCATCCTTTCTTGCTTGGTTACCACTGCACTGGTCCTTAGGTGTTGCCCATCAGCTGGGGGAACCTTCAAGAAATGTAGTCTGCATGCTTATTACATCCCGTTCGTTATTAATGAGAGAAAAAAGAAAGAAAAAAAAAGTTGCTCTACTTCCTTTGTAGAATTTAATTGCTCTCCTTGCTGGAATGGGAATAATAATATCAGAAACATTTAAATCACTGTAGGATATGCTGAATATGTTGCATTTTCATCTTGAACACATCCATGAGGTAGCAGTAAAAGCTGAGATTCTGCCCTGAATTCTCTTTCAGTCATCCTCCATAAGGATTAGTTTGCTGGACCAGAGCCAGCAGGTTTCTAGACTAGCCACTGCATATTCTTTGGACAGTGCTGTTCACTTGAGGATGGTACTTCCAGAAATAAAGAAATGACCCTACAGACGTGATTTCCCCCCCCAAAAAAGGTTAGCCTCAACTGGAATTTCCCATCCATTTTAGCATATCCCTTTTATATGACATTGAGAATCTGGACAATCATGTCTTGCCTTGCTAAAATAAGATCTTTTATGAAAGGTATCAAAATGAGGTGAGGTGATGCTGGGAAACAACATTTCAGCAAAGACAGTGTCCAAGTTTACATTTTTTCCAGCTGTTAATTAAATTTAAGCACTGGCATTGGAAGACTCCAGCCAGCCTTACTGAACATAGTAATAATGAAGTAATTTTTGTCTTGAGAAGGCTGTTGTTTTCAACAGCTGTGTATTCACATGAGCATTGCCATTCTCTGTTACAAAACAAAACCACATGAAGCTGTATTTCTGACACTCTACGTGGTTAATATATACGATTTTGTGGTAAGTACTTATATTGTAAAATGCAGTTATTATGTGGTAGCTATTAAAAGTCAGTGTACACTGGGCTGTAAGTTAAAAAAGTATGAAAGAGTAATTATTTTGACTTTCTAAGGATAGGGCATTATTGCCATACCTTAGATGTCTATTAGTAAAACTTCTGTGTTATAACTGTATAAATACAAGCTTTGAAAACTTACATTGGTGATGGTAAGGACAGCTCCAGAAGCAAAAGCTTAAGCTCTCTTGGGTTATTCTGTGCAAATTTGAAATGGTTGTACTAGTTTATTACAAAGGAACTTGATCATTTAAATATGATCTTTTATAAAATGCAACATAGAGAAATAAAAATTTCCAGACTTTTAAAAAAAATTTTCTTTGACATTTAAGCGTGAAGTAAACATAAGTGATAGTTGTTGGTTTGGTTTGGTTTTTTCTTTTTTTTTTTTTTTTTTTTTTTTGGCTATAAGGCTATTCAGCCTAAAAGCTAGATTGAGTGACTTTTTTTTAAAGGACACTATAAAAATGCATCAACAGACTGAAATTTCTCATTTTTCTCATAGAAGTCCCCAGGTTTTAATCAGTGCTAGTACTGAAAAATGAACTAGAAATTGATAATGGGACTTTCAAAATTACTTATTGGTCTAACCCTTAATTGCTAAGGTCACTGAATGTTTTGTTATGGTCTAATGCGAGCAGTTGGCCAATGAAGAGATCTCTAAACCACTGTAGCATCGTGCAGCAACATTGGCCAAGGGACCTCCACCACCCTGAAACTGGGTTTGGTTATCTGTGTTTGCCTACTGATTTGCTGACCACTTTTCCTTATTCTGTGGTGATTAGACATAACTCCTTCATCTGACCCAAAAAGACTGTGAGATTGCAAAGAACCACAAAAATTCTTGCTAGTTTATGTAACTTAGTTTTGATGTAGCTAAGATTTGAGGAAAAGGGAAAACTTTCAACACATATATGAAAGACACAGAAAGTATCAACACCAGTGGGACTTCCAGGGACATTTCGTCCTTAAGGGAGAAGCCAGCTCTAGAAAAGGGATGCATAAATGTTGAGATATTCAAGACATTGAGTTTATTGCATTCATTTGGTTTCCTTTTAACTGTTAATGAGAAAGTCCATGCAAAAGACTACTTTAAAAGTCTTCACAGAAGCTGTAGGATTGATGAGAATTATATCCTGTACACATGATCAGAAGACCTTATTTTCAGATTGCTAATTTTCACTACAGTATATTCAAACATGGCAAGTTACAATTCATTTTAGTATGAAAGTAATAGCAGAGTGATAAAAACAGGTAAGATACCTTTTCATATCCCCCAAACCCCTATATCATTCCTAGGGAATAATTGCATCAGCCTTTTTTATCTAAAAGCAGCAGCTACAGCAATATATCAACTCTTCTTGGTGCCTGAGAACGAAAAGGTAAAGATCTGAGTGATTGCCTCTCTGTGCATATATTTTTTTAATGATACTTTCGGATCCACTATATAATGAGGGCAGTGGCTACAAAATAATACAATACATATGTTTCCAGAATACCTAGCACACAACCCATAAATTATTACCAAACTTTCGGGGTTTCATCCTTATGTGGCATGCGTTGCTCCATTGGCTTCAGCTGCACAGTAACAGAAAGTCTAGCTCTTTATTTCTTGCTCTGTTATTATTCTTTCACTCATTCGGTCTCCTCTCTCGCAGTCTCAGAAGAATAGTGTTTTCTTTTGTTCAGTTAAGCATGAAGTCACAGAAGCAACACTTCAGTAGGGAGAGACTTATACTGATGGGAAGAAAATTTCAAAAGGTCTGGGAACTGGTCTTTTTGTCACCAAAATCCATAAGAGTTTTATCATCAACTTCAAGACGACTGGATTAAAAAATGAATGCTTTCAAAAATGCCCCAACAAAAAGTAGCTCTTTCTTCCTCTTTTACCTGCTATACTTCTCCCCTCCATCCTAACTTCCAACCCTCTCAATAAATTTCTTTCGAGAATTATTCAGCACATACATACCTTTAACTGGAATTTTCAGAATGCAAGAAGTATGTGCTGACTTATTGTATGTATTTGTACACAGGGTAGTTAATATGGGTATGTTATACCAAAATTATATTTTAACAGTACCTCTCAGAACATCAGAAAGAGTGACATGGTTTAAGAGACTTTAGATGCTGAATTCTAAATTGCATTATCTTAATCTCTGGTTTTGCATTACATCCACTAAATTCACACAGCACTACAGACAGGGTTTTTTTTATTATTTATATTTAGATGGAAATTTTTAAGATGTGAGAAATCTTTTGAAACCAAATAATTTATCTGTTGATTTGTTTTTGTCTTAAATATTCTGTTGATTTAAAATTTTCACAGCTATGTTAGACTGATTCTGTTAGATTGTATTCTAAAAAGAAATGGCTATTTCACTGTTGTATTTATTTCCATATACTGAACACAGAGGATTAATTCCTTGGAATTAAGTGTTGACTGAATGCATCAAGGAAGACGAGATTCAGCTACTTAGTGCAAGTGACTTGGAGATTTCATTTTATTTAGATGTATATATACCTATATACACACATGCCTGTTTTCCATTCATCACCTTTTATTCACTATGTCACCTCTCCCACTCCCTGAGATTTCATGTAGGAAAGTTACATCTAGACACTTTCCCATCTGCTGAGGAAAGTGCTGCAGAAGTTTTACATCTTCATCATCTGTCTGTCACAGTCATAAGGGCTAATGTTGCCAAAGTCTGCATCTGGAAGATGCAGGATCAGAGCCTTATTTAGCAAGATAATGGGCAGGGTTCAGATGCCTGAACACAGCGTCTAGTGACATTTTCGAAAGCCCAGAGTATCTTGCCTGGATTCCAGATGGCTCACCAGAGGTATGTGCGAATTGCAGGAACTATATTATATTTGCCAGCCCTGTGTAGGTTCTCTAGACATCGATGTTTAGACAGGAGAATCCTACCCAGTTAATCCGTACTGTTCCGTAATGTTTTGAAGGGGGTGGGGAGAGGAAGGGTATGTCCACACAACAGGATATGACAACTCCAGAGGTTTCTAATGGCCATATTGAAGAAGAATTATTGAAAGCACCATTTTTCCCAGAGTATTTAGTTCCTTATTTCTTTTTTATACAAAACTAGTGAGATGAGCTTTTCAAGGTGACTTTGCAATCCAATTCACAACCTGTCAGAAATTGTTGCTTAAAATAACCGACCCTAGAGGTTTTCCATTCTATTCTAGGAATAAGTAAATAAGAAAATACATAATCTAAAAAATAGCTCTAGTTGCATTTTTAAGCTCACAGTTCAGAAGAATTTTGCCAATTAAAAAGTATACATGTTGATTTACAATGGCCTATTTCTTTTGATATTCTGTATGCAAATATTGTTACAATTATTATGAATTAAAATAGGGTAATAAAAATAACTAATTGAGGCTCCTGATCATTAAAAGTATTTGAGCTTTGATGCTTAAAGCACCAGTGGACTTAGAATCTTTACCTCCAGTGTACCCAGAAGGCTCATCAAGAAATCTCATTCTATTGTTTGTTTTTTAAAATTTACCTCCATGCAGTGCCAGCTCCCAAGACATATCCAAACAGCTCATTCAGAAGTGGTTGTTTCACCCTTGTTGATTGATATTCCACGTACAGTCTTATTTTTATTCCTCCTTTCCAACCTCACAATGAACTTTTTGGCTCTGTGTTATGCCAGCCCAAACCGTTACAGAAATTTGGCATGGTAAGGGGAGACAGTTGGAGAGCTATGCTTTTTAGAAGTAGCTGTTCTACTGCTACAGCATAAAGATGTTCTTTTCTGGCCCTTGATGTTCCTGGGCAGTGAACAGTTGTATCAGGCTTTCTGGGTGATTGACAGCTCTTTTCAGCTCAGCTAGGGGAAAGGGTATTATTTGTTAAAGAGCTCTGTATGTATTTGTGCACTGAACTTTTACAGGGACTGCTGTGACCTGAGCGTTCCTGTGGATTAGGAGGTACAGGAAGCTGCAGTTTTGGTTAACTGTCCATTCCAGTCCTCAAACTGAAATATGTCAGGAAGAAAAGGATTTTAAGCAAATGCAAATTCTGGGGTTTGATTCTGCCCCAGCAGAACTTAGTAGCATAAATTCTTTTCATTTCAGATGGAAGCAGAACCATCATTATATTGTATTTTCATCTGTATCTTGAAACTAAATCCAATAAATACATCTTTAGGAGAAAATCCGGCTTGAAACAACACATAGGTTCCATTGCCTAACTACCATTCCAGCCTGCAGAGCTATCAGTAAATTTGCAGGAAATTGCATATTCCATGTGGCAAAGAGTCAGAAGAGCTGGAGAAGTCAGGTGTGTGCAAGTAGAAGACAGGTTTCAGAAACCACTCTGAAAATCCTGCTATGTTTTTTCCCTGTGGACTATAGTCGCTCTTGTCATTATAGTCCCTAGGTACTGAATCCTTTAGAAAATGATAGAAAGCTGCTTTAGGGAAAAACACTTTCCATATCCCCTACCTTTCACATCTTCTTACGACCCAATTGGTCAGGCAGTGAACAAACAAATTGGACCTTTAAGACACTGGGGGGCATTGGGTGCTCAATGCTGAGCTGACAGAGAATCGTCTGTGATTTTTTTTTAAGAAAAACAAAGGTTTCTGATGGAAATTAACTTTTTTTTTCTTATTTGAGAAAAGTTTCTCAAAATCCAGTCTGGAGTCTGTGGGAATAGGGAGTAGGGCATCTGAAGAAACACTAGTTCAGGGACACAAACATAGTACTAGGAGACCCAGCTTTATCTTCTTGCTCTACACTGAGATCAAGTATTTGAACATAGGTCTCCAATATCCAAAACATGCTGTAGACACTTCATCATCACCCTGACCAGGCAGGTCAGTCTCTCCAGTGTTTGTACAACTATTCACTGGGCAATATACTGCCTCTGTAGTAGTGGAGGTAGGGTGCCTAGCTGGGAAATGGAAGATTTTGTTTGGGTTACAAAGAACCCACATGTTCAAGATACTATAGTCAAAACAAGTGTCAAAGCATACTGAGGTCAGACTAAAATGGTCTTACATCAACTTTGAGGTTTTCTCAGGGAGAAGAAGGAAAGTAGATGAGTCTAATGGCTATTTCAGTTATTGCTTAACCTTTTTCCATTGTTTACATTTCAAGCACAGCGTAATTGTGAACAGAAAAAAAAACAAACCAAAAAGTAGCCGACTAATTGTAGACTACCGTAACCAGCTTTCAGGAGCACTTACCTTTGTTTCAGGTCAGAGGAGGAAATGGATTATGAAGCAGGCATGAGAGGCAGTACCTAAACAAAGCATTGACATAGGCAAGTAGGAAAATCTCCGGTAACAGGCTGCCATCCCAACACCTTGTCTCTATTGATTCACAGACCATCTTAAAAAAACCAAAAAAGTTTTAAAAGAAGCTGATGGACTATCAGACAAATGCACATGTCTTTGGGAGCTGTCACCTCACCAGAGGAGGTGTCAGGGCTCAGTCCCTGTGGTCTGTGTCTCTGGAGTGCAGAGATAAAGATTTCTTAGATGTCAAATAACCCCAGAAAACCATGTGGAATCAGGAAAGCTTTATGTGTTAAATACTCACACTTAGAAAAATTAACTGTAGAATTACTTGGAAGAACTCACAGAATAATTTAATTTCTTTAATGTTAGATTCTGGCAAGTAAAGCTTTTGTGTCTTAAATTTGCAAGGATTAAGAATGTAGTCTGCAGAAACTCTTCCAGGTTGCTATATGACAAAGAGTTTCACTTCACCAAGCATGTGAACGAGGACTGGATATGCATAAAACAAGCCTAGAGGAGCTTGGAAATTTCCCTCCCATTTATTTAGTTTGGATAAAGACAAATTAGGACCTCATGTATATGCATTTATGCACACATATGGAAATATATATATTCATATACAAGTATATTTCTGATCACGTGTTTGTTGCATGCTGTATGAGTACCTAGTATATATCCTCTCTTCATCAGAAAAAAACAGAAGATTCCTGCTTCTGCTGTGTATGCTCTTGGAAGCTCTTCTAGTCTCTTCTCTGAAGGATCTTCAAGTAAGTTCCCAAGAGACTGTGACAAGACATATTTTCTATGGCACTTTATAGAAGATTTTTTTACATTGTAGACTGCTATATTAGAAAGCCTGGATGTCTCAAATTACAGGAAAAACAAGAGAAATGGCAGTTATCAGATGATCAGTAGATAACTTGCTATTTTTTTAATTAAAGGACTAGAGAGAAAAAGGACAGCTTTTAGATGGATGTAGCAATTAGAATTTGCATTTCAGTCTGTAAGTAAGCCACTTAGAAGTTGGCTTTAAGTGACAATTATTCTTTATTTTGTTATGAAAAAAAAATCTGTGGAAGACATGATTTTGTCATTTAATAAATTGCTGTGCAACTAATCAAACCAGCCTCCCAACCCACAAACCAATAAAAGCAAACTACACTGGTAGAACTTTCTGCACAGCAGAAGTCTGACAATACCATTCGTTGTACACACAAAAGTAAAGGGCTATTGTGCTTAGTTATGGGAGGGAGCTTTATGAAGGAAAGTAAGTGTGAGTAATGACATTTCTCCTTCCAGCTACCACATTTATGAGATTAGATGGTGAAAAGTATGTTTACGTGATTCCTCCTCCTCTCTCTGGAAGGGCTATACACATAAAATTGTTCGATTGCACTTTGGTTCAACAGTTTTCTTGAGGGAGCTTGAAATTTTCTTTGTTTTGCCCTTGGAGAATATTCATTGCCATTCTCTACAGACAATTCTTGATGTGCAGTTTTAAAATATTTTCAGATATTTAATACAGACGAATGAGAATGACAAAGTTTATACCCATGACTGTAAACCTGCATTCTATCCTAACTAAATTAATTTGCTCAATGCTTAGATTCCAAATATTTTCTGGGTATTCTGGGTTTATTTTGGGCACAGTGAATACTTCACTATGAGTCTTATGGCTCCAGTAATATAAAGACTCTTAATATTTCTTCTTTTTTTCCTGAGAATCTTTATAACTATATTGGTTTTGGCAGCAACAATGATAGCTAAGCATGTATTGTCAGGAGACTCCTGAAACAAAGCTATTGCTGGAACAGTAACCAAAGGCTATATTACTACTGGTATGAGGGAGAAAAATAACTTGCTAGGTCATTTTCTTAGATAATTACTCTTTATTTGCAAGGATTCACATACTCAAATCCTTGAACATGGAGCTGAAGTGTATTAGCTGAATGGGAAGAACCCACTAATATTACAAACACTGCATATGATAATAGAAGCAAATCCTAGTGTTAGGAGTGTGCCCAAACCTATTTCTCCATGAATTAGGTATTCTTTGCAAAAGTAAGCTGTGCAGCCTGTCATAATGAGCTCCAGCTCCCTGACACCTTAAAAATTGTAATTTGGGTAGCATCATGTATGGCTCTTCTCCTCTCATCCACTTTAGGCAGCAAATATCTTAATCATCAGATCTGACTGTGCAGTAGAGCTGTGCAGGCAATACTCCATTAGCTGACAGTCATGTACCATTCCACTCTGTGCCATCCATCTCATTGATCCCGTTAAACGGATGAAATTAAGCCCATTGTCCACTGATCCACCCAGGCTCTAAAGGCTAATTCAGCAGTTTTTCTATGATCAGCAGAACCTCATCCATGTAATTCTTACAGAAAACACTGATGCCTTCTGCATGAAGAATCCAAGGCAAAGCCATGGGCAGCTCCTTGCTCTTTGAGAAGGATCTGCTGGCCAAAACACAGAGCTCTGTGTTCTCCCTTTGTCAAACTCAATCCCATTCTAATATCACAACCTGCTATCTAAAAAACCAGGATGACCATGCTCATCTTTCCTTATTCTCTGAGTACCTTACATCCTTCAGGGAAGACAAATTCCAAGTGAAGAAACACACAACTTGCACAACATTAATAAACAACATTGAAGTTCATGCAAAGAATGTCTCTATGGTAGGAACAGGAGGTTCCAGAAATGAAGTTGCTGAATTCAGATTTTTTCCATTCTTCACAGGTTTCCTTTTGGTGTCCATTGCTTATTTTTCCTCATCTTTTAAAACACTTTTGTAGTTAGTGATTCATTTGAATACTTCTTGAAGGTAAACACAAAAGGGTCATTTGACACAAGTTGAATTTTTAGGAGAGGGAGTACTTTTAAAAATTCTGCAAGTTGTTTAGCAAGTTGCAGTGAAGGGATATTTTGGAATATAATGTTTGTGTCCATATAGCAAGTGTAGAATGACAGTTCTGACCACTAAAATCATGCAGCAGGTTCTGGAAACCATTTTGGCAGAGATGTGCCACTCATGCTGTAAAGCAGGCAGGAGGCTGATTTAGCTGGGCACGTGAGGATGCTCTACAAGAGAAGGGAAGCCCGTAGGGATGGCATAGCTGCAATCACTGTTCCAAATGTAGTGTTCAGAATATGTTCAAGGAAAAGATAAAATGCCTGGGTTGCTCAGCCAGTCCCTGTTGCCATGACAACTCTGGAGACCAGTAATTTAGATCAGCCTTAAGGCTACTCTATCCGCTCTAGCAAAGGAAAGGACATAAAACCACTTACAGCTGCTGGAGAAACCAGTGCTAATGGTATGATGTCCATGTGTATGCATGAATCCATTGTATCAGCTAAATAAAATATTGAGGTTACTGTCATTTGCCTTCAGAAAGATGGCAGCAATTATCAGTGCACCAGTGCAAAAGTAGAGGCTGAATCTATAAGAAGGGAGAGGGTTCAGGTTGTTTCATTGAACCAGACCTGTAGTGTCACTCTACGTCTGCACTCTGTCCACTGTCTTCCTTTTCCTCCTCCCTGGCCTTGTCAGATGCTGCTGTGCACCATGCCAACCCTCTTCATAAGTGGTAGAAGCAGTAACAGCAGGTTGCTGGATTGAATGTACATCCTCCCCGTGTCACACCCTTGTCCTCTTCTGTGAGGCACGCTTCAGGCCACTCTTTGCCCCAGCTTCGCTGACTGTAGCAACTCTTTGGGACTGCTCCAGGCTTTGCAGGAGATGGCTCACAGACTCTTACAGGTTTGTAGAATTCACCGTTTCCTTTTTTGTTTCTGCTCAAGTAATCCCCTTTTGATGTGGAACAGCTTGTGCCGCAGAACCAAGATGTTTCTGTGTCATTCACCTCTGCCTCCATGTCACTTGGGTTTCCTGGCCTCTTTGTACTTACAGTGTGAAAACAGCAGCAAGGTATAGCTGATTTCCATGCAGTGAACTAAACCGCTTTCACTTTAGCCACAGTATGAATCACAGACAATGATCACTCATACTCTTAACATGTTCTTTTCCGTGACATAAAATATGCAAGAAATAAGACTTTGTCTGTTTCATAGGTCAGATTTAATGCATTCACAAATGCACCTTTAACACCTCAATGAGGAGAACACAATTGATGAGGCTGTGTAAACGAGAAGCATATCCAGAGTGTTAATACAGGCCATTCTTTTCTTCTCTTTTAGCAAGAAAAGACTTTGGAGAGCTGAATGCACAACATTTGTCTCATTATGCCTAGCATGCTGTTGCTTTGCTTTTTCACAATGGCAAGGTAACCTGCTGACACAGCTTGCCAAAATCCTGCCTCCCTCAGCGGATATATAAGCCAGGCTGATGCAAATGGACTATTGAATTGCATTGACTTGGCAGTCCTCCCAAACACAAGATGAAGAGCAGCAAGTTTGATTTGCAGGACTTCTTCTCATTTACTTCTTTCGTCGTGCAATACCTCTTGTTCGGGAAACATCTAGTCTGAACTGAGAGTTTAAGCTCTGTCCAGTGGTCCTGTAGTGAAAAAGCTTTTGCCACTGTTAGAGCTAACATTCCTCTAGCAAGACAAGATACACAAACACATTCCTGAATTCAGTGGGTCTGCCTAAATATTTAAAAAAATCAGGTTCCCAGGTATTTTCTAGTGTATGGCTAAAGCCTGCAGAACAAAATTTTGGTTTGGAAGAAACCAAAGGATGTTCTCAAAATGTACATATTGCTATTGAGTATTAATCTGAATATATTCAAGTGGTTAATATAAATATTCACCAAAGGGTTGACCTTGGGTAGGCTCCTTTGATGTACTTTAGGATTATTTTCCTTTTGTATTTATTCTTTAGGTGTGTTAAGACTAATTAAAGTAGAGCGAAATGCCTAAAATTTATTTTTTAAAGGGAGTTCAACATTTAATTTTAGTAATTTTGAACATTTTTCTATTAAAATAATCCAACTCCTACTTAAACATTGCATTCAAATTTTATTGCCTTTTTCCAGTATTAGTGGCAAGAAAGGAGATATGTAAAATCAAAAACCTGTGACTGTTGTGGATTTTTGGCCATCACTTCTTACTTGGAAAGTGGAGTGGAGAAAGCTGCATTTCTAGAAGAATGTGGTTATTTTTGATGGGAAGGGACTGCATGTGAGTTGTTTTCATTTATTCATCACATAGATAGTTTAATCCTCCTTCACATGTAAAGCTAGAAAATTGGTGTAATGTATTCCTGCATAGTATAATACAGAAGATAAGTTTTTCATCCTTGTGGTACCTGCTTCACATCCAAATCACTCCCAGCAACAATAGTACCTGAGATCAGGTTGGGACCTGCAGTGACTACAGGAGCATAGGCACACAGGAACATTTCAAGAAATCTAAAGCACAGACTTAGCTCTGAGGTTCAGGCACTTTTAATGTGCTCTGTAATGTAGTTTTGGAGTATTTTTAGACTATGTTTACTGTATTTAATTCCCCCAGCCCCCTTACCATCCAAATAGGTGCTGCTCCTCACAAGGATAATTGCTTCTCCTAGGCTGTGCTGATCAGTTCTTCTGCCTGCAGTGCTGCAATTAGAGCAACATCATCCCAGTCCTGACTCTAAATGCAGCTTTACTGGAGACCGTAATCTTAACATTTTCTTTACCAGTTTCAAAAGGGAGGTAAAAAAGTGTCTGCACCAAAGAGCCAAGAGCTTTTGCTGTGTTATCTTTTCATGTGCTTCTGCGGACTATCAATAAATATTGCAGAGGGATTTGTCCTTACCCCAAATGCTCCCATTTCTCTTAGAAGCATAAATACTAGTAAGCACTAGCCAACTTTCCTAGGAAACTATTATCTTTCTGCCCTCCCTGTCCCAGTCTCCCTTCCTCTCCTCTCTGTTCATTTTAATCAGACAATTTAGACAGTGAAGCTCAGGACAGCAGCTGGGATCCCAGCCTCACACAGGCACCACATCTACAATTTGATTTTTAATAAGAGAGGGAGAGGACGACTCCCATCCCTCCCCTTCTTTGATGCTGATTTTGGTTGGTGTACTTGTCTTCACTAATTCATCTCAGACACCTTTTTCTCCCTCAGACCCTGTCGGGGCCATACATTTTTAGGCTTTTGATTGTCAATTCAATTCTCACAGTTAGGCACAACTCAATTAGGATCCCACCTCCAATAGTTCAGCTGACTGGCATGTGTCATCTCCTGACTCACCATCACAGACAGCCGGTCTTTTCTTCTGAACCAACAGACTGCTATTTTTACCAGCACTCAGAAGCATCAAATGTCAAGTAAGTAGCATTGCACCCTGTAGCTGCTGGCCATGTGCTGAGATATCAGGGCAACGGAAACTTTAAACTACCTACCACAATCCTCAGAGACATTGTTAAATCTCCACTGCATTCCTTTTGAGACTTTTTTTTGACACTGGTGTGTGTAGAACCAATAGCCTATAGTTCTTTTAAATTGAAGAATCTAAGAATTGCTGTAGCTGCTGTTCCTGACCTGACCAAGCTATCTAGTGCAGGCTGCTCAAAGTAAAGATTACTTTGCCTAGTACGGACTTTATCTTAAAGTGCCAGTAACTTACTTGGCAGGATTTGGCCAGGCTGATTTTCATGTAAAGGCATGTTAAAAAATTTCATGTAGTAATAATTAAATTAAGTGCTCGCTTTAGAACATGAAGAATTTGAGCTGCTGCAGAGGTTTTGGAATAACAGGATTTCCAAACCTGGTCCCTTGACTATGCTATTGCTGCATAATTATGTTTGCAGATCTCTGAAGCTTCTTCTCTCTCAAGCTGTCAGGCTGAAGGAGCAGATGGCAGAGAGGGGGTGGCAGGTCAGATGCCCGGGTAAGGCCATATCTCTACCTTCCAGCAAGGTTCCAATGACAGCAGGGCCCCAATGGATGGACTCCTTCCCCTCCTGAGTATGAGCAGCAGCTAACTGCCAGGCTGACCAGCCATTTCCAGCACACTCAGTCACAGAGCAGGCAGCGGTGACACTGCAGCACTGCAAGGGAGCGTGGCACGGGAGCTGCTGGTGCAGGTCTCCCCCAGCGGCTCGACAGACCTGGATTCTGCTGCTGCCCTTTTGCAGCTCCAAGTGGACGCACTGCCTGCTAATTTATTTATACCAGCTTGTTTGGTAAGAGGAGTTGACTGGACCATTAGTGTCAACTATGTTAGAAGACAACTGCCGTGGAAGAGTTTTACTGGCAGATTTGGGACACATGAGAGAGCTCTCTGAGGCTAGGAGAGATATTTCAGATATCTCAATTATCTTCTTACAGTAACTATAGACATGAATTTTATGTAGTAAAATAAAAGAACATTTAAGATTGAGAACTGATTATAAAGTTACCAGTATTAGTAGATAAACAAGATATATTTCAATTTTGCATTCTGCCTTAAGATACTATATTTTCTGTTCTGTTCTTCCTTTTTAAAGAAGCCATTACAGGCTTCCCCATGTCCCACTCTCCCACCCCACTTCTTTCTGTAGAGTCAGTATTAGAATCAAGAGGCCTCTACAGTGATGGTACAATATAGCATCTTTCCTTTCCCTCCAGATACTGAAAATTTAGGCTGGCAGGTTTTTCATGAGGAAAGTAATCTTTTTGGGTTACTGGCATCCCAGCATTTGCATATAGGTTTGCTGTTTTGTTTTATTTTATTTAATGAAGTCATGATTAGTAAAAAGCCTTGTTTGAAAAATTTTGAACACTGAAGTGGATAATTTCACCATTAGAGAGGAAAGACTCAGAGGAGATTTTTTTTCTCTATTATATGTAAGGAATTAGTTACGTTTATGAGATTGGGATAAATATACATCCTGTGTTCTTTCAGACATGATAGCAATGAACAGTTTTACGGCCTGATGACTACACACAGGTTTCCAGAAGGACAGCACATGCATAATTTGCCTGAAATGCATGTGTCTGGAGAATTAGCACCCAATATGCTAACTATGAGTAAAAGAATATGAATGGAGTAATAAAGTTGCATTTGGTTGTAAAAACAAAATCAGAAAGAACTTAAAACCTGGTTGTTAAATCAGGGTGGCTTGTATTGGTAAAAACTCGATATGACAGATGGAATGCACTTTGACTATCTATAATTAAAAATATTAGATACCAAACTAATGGCTACTGGTCACCAGAAGCAAAAGCTTAAACCACGGAAACTTGTAACTTGCTTTAGGATTCACACATGTGAAGCAAGGTATGTTACCAACTGCAGAGAGCAAGTTACACTTGTACAAAGAGGTAAAATCAGCAACATTCATAAATAAATTTTTGATTGTGAAAGATGTGTAGCCATAGCACCAAAAATTTTCACTTTTTCTAATGCCTAGAGAAGAGGATCTTGTACACCTGCCTTGGAGGGTTTGAGTAAAGGCTTGGCACCACTTCAAAAGCAAAGCAATACTTGAGAGCTTCTCCAAAACTAGTGTCTAGATTTTAGACAGATCCTATTGAGCTTTTAACACTCAAAAGTACTGTAAGTCAGTGTAAAATTCAACACACAATTTACTTAAACCCTGACCCACATAAATCACATTTAGGAATAACTCTTTTGCCATTCAGGCCTTTGCATCTTTTCAACACAAACAGAGGGGCAGTGTACAAGGATGATAACACTGATTCTACATAAGACACAGAGCAGTCATAAAATACCTGTTTTTTCTTTCAAAGACAGATAAAGTCTGGGTTTGAGCAGCCTGACTAGATCTGAACATCTTTTTATTTTATTACTAGCCCTATAACACAGATGGGTACAAATCTTTTCTTTCTGTAAAAACAACCAAATGCCTGAGTGTTGGGAGGAATTAAATTTCCATCTATAACTTTATCTTCTCATTCAAAGTATCTAAGATCTTGGAAATGCTGGCTATTTTGTCCTCTAAAGAAGACACTGTTTCCCACTGTAAAAACTTTGTCTCCTATTTTCTGGCTTCCCTGTATGTTTCTTCTCATTCCAAAATACTGTTATTTACCAGGGTTTTTTTCTTCTCATTGCTGGCCATACCCTGTGGCAAATCCAAGCTACTCACCTATGGGTATTATGAGAGTGCTTCTTTCATTCTTCAGTTCAGAAGAGTTGCTTGTCTCAGTGTCCTGAATCTGCTCATGGGAACTTGAAGGGGTCATTAGTAGAGTGTGAAAGCTACAAACTATAAACTGTCCTTAAGGACCCTGTTTTTAAGACTCCAGTAAGTCCACAGCAGTGCAACCAGTTTGCTAACATTGAACACAGCTGATTTTCAAGCTTTTGATGGCTTCCTGCTTTTTTTACTGCAACAAGCTCCTCGTATTGTTCTACAGTCCTGCCTTTCTTACAGCTCTCACAGCTTTTTCCTTTCCTGTGAATCTGATCCCTACTCTCCCATCTCTGTTCCACACTTTCCACTCTCTCTGTTACATGAAACAGTTGGGCAAGCAATTTCCTCTTCCTTGAGATGTCTGTTTTTAAAAGCTCCTTTGCTTGATAGGCATCTCAGTGTTTATTTCTATGAAGAATACATTCCCTGTGTGACTGAATTCTTCTGACTAAATGAGGTTGGAAAAAAGGTCAGGATCAAATATTAACTGCCTGAAAAGAGTGAAGTATGCAAAAGGATGTCTATAAAGATAAGATAAAGAACAACATAGCACTATGCACATCTTGCTCAGTGCAAGTTGATACTGCACTAGGGAACTAAACTAGAATTATATTATTGATGCTGGTCCTACATCTTCTGATCATTGGTAATAAATCAGCCACTCCAATAATGATTTTATGAGTAGATAATGTGCTCTGCATCTTTCAGAAATATAAGATAAGCTAATGCTACAATAGAAGAAGTCTTTAAAATGATTTGCCATTTGTCAGAGGGTCTTTGAACTTCCTAGTTGATAGAATACAGCATTCCTTTTATGTAGAAAGTTTGAATATGAAAACAGATGGAAAAAATGGAACTACTTAACACCTCTAGTTTTTCTGGGATGAACCCCTCCCCCAACACAACTGCTTTTGAACGTGATGTATTAACACTAATTATGCTGCAAATAAGATAATAAAATTCAGAGGTGAACTTAATGTTTGAGCTTAGTCGAAAGCCAATTTAAAAGGATAGAATCTTCTACTTCCTCAGGCTGTCTTAGCCTATATGTTTCATCATTGTCCTTTAGTCAGCTTCATCATTGATCATGCATTGTACTCCATGTGAGCGAATTACTGAACAGACTTCACCATAATCAAAATTTACACAAGGCTTTTCTCCAGCTGTTCTCCAGCACATTTCTCATACTATGATTGGGGCACACAGCTCAGAATACACAGACACTGACCGAAGATATATTTTAACAGTGTACATATGTTCTGTCTGAAATACCCTTATTGCATTTATCAGGATGTTAAGACTGCAAATCAAACCAAGACGGTAAGAAGAGAAAGACATAGCAAGAAGAAAAAAAATTATGAAGTGCTGCTGACAAAATGTTGTTTTGTTTTTGCAAGACTGAAAAACCTGGTTTTTTTCCTGGGTGAGGCTTCTGAACATTCTGAAATCATTAAGCTTTCTATCACTACTGGAAGACCTGTTCTAACAGACTAACTCTACCCTGCTACCTGAGATTTAAATGGGATGTGAAAGACTTTCTTCAGATTTTATCTTCCATTACTTACTTGAGGATTTGACCCAACATCTTCCACACTCCTTAGAATTTATTAATCAATAACCGACACTCATCTGGTCTTTGGCCTCCAAAATATCCATGCTATATCTCCATTAGGAGATACTTCATTAACTAAAGCCTTTATTGACCTATGTACAGGGAATTTGTGAAGTGGTAGATAGAAATTAAAATCCTAAGTTTTAGGAAAACTTCATGGAAACCTCACCCTCACTGTGGAAATTCATGTTGTAGAGCCACAAGTGTAAATTATTAAAAAAAGGCATTGGATTTATCTTCCCTTCATTTTTGTTCTGATGCTATTAAGTGCAGAGGTCTCTGGCTAGATCTTTGTTTGCATAACAGGTTATCTCCTGGGTGCTGTTCCCCATCATACCAACATCAGAGAGGAATTCCACGATCTAGTCTTCACTTGTATGACAGCCAACTCAGGATTACCGGAAACAGGTAAGGCAAGACCAGTGGCAATTACTAGTTACATATGTAATGTCATGCAGTCTTTCTCCAATTATCCATTTTTTAAAAGTAAGGCAATAAGCTCTATGGCCCTTACAATTCCTTTTAAGCCATCTTTTTGCATAATTCTTTTTCATGGCTTTTCCTAGCCCTTCCAATAACAACACTCCAAATCCTTCCCTCCCAAAACTGAAGGATCTAGTTTCTAGTTAAGATTATGTCTTTCATTCTCTAGTAGTCCTTAAAAAATAATTACATATAATTGCTGATCTGCTGTTCTTCTTGGGTTTGTGTGCTTGGCCACTATTTGGATCCTTATTGCTGTGTTTGTTTAGGAGGGCAAGAAGATGACAGTCAGGTCTTTCTTGCTTGCATTTCTCTGTGATAACAAAAGAATATGAACAAAGTCCTATCTTCGTAATAAGTAAAAGTATATTAAGAGTGTAGTAAGAACAAAGAACAGGAAACAGTATCTTCCTTGGTTCTGGAATCAAAATCTTGCAGACAGTTTATGACCCAGGCAGCTCTATCTCTGCTTTCTTTAAGTTCTATGCTATCTGGTGTCTCTCTGGTTTTCTCTGAGCTTTCTGAAAGTCACTCATCTAGTTTCATCAGCTGTAGTTGCAGCCCTTCAATTTGTAACTTCTCCTTAAGCTTCTTCTTGTTCAGATGTTTCCAAGCAGCACAACAGATATTAAATGTAGTGTCTTCCAGATTTCCAGTTATTTAACTTCTTGGGTAGGCACTGATGAATTCTTTCATCAGATCTAGATGGAAGTGGCTAGAACCTTGTCTGCTTTAACAAGGTCTGTGTTTCTTACAGATCAAAGGCATCTTTACTGGCACAAATGCTTCCAGCACAATTGCATATTTTCCCAATTAATATTGTTATATAAATCTCTCCAAAATTCCTAGGAGTGGGAGGTTTAGAAACTGCTGGGTTATTTTTGAAGATTATTTATAAAAGACTGTTATCCACATTCTGTGAGACAAGCTACACAAATGGGACATTCTGAAAAGTAAAAAATAGAAAATGTATCCTCACTTCTTAGCACTATGCTAATTTTTGTTTGGTAAAAGCTTTTTTCCTGCTCTTTAGTCAATAAAAAAATGGGAAAAGTTCTTCATATTGTTAAAAAAATCTTGAATGTGACTTTAATATATAATGAGGGTGTGAAATTAAACAAGAAATTAATGAACACGGATTAATTCAACTCCTTGATTTGGGCAATTTCACTGAGAGGAGGAGATATTGTTGTTAGATTTCTCTGCATAGATTTCCCTCAAATAGCAGCACATGAGCTTTCATAATCACCAACAAATTCATATATTTTACAGTTTTGTGGGTTTATTGGTCAGTAGCAGATTTATGCACAGTAAAGTATGTATGAAAGGATTATGAGCTACAGAAGGACCGGAGTTTCGGGTTCAGGAAAAAGGCAAAGATAAAATGTTCTGGAACACTTACCAAGTAAAGAACTGGACAGGTGGTAGGAGGAGAAGGTTGCAGCAATTCTGGCCCATTTAACCAGTGGCATGTCCTGGTCCTTGCTAAATCCACTAGATGTTCTAAGAAGTCACATCTTTCCTCCAGTGAAGTGGTGGGGAGAAGATACCTGCTGCCATGCCAAAGGGAAAAGAACAGGCTTATAATCACATTGATGCTCTCTCCTGCAAGATAACTCCTACAGCTCCATTTTGGATGTGAGAAGATAGCTTCATAGGTCTTTCTTATGCTGTACTTTCAATTTGCGTTGATTTAATCCAACCTTGATTTTTGATCTAAATCAACTGTGTGAACTAGGTTCCTTTGTATGGGCAGGAAAAGGATCACTGGAGTGTGCCTCTGTACAGTAGAATAATGTACTGTATGGGGGACCCCTCCTCAAAAGAATTAGCTAAATAACAAATTAGTGAAGCTAGCATTATGGTAGTGTTTTATAGAGCGCTTATTGCTTGTTGATTCTCAGCTAAGGCTTGCTGCAGGCTTAAGTATCGCTTAAGCATATTTTTAGATGAATAAAGGCTGAGTGAATGGCATCATGATTTATACCCTAGGTGTAAAATAGCTACACTGATGCATTGTATTACAGGTCTGCAGCACTATTACAGACAACTTTTAGGCTCTCTGCCAGATTCGTTCAACTATAGTATCTAAGTCGTCCTGCATTTTGAGGTGAAACTCAAAACGCTGTTTCTGTCTGTATATTCACCCTATATTTTAATGTTTTCTCCAATAATATTTTGCTATACTTATTCTTCTCTCCTTCATTGCAAATCTTATGACTTCAGATATAAAAACAAGTCATCAAATTAGATATTTTTATAACAAAAGCATTCAGAACTCCTCACCAAACTAATGCCAGCAAGCACTTTATGTGTTAAGAAAAACTAACATTGCCCTTTACCTTTAACACATTTAGCTCATACCAGAAGATGATGACTGTCTCTTGGATTCAGCTGGCTTTCATGACATTACTTTTTAAATGCATGAAATTTTCCAAGAGTTTTCACAGTTGGCCCAAGACTGGTCCCCTTAAAACTAGCTGATATTTTGGCAGTGACCCAAAAGAGGTGATTTGGAGACCCCAACTTTGAGACTAGCCAAAAGGCTTAGATATAACTTTTCCATTCTATACAAAAGGTACAAAATTAATATTTCCTTCATTTTTAAAATGTTCATTTATATATCACTTGTCAAAATATCAGAGCAAAATCTTTTATTTCTGGTCACAAATATTTCCCATTAAAATAAATGTTAAGCTGCTCTCTCAATATGAAACAGTATTGCTTTGGTTGCCTAGTAACAAAAAAAAGAAAAACCTTGAAAAGCAGGACTTTGGAGCTAGTAAAACAAACAACAATATTTACATCAATAGAGTAAGAGAATTCTTGCTGTCTTGGTGATGAGTGCAAGTTTATCACACCAGCACATTTACAATGTTTACTGTTTGAAATGCTGGCTAAATCAGTATGAAAATATTAATTTGTCTATGTCCACTCATACCATAGGAGCAGAAAGATGCAATGTGTGGTCTTTTCTATTTCAGTGTCCCATTACATTTTCTGTGCAACACCGAATATTCCAAAGGCAATTCACTTCCATTTAATTAAAGAATGTTGCTTGTGGAAGTTGACTACTATATCTATCTTTCCTTTGCAGTCTGTGACATCCTTACATTTTTATCGTAGCAGTTATAGAATTTTTCTTAGGAACAGCATTTTTGTTAGTGTCGCACAGAACACTAACTCACTGCAAATATATACAATGCATTTTTCATCAGATTGTCACAGAATTTCAATAATTCAATATAATTCACAAAAATAGCAGTTCACTTTAGTACTTATTCATAAGCATTCATAAACATTCATAAATATGTTTGCATAATGAACATTGCTAGACTTATTATTGATATTTTATATAATCATTGTTGAGATAAAATTTTTGCTGTTTGCCTGGCCACAAACTGCATATTTTCAACACCCACATACATTCACTAAAACTGACAGCTTCTCTCTGATAAATCACGTCTGACGATTGGCAGCAGTGCAAACAGTAAAATAACACAATGGCAATCACACAACACCTTTACCCCTACTTAGATGGGGATGAGCTCTGGCCTGGTATCCCAGACCTGATCCTATACATAGGTGCATGTGGACAAGCCCCTCAGGTTAATAAGAGGCCTCAAAGATGCCATTTTGCAGCAAACAGATGTGATCACAGATTCAGAAGAGAAGGTTTAATATTGTGAATGAAATTGATTTTTAGGGCTAGCAATGGGACAATTTGTTCAAACCGAATGTGAAAATACACTGCAAGTTATATGGTCAACAACTGCAGAAAACACCTGATTTCAGACTCTCTAATTTTAGGGGCAAAGGGTGAGTGTTGGTAAGAACAGGCAAAGGAATTAGGATCCTCTTTCGTATGAAGGAACATATTTTGTTTTGCAAAGATAACAAGAGTGGCACTTAAGAAGTTATGATGATGATAATTTTTGAAAGACATGTTCAATTAATAACCTATACATAGGTAGGGGAGGGGGAAGAAGGAAAAGGAATGCATGAAGGTATAAGTCATACATGCATATGTGTGTTTGCGTTCCTAGTGTATGGTAAAGAAAGGACAGTGAGAAAGAGGGACAAGTGACACAGGGAATGCAGAAAAGATGTGACTGAGACAGAAAAGTAAAGCAAAGGGAAAAAATGCCTCTCTGTCTCATTACTAGTTAACTCTGAGCATCTAGAAAAGAAGAATGACATTTCCTGAGAGCATAGCAAATATAGTCCACTGAAAAAGCTACATATTCTTTGCAGGTTTTTTTAATTGTTATTATTTTAGAGCCAAAATGCTTTTCTGCGTGTTCTCTGATGAATCAGACATACAGTACTTCTAAAAGTGCCTCACATTGGCAGGGGATCCTGATGAAGGACGACGATATTCTAGACCATTCTCAGTGAATAACAGCCTACAAAAGTGTTATGGTTATAGCAAGGAAGATTTTTCTTTTAACAAAATAGATTTTTTGTGGAAAAATCATGGTTTGTGAGAATCTGAAGCTTGGGATTTTTTCAGGAAAATGCCAGTTTTTTGTGAAAACTTAGTTGAGAGAGGCTTCTCAGATCAAGATCTGTGCTAAGGTCACTTATATGATCTGGGGAGACCTGGCAATGTCATTCCCACCGCACCCTCTGCAGTGTTTTGGGTTTGTGTGGTGGGTTTTTGGCAGCGGGGCAGGGGCGGCAGGGCGGGCTCCTGTGCGAAGCCGCCAGAAGGTTCCCCGGCCCCGGCCCAGGCCGAGCCCGCCAGCCACGGCGGTAACACCTGAACGGAGTTAAGAGGGGAAACCTGCAGCGGGGGGGGAGAGTGGGACGTGAGAGGAGCCCCTCTGCAGACGCCGGGTCCGTGAGGAAGGGGGGGAGGAGGCCGATGCCCCCGCAGCCCGCGGTGAGGCGGCAGGCTGTCCCGTCCCCCCCCAGCCCACGGAGGGGAGCGGGGGAGCGGGTGCCCGCCTGCAGCCCGCGGGAAGGACTCCCCTCGGAGAAGTTGGCGGAGGACTGTCTCCCGCGGGAGGGCCCCCACGGCGGAGCAGGGGCCGGGTGAGGAGTCCTCCCCCCGAGGAGGAAGGAGCGGCAGAGACGAGGTGTGAGGAACCGACCCCCGCCCCCGTCCCCTGTTCCCCTGCGCCGCCGGGGGGAGGAGGGAGAGAGAACCGGGAGCGGGGCTGAGGCGGGAAGGACGGAGGGCTGCGGGGAAGGTCTTCGAGGGTTTGGGTTTGCTTCGCACTACCCGACTCCGATTTGGTCGGTGGTAAGTTAAATTGAGTTTGTTTCTTCCCCAAGTTGAGCCTGTCTTTTGCCCGTGACCATAAGTGGTGAGTGATCCCTCCCAGCCCTTGTCTTGACCCATGAGCGTTTCTTCAGATTTTCTCCTCCTCATCCCACTGGGGCCAGGGCGGAGGGAGGAGTGAGCGAGCGGCTTCGTGGTGCTTAAACCACGACAAGCAGTCTCGGGCCCTGGGGTGCAGGCTGAGGCTGTACACAGTGGTGTGATGCTCACTGCTTAGGCTGTTCCACTTGTCATTGTGCTGGGGACATGGATTCCAGCTCCTTTTATTGTCATGATACCACTGTTTGAAGAACATGACCTGGGTTTAGATTTAGAACATCTACATTTTTTGGCAGGTTATTCTTCAGTTGCAGGAATCCTGGGCTCACCCATGTCTATGCAGGCACAGCTGCAAAGATGGTGCTTTGTGAGGTGGCCTTGGAAACAGACAGATGCCCACCATGAAGCCAATACTGCTGCTGAACTTTGCATCAGAAAAGCACAACCTGAATGTAAGTATCAATGTATATATTATCTCATATATACACGTTTTTTAATATATATATTTATATATGTGTTTATATACAAAACAAATTATATGGGTTGGTCTTTAAATTGTAATATAGAAGTAATACGATAGATGACTTGAAATCTGCACGTCAACAGTATAATGGGCAATAAAACTTTAATGTCAAATTGACAAGGTTAGAAATTGGTTTTGTTTGATTATTTGCCCTGCTAGTAAAACAGCTGCGCAGGGAATAAACAGATGTGACTTTTCGGGTCAATTTTTGTGTGTGCTGAGTTTCAATAATTTGTGCTACTGTATGCTCAATACAGAGCAATAGGAAAGACACTGGAAAGAGGCCTAAGATGTTCTTTTTGCCAGATTGTTTTTCCTGTTTACTTGCTGTTTTAGTGAGTAATCTTGGCTTGATTTGCAAGGTGTAATGTGAGCCTGTTTCCTTGTAAGATACACAAATCAAGGGTTCCAGAGTGGCCAAATATTCTGTGTTTGTTTTAAATAGTCCATTACAGCGACATTAACATCTAAAATCCAAACAAAATGGGTAAAAACCACTTATATTGTCTTTCAGGATGGTAATCTCGCCTAACTCTAGATTTCTGCACTGCCATTCTTTTCTGCCCTTGTAGTCTATGGAAAGACTTGGGCTTGATTCACATGATTAATCATGATTAATTGTGATTTATATGATTAAACTGATACCAGGTTGAGAAATAGCACACCATAAAACAGGCTATTTCTCTGTGGATAGTTCAGCTACAGTGGAAGGGATCCTCTCTCCCTTTCAATTTTTCTGCATAAGAATTAGCTTTTTCCCCTTTTTTGTTCTCAAGAGGACAGTGATGATGATGTGTCAGTAGTAGTTTGTGGCCTTGCATATTTCCAAGATTTTTTTCAAGATTTGAGGGTTTGCTAAAGTATGACAAATTCATGGTCATGCTGTTACAGAATCCTTCTGTGAAATTGCAAGTGAGGTTCCACCACTGAAAAGCTGTGAAGAAGGGACAAACACATTGTCAGTCATTCAAGAGAGTTAAAAACACCACAGGAGAAGTAACTTTTGGGTTTTCTTCAAATTGTACAGATTTATTAATAAGGATTGCATGGTACATTGGTTAACAGTATGTCATCTGCATATAGAGGTACTGTTTAGTCTAAGAACATACTCTTGAATGTATAACTGATTTTATGTGCAACTAACAGTGGCTAAATAGAGAGTAATGAATCAGTCATTGACACAAAAGTGAAACGGGACCCCCCCCCTCCCAAAATAGGTAATTCTCACTAAAAGCAGAAAAAGCACTAAAAGGGAAAGACTTTCTGATATGCTTTTAAATTCTTTTACCTGTATTTAAACTGCTGTGCAGATGTTGTCTGTCACATACCTTGCATTCCCTATCTTTGAAGTGCACAAGTTGAGGGACTTGACAAGTGATGCCTTCCTGGTTCCTTGAGGATCAGAAAAGAACAGTGTGCACTTGTCTCTTCTTCCCACATGAGGTCTGAATTTGGTTTACTGGTGGACTTAGCAGTATTAGGTTTACGGTGGGACTCAATGATCTTAAAGGTCTTTTCCAACCTAAATTATTCTATGATTTTATGGTCTGTGTGTGCACCAAAACTGCTCCACCCATTTTTGTAAGAGTACTTGACCTCTTCAGTCTTTCACATCTATTGTGTAAGCACCTTTAGCACTATGAGTGGATCATTTCACAAGGTATTGAACCTACCTGAGAAATCTTGGTTAAAAAAAATATCTGATATTTGTGTTAGGAGCAACATGAGGAAGGATTTTGCTGGGTGGAAAGATGAAAGAACAGTCTGCTTAAAAATTGACAAGACTTTTAAAATTAGTGTTTCAAGTGTGTTTGGTTTCCATGCAGTCAAGACAATGCTTTCATGATAGTTCAGAAATTGTTGGTGTGGGAAGTGATAAATGCATATGTAAGTGCTTTTGATGCTAGGCCACAAAGCTGAGTGCTCTGCTGGATTAGACCCATAAAAGGAACTGCCCAAGTATTTTAAAAATGGTGTGTACCAGGAGATTAGGGTTTTTGGGGGAAGAAAGGGGCTTACACTCATGTTTTTCAGGGTTATTTTAATTTCTCTGTATCTGTCAAATACCAGTTCAGTTTAGTGACATCTGTTTCATGGAATGTGTCACTTTCATTGGACAGGATTAACTTCAGAATGGCATTTCAGATAGAAGTACCAGAAGAGAAATATTTTCTTCTCAGGACCACCTAGTTTTGGGGGAACTTGCCTACAATATAGAGAAGGCCAGTACTAGTCCCTGCTATACAGTTCTCATCTAAGTGTTTGCATCTTGCTTTCTCACATCTCAGATAATTTCAGATATTAGTGGGTTATTGGCTATTCTAAGGTAACTTTTCCATTGATTATTTGACTTTATGTAAGTAATTATTAATTTTCTATGCATGAATTAAATTGATAACCTTTTAGTTAGAGTGCTTACCTAAAATCTAGGAGTGCCATGTTCCAATTTCTCTTCTTATGAGCACAAGTTGAGAAGTAGTAAAAAATATGCAAAATAGAATCACTCCAAGAGAAAGGGCTGGAAGAGCCCTTTATCTCTCAGCTTTGAAATCTTTGTAGGCATAGCAGTCAGCTGTCATGTGGATCCCGCACAAAGAGGTAGAGTTATGGTTCTGCATTTTTATTCTGAAAAACTCTTTTTAAGATCCTGGCCTTGTCCCTGTGAAGAACTCTAGGATGTGTTGGATGCATGGATGCTTGGCAACTTTGTATACTTTGAGTGTCTGGAGTGAACCTAAGCCCCCAGTTTCATTTAAGTTTAAAGCTATTCCAGGTTTATTGGGGGTTGGTTTTTTGGGATTGTTTTTGCTGTCCATTTTAAATATAATTCTGACTTGTCTCCAGGGAAATAACACTCATTTAGAACATTTCAAGGTATTACATTTTTTTATTGTTTAGTGACATTCTTCATATGACTAGATTTTTTTCTTGCCATCAGTAAAGACTGTTTGTCGAAATTGTCTAAGTATTCTGTGTAACATAAATATCATCTGATATTTTATGCTAGTTTGTTTACCTTCCTTAGGCAAAAAAAAGGTAGTGTTTTTTATCCTATGTAGTTACAGAAAGATTTTTAAAGTACTGGCAGTCTTTTCTCTTAGGAGAAGATATGCAGATGGAAAAATAAGTCCTCTTATAGGTGGATTTTTGTTTTTATCCCTGTCTTCCAGCATAATAGACCCCTATAACAAAAGGGTATGTAGGCTAGAAATAATTTTGAGTAATTCATTAGTTTTTAGAGCAGGTAATATAAAAATACGTATTCCACAACAGTTCTTGATTCCTGTATAAGTAACAAAAGGACATGGATATTCTTCAAGAAATCTCAGCAAGTGGCCATCTATTTCTTCAGATGATGTCTTAGTTCCCAGCCTCATAATGAAAGCTTTTTAAACATGTTGCTGACTAAGCAAAACCTCCATAATTGCCAGAAGAAAGACAAATATTTGTTTTTCTTATTAGTGTATGGGATGCATTTTTTTTATTACAGACATTCATATATGAATTTCAAAGATTAAAATAATCAAGACAGCTAAATTACCAATAAATGGTGAATGAATGGTGGTAGGGTCCTATTGCTTATAATATTGATGCCAAATACCCAGATAAGGCTTGCCGGATAGTCTAATGACAATGTATGTTTATTACAGTCACATCTGTAAAGTGCCTAGCATGCCACCAGTCATTTATTGATACCCTATAAACAATTTATGAAAGTGTTATTAATGAAGGCTCTATTAGAACATGTGTGCACTGATTTTAAGGATACGTAATTGCATAACTAGAGTCTTTCTTTTCAGAAAACTCTTTTTCTGCTGTTCATTTGAGGAGTAAGCCATTTAACTTCTCTCTTTCTCAGTTTTCATCAGTTTTCAGTAAGCCATTTAACTTCTCTCTTTCTAGTTTATCATCACAGTGAGAGACTAGTAGTCAGAAGGTAAAGGACAAGAAAATTGCCAATGAACCAGAGTTAAACAGTAACAGCAATAAATCAAATTCAGATTTCTTTTTTCCTTCTTCATGCATTTATTCTTAAAACATAAACATTTGTGGTGTGCTTTGGGAAGCAATTGGTTTAACAGGAGATACTTGAATTATAGACAACACAAAATGGTTTTGTAAATACCTTTATTTAGAGCACAGTTAGCATAAATGCTTTCATACAGAAAGTCTGAATTATTCTCTGAAGGGCGGATATAGTTTCTTTCAGAAGAGAATTTATTAAAATTGTACTTTGTTGGCACTTGGCAATTGCCAAGGCAGGAAAGGCAGGCTAGGCAATGCTGTCATTTTAAGTGTTAGTACTCCCAGTGTAATAAGAGCTTGCAGAGAAAAAAAGTCCATTGAAGGATGTCATGCCAAATGTGATAAGAAATCCTCTATGGCAGCAATTAATGCCTTGTGAGTTCAGGAACAAAGACATAATTTCACAAGGAATTTTCAAAAGTTAAATCATAAAAATGTATTCCATAGAAATCTTGAATAATATATTGTGAGAGTCCAGGAAGTCCCCAAATTTCCCCAGACTGTACTTTTTATATGGTAATAATCTTTTCCCATGTCTTTCACTTATTTTGGTTAATGCTTCATTCCACCTGGCCATCTGGGCTTTTTGTTTGCTTGAACACAGAATTTCATTGTACTTGATGATAATCAATTATTATTGCTAATGCTCTGTTAAGGGCAATGACAGAAATACATTTCTCACTGGCTATGAGCGATGTGTTAGAAGCACATTGCAGGACACAGTACTTGCATCCCCAAGTGAATTGTCATATTTAAGAAGATTGGAAACCAAATTTCTGGTTTGTCCTTATATGGAGACAGACATTTGTGGTAAACATTATTGGAAGACCACAGATAGGTTTGGTTTTGTGTTTCTAATGTCTTTGATAAGGACAGGTTAGCTGGTGTAAAGGCCATTTTAGGAGGCTGCTGCCTCACACATGAAGTGTGTGAGATATGTAGACAAAAGCAATAGTGTATGCTGAGAGCTGAGGCATTGGTATTTCTTTAAAGACTTGTTGTGTATGAATTTCTTGAATTGCTTCTGAGGTAGTTGAAGGTATCTGCCTCCTGTGGCAATAAACTGCAGGAGTTTACTAACCTCAGTGTAAGGTTTGTTTTAGAGATCATCTACTAGCTTCAAGGAGTGCATCATCATTCCAATATTTAATTATTTGGTGAATAAGAATTCTGCATTCATCTCATAACCTGTCAGGGTGCAGCTAGGGTGCCAGGAGTGGCAGGTGATCCCCTGGGGGACAGCTGGGGGGCAGCCCCAGCCTCCATCTCCAGGTGAGTCCATGGTGAGGGGCTGATGGCCCTGGAAGTCTAAAATGGGTCCTGGGCCATGAGCAGGGTTGGAGGAGGCCCAGGGGAGGCTGGGCAGGGCCAGCATGGCCATTAGTGTCCTCAGGGCACTGACACACACTGCCTTTGGGAAGTTTTATGTGTTTCACTTTTTTTTTTTTTTTTCCCCCTAAAAAACCAACCAACCAAAAAACACTTAAGATCAAGTTTTTTCAGGGTTTGTGAATATTGTTGGATTAATTAGATAGATCTAATCCCTATTTTGATAGTGAATCAGGATCTTTGAACAATGCATTTGTTTTAAAGCCAAACTAATGACAAATTATGGGAAAATACTTTTTTAAAATATTTTTTTTGCCAGAATTTATGGTGCAATAACTGAGTGATATTTGCTGACGTTTACTTATCCAGCTTGGACTGGTTCCTCTGTACAACAGAATAGGCAGGTATCGCTGATTTTGTATTGGTATGATAATAGGCATCTTTAAATGAGACAGTAAAATGAACAAACCTTCATATGGCTAGATATTGATTTCATTGCTCAAGATGGGCAATAATGCCATTAAAGTTAATGAGAGAATTCTACACTTAAAGCAGTGAAACCTGGCCTTCTGCAGTTACATCTGAAGCTGAAGGAACAGAGGAGTAGTCAGCTGCATTGTGACAGCTGACTTTGTACTTCTGGCTGGTGTACTTTAAGGTCCTAATTCTCTAAACTCAGATGTAGCACACCCCAGTTCTGAAGATGCTAATCTGACAATCCTGTTTGAAACTCCTTGTAGTGCTCTAGTTCAGCCAAAAATGAAATACCAGTAGGATTAAAATGGGACATAAAATCTTAATTAATAAGTGTTTAATCATCAAAGTGACAGCTGAATCAGGAAAAATTGGAAAAGACACACACACAACAACTGCAAATCAGAATTTATTCAATAAGTCACCTCTCCTGTTCACTCATTTTGAGTAAGTCCATGGATATATCTATTTTATTTGCTGCACCTCTCACTTCTTTAAAACTTGTTACATAGATAGGAGAATTGATTGTATGCAAAGATAATGTTATAAATTTTTTGTCAATTCTTCATTTGATAAATTGAAAAACAATAGCAATTTGTTGCCCACTGGCTTTTCTTAGCAATGCTTTGTTTACATGCTTCAGTTCATTCAATCTACCTGCAGAAATCTTGTGTGGTTTTGCTCTTGTGCCCACGGTGTTCAGTGGGAGGAAGAAAGGTGTTGTTTAAGCAGTATTGATTATTTCCAATCAGATTTCTGAAATCTTCAGTAACGCTTGTTGAAGGGATGTTACCAATATTCTGGTTGGCAATAAAAGAGAAAAGTATTGCAAGGTATGCTTTAGAGATTTACATATTTCAGCTTTTATATATAAAATATCAATAATATGATGTAGATGATAAATGTGAACCTATCCAGATATTAACCATATTTGTATATCTACCACAGTAAAGATTGTAAAACGTTGTATCCTTCTACAACCCAAAAAGCAAATTTATGCAACAAATACCCGCTCAGGTATGTGATGGTGATTGCACTGAAAGCATGTCAAGAAAGCCCTGATTGTCACTAGTGGTCCAAGACCATGTGTAAGTGTTGTTTTGTTTTGTTTTTTCCTGTCTACCCCTCAGTTTTTGATGTATAAAGACATTTTTCCTTTTCTCATTAAACAGCAGACTGTTGGTTCTCAACACATCTTTTCAAATTATTGTTTCAGTTCAGTGACTCTATTGGCCATTTTTTGCTGAATGATTTGTCTTTTTTAATATTGCTCTGTACTTGGCTGTTGTGCTCTAAATTTGTATCATCACAAGATAGTGTGGTAGAACCTCAGTGGATTAATTCCTTGGAAGTGCAGTAAAAATCCCAACAGTGTGTGTTGAGCCTTTTGTTTGTCCAAGTTAAATGATATTAGTTCAATATAGATTTTTCTTCTGCGATGGTCTAAATCGATTAGAACAGACATTAGGTGTTCAGGGTGGTGTTTCATTTTTTTCATGTCATTCAATACTGTGGTGGAACATCAGGGCTGCCCTTAGGGGAAAAAATTAAAAAGACCGCCATAGATACAGCTATAACTGCAAATGTTTCTGTTGGCCTCTCCACTCACAGAATCACAGAATGGTTGAGGTTGGACAGGATCTCTGGAGGTCATCTGGTCCAACCCCTTGCTCAGGCAGGGCTACCTGCTGAGAGCTGGTTGCCCAGGACCATGTCTATACAGGTTTTGAGTATCTCCAAGGATAAAGACTCCACAACCTCTTTGGGCAACCTGCACCAGTGCTTGCCTCACCCTCACAGTAAAAAAAGTGTTTCCTGATGGTCAGAGAGAACATGCTGTGTTTCAGTTTGTGCCCATTGCTTCTGGTCCTGTCACTGGACACCACTGAAAAGAACTTGGCTCTCTTGACTTTGCACCCTCCTTTCTGGTATTTATATACATTAATCAGTTGCCCTCTTAGCCTTCCCTTCTCTAGGCTAAACAGTCCCAGCTCTCAGCCTGTTGTCATGTGTGAGATGCTCCAGTCCCTTAGTCATCCTAGTTGCCCTTTGCTGGACTCTCTCCAGTACCTCCATGTCTCTCTTGTACTGGGGGGCCCAGAACTGGGCACAGTACTCCAGGTGTGGCCTCACCAGTGCTGAGCAGAGGGGAAGGATCACCTTCTAGCACGACCTTCCAGCTGGGTGGCCCCCAGCATATGCTGGTGCATGGGGCTGTTCCTCCCTAAGGCCAGGACTTTGCACTGTCCCTTGTTGAACTTCAGGAGGTTCCTATCAGCGTATTTCTTTAGCCTGTGGAGGTCCCTCTGGATGGCAGCACAACCCTCTGGTGTATTAGCCACTCCTCCCAGTTTTGTGTCATCAGCAAACTTGCTGAGGGTACATTCTGCCCCATCATCCAGATCATTGATGAAGATGTTGAACAGGATTGGACCCAGTATTGATCCCTGGGGTACACTGCTAGTTACTGGCCTCCAACTAGTCTTTGTGCCACTGACTGTCACTGTTTGGGCTTGGTTGGTCAGCCAGTTTTCAATCCACATCACTGTCTGCTTATCCGGCCCATACTTCCTCAGCTTGCCTATGAGGATATGGGGGGACAGTGTCAAAAGCCTTACTGAAGTCAAGGTACACAACATCCATTTCTCTCTCGTCATCTACCAAGACAGTCATTTCATCATAGAAGATTATCAGTTTGGTCAAGCGTGGTTTCCCCTTTGTGAATCCATGCTGATGACTCCTGAACACCTTCTTTTCTTCATGTGTGTGGAAATGGTTTCCAGGATTAGCTGCTCTATCACTTTCCCAGGGATTGAGGTGAGGCTGAGCAGCCTGTAGTTCCCCAGGTCTTCCTTCCTGCCCTTTTTGAAGATAGGAATGATATTTGCTTTTCTTCAGTCCTTAGGCACCTCTCCCAATCACTGTGATTGTTCAAAGATAATTAGGAGTGGCCTCAGAATGACATCAGCCATCTCCCTTAGCACTCAAGGGTGCATCCCGTCAGGACGCATGGACTTACATATGTCCACTGTGCTCATGTATTCCCTAACTGATCCTCTTCCATCAAGGGTAAGTATTCCTTGCTTTGGCTTTCCTTACCACATCCCTGCATGATTGGACAGTGTTTCTGTATTCCTCCCAGGTTACATGTCCATGCTTCCACCTTCTGTATAATTTTTTATGTTTGAGTTTTGCCAGGAGCTCCTTGTTCATCCATGCTGGCCTCCTGACATAACTACTTGACTTTCTGCATGTTGGGATGGACTGCTTTTGAGCTTCCAGACACTTTTCTTTCTTCAGCATTCCTGTTTAGCACAGTGAACCTCTTGCTTGCCTATTTCTGGCCCTGTCTAGTTCTCCTTGTCACCACCCAAAATGGATGCCATTCCCAATGCTCAGATTTCTGAAGATTTTGAGTTATTTTGGATTTGGAGGTGTATACATCGTAATGCTTTATTTTGGTGGGATAAGAGTTCACTCTCTCAGTATCATTTCAGTTCTTTTTTTATGCAAACTTAAAACTTGAAGCATAGAGAAATAATTGCTTCCTTTAAGTCCTGATTTAGTTTAATTTCAGTTCCACTTGTGTATACTGATTCATAGTTACTGTATGTCAGTGTACATTATCAATGCTAGCAAAGTAAGTGTAGTCAGTCTTTGTGCCTTACACTTTAAAAAAATACTGTAATACAATTGTCTCTTTAAAGCGGATGTGATTCGTCCATTGCTTTTGGTCAAATTTTTGCTGTTCTCATGGGAGGCCGTGCAATACTGAACATGGCAGCACATTGGAGATATTCTCCCTAGACGATGTAGTAATGTACATTTAATTATGAAGTACATCCAGATTCTTTAGTTTGATTGGTGCTGCCTATAATGACACAGGTATCTCATTCATAGATCCAGAACTGCAAGGCATGGAAATGTGAATTGTTTCCATTCCTTTGAACACAACATCCTAGCGCAACAATGAGGCATATCATAGCCAATTTCTATACACTCTTTGCAGTGATTCCTATGCATGGGCAGAGTGGAACAAGTAAATAAGATAATTTGGTCAGATACAATTCTGTGGCTTGTCACTGGGTTTGTCTACAGGGAACTTTGATGTAGTGCTGGCTGGGAAATTGATTAGAGGTGAGAACAATTGACCCGTATTTTTCTAAGTAGTACATAGGTCAGTTAGCTTATTAGAATTGGAGAATATTATGGGTTATTGCTGGATTTTTTTATTTTTTTTTTTTAGTTCTTGCACATCTCGGTCTGAAAAGTACAGAGGTGTCATTCACAGATCACTTCCCAGATGGAGCTGAGAAGTTTTCTTACACAAAAGACACACTTACCTCCAAAGCTGTCTCTTCTGGTGCATGCCAGTCAGTTTATCACAACATGATTGATATATTCTTTTCACATTCATCAGTGAGTTAGTAATAACCTTCCACATATTTCTGACCTTGTGTGTATTGGTGTTAAAAAAAAGCTCTTCTTTTTTGGCATTTAGCAGAAGAGGTTATCACTGCTTTTTTTGATGGAAAAAAAAAAGCGTGTGCTTCCGTGTGTTCTACAATAGCTCTTCTGTAACTAAGGCTTGGAAGACAACTTTGCATTTTGCTGTGGATTCTCTTGACTTTCAAGTGCAGAGAAATAATCGTTCTTTCTACATTACTGTTTGAAATTTTGCCATTCACATGTAACACATGGAAATCACTTTCATTTCAAAACTATTTTCTTCAGGTATTCCAAAGTTACTATGTAAGACAAAAGTATCTGGAAGAAAAAGAGAAATGAGAATAGCAGTCTAGTTTGGCTGATGCAGGGAAATGCAGAATATCTCTTGTTAGGCTGTCCTCTGAGTCCAGAGTAGCCCTGCCAGAAGAGATTATCTAACGGGCATGGACTGGAATTGAAGTAAGCGGTAGCTGCCTTAAATTGAATCCCAGTCTGCTTTGGAGAAGAAAGTTGACTTTCTGCAACCTCCCCTCAAGCTACAATCGTTTGTCAAAATGCCCTTCTGCAATTGTGGAAGCCACTGCAGACCTTGGAAGATGAATTTAACTGTGTTTGGAGTCTGTTCGTCACTAAAGGTGAAATCCAAGAAGGGCTGATTTAGGTGTTTAAAGAATGACTGGTGGAATTGAGATACTAGTTAATTGCAATTCACTAACTCCTCAGCTAACTGCTTCTCAAACACAGGGATCAATGCTCTCATCAGGTATTTATTTGTATTTAAATCTCCTTAGCCACTTAGAGTTTTGCTTCTGGACATGGCCAGATCTCCCTGGCTCAGTACTGATCTCTTCTTTAAGGAGCTCCCCTGCTTCAGACTCTCCATGGGCCTGATCCAGTAGGAGTGCTCAGAGAAGTACAAGTCCTCTGAAGAGATACTAGTTTGCCAATATTCTTTTTTGGGCATACCCATGAAAGATTCTAGTTCTGGAAGTAAAATAGTTAACATACCATCATCATTAGTTAAGAAACATTTGCAGTTAGTGTGATTTAGTTAAAGGAGTGAATTGTAAAAGGATGTATTGTCTAGAGCCCTTTACCTGAAGAATTCCAATTGCTGCTGTTATTTACCATAGTCCTGCTTATGTGACACAGGTTTGGGGAAAAACAGTTTGTACAGCCTAAAGGTATGTAAGCTCCGTAACTGCCCCATTTGGGCAGATTCTGTATCAGCAGAGCCTGCCAAGCTGCTGCTGCTCTGTGTTCTCTCCTACAGCCATAGTAATAAACTGCTTCTGTTCTGACCTGATCTCAAGTGTATTCCAGTTTTTCTGCAACAGTAGAAGTTACCTGTATAGATCCTGCCTATAGAGATCTCGCTGAGGAACAGACATCACATCTGCGTCAAAAGAATAGCAAAGCATTCTTTGTCTGTGACTTTTTTAATTGCTGTTGAAACAATACCAAGGGTCAGAAAACATTAAAGTTTGAGTGGGAAAAAGAGTGCATAGCCTGACTTTGTAACCCAGTTGTAAGGGTACTCCTCTGAACTTCGGATTCTGGTCCTTATTTCTGTAATTTGTCTTAAACAGTCTTTGGGTTAAAAAAAAAGAAAAATCCAAACTAAACCAAAAATCAGTCCACAGTACATGGTATGCACTATTTTAGCCTTGGGATTCACCATTAGTTTTGTTTAGCTACAGGAATGCTCTAAGCATGGCCTATAACAGGTTTTTTTTTCAATACTCAGGCATTTTTAGGAAGATATTTGAGGAACAGCAAAATAACCCTCCAAAACCCAAACAACGGAGATTACTCCATTTAGCTTTTTATCATGATGCTAACATAAAACCTTAAGGACATATTGATTGTTTTGTGGGGAAATCCCTTGTGGTAAGGGATTTACTTAGAGTACTTCAAGGACAGATCTTAATAGAAATGGCGCATGCTGGCTATTATTAAAATCTGCTTTTCCCAATAGCCATTCATTCAATTTCTAGTTCTTTCCAGTCCTTCCATTCAATGTATTTCAAAGTAAGCATTTCCAGGCTGTCCTATGCTGAGAAAGAGACAGGCTTCTGATGTCTAAATTTCTCATGTTTAATATTTAATACAGTAAAATGTATTGAAAGTATATGAAATTTTAAAGCTGTTGAATTCCTTTCAAGTTGAAAAAATGTTGCCAGAAAAGGAAAAAAATTCTGTCCATTAAGTCTATGGGTAGAGATCAGGCATAAGTTTTATCACGGAGGAGATCTATTTTCCGGGGACACTTCAACTGTGTAGGTATATAGGAAAGGTAGATAATGTCTTCAGTTGTAATTCCCCAAGCTCTATCCTTTCTTAATCCACCTTTGCTCATCTCTATTTTGTTTCCTGAGCAGGGTGTGATTTTTGTACTTTCCTGAAATTTCACTTAGGTAACATAAACATCATTATTTAATTTAAATAGGGCTGGTCAAAAAGCTTTTCAGGGATACAATTTCCTATCAAAGAAATGCAGTTTTGTTGGAAAAGGATCATTTTCTATAAATCTATTAATTCTTACAAAACAGAGCAAAATGAATTTGTGAAATGTTGTTTCTATAAAGATCCTATCAATTCTGATTTTTTTTGTCTATACTCTTGAAATACAGAATGTTACTTCTTGGATTGTACAAGAAGCCCACATAAAATAACATTCAGTACAAACTGCAATGACAATATAAGCTGATGTGGAAAACCAGTACTAAAAAGCTGACGCAGCCACACCTTTAAAAACTGCGCTTTTAAAACATTAACTGTAACACATCAGAAATACCAATATTAGAATCTACCTAACAGGAAACAAGAAGCTAGACAAACATCCTCAAAACCAAATCCCAAAATTTCTGAAGTTCAGAGATGGCTGGATTCAAGTCACCTACTACTATATATGTGCACTACATTCAAAGCTGAAAGACATTTGTAAAGATCTGTTGAGATCAATGGAGCTATGGTGTTTTCATTACTGCAAGAGTTGGCCCTTTATGGCAGCCACTAGGAAGTTAAAGTCACCTTTCAGTGGGTGTACTTCACCTTAAGCCACCTTAAAAAGGCCACAAAGGTTTTGTGAAACAGGATACCCTTTGTATAAACAAGGCATGCCTTGCTAACAACTGTGCCCCTGAAGAAAAACTAAAAGACTGATAAGAAGGGAACATCCTACCCCAGGAGGTGTGAAAGTTGAATAATTGCTAACAGGCATGAAGTCAACACAGATCTTTGGTAACTGGGGCAAAGATAAAGGCAGCAGGGGGGGATCACGACCATTGACTCAATTCAAGACCAAAACCATTTACCCCACCCCCTCCTTGAGCATGCAGTGTAGAATAAAAGAACACTGTACCTTTAATTCGAAGCAAGAAAAATTTTAGCCCAATAGAAACTGTGGTAGATAAGCAACTACCAGTAATAGTTTTGGGGAAGAACTTTGGAAACTAATTATGTAAAACTAAACTGTATAAATTGCTTGCCTGTTTAGGTATAAGGTCTGCTAGCTTTGTGGATTACCACCTAGCCCCCATCTTTGCACAAACATGAATTGGAATAAAATACCTGTGCTCTGTGTGTATATTGGTGCCTCATGCACTGGCTAAATGACCCCACTTTTGGGATAACAGCAGCAAGACATTCTTAATTTTGCTTTACTATTAGACATCAATAAATATTTATACATCTATATTTTTAAAGATTTCAAAATACACGAGAGAGTCATCATTTCAGCCAAATTTACAGGAACATCTAGTGATCTAATATTTGCAAGCTAATTTTCTCACTAATGAATATTTCTCTGGCATCTGGAGGCATATGCTGCACTAGTTTAAAATATATGACCATACTATAACTTTATCATCACAAGTTATAGCCTGAGTGATTCATATTTCTGAAGTCTCAGTGATACTTAACAGAACTTAGAAAGGGTTGCAATCAAGATGTGTATTTAATCCATACTTTGTAATCACTTTAATGGGGACGGATAGGGTAACGAGCAGCACAATTTCACAAAGAAATAGAAATTGGACTTACTTGCAAACATATACACTTCAGATACCCATCTCTGATTCAGCACTTTTGCCCTTATTCTCTGCATTTTTCCTAATATATGTGGCTGAAGCTATGTTGCTATCATTCATTCCTTTACCTCAACTAGAGTTGCCTTTCAGTTTCACAAGGAACATGAATTAAATGCCTCTGTCTTCAGGAGAAAACCTTTATTGCCAGTCTGTTCTTCTCTTTATTGTTGAGTGAAAATACATAACATAAATGGAGATAAGTCTTTGCTCCTCCCTCTAGCTGGCAGAGAAAATTGTTATGACTCCGACACTGTTAGGTAGGATTCAGCCCCACATTTGTAGGTGTCTGTATTTTGGTTGTCTACCTCTGAGTCAGTGCCTAAGATTCCACTATAGTCCATGGCGATCTAGTTCATGAAGTCTGTGAAATTAGGATGAGATCTAGATGGAAAAACAGATGTTTGGTGAACTCTAGGGTCCATTAACTGTACTGACTACATGACTGCTGACTGTGATGACCATCTAGCTCAAATGCAGACTTGCTATAGACGCATTCTTCTAGGTCTGAAACTAAATTACAACCAGAGTCTACAACAGTTTTTCATCTGGTGGTGGATGTTTAACCTTAGATGTTGTACTACTTTCATTTATGTCATTTACTTTAAAATATAACTTAATTGAAGGAATGGGGTTTCCTTGAATAACAACCTTTAGTTCTTGCTGGGATCTCACTATTCTAGAATTAGCAGTCTATTTTTTATGTCTTCAGCAAATGCTGTGCTACTTGATGTCTCTACACCTATGACTAACATGTTCATGATTTAGTTTAGCAACCTGCCATGTCAAAGGCAACAGTAAAAGCTAGACAACTTTAGTTATAACTAAAAAACGTATGTAGTCTTTTCAGTCTGCTGTGTAGAGAAAAAAAAATTGTGAAACACATTTCCCATTCATGAGGCTCTGGAGGGTGAGCTCATACTGACCCCACATTACTTTCTGTTACTGATCAATCCCACATCATCTTCTGTCTGGACTACTGAGCAATTTCCTGTAAGAACTTGTACTTCTGATTAATCCATATTGTCTTTCATTTCTGCTGAAGTGTCTTGTGACTAATTTGGGTCCATTCTGAAGACTCTCTAAGCTCTCAGCAGGTGCAGATGACTATATGTTCAGCTATTTGAGATGTTTTCCTCCATTGATTTCTGTTTGTGCCTTCTGACAAAGAGAAAATATTTCTTTTTGAGATCAACTTAAGGGTAGAAGAGATGAAGCTTAAGTAGTCAAATTCTGATATATAAAGCATGGTTCAGCAATTTCACATGGGAGAAACTATTAATATAGTGTCTGTTATAAGTACTTGTGGAACGGATGAGCTAGTAAGACACAGATCCTGCCAACTGGTGTTTGTTTTCATAGAATTTCAAAGAGAGTGACTGACATGTTAACATGTTCAGAATGCATGTTTATCTACCATGCACTCATCTTCCATCAGAAATTTTGATACATACTAAAGGAAACACAGAAAGATCTCATCACAGTGATGTGCATCTCTGTCAGACCCCAAATTTGCAATACTCATTATGGCTATGAAAAACTGGCAAGATCCAAGGCATGTACCAACCCAATTGGATGCATGTACCAAATAAATAGGAAATCCTAAAGGCGCAGGAGCAGGCTGTCCCCATGTGCCAGAAGATGAACTGGTGGGGAAGAAGACCGGCCTGGCTGAACAGAGAGCTTTGGCTGGAACTCAGGAAAAAAAGGAGAGCTTATGACTTTTGGAAAAAGGGGCAGGCCACTCAGGAGGACTACAAGGGTGTTGTGAGGTTATGCAGGGAGAAAATTAGAAGGGCCAAAGCCCAACTAGAACTTAATCTGGCTACTGCCGTAAAAGACAATAAAAAAGGTTTCTGTAAATACATCAGCAACAAAAGGAGGGCTAATGAGAATCTCCATCCTTTATTGGATGTGGGGGAAACATAGTGACAAAGGATGAGGAAAAGGCTGAGGTACTTAATGCCACCTTTGCCTCAGTCTTTAATAGTCAGTCCAGTTGTTCTCGGGGTACCCAGCCCCCTGAGCTGGAAGACAGGGACAGGGAGCAGAATGAAGCCCCCATAATCCAAGGGGAAATGGTTAGCGACCTGCTACACACCCAAGTCTATGGTGGTGGATGGGATCCACCCAAGGGTACTGAGGCAGCTGGCAGAAGTGCTCACCAAGCCACTTTCAACCATTTATCAGCAGCCCTGGCTAACTGGGGAGGTCCCAGTTGACTGGAAGTTAGCACGTGTGACACCCATCTACACTAAGGGCTGGAAGGAGGATCTGGGGAGCTACAGGCCTGCCAGTCTGACCTTGGTGCTGGGGAGGGTTATGGAGCAGATCATCTTGAGTGCCACCACATGGCACATACATGACAACTAGGCAACTGGGCCCAGTCCACATGGGTTTATGAAAGGCAGGTCCTGCTTGACTAACATGACCTCCTTCTATAAGAAGGTGACCCACTTAGTGGATGAGGCTGTGGATGTTGTCTACCTAGACTTTAGTAAAGTTTTTGACACCATTTCCCGCAGCATTCTCCTGGAGAAACTGGCTGCTCATGACTTGGATGGGCCTACACTTTCCTGGGTAAAAAAACAGGCTGGATGGCTGGGCCTAAAGAGTGGCGATGAATGGAGATAAATCCAGTTGGCGGTGGGTCACAAGTGGTGTTCCCCAGGGCTCAGTATTGGGGCCAGTTCTGTTTAATATCTTTATCAATGATCTGGATGAGGGGATTGAGAGCACCCTCAGCAAGTCTGCAGATGACACCAAGTTGGGAGGGAGTGTTGATGTGCTTGAGTGTAGGAAGGCTCTACGGAGGGATCTGGACAGGCTGGATTGATGGGCCAAGGCCAATTGTATGAGGTTCAACAAGGCCAAGTGGTGGGTCCCGCACTTGGGTCATAACAACCCCATGCAATGCTACAGGCTTGGGGAAGAGTGGCTGGAAAGCTGCCCAGCAGAAAAGGACCTGGGGGTGTTGGTCGACAGCCGGCTGAATATGAGCCAGCAGTGTGCCCAGGTGGCCAAGAAGGCCAATAGCATCCTGGCCTGTATCAGCAATAGCATGGCCAGGAGGACAAGGGAAGTGATTGTCCCCCTGTATTTGGCACTGGTGAGGCCGCACCTCAAATACTGTGTTCAGTTTTGGACCCCTCACTACAAGAAAGACATTGAGGTGCTGGAGTGTGTCCAAAGAAGAGCAACAAACCTGGTGAAGGGTCTAGAGGACAAGTCTTATGAAGAGCGGCTGAGGGAACTGGGGCTGTTTAGCCTGGAGAAAAGGAGGCTGAGGGGAGACCTTATTGCTCTCTACAACTAACTGAAAGGAGGTTGTAGTGAGGTGGGGGTCGGTCTCTTCTCCCAGGTAACAAGTGATAGGACAAGAGGAAACAGCCTCAAGTTTTGCCAGGGAAGGTTTAGATTGGATATTAAGTAAAATTTCTTCACTGAAAGGATTGTCAAGCATTGGAACAGGCTGCCCAGGGAAGTGGTTGAGTCACCATCCCTGGAGGTATTTAAAAGATGTGTAGATGTGGGGCTTAGGGACATGGTTTAGTGGTGGACTTGGCAGTGCTAGGTTAACAGTTGGACTCAATGATCTCAAGGGTCTTTTCCAACCTATACAATTCTGTGATTAATTATTCCCCCTCCTCCCGATAAAGGTAATGCAACAGATAATTTAAATCACAATAAATGTACATACAGAATACTTTGAATAAGATCTTAAATGGGCTGTTATGTAAAGATCAACACAATAAATAGTTGCAGGTCTTTAGTAAATAAGATAATACAGTGATAAGGATTTCATGGCATATTAGTAATACATCTCAGCAGTAACCGAGGTAAAACTGCTCAAGAAAGCTGATCTATGATCCTATGAGCTTTTTCAATCATATGTTAGGTTCCTGCTGAAGAAACAGCAATTTTTTCTTCATCTGATTAAAGCTGTTGATGCAGCTTGAAAATGGCCAGAACATGTACTGAATATTTCATACACATGGTTTTCTGACAAAAGCAATACTAGAAGCATCCAGACATTACTTTGTAAAGTACAGAAAGAAGATAAAACTGCTCACTAAGGAGCAAAATGTCTTATCAAATGTTCTTAGAATCTAGCATCCACCATCCATTAGTGAGTTCTCAAACCAACCTGATCTAGGCAGTGCAGAAATGGAGAATAGAAGCATGGTAAGATACAGAATCTGAAAATGTCATTAATGTTATTACAATGTAATAGGAGTAACGAAAAATTACATTGAGAAAATTTGCACCTTAATTAAAATCTTAATACCTCAATTTCACCTATACCAAAAGGAGGACAAGATGGGCTTTGTCTATCAGATACTGTATTTGTTTTTAGAGAAATTAATAAAGAAGACATTTGAGATAATACTTCATAGACATAATCTCATTTTCCATATGCAAATTTATAAAAGAAACCCAGAGAAACCATGTAATTTCACAGAAAATATGTAAGTCTGAACAACAGTTGCCTTCAGTTATGTTTGTCCATCTCACAGTATCAAACATCTGGATTACTCAGCTGTACCAGCATCCAGCAACCAAATTAGTGTATGGTAGTATTAATTAACTCCAAACGAATGGTCAGCAGAGAACTGTTTTTACAAAGAAATAAGTGAATTCTATGATACAGTTATGCAACTAGATATCCTTAGGCATGTGAGGTCATACTTCTCTCTTTATAAAATGAAGAGCAAAATAATCAAGAACATCTACAGGTGTTTTCATAACTTCCTCATTGAAAACAAATGGGAAGGCAAATACAAAGAGATGGTGAGGTCAGAAAGGGTAGCAGAGTTTTGGGATTCATGAACAAAATAAACCTCACTGATACCTTCCTACAGCTGACCCTTATTGATTTCTGTGTTCATGAATCAATTGTCCATGCCTTCACAAGCACATTTCTCTTCATGGAACATCAGGAAAATTTTCATTCCTCTTGAAGAATCTGCACATTAGCTATCAAATCATTTATATCTTTTTTATAAAGATCCCTGCAGGTGGGATCCATTGGCTCCCTCCCTACAGAGGCTGCCCATTTATGCTTCAAAAGTGCAGGTTTGAACTTCTATCCAGTGTGGACACCAGTTTATAATTCCCAGTTTATATACAGGAATATAAATTGCTCAGTGCAAAAGACTCCTGAGATTTCTCTTTTCACAGAAGAAAGGCCTTTATCCCCAGTTCAGATCAAACAGAGCTTGGACCATCAACCTTGTTAACAACTCCTTGCCCCACTACACTTGCCACAAACATACTTGTGAAATTGAGTTCAGGATTTGAATTTTGGAATAACAAATTAGACATAAACAGTTTGGGGAATATTTAAAGGCATTGGGACTAAACTGAGGTAATGAAAACATTTGAAGAGTCAGGGGAAATATCTTGGCACTGAGGTTTATTAGATTGTGGAATAATTTCCCAAAGTGATCATGCTTGGAGAATATCCATTTCAGCAATTTAGTGCAAGTACAGGGGCATGCAGAGGGAGTATCCCGGATTTGGGACTTCATCATATTTTGGGATGCAATACCATTTAAACAGTCAGACAGCTTAATTGTGAGATCTGTGTTTAAATAACAGGTTAGTTGTCCAGCTTTATTACACTGGCTTCAGTGTCTTTGGGTCTTACTGTTCACATATAAGAAATAGGAAAGTATCCAAATTAATCTGCAGTTTTGTTTAAAGGATCATATAAGAACAATGACTTAAAAAGTGTTAGAGTATGCCCCAGAGTTAATAACTATGTCAGCTGATATTTGCAAGCTTTCTTCATGCACCTCACCATTGACCTCCATTAGCATTACCATTCTAGTCTGGTGCCTGTCCTAATCATGGCAAATTCTACAGTACTTCTGTGATTCCACTATTTCACTAGAAACCTGCCTAAGAAGATAAAAGTAATGTCACTAATAATATAATTACATTTAAATACTTTTTTAAACCAACCTTCTAGAGGACTGAATATGTTCAACAAATTCATATGGATTAATTAAGTAAATTTTGTATCTTTTCCAGGACTTAATGAGAGTTGATTGTACAGGATATAGATTTAGACATGGAACTGGCATTAGCAATATGTATTTTTATCATTAAACTGGAAATCTTCCCAGATTCATGCCAAACAATATCTTAAGTATGAAAAACATGCCATTTTTCATCTTACATATTTAAGATGTGAAATGCCTGCATAGTAAAGGGACAAATCTCTCTCTATAGTCAGCAGTACCTGGTGTGGAAATCCTACTCATCCTCAGTTTGTTTTTAATGAAGTTAGAATATTACCACATGTCCATGTGTCAAGGAAATCACACATGGACATACAAATTTAAAAAAAAAGCCACTGAGATAATATAAAAAAATAAAAATTTTGATTGCACAGTTTTGATCTAATTTTTCTTTTAAAAGAAAATCTTGACCCCCATGCAGGTGAAATAAAAATAAAACACAGTCTGCCTGTACATCCTTTGAAACCCTGGAAACACTTAACCATGTGCTTAACTTCAACACTGCTATGCAAACTTTAATTCCAGAATCATAGCCAATTGTAAGTAGTGAGAAAAATACCACAACCTTCAATGCCTTCAAATAAGTTTGTTTTAAAGACAATGCCAGATATTATTTACACTGAGCCGGACAGCTTAATAACTAGACCCTTTCAGATAATCTGTCTAAGTAGAACCACAGAACATCTCATGTTGGAACGGACCTATAAAGATCATCAAGTCCAACTCTCTGCTCCTCACAGGACTACCTAAAACTAAACCATATGACTAAGAGCATTGTCCAGACACTCCGTGAACTCTGACAGGCTTCGTGCCATGACTGCTTCCCTGGGGACCCTGTACCAGTGACCAACCACCTTCTCAGTGAAGAACCTTTTCCTAATATCCAATCTGAACTTCCACTGATGCGGCTTATACAATTTTTTTAGTTAATCAATGTATGTCCTCTGCTGGATGCTAACAAGACCTTAAATGTTAAAACTAGCCATAAGTAAAAGGTTCATTTGAAAATCATGAGATTCCTTTGAAATTGTGAGAAATTTAGCCACCTAAAGAGTAAAAAATGGATATAGAAGAAAAAAAATGAAGTATGTTAGTCTGGGAGTTGATTTATCTAAGTTTATGCATAATTAAGTTACTTTATATTTCTTGAGATCCATTTGTCCATGACTTTTGTTCCTTTTTGATCCCTTTTTACCCAATGAAAAACATACCACTGTCTCTTTTGAATGGGAACTATAGGTATATTGCTGTTGTCAACAGGAGGTATTCCTTCTTCACCAGAATTGGTCTGTTTTCACTATCTTCTAGGTCAATAAGAACCATTCAATCAATGCTGTGCATCTGTTGAGCTGATAGCCAATCATATGAATAGGCTATTATGAAATAGTCTTTGGGGTGCTTGTTCTTAAGAGCTTAATTTCTTACACAATGTTTTAATTGTATGTGCAGAAATCATCCTTTTAGTGGGAGTATCCTTTACCTTTATTTGCAAAGGTAAAGAAAGTGAGTATTGTCAGAACGAATGTTTCTGTAAGAAAGGAAAGGAATGGTTGATTTGCTCTTGGAGAAAACTGTAAAATACTTCTACTGCTAAATGTTATTTATTGAATTTTTTTGTGGTTTTGTCTCCTCCCCTATATCATATGAAAAAACCCAATGATTATTTCTGTCTCTTCCTCTCCTTCCTTCCTTCCTTCCTTCTTCCCTCCCTCCCCTTCCCCTCTCTTTTCTTCCTCCCTCCCTTCCATTATGAAATTAAAGTATTGAAAGAAATATTAAGCAGGAAATTTTTGAAAATTTTCAATGAGCTGTAGAACAAACCTGTTAATTCTGAATGTATCTAGATGTAGTATTTTCATGCACGAGCCAATGATACAATGTGCAGATGACACCACTTCCCAACAGGGAAGATGACAAAGTAAGAAATTATAAAGATAGCAGAACAGGCCTGTGATGTCAGTAAAGAGAGGAGGAAAATGATGTTGTGTAAGGTTCCAGCCTGATACCAAATAAAAAAGGTGAGAAGTACATATTTTAAGTAGCAATTCCCTGTCTTCTGGACAAGCTTCTCATCTCCTCTGATAAGTATTTTAAAACACATTTACTTTGACAGGTGCATCTAACTAGAAGCCTAAAACAATCTGATTTCCAGCTTCAGAGCTCTTATAAATGCTGCTGCTGAACGATAGCTGCTCCCTATTTTCTAATTTGCAGACTGCACACATTTGTTCTTCTGGTCAGAGGAAGGAATCAGCTGACACTGACACTTTACAAGAAAACTAAATTGTGGAGGCCAGATTTATGTTCAGCTTCTCAGTTGGCACTGCAGTTTGTCAGTCCACAAGTCATCGTGTCTACCAGGCCATTAATCTGTACATGACATTCTTCTAAATTCAGGTTTTAAGAAAAATTATTTTTTTTCCTGTTCATGCTCATTCTGAATTTTAAATAGTAATGCACTACCATACACATTTTCACAGATTTGGACCCACACTGAACAAAAAGCCTAGAGTTAATCAACTTAAAATTGCCAGCCTGGGACAACTGTAGTTGAACACACTGGTGTGGGAGAGGAGGGAAAGCAGCAATCTTTGATACGAGCTTTAAATTCGTAAAATGAATTTGAAAAATGTGCGGAAAGAACTACGAAAGGAAAAGTAAAAGTCTGGGATCCAGCTGAAGTTTACTTTTAGTTCTGAGTTATTATACTTTTTGACAAAAATTAGCTTATGTTAATAATAATGACTTTCAAAATTGTTTTGATCTTTTGATCTTTCAATCTTTCTGGGTTTTTTTTAAATTATTTTTTATTTTGCTTCTGTTTCAGCCTACAATGACTAAAAAAAAAAAAAAAAAGTTATTGAAAGTGTTAGAAAGAAAGCACAGTGAAGTTTTTTCTCACAGTGGTCCCAAAATGAAGATTATAGAAAGGTGTTGTTAAGAAAGAACTACTGAGACTGAGAAAGTGCAAGCAACAGACAGCATCTGATGAGATGTCTCCAAAGAGAAACTGAGTTTCACTAACAGGATTTCACAGGCTCAGGTAGTTGTTTGTTACAGCTTTAATCTGCCTGGAAAAGCCTTTTCTAAGCTTCTTTAAGTTGAGGGAGCAGGCTCAGTTAGGAAAGAAACTAGTTTGAAAGAACGTGTATGGAGTACCATTTCCAGCTCAACTTCTTCTGTAATACATGAATATATGGCTACCTTTAAAATGTATGTAAGATTTTCCCACTGTCTTCACTGGAGCTCAGACAAAAAAAGGTACAACCTGTGCTTTCAACCATGAACTTATTTTGTACAGATTTTCATCCAAAGCAACTACACTTTTATAAAGGGTCATTCATTCCCTAGGGCTGTCCTGTAATTATTTGTCCTTGGTTTACATGGTAAACAGATTATATGTCTCACTAGGAAGCTGGATAAAATTGCTACCAGACAGTTTTCTGGTAGCTTTGAGGCTTTGAGAAGCAGAGCAAAAATGGAAATTGTTTTCTTTAAACATTAGAAAAGGATACAAATTGAAAAGAGACAGCATGGATTAAGACCTAGACAGTGGAGATTTTTAGATTACTTCACTGGAGTTTGTATATATGATTATATTTCTTTACCAGGGAATTTAAGGAGTGAAGAAGCACTACATAAAAATAATGTTTCCTATGCCAAATGCAAATCTGGAATAAACCCCAGTGATAGTAAATTTCAGCAACATGGACCACTGTTGTCTTCTGAAGAAAATATTAAAATTCTGTTAAATAAGTGACTATCTGGGGACAAGGGTATTGATAATTTAAAAATCTTCAAAAAAAAAAAATGTTCATTGAACCAAAAGAAAAATCGAAATTTGCCAGTATGTGTGTTCTGCAGTATGAAACCATGTGCATAGGCGTCTGTGTGTGTGTGTGTCTGCAGTGGAGTATTAAAAAGTCTGCTTTTAGTGCCCCTTTTTGCAGAAGTGTCCTGAGGGGCATTAAAGTTTGGCTTCTTAAAGCCTGATCTTCAAAGCTTGGTCAGTGGTTACATTCAAAAACCTAAGTGAGGGTTTGTATTCAGGCATTCTCAGTGCTTAGATAAAACCAACAGGAGACATCATTATTCTGAAATAACTTTTTGAAAGACCTCTGAAAAAGTAGGGTGCTAAATACAGACGTCGTGATATTACCAGTTTACATATCAGTTAAAATGTTTTGATCTTTTCCTGATCCTAGCTCCTGCTGGTTTAATATCTATTTATGTATTTCTACTAGCCTGGGGCATCTCATTTTCTTCCCACCTAATAATATTCTGTTCTTCATAATTGTATCAGGGTCCACAATTTTAATAAAGCATATAACAAAAACATTTGAGAAATATTAGTGACAATTTATTAGTAAAGACAGCATATTCATTTGAACATCTCCAAATGTTTACTCCAGTGACTAAATTAATGCTTGATTTCAGCTTAATTTTCAATTTCAGCACACACCGGAAGATATTTCCTTTCACTGCATGTTTACATTTAACTTTAATTTGTGCATTTACTAAAACATAGCTTTTCTTTCATTTAGAAAGCAGAAAAAAAGCCAATAGGTTTCTTTTTCAAGTTAAGAAGTCTATTAAACAGGCAAAGCTGAAATAACAATGTTCTACTATTTCTCCCTTTGGCTAAATAATGCAATAACAGGCAAATGCTAAGAACTGAATTTTTTCAGAGGGATTTTTGAGAGAAGAAGTCCTGACAAAAATGTAACCTTGACAACAGGAATGTAATCTTGACAGCATGATTTTATTATGAATTAACAATAACAACATCTTTGACTTTTACTATACCAAGGCATAGACCCTTAATGATTTATGACTTGAGTGGGAGTTTAGCATATAAATACGTTTATGGATCAGTGCTGGTATCCTTCTAAGCTTATCGTAATAATTATAACAATTCCAACAAATGCAATTCTACTTGTTTGTGATTATCATACAGGTTGTGTCTTCATTTGATGCAGACCTACACAGAAATACTGCTATTTCTAAACAAACTTAAGGCAGGTAGCATATATTAGCCTAGACAGAAGACCTGTAATGTTTCTCAGTTTAAGGAATATGGCCATTCTTACACGCTACTTAAGGAAGAAAAGGTGAAGCTGAATTGATTAAACCAGTTCTAATCTCCTTAATCTGAAATGTTCTCCAGCATCTTCTTCATCCTAAGGCTTGCCATCCTAAGGCAATCTTAAATATCTTGTTACAGAAAGCAATGGCCAATTAAAACAAAAATCACCACGTTATTTCCCACACTAGTATGGGGCAAAGACTGCTTAGTGTTTCCAAGCTCTGTGCATATCCAGTCTTAATAATTTTCTGGAAGTGAGTCGCTATGGAGTGTTGGCTGACTCTTAATAGCCAATGGTTACATGGTTAAATACTGCTTGCTTAGGTACTGCAGCCGTCAGATTCTGCGGCCAAAGTGCTTCAGCATGTCACATTTTCCCTGCAGGATGAACGGAAATTTAGTAGAAATTCTGTGACTACTTCTAGTCCTCAGTCTTTAGTACTGTTTCCCCAGCACTATTTGTTTTGCCTTTAAAACACTATAGACCTGTGAATTACAATACCCTTAATTCCCAATTTCAGTCTACTCGGTTGGTTATGTTTCTTATCTTCCTTGCTCCTAATCCACCAAATCTATGGATCCTTAATTCTAGTTCTAAAAAGCCTGCATTGTGCAATAAAGAATAGCTCAATGTCATTGCCCAGAAGTGGAAGAAAAGTGTGGAGACAAATGCAGCAGACCCCCTTTTGCTAGTGGAATGGTGCAAAACTACATATACCTCCCAGATCACAACACCCCTTTTAAACATATTTATTTATCCTTTGTTTAGAGAAAAGTGGTTTTGTTTAGAGAAAAGTGACATTTTCTTTAAAGTACTCTTATTCACTTGCTTGGTTTTCTCAATGTAAACTAGTAAGAAGATGTAGGAAAAATGTCTATTCAGCAGCAGAGCTTCTGAACTTCAATTATAATGAACGTTGCTAAATCGAGTCACAACTGCTCTCTATGGTTGGCACCACATATGACATTTATTCTCCACCTGCTTTAACTGCATTTATTGCTCAGAGAAATCTACGTAAAGACCATGTGAATAATCTGAGATGGAAAAACATAGAAAATAGTTTCCATATACTTTTTAGCTGAGTCTGGAAACAAATAATGTGAAGGTTTATAGATTTGCTTCTGTGCGTGTGTACTACATGCATGTGCCCATTCAGGGATAAACTATAATGTTTAACATGCACATTTTGTCTGAGTGATACACAAGGTTGCCATTTATTAAAATGTTGTAATAGACACAGCAAAATCAAAAACTTTCATGCTGTTCCTAAAACATGTTGAAAGGGTTTGTGCAAAGTTAAGCTTAAAACCTGTTGAATCTATTTTTCATGTTTACTTGTGTCTCAGCTTTTGAAAAGCAAATTGTTCCTGATTTCTTTTTCCTTTTTTCTTGACAACTGGTAAAACAGCCAGGCTGCTAGAAAAGGAAATAAGCCCTTCCCGTTATCCTGTTGGGGTGGGGTAAAAGGTCCTGTTCTGGCTCTTCTTTTGAAACCCCTCAGTGTGATGATGCAAAAGGATGTCCTGGAAAGGTTCTGAGCCAGCATGACTTTGCAGAGACAGTAAAGAGAAGACACATATCTATGTGTGAATATATGAAGATCAGAAGCTGCCATTCTGCGTCAGCTCAGAGATCCTTTTAGTCAAGTATGCTGTGCAGGGAGGGATTCATCCAGGATGCTTTGTGAGAAGTATATAAAAAAACCCCTAAACTGTGAAGGGTGATTCTTCCATTCAAACTTCCATATCACCTGTTTAGGGACTGGAGGTTGCTGATGTAGCTATCTGTCTACTACCAAGAGTACTAAAAGACACAGGCATCACATCTCGTGTGCACTCTCCCGTGCTCTGAAACAGGTATCAGATGATGACGTATCTTGATCATACAGGGTATGAGGCAGTCTGGAGCTGATGAACAAGCCTGTCATTGTTTAAATCCCACCTTTAAAGATACTCATAACTTTTTTTTTTAAAAAGTTTCCATTTTTAAATGGAACAGCAATTTTCAGTTAATGTATATTTCTGATTATATTAAATGAATGTTTGCACTTTTTTTAGAAAGAGCTGTGATACGACACAATTGAACTAATAAAAGACATGTCTGAATCCCCACTAATCAGAACATGGAATGCATAAGGAAGAATGCACAGGAATGGAAGTTTGATATTTCCATCTGCATAATCATTGCTTGAATGGCTTTGCCTGATTTCCTGTGTTCTTTTTTTTTAATAGATAAGGAAAAAGAAATATTTTTGGGAAATATTTATAGTGTTGCTATTTATTATTATGTGGTTTGTTTGTGTGCCATCTGGACATTGGAGGCTGGTTTCTCCACTGGTTTTACATCCCAATGTTAAAAGAAAACTTCTTTAAAGTCCTTTCTGGATTGTAACCCTAATTGTTTTGGATAGGTGCTCCATAGGGAGAACTGAAAATTCTCTATCCCTTCTCTGTTTCACAGATATATGATAAGAGACAGAAAGCTTTTAGTGTCCAGAACATCAATGAAATATTTACCTCCACACTACAAATAAATAGAAATTATTTCCTGTTTATTAATGGTCAGAGCACAGTACACATGGCAATTCTGTCACCAAGTTTGTCCCAGATCATCTCAGGCTCCTAGGAAGCCCTGCTTACATTGACTCTGCATGAACTAGGTTAGAAACCTGACAGAGCAGTTACCTGTGAACTTATGCGAACCATGGAGTAGGACCAGATGTTTAACATATCTATCATTGCATCATATTTTCACTGTGTTTCATTATGCATCATATATCACTATATGTGCCTTCTTGTTGGTGTTGTGTTATTATTTTAAAGATGCAAAAGTATGACTTTTCACACTGTCGTGGTTTAACCCTAGCCAGCAACTAAGCACCACGCAGCTGCTCACTCACTCCCCCCCCACCCAGTGGGATGGGGGAGGAAATGGGGAAAAGAAGTAAAACTCGTAGGTTGAGATAAGAATGGTTTAATAGAATATAAAAAGAAGAAACTAATGATAATGATAACACTAATAAAGTGACAGCAGGAGTGATAAAAGGATTGAAATATACAAATGATGCGCAGTGCAATTGCTCACCACCTGCCGATCGACGCCCAGTTATTCCCTGAGCAGTGATGCCCCCACTCGCCCCAGTTTCTATACTAGATGTGACGTCACATGGTATGGAACACCCGTTTGGCCACTTTGGGTCAGCTGCCCTGGCTGTGTCCCCTCCCAACTTCTTGTGCCCCTCCAGCCTTCTTGCTGGCTGGGCATGAGAAGCTGAAAAATCCCTGACTTAGTCTAAACATTACTTAGCAACAACTGAAAACATCAGTGTGTTATCAACATTTTTCTCATACTGAACTCAAAACATAGCACTGTACCAGCTACTAGGAAGACAATTAACTCTATCCCAGCTGAAACCAGGACACACACTTAATTTTTAAAGTAACATGTAAAGCCATGTTCATGCATACATAAACTTTGGATGGGAAACAAAATTTGTTACAACAATAATCAGCGTTGTTATGGCTGAATGGAATAAAGAACTATTGAATCCTTAAAGAGACAAAGCCATTTGTGTTGTTTTTTGGGGGGAGAATATATTACTCTATTTTGTTAAGCTTAAAAGCAACTTTCACATGATAGCTTTATGGAGCAATTATAATAAAACACTAGCAATATTTTGATGACACTGCAACAATGAAGCATCATTTCTTTCACTAGTTTTGAGATCAGAACTTTTTTTGGCCACATTCTGTTTGCATTTCACGTGCATAATACATCTAAAGTAGTCTGAATTTACAACATTTATTTATCACAGACTAAAAAGATGAGCTAATGTCTAGTCTTCTTCACGTTTTATGCTTTCTCAATATGTCAAGCAATAACTACAGTCTCCAACAGAGTTGGTGTATGAGTCAGTAGCTAATTCATAGACTAACTTCCTATTGTTTATCAATATATGCACAAGTAATGAAAATCTTAAATTGCATATTCTTGTTCTCTTTCTCGTTTTTCTGTTCCTTTTGAAACAAATTCATTGTTTTACTTCCCTTTGTTACTAAAATACACTTTTCCCTTTGCATTTTCCAAAGTGAGGCAGAAACATAACAAATTACTGTATAGAAAAGAAATACACAGCTGTTAAACTCAGTTCCTTACATAGACTTCCCTATAATTTATTGCATAACAGCAGTTTACATCATGAGAGACATTCCATTGCTAAAGATGTTTCTTCTTAAGACAAATGGTATTTGATAAGTCTTCTCTGAAAAAAGATATTTACTTGGTTTCTTTGAGTGTTTTCTGTTTTTCCTTCACTTCTTGCAGAACTTGGATGACAAGTCCATTAGTTGTCCAAGGTTATATTAAGTCTGGAATATATGTACTTTACTAATAATTTAAGGGATTCAGTAATATCCAATGAAAAGTACGTCAGAAATTACGACATGACATTTAAAAAGGTATATTCTTTTTCCTTACAGCTGTCTAGGTTTAATCAAAAAAGAAAACTTAGCACTTTTGGCCTCACTGATGCAATCTTTGTGTGTATGACTCTGTGTGTGTGTGTGTGTGTGTGTGTGTGTGTGTGTGTGTCTCTACCATATTTTCTACCTTCAGCTTCATCAGAAACATCTGTCCCTGTTAGCCAATTTCAGCCCAGTGTGAGAAATGGGAAAATTTTCCCATGTATTCAGTACTTACGTGCTTAGGGAAAATATGCGTCTGTGTAAAACAAACAAACAAAAAGAAGCATATTATCTGTGCTTTTAACTAGGGAAAAAAGCCAAATAAGCTCACTCCAAATATGTGTTTCCTTGTAAATGCCTGTCACTGAAAAAAATTCATCACAGGTCACATCTTCTCAGACATTGGAGTCAGTAACTACAAAACACCAGCCTTTGTGGGAAACCCAGCTTCCCTGTTTCCAACAATATTTTGTATCTTTACCTTTCCCTGGGCTTCATTCAATGGCTGGTGAATTTTAGCTCAAGCTCTTTATTTCTGCTTTTTATGTTTGATATATTTTAGTATACGCTTTCTGTGTATAGAAAGGATATGGTTGTATGTTTTTTGATAATATTGTAGGAAAGCAGGAGCAATACAGATAAATTTTTTTTTTTCATCACTAGTAAAATTCTGAATTTCATCTTATAAAAGAGACAATGAAAACATGTAATAATACAAGTGGTTAAGTAAATGCACCTAAGACTACAATTTTCTAATATTCAGGGGAAATCGTGCTTATTACTGATCACAACAAGAAAATAATAACTTTTTAAAGGACTACCTTCAAGAATATATGTTTGATTTGGCTAGTGCTGTTGTTCTTAAACCATTTCGGTTTTGCTGGTCTTTTAGCAGTCTTTAGTCTTTAGATTTGAATTTGCAAAGTCTTGTAGATATATTTAATGGTATTCACTAGGCATTATTGTAAAACACAATTAAAAATATATGAAAAGTTCAATGGGAGAAAAGCATTGATTATATTTCAGTTTCATTTATTTTTGCTTTTGTTGGCTTGTCAAGACTACTTTGCACTTTTGCATGTGATGCACTTTTGTACCAAGAAGAAAAAGCCAAGTGTTAAAGCTCTTTCTTGCTAAACGAGCTAAATGTGTAGATTAAGAGGGTGAAGACACACTGTTAAAATTTATCTAAAGTAACCCTCAGAAGAGCAGTAGCTTGGGTGTTTAGTTTGTGGATAAATATTTAAATGTGAGTATGCTTTGCTGAAATGTAATCAAATTTCTTAGATGTTAAGATTTCAGGGAATTTTTCTTCTGAGATCTTGAGAAAGCTAATAGCTTATTCTAAGACTGAAGAATACAGTTCCCAAGCTTTTATCAGTTTCTTTAAGCTCCCTTATTATTATTACCACATGCTGAGAATGAAAATAGCAATCCATCTCTTCTAAGCATCAGACTGCTGTATCTTTAGCAAAAATTCCAGGAACAAACTCTTCAGTACAGAAATAAACATAGCAAAATATTGGAAGAGACAGATGGAGAATTTACATGTGTCTCTGGAAGCAAATGATATTGCAAAGAAATAGAAATAATTATTTTTCTACATTGTTGTATGTGGCAGGACCAGAAGCTTTGTGAAACCTTGGAAACAGTCCAGGGTGAGCAAGATGAATAGAATACTATTATAATAGTAGATAGTAATTTTAGTGATTACAAATACAGTGTTTGTTGCACAAATAATATTGATAGCAGATACATTTTCTTTGTAAGAAACAGGGTCCACTTCACTTGTTGTGGAGCTCTAAATTACAGGTATAAAAATTAAAACTGAGTCTTGGGGTATACAGATACTCACAAACTCAAGCAGCAACGTTATGCGTTCAGTGTGCTCTCTAAGGGTACAGTTGGGTATGTCTATGTTAGCAATGTAAGCCATCACTGAAACTGTGTGTTAGGACATTATCTTGAGTGCCCCACTTGCAAAGTGGATGGAAGTCCTTCAGCAAAGTCTTCCTTCTGTTTTTGTGCAACGCCATTTAGTAATGCAAATGTACCCATTGTTTCTCTCTCATCCTCCTGTGCAAAATGACGAGTGAGAGTTTTTGCAGTGTAAGTATGCATATACCAGCACTTTCATAGTTCAGCAGAGTAAGCTGAAAGCCTCATTACTCTGTTTACCAAGACCATGATGTAGAACTGATCCAAGTCATTTGAACTCAGTGATAGATATGGTAGCATATGGTATCATATTCTCAAGCATATGATAGATATGCTTTAGCAAGGGATTGGACAAGATGACCTCCGGGGGTCCCTTCCAACCTCAAACATTCTGTGATTCTGTGTCTGGGGTCTAACCAATAATCTGGAGAAAAACTGAGATATTGAAAGTCCTCTAGAAAAGTGTCAGGCTTCAATTCAGATATGTAATTAGCTGTGCATCATACAGCTACGAGGTAATATATTGTCAAAACAACCTCTTTGGGGCAGGGTATTTCTTTATTTTGCAGACAGGAAGATGAGGGACAAACATTAAGTGATTTAACTAGGTGAGATTCATCTCACCCATTCTTAGGTGTCTGCATCTTAGCAAGTTGTCTAGGCCATTTTACAATCTCTAAACTAAAAATTGCACTTCTAGGGCACAACTCACCTCATACTAATGTAGACATCTAAACCAGTTCTGATGAATCCTGTTGTAGATACAGCTCTCTTCATTGGTTAAAAAGTTTACATAGCAGTTTAGATCTACACTATAGCCTCAAAAGTGAGGTGAGATGACTCCCATCCAAATTTACAAAGTCCCTGTGGAACCCAAGAGAATCCTCGCAGTCGAGGCATTTTCACAGTATTTCCTCCTCTGGAGCTTTTCCTGTTGAATTGCAAATTTTATGGGTATTAGATTGAGGGAAAACAGCAAGACAGGTATTTACGGTTGATAATTTACTTATTTAAAGCTTTTTTCAGTTCATATGTAAAGGCTGTAAAAAGGCACGGTTCACTACTTTTTGTTGCATTTACTGAAATATGGGCGTTAGGGACCCTAAGTGAAGCATTTCACTATCATTCTGCAGAGGATCTTTGCCTCCTGCTTGTCAGGTCCCTGAGGGCACTTCATGGCTTCATTGTCCCTGCCCGTCCCGGCCAAGGATCTCCCTCCTCCCCTGCGCATGGCCCAGGGCTGTCGGTCCCTGCCCCAGCGACCCCGCAGCAGGGCTGGTCATGGGCCCCACCAAGCCAGGCCCACCCGCGCAGGCCCACAGCCTGGCCTGGCCTCGGTCTGTCCCTGTCCCCAGGGAGGTGCCAGGGTTGGGGCTGCCCTGATGCCCGCAGCTGCCCTGCTCCCTGGCTGGGATGTGGGATGGGCCCCAGCTGCCAGGCCCTGACCTGCCCAATGCCATGGGGGACTCCCCCTGCTCCCGCTGCCCAGGGAGCTGCAGGCCCTCGTGGCACCAGGACACTGTTCTTAAAGCTAGGTTTCCAATATCACTTCTGAGGACTGTTTCCTATAGAACAAAGTGTCAGCATGCTGGCTGAGCACTGATTTAAATCTGACCAAAGTGCCATAGCGGCACCAATCTGCCATTTGGTTGACTGTCCTGGCATCGGTGTTGCCTTTTCCCTATGTGGTGGTAACACCAGACTGCATGCCCCGTCTGATTCTTGCAGAGGAACCTTAAACTGGCATAGCTGCTATATAAACATCCTCTTTAATTTTATTCCTTTTTTGATGCAATTTGCAATCAACTTTTGTGTAGAAATGATTTCAAGTGATTGAAAAAGTGACTGCTGGGTTCATCAACAGCCATCTGAAGCAGTGGCTGGGTTTTATGAGAGTTAGGTGCCCAGTTTGCCTGAGGTTTCACGTATGTTTAAAGAGTTACTTAATGGGACGCACATTTCTATTTTCTTTACAAATTAACAACTTTGAGATTTTTCTTTTGTAAAGGATTTCTCCCTACTCCCAGTGCCCTTGATAACTTTTTTACCATCACATTTTTCTTTATCTTGTCTCTAGGAACCTGATTCAGTTTCCCACAAAAAGTGTCTAGTGACATTTGAAATGGCTGATAGTATCACACTTGGCCTCCAGTTTCAGGTTCAGACAGGAACATATCCATCAAAGGTCCTCTGTTTTATCTGCCAACCCAAAGCTGATGGCTCAGATGACCTAAAATGCCCCAGATTACAGCACCTGCCCACAGAGAGACAACTAAATAAATTCAGACCACTGTCTCTTGTCATATCTTTTCTTCCTTTTTCTCTTTGCTCCTGTTGAGACTCTCTTTACTGAAAGCACATTTTGAGATTAAGACACTTAACTATACAGGTTTACATGTGAGCAAGGTGTGTGAGGTCCCATTATACACAATGGAGCCATGAATCTTTGAAAGAAATTCAGCTGATCAGCTGCTAAAAGATATCTAGCCCTTGTCATTTGATGTAATTTACATGTTTTGGAATTGTCTGTGACATCTCTTTGCTGTTTTTCCAACAATCACAAGTGCTTGTAATAACAAGTAATACACAGGACCATTTCAGTTTATTGCCAGATGAAAAAAAATCAGAACAAGAAGGCACCATACTTTATGCAGAAGATTATTATTTTCTTGTTCCCGACCTCACCAGCCAGGCCTGCTTTACTTTAACAAGGTGTATTCCTGCAGTTTGCACAGTGTTTTTTCAGACTTCAGATCCCATCTTGTTTGTTCGTATGCTTATTTTGTATTGGGTTTTTGCCTCCAGATAACAATATCAGCAGCATCTGATAGACTTTATTTAAATTTCTTTGTCATGGAGGAATTCAAGGAAAACATATTTATATTTATGCTTCAGTTTCTTCCCTGAGAAATTCTGAGTCTGCAACACTTTTTCTTCTTTTTGAGACAATATTAATTGCCCTTATTTTACATTCTCTCACATTTAACTCTTTGTGTAATAGTATACCATGCATAGTAATAGAGTATCTGATTGACTCTTCAGCTTTTTGTATAACTAGGGGAGAGGTAAGAAAGAAAGAGAATAAATGTAATACTTGGCAAATCCATTGGAGCAAAGCATAACCCATATATACAAAATGACTGCAGGCTCAAAGAAATGGTTGTTTCCCTTACAAGCCTCCATCTTATGTAAGCCCTGTCTCGTATCTGTCAGTCAGCTGCCTATGCATACTGTAGTATCTACAGCGGCATTAGGCCCCTGTGTTTATAACTGAGTCTTACCTCAGGCATGTGTTTTAGGGAGAACTGAATAACTATGTGCTTTGAATCATGATGTGAATCCCAACATTGGTGTTTATTCCTCAGAACCGTATCTGCCTTTCTCTTTGCAAACACCCTAAAAAGTTGCTGATAGTGGTTGGTATAAGAATATTAGTAGTTAGAAATTCTGAGCATGCTAGAATCTGTTTGTTATCACACAAAATAAGTCAAAAAACATGAGGTAAAATCTTGTTACTCTCCAATACTGCCTGCAAAGTTCTAACTGAATTTGAAGGATTTCACCTACGGTCCCTGAGCTGACAATCATACAGACAGCATTTTAGTTCAGTCAACAGCTAAGCCTTCTAAACATGGCAAAGGACAAACAGGGCACAATTAGGTAATAGCAGAACACAGTTACTCAAACAGTCATCCTTATTTTTCTTGGTTTTTATTTAACAGACGAAATACTATTTTCAACAGTAAGAAAGACTAAGCAGAAAAAAGTTATCTGAAACGATGCAGAAAATGATGCATTTAGTAGTACCAAAAATCTCCAGTGAGCTAGTTTTATTTTTTTATAGTACCTGTCACCATGGTAGCTGCGCTGTTTTTTTGCTGTGATAGAGTTCATTTTCTTCCTAGTAGCTAGTATGGGGCTACATTTTGGATTTGTGCTGAAAACAGCGTTGATAACAGGGATGTGTTCATTACTGCTGAGCAGTGCTTACCCAGAGTCAAGGGCTTTTCTGCTTCTCCCCCCACCCCACCAGCGAGGAGGCTGGGGGGGGCACAAGGAGTTGGGAGGGGACACAGCCGGGACAGCTGACCCCAACTGACCCAAGGGATATTCCTATTAAACTGTCTTCACATCAACTGATCACATCCCCTATTACGCACCAGCCTCCAGGAAAATGGAACGATACAATGGAATGTTAAAGAGTACATTGAGAGCAATGGGGCGTGGAACATTCAAACATTGGGATACATATTTAGCAAAAGTCACGCGGTTAGTCAACACTAGAGGATCTGTCAATTGAGCTGGCCCTGCCCAATGAGAACTTTTACATGCTGTGGAAGGGGGGGATGTTTGGAGTGGTGGCATTTGTCTTCCCAAGTAACCATTATGCATGACGGAACCCAGCTTTCCTGGAGATGGCTGAACAGCTGCCTGTCAATGGGAAGTGGTGAATGAATACCTTGTTTTGCTTTGCTTGTGCATGCGCTTTTGCTTTACTTATTGAACTGTCTTTACCTCAGCCCATGAGTTTTCTCATTTTTACTCTTCCGATTCTTTCCCCCATCCTGACATGGGGGGTGTGAGCAAGTGGCTGTGTGGTGCTTAGTTGCCCGCTGGGTGAAACCACAACAGTAGCCAAATGTCTGTAACAGAATGTAGCATGTATTAGATAATTGATCCTCACAAACTGTAGCTATACAGAAAAACCTTAAAGGTCTGCTTTACTATTAATCTGTTACCCTAGTAAGATAAGTGGATACTTCTTGAATTTGTAAAAGGTAGAATGGATGTCAGTTTGTGGAGTTTTGGTAAAAAAGACTCATGGAACTATATCGGTTCCTTTGAAATGCAATAAAGCCTGACTTTTTCCCTGTTCTGTAGAGGGGGCTTCTAGATATCTGTTGAGTGCCCTACTTAAACACTCTTCTCTTAATTGTGGCCTGTATAAATGAAGAAGCAGAAAAATAGATGTCAAGATACTCATCAAGAAGGAAAAAATAAGCTTCCAACTTTTGACAAAGCAATTTGTAACTGCAGCTAAAATCAGCCTGACCCAACTATTTCAACCTCTGCTAAACTATTTCATAAACAGAAGCTGAATCTCTTGACATTTACTTCTCAAAACATTTTTTATTCTGCATTTGAATCACACTGTCAATTTCATATTTATTTTGTAACTCACATGGCTTTATAGCAATAATTATCTTCAAAACTACAAAGAAGTTTTCCTCCAGAAAACTGATTTTGAAGAGTCACACAAAATCTTTCTCTCTGTAATATCATCATTGTAGAAGCAATTCATTGTGCAGATAATGAAAAACTGTTGGTTTCTAACCACGTTCCAAATTCTCCCAGTAAAGATGCTTTCCACAAGGCATTTTTTTCTGTGTTATCTGTAATAAACTGTCACATCTGGGGAGCAGAGAAGGTTAAAAAGCTGCATGAATGAGTGTGGTTTGAAACCTATCCCTCATTCTGAGCACCTAGGCTATAACTGAAACTAGAGATTAAAGCAATTAATACAGAGTCTAATAGAAAAGTGGCCTGAAAAATACCTCTGTAAAATAAATATCCTAGATGAACTGATAGTAGAAGATCTAACTCCTTATGGGAAACCAAAGTCTGGGAACAAATTTGGATTTTTAATGCCTGGATGAGCAGAAGTGGGAAACAGTAGAAAGCTGCCAGGCAGTTTTGGGAAGAAAATGAGCAGGTTAACTACCATTAGTCTAGCTAATATATTCAAAGTACCTTTCCTTCTGTACAGTGAGTTGTATAGGTTGCTGCAATATAACATTTCTACTCCTGCTCCTCCCTTTCTGATTTATTAGGTGAAATTGACCCACTGAGATAAAAGTAAAAGTAAAAAGGAATGCTTTTAGCTAATGGAAAAAAATGAGCAAATATTTTATCAGTGGAGAGAATTCATTCTTTCTTTCAAGTCAGTATTTTTCTCTCAGTATATCCCCACAGTAGAATAAGAAAAGAGGTATTTTGTCCCCAAATCCCACCAGAATATGATGGGTGTTTCTGAGTCTCAGGTAAACAATGTTGCAGGAAATATTTGATCACATACTTCTTAGAGCAGAGCTGATTTGCATTGTCCTAGATTAAAGTATAGGCATAGGGAATTCATGTCTGTGCATAGTACCCAGTATAGACATTTCATCTTTGCATGCTGTTTTCAGAGGGCCTTTCTGATTCAGGAAATGTGTACTCTGTTTTCATTTGTATAATAACGAAAGGGTAATGAATCCAGACCACACTTCAGTAAAGTGAGAGAGGAGAATGTGAATGGAGAGGCTTCAGCAATGATAGGGTTTTTTTTCCTCAGTTTTTCAAATAAAAGCTACGTATCTATTCTTCTCAAGGGCAGCTCCTCGGGGAATAATGGTGGAATCTGGAAATTTTTTATGAGCTGAGACATGTCTGTAATAGTGTTCTATCTGTATTAAACACAGGTCAGGAAAAACTTGAACTATGAAAGCAAAAAATATTTATTTCATTCATTGCAATATTTTATCCTATGCCTTGTTTTCTGATAGCTTTTTTGCTTTCTTTCCAATCTGATGAATCCATTTATCCTTCTTTCCTCCATTATGCTCTTTTCCCAATGAACATCTTTTTATGATGAATTAATATGAAGACATAGAAGGTGGCTTCTCTGGAGTTTCTGCTTTGAAAGTCAAGAATGCCTCTGAATTTCTGAGAGAGGTCTTAAAAGCTGCCAATAAAAAGGCAGATACAGAGTTCCAGCAGCAGAGTGTCCCTATTCTCCCTGAACACAGTATCAGTAAGAAAACCTGAATCCCAAGTCTTTCTAAGCAATAAGTCAAATCATTGTTTGATACTTCTCCATAAGGACATAGTTTCCTTTTAGCCAGCCTTTTTTAAAAGGATGTGTACTGAAGCTTAATTTTAATTTCATACAGAAATCATCTGCTATATGCTGCAGCACAATCTCTCCTCTTCTATCAAATGTAATGGGTGGTTCATTTAATCATATAATTAAAAATTTTATTGGTGCTCACTTAGTTGCATGTTTTTCCTTGTTCTGCTTAGTGAAATAGGATTAAAAAAAAATACAACGCAAAGAAGCATTAAGTCAAGAAGCTTAGAAAGAGAAAAAACAGAGTTGTGGGTGTTCCTCTTAGTATTTAGCAAATGCTATCATCTGCATAGGAATTCCTCCAGTGGTGTGGACTACAAAGAAAATGAGGGGGTAGCTAAATATGTGGAGAAGAAGATAAAGAGCTCTGCTATACGGATATTTTTCTTCTATTCAAACTATTATCCTCGCTGAAAAAAAGAAATCAGGATGAGTTGAGTACCAAGCTGTTTGTGCTGAAACCAGCCTATTTGTGCTGAAACTACCAAATGAGCAGCATCGGCATGTGCATGAGTGTATACACATGTGCACGTTCTGTGTGTAGATGAATAGGTAGGCATGTGGCCTTGTAACTGTTGTAAGGAAAGAGAAGGATAGCAATCACATTATTACAGCCTTCATGCTGTTGGCAGTACGAACTGGGAGCCCACTCAACCAGCAGAATTCCAAGGGAAAGGATTATATCACAATTCCCATAAAGTGCATGAAGGGTGCCCATCAACTTGTGCTTGCTGCTGCTGTGGGGTGAATTGTCATTCCCTGCCCTTCAGTGCTTGGCACTGAAATAATGATGGCACAGAGATGATGGCACTGAAAGATTCCTTCTGCTCTCAATGTTCACTTCTAGTCTGCACAGTATCTCTTACAGATCATGTCTGTGATCTATCTCACAGCAATAACCTGGCCTCTTTCGGGGCAGTGACAATCTTTGTACTGATTTCACTGCAGACTGCAGTTCATGATATGCATAAAACCAAAAAAGAAAGAAGCAAATAGAGCCAAAATGGGTTCAAATGCCTGAATATGACTGCCAATATAATACTTAGATGCTATCAAAATTTTTAGCCACCACCAATTTTGGAAGCATTTTCATATTTATTAGAGTTCTAACACTAAATAGACTCCTACACCATGTTTCTGGTGTAGGTATGTGAAATTACTTAAATGACAGCATCAAACAGTTCAGAGGAAATTGAGTAGTCCATGGGATTTACAAAGGGCAGTGTCTCCCACCTCGCTTCTTTGTAAGGTTTGATCAAGTATGCGCTGACTATCTAACCTGCACCTAGAAGGAGAGGAGGCATCTAATATCTAATATTCTTATGAGTACAGTGATCAGTGTGGCAGCAGTACAAAATCGTATAGTTCCTCTACCTGATTTATCACACAATCCTAGGTCTAGATTCCTGGTTACCTAGGCTAGAGAAGAGGATCTTAGCAACCCTGCCAGTGCTGATCCAATATGTTTAACCATTTTTGCATGCAAAATCATTGGTGCAGGAGTTGAGCTGCCAGACATGAACTCTGAGAGTCATGAAACCACAAGTCAAGTGGCTGCTGCCTGTTACTCTGGCATTACCTTAAAATCTTTTAAAATAAAATTCTAAGCCTTGATTTTCAGCTACATCATCACGTTAATTTCAATGAGAGTTCACTGCAGTCTCTGAAGATCTATTTCCATGAGCTATCTGCTAAACTTTCCCCTTTACTCATGGGATTTAGGAGCCTCAATTTTTCTGAGAAACAGGTTTTACTCCTTTTGCACTTACCAATGAAAGATGATGTTGCAGTAATATAAATAGTTAGCACGTATGAAGGTATTACTTAAGAAACTAGTTTAATACTTAGATTAATTTGTATTTTAATTGTTGGTCCTAGTTTTTCAATTTATTCTTATTGATTCAATAGATGTGACTATTTGTATTTTCATTGTTGGTCCTAGTTTTTCAATTTATTCTTATTGATTCAATAGACATGACTTCTGTGGCTGAGTCAGTAGTATAAAGGATCTTAATTCTAATACCTATATAAAAAGAAAGAAACTGAAATCATGTTTAATTCAAGCTAAGAAAAGTTTACTCATATCCATACGTAGTTAAGGTGCTAAATTTGTATTGCCAGACAGAATATATCTAGTCCTAAAAAGAAAGAGAACTGACATCACAGCGGGTCTGTTATCAACAATGAAACATTTATGCAAGACAGAGTATTTAGAATAGCTGATGTTTTATATGACTTGCTGTACCAGTGGAGCACACTCAAAAAACCACAAGCTAGCAAATGCTGGAAACACTCATAGTCCCTTATTTGTATTTATTTTCCACTTTACATTTTTTATTTTGTGAATCGCCCTTCCTTCAGTTTCTTTTAATGTGATACCCTGTACCTTCATATTTTTTTAAAGAATGTTCTTGAAGTTACACCTCCAAGACTGTATTGGGTTTGCGTGGCAAGGTTTTGGTAGTGGGGGAGCTACAGGGGTGGCTTCTGTGAGAAGCTGCTAGAAGCTTCCCCCACAACCAACAGAGCCAATGCCAGCCAGCTCCAAGACGGACCCACTGCTGGCCAAGGCCGAGCCAGTCAGCGATGGTAGCGCCTCTGGGAGAACATATTTAAGAAGGGGAAAAATGTTGCTGTGCAACAGCAACTGCAGCTGGAGAGAGAGGAGTGAGAATGTGTGAGAGAAACAACCCTGCAGACCCCCAGGTCAGTGCAGAAGGAGGGGAGGAGGTGCTCCAGGCGCCGGAGCAGAGATTCCCCTGCAGCCCGTGGGGAAGACCATGGTGAGGCAGGCTGTCCCCCTGCAGCCCGTGGAGGTCCACGGTGGAGCAGATATCCACCTGCAGCCCATGGAGGACCCCACGCCGGAGCAGGGGGATGCCCAGTGGAGACTGTGACCCCATGGGAAGCCTGTGCTGGAGCAGGCTCCTGGCAGAACCTGAGGATCTGTGGAGAGAGGAGCCCACGCTAGAGCAGGTTTTCTGTCAGGACTTGTGACCCCGCAGGAGAACCACACTGGAGTAGTCTGTGCCTGAAGGACTGCAACCCGTGGAAGGGACCCACACTGGAGCAGTTCGTGAAGAACTGCAGCCCGTGGGAAGGACCCATGTTGGAGAAGTCCGTGGAGGACTGTCTCCCATGGGAGGGACCCCATGCCGGAGCAGGGGAAGAGTGTGAGGAGTCCTGCCCCTGAAGAGGATGAAGCGGCAAGACAATGTGTGAGGAACTGACTGTAACCCCCATTCCCCATCCCCCTGCACTGCTAGGGGGGAGAAGGTAGAGAAAATCAGGAGTGACGTTGAGCCCGGGAAGAAAGGACGGGTGGGGGAAAGGTGTTTTAGGATTTAGTTTTTATTTCTCATTATCCTACTCTGATTTGATTGGTAATGAATTAAACTAATTTCCACAAGTCGAGTCTGTTTTGCCTGTAACAGTAATTGGTGAGTGATCTCTCCCTGCCCTTACCTCGACCCATGAATTTTTTGTTCTGTTTTCTCTCCCCTGTCCAGCTGAGGAGGGGAGTGATAGAGCAGCTTTGGTGGGCACCTGGCATCCAGCCAGGGTCAAACCACCACAAAGACTAAATCAAAATAATATTTTTCTAAGGGTCTGGGTTTACTCTCAAAAAATGCAACAAGCAAATTGTCTTATAGGGTCAGTTTAAGGCATTTTGATCATTACAGTAGGTATTTCTTTTCTAGAGTTATAAATTGTCAGGTAAGTCAGGACTAATAAGGGCTGTCTGAGCTGTATAAGCAGCTTTGTACAGCACCTTTCTCATTATTTCCTGTTCTTCTGTGGCTGTCAGCTTTTCATAAAAGTTTATTAAATACAGTGCATTAGAGGAAAAGAGAATGTTAGAGGAGAAATCCAATGCTGTAGTAACACCATGATAATTAATTGTATATTTCTAGGAGAGTGTCTCTGGGAAAACAGAGCATGGAACAACAAGAATTGTTTCTCCTACTCATTCCAACATTTGTAGTGGTTTAGAAACGCTGTATTGACACCAAATAGAACCCTATAGAGGGAGGCAAAGGACAGGCAAGCAAAATTTTAGCTATTAATGTAGATGCACAATTTTATCAAGTAACACTGTCCATTGATAAAAAAGAGGTCCTCAGAGAAAGGTTTTTTTGTAAAAACTTGACTAGACTTACTGGTTAGGCCAGCAGTGAGTTTCTGATAATGAATTCACCTTTTCTTTTTTTTCCTTCTGAAAAAGGGACATTTCATCCTATCTTTATTGATTTGATAATGAGAAGATATGAGTTCTACACAGTTTTGATGTATCTTAACCTAAGAATAAATCTTCTAATAGCAATGTGGGTAAGGGCAAATTAAGTCTCTGAGTCCTGGTAACAGCAAGATGTGATTGATTAATTTATGCCAACCTGATTCAGAGTTGCTGAGATTTTTACAAGATTATCTGTTTTTCTGACCCTTCTATTATTCTGTGTTTCAAAAGCACTTCCCGCTTTTTGTGCAACTCTTGTGCATTTCTTTTGTGTGAACCAAGTCTGAATATTGCTGGGATTGCATGACGATTAGTTTATTGAACTTCCACCTCTGGTCACATGTGATTCAAGACACGACTCATAAAACAGCAATATATGATTTTAGAAGAAATTACTCAAAGTGCATGATGATGGAGACAAACTTATGGAAGGACAGAATAATACAGAGAGACTTCAATTCAGTCTATCCTAGCAGTTGTCTGAAGTGAGAAGTTCTTTATCAGCCTAAATCTCGTTGCTGGAGGAAAAGTTTTCTAACACAGACTTTGAAATTTCACTCTGATCAACTACAAAGCACTTTAACTATTTTAGTTCTGTATATGTAGAAAATGGTAACCTATTAGACCTGCAAGTAATTTGTTCAATATATATATCGAAGTGTCTTTTTTTGTTGTTTAATAGTCTGCTACAATACCAAGTATTGAAAAACGCCTCCACTATTGCTCACTGCTTTCTTAAGCTGAAAAATCAATGATGACATGTCGAAAAATCCATTTTGGGGGGCATATTCCTCCACTTACCAGTTTCTTTCTCTCTGTGGATATGTTTCCTCTGGTTGCCATCAAAACTCACTGTAACAAAGATGTATAGTGTTTATCATTTGTGACAGGAGGCACAAAACAAAACCAAATTCCTGAACTAATTCTGGCTGCAAAGCTCTCGTGTATTTGGGCAGTGAATTGTCAGGAGGAATAGGTTGTGTGATCTTGGCATTTGTTGAACAACCAATAGCTGTCTGAAATTTTAAGCAACTGAGTGTGCATAAACTTCCTGGCAAGGCTGCTATTCAGTGACAAGTTTGCCAGTGATAATTCCAGACACTTCAAGTAGACTGGGGTTATGTTTTCTTGAATCAGCAAGATTCAAGAATCACTTTACCAAGGCAGTACTCATTCCAAACTTTAGTTCCTGGGCTTTGGCTCAAACACTTCAGGAAACCTTTTAATGAAGACTATTAAGTAACAGAGCATCTTGTATTTTCTGTCTGGTTCATACTGTAATTTTGGAAGATTTATTCATGAGCTATTAAACCACTGTAAAATAATATTTCAAAAATGCCCCAGCCATGAAAGCTATCTTAAGAAAATCCTTTTTGTCACATGACAAGCCCGCTAGGACTATCAGTTATTTTGACTTCACACCCACCAATTTTTAAAGAACAGGTTTTTGTAAGGTTTTGCTTAAATGAGCTCAAACAGTAGCAGCATCTCCTTGTTCCACATAGTGCACTCTAAATATATCTGAGCTAAACTGTAACCTAAAACCATCCATGAATAAATGTCATTGGACCAAATGATCTCTTCTGGGAATTTATTAAAATCAGCAATTCAGTGAAAAAGTTGGCTGAATATGTTTAAGAAATAAAAAAAATATAAAGTAACCCGTTGGTTTCCCAGCTGGAAATAATGCTGAAACCTTTGACCAACCTTTTTTAATAACAATCACTAAAATTGAAGAACTACCATGACTGGTGAGACATACAATTAGAGGCATATGGGATATGGATTCTATTCCCAGACCTGGCATTTAGTTGCTTGGTGATTTTGGAGAAGATATTTAAGCCCCAAATTTTCAGAATCTAATAGTTTTATTAAGTCTTAAGTAACTAAATTAAAACTTATATCCTTATTTTTTTCAGAAGTGTTTCCACTGATTTCCTTAAATGTTGTGTGGGTGTGCCACTTCTCAAGTCAACCTAAACAGATATGCCTGTACTTTTTGAGGAACATAGCAAGTCTACCCTCAAAATCAATTTCTCTGACTGACGAGACAGTAAATGTGGTAGCACTGGTAGAGACCAATGATGGAGTGAAGAGGGCCTTGTGTGAAAAATCAGCCAGCAGCTTCCTGTGGCATTTGGTGGCTTGGTAACACTGCCAGTGTGCACTGTAGGCTGCTTACAGGCCTTTCTGGAGGCAGTATGAAGGCTGTCTGTGAAGCCACTGTGTTTTCACAAGGCAAATAGATTTGGAAGTGTGTTGCCCTTCCCACAGGTCCTAAGGCTGTATAGGCAAGGAGTCTCAAGTTGGAGACCTGTTAAACATATGGATACAAAATCAATGTCCTTAGTATTTCTGGACCATATCTATTTCATGTCTCACTTTTCTTCCTTGTCAAATAAGAATTACTCTTACTCTGAACTCAGGAGGGTATCAAGAGCTTCAATGCATTAATGGTCTTAAAAATCTTACTTCAGATACTAATAAGCTTGTTTTCACTCTTGTACATACTCAGTTTTTCCAGCATGAATTTTGCATCAATTATTTGCTTTGTACATGCAAATGGATGGTTTTGTCTGAACTGAAAAATGTGCATGAAGATTAGAGTTAAGATGTAAGGCATAGTTCCAGATGCTTTAAAAGTTATGAACAACGACTAACAGGGAAACCATAATCTGGCCCTGTACTGGGCTGAGTAATGGTGAATAATGCTGGATAAGGCAGACATTGGTGGGTTAAGAGAAACAAAGGTCTTCAGTTCAAAAGATACCCTTGTAAAGCAAGCCTTGTATACTACTTAGTACAGAAGGTTGTTTTCAAACCAGCATAGCTTTAAATTTAACCAGGCTTCACATAATAATCTTACGACCTGAATATTGGTTGGAGCAAGGCTGCATGTCAGATAAGTAAATATATCCCTTATAGCCAATCAGCAAACATACTGCAGTGAATGTGTATGTATATTGTTTATAAAGGAAGCTATGATTTAAACATTTTGAATTCTAACTGCTGGACAGTTAGACCTACCTTGTTATTGCTTGACTACGAAAAAGTTACTTATCAAACTATCCAAATAAAGACATCTGTCCGACAAATCCAGGGATGAGTAAAACTTTATAGTTAGACAAGCCTGAATGTCTGTGGCCTCTGCAGGAGGTGAAATTCCAGGTGAATCATGGGTCAGTAGATGAGCTAAGAGTCAGTGTTTGACATCCCTGGTATCTTTGGAGACCTGGTAAGAGCCTGTGGGAGAGCGAGCCATGGGAGGAGTTGACATACAAGTCTGAGGAAACTCTGGAGTGTGGAATGGAAAGTGGAACTTCTATGAAGTTTTATGTATTTAAGGTATTTATTACATGTATGTCTCCCAAAACAGGCTAGACAGCCATACGTGATATAGTTCTGTGATGATCACGTATTAAAATTAGTTTTCCTTCAGAAAACAAGCAAGTTGTAGTTGGTGATAGGCCTTTTCTTGCACTGGCTGCCTTGTTTGTGGAACAAGTGGAGGATGCTCTATTTGCTTATGCAGCTAAAATCAGATCACAGATTTAAAAATTCCCTGAGTCAAGGAAAGCATTGTACGTCATCTCCTTTTATCTTTATCAGTCACTATGAAAAAGTAGACCTCTTCAGAAAACTAAAGTTAGTAATGGTGATGACCATGCCTATGTTGCTCTATTATGCATGTTCACTTTCAAGTTTCTCATCTCATCACCAATCATTTCCTTTCCTCCAGGGAACACACACTACCACTGCACAGTGATTGTATATTATTTTTGTACCAAGCAATACATGAAACTTAATGCCTGGAGACAATAAAATGATATTTACTCAAAGTGAGTTTATGTGTATGAGAAAGAGGGACAGAAACAGATGGAGTGAAAAAGAGTGATGTGGACATTTTAAATACAATATACAACCAAAATAAAATACTGAATGCATGGATGCAGCTTTTGAATTAATACTTTCCTTTGCAAATGAACAACCAATTTAGAGGAAACAGAGCAGGCTACTCGAAAAATGGCATCTAGAATTCTACTTCAACAGGTATTACAGGCAGCTTTGTACCTTAAAGGCTATATCATTCCTCATAAAAGACTAGGGATAAGCACTTGAGAAACTGAAGTAGTTCTCATTTAGGATTTTTTTTTCCCTATTCTTCCCTCAGAGATGAGAGAAAACAAGGACTGCAAGTAAAAGGAGATTGCATAACACTGCCCTATTTCTTTATAGACTTGCAACATTTGGATTCTCGCTGTGACTAAATACTCATCCTTAACTGATAGATCTTAATAAGAGTTGAAAACACTGCTGGCACCAGTGATTGTTCACTGTGGCCTTGGATCTCAACAGGAGTTCAGGCAGTCTGTTCCACAGATGTGTCTCTTCTCACCAGTTTCCCAAACTACCTACTGCTTCAGCTAGAAGTGTTGTATACAGGGGAGGAGGAACCATACAGGGTATTATTGTGGTGTTCTCCATACACATTTGATCCATCAAGCCTAACTTCAAGGCAGTAATGTTGCTAAAAGAGAGACTGTAAACACTGAAGGACAAACACCAGAGTTCTGGATTCACCCTGAGTGCATTTTGCATTCTAACACAGTATAAACTCAGGAAGTTTGTTTATCTTATGCTTTCATATTTAACTATAGGGGGAGCTTGTTCTTGCTTTCTCCCAGAATGATAGTGTGAATTGTTTTGTCTCTTTTATATAGCTACTTTCTCCTGGCTAGAAGTTTTTTACAGTTCTTCCAATGTTTTTTTTTTTTCAAAACTGGAATCTCCTGCAAAATAGCCAAACTTCAGAATGCAAACATATTTCTGATGAATCATATTAGGAAGTTTGATATTTAGAATGTAATATTCAGAGGCTGATGTCTAGAATACTTTGTGTATATATAGATATACACATACTGTTACATAATTAATGTGTAGAAAAGTTCTGAAAAGTGAAAGAGGAGTAACAATCTGTATTTGAAGCAGGATGGCCGAGTTTGTTGACTTTTTTTTTTTTTTTTAATGCAAGAATCCCTTAGAAATTTTGATTAAGCTTCAGAAGATTCTTCTGAAGGGTTTCGGGGTTTTTTTTGTATTGTTATTCCCATCTTACATGTGGGGAAAAAAAGTGGTAATGCATTGAGGGGACTTACTCATATCACAGGGCAATTCAGAGGAAGATGGAATAATCAAACCTTGATATTACCTCTGGTTAATCTGAGTATTTAATAACTTAAAATTTCTTGTCTGAATAGTGCTTAGCAAATTGCCTGTAGACTTTTTTTCCTCTCTGTCTTTTGAAAATTGCATTCATGTCATTGTAAACTGTTGTAGATTAATCAAATATGACTGTAATTGCCCATGTACATGACCTGGTGAAGGTATCTAATCACCTACACATAGATAAAGTGAAGGGACAGTTTGTAAAACCAGCATCAAATTTTATTGGATTTTGCATGGTCAGATGCCATTTATATGGTACAAAAATCAGACTCAGTGATTTACCAATAAGAACAGATGTCCAATTTTTAATCTTGTTAATACGCAACCTTACTGGTCTTGTAACAGTCCAGAGAAGAACATGTTAACCTCTAAAAATCTGCTACAAGGTGAAAAATCTAATATTAAAAAAATAGATGTTAACAACAAATTAGAATGGAAATAACTTACCTCAAAACATAAATTCCCTGAAACAGATATTCTAAATGAATAAGAGTTGAATTAAGAAGCTATTTAAAGTTCTGGTAGTTTCTTTGTTTTCTAAATACACAAATACACGAATGTATTGTTTCTCTCCTGCTGAAATTTATAGTATGTCTATTGGAAGAGTTCTGAAAGAGTTTAGAGCAAGTTTGGAAAAGTTGCACAGCAGGAGTTGGCAGCATCTCAATTCCTTCGAGACTTGGGGGATGAGAGTAGGTTTCACATGTTCTGTTTAGTGTATGGGTAGAGACGCTAAGGATCCTTGGTTTGTGGTAGCAGATCAGTTCCTTTAGGCAGCAAAGTGTAAACATTTTCTGATAATAGTTCCAGGTAATTCTCTCTGCCCCGTCCTTGAGGAACTGAGCAGCTGAAGCTATTGGAAGGAGAAGGAGTGGTGAAGGACTCATAAGAAGATAATTAGCCAAGAGAGGACTGCAAAAAACTTTTAAGAAAGCAGTGAACTATGTCATCAATATGGGGGAAGAGAAAAGATTTGTAATTATTCTGAAATGTCAGAATCACTAATGTAGGTAAAGAAAGACTCTTAAATGCCAGAGGTGAGAAGAAGGAATATTTACATTAAATATACTGTCTCAGCATAAAATCTTAGCTCTGCAGCATACCAGTTTTTCTAGATTAAAATTTTAAATTTATGCCAACAGAAAATTTGTTCCTTTTAGTTCCTTATTTTATGTGTTAATTAATTTTTTATAAGGAGTTGAGAAAAGCAAAAGCACTGTCAGCCTATGGAAAATGTTGGAAGTAGGAGCACCATGGCAAAGATTCTACCTCTAATGTAGGAGGTAAAAAAAGGGCCAAAATTTGGTCAAAGCTGGGAGACTACACTGGGAAATTATCACTGTATGCTTTCATAGAAAAGCTGCTCTCATCTCATTATATGCTTTTCCATGCTTTTCCATACCTTCCCATGTATTTTTATATTTATTTTATGGGAATGGGTGTATTATTGTGGAATTTATTTGGCTTCCCTAACTTACTTATCTCATACCAAAGACACAAAGATGAGACTGGTGACTAATGAAGAGTTCCTGGCTTTCAATTATTTTCTGTTTTTTTATATGCTTTATAAAGACTGTCGTGCAGCACCTACAGCCCTCAAAATTACAAAGCCTTCCTGGATGTAAAATTCCATGTGTTCGAAAGGAATGCAGAAGTAAAACTCAGCTCCCTTATAACAAAGCCAGTGCAGTGAAAGAGCCACATGGTATAAAAAGCTGTGCCGTGAGCCTGGGACTTCTTTGGATTAGGGCTTTCACCAGAGGAGCAGCCATGAACTGCAGCAAGACAGGCTCTGTCCTGTGGTTCTTCCAGGCAGAAAATTGCTGCAAACTGGGAGCTCTTCAGGTTGCTTAAATGTGCAGTAGTGATTTCAGTGGCCTCTCCAAAAAGGACTCTCTCCTGAGCTTTGGTTTGTTCTACGCATGTTTGTGTCATGGAGCTATTTCTGTTTGTCTTACCACTTACCATTAATGAATGCTGTCCCTTTGCAAGTGCCTAGTTACATACACATTTATAGTTGCCTTAAAAATGTTAAAAGCTGATGATATTTAGAGTGGATAAGAAGACAAAAATGTCAAAGCTTAGTTCCAAAACTCAGCATGTATGGTTTAAGAATTTCCAGAATAAATGTTTGAGTGAAGTGAGCAACATTTTGAAGATTTGTGACTGTTTGCTAGTTTACAAGAGATGGTCACTTAAGCCCACCAGGTTGTCTTGGATGTTGATTTTTGCTAAGTCTGAAGTGCTCTGCTGTGTTGGATTTGTGCTGGCTATTTAATACTACGTTAATATACCAGAACGGTAATGCAGTTTGGTTTGTGCCTTTTTTTTTTTTTTTTGAGCCATTTCAGTTTAGCATTTAAAGCACCCTGTTTTTACAGATGGTTTAAACTTGTAAAAGCAGTTATGTTTTTACTGTATGGTTCTGTCGATAGTCTGCTTGTTGTCAAGGACCACAGATGGTGAATGCTACTTATTTTTCACTACTTTGGAATCCAGATTTTTCCATCTTTTTTCCTGTACCATTTGCAAATCCTCAATTAAATTTTGTTGGTGAGTCTTCAGTCATCACTCTATGTATAATTTAAAAGATGGGACTTGTGTTCTCAAGCTTGTCTGGCATTTCTGAATGGAGGGGTTTTTTTACATTTTTGCTATATGGAGGTGTGACTGGAACAGACCTGTTGCCACACGCTTTGGGGAATGGGTCTGTAACGCCTTAAGAGATGGGTGGATACTTATCTGAGAGGGAGTAAAAGTGGTGCTTAAATGAAAATGTCTGGTTTGGATTTAAATAAATGGAACTGATTTGTTTAAGCAGCACCTTTCTCTGCAAGGGAGTCCAATTTTGCTACGAATAAAATTAAATAAGAATTGTTCTCAGTGTCAGGGTCCTGAGGCACTACCAGGCCTTATGGGTCATGACCAGCACCCCCAGGGCCTTCCCTCACCCCTGGGGCCCAGGACCCCATTTCAGCCCAGCCCAGGGCCATCAGCCCCTCACCACAGACACGCTTGGCAATGGAGGATGGCGCTGCCCCCGGCTGCCCCCCGGGTGCCCTCCAGGTGCCCTGCTCCCTGGCTGGGGTTTGGGACAGGATGGGGTGCCAGGCCTGGCCTTCTGTCCCCCATGGGGAGATGTCTCGGCATGTCTGTCTGGCCCTCATGACACCCTGACATACAGGTGCTTGGAGTCCTCCATGTCTGTACAAAATGAGTGAGCTCGTAGCTGTTACAGGAGATGCTGACCTGACCAAAAGTCTTTCTTACATCTGCTTAATGAAGCTGAGTAAGTTTTAACTGGACTGAAGACCTTCTTCTCATAGGCAATAGTTGCTGGTCAACCTGCAGACAGTGAGATAATTGAAAGCCTCAGTAAAATTAACTGGTGTGTCAATTGCTATTCTTCCAACTCATTGCAAAACACAGTTGGGTCTCCGGTTGAAACAAAAATAAATGCAGAGAAAAACAAAAAGCTATCACTCAGTTTTTTGACCATTTCATCAGTTCAGGAAAACCAGTTGCAGTAAGGCTCACGAAAGCAGTCTGAGGGACAGCAGCTACTTGCACCAAAATGTTACAAACTTCAGTGCTCTGAAAAGCTTATGTGATATGCTATTCCTCAATGACTTTTTGAAGTAGTATTTTACATCACGTGATTGCTTTTTAATTTATACAGCACCACCCATCTTTACTCATGGACCGAAAGAGGAAATCCTGTAAAATAATCACTTATGCATGTAGGTCTTTAACATAGCTGTTATCAGCTTTCCATTTCTTGAATCACTTGCCTTCTGAGTTACTTTATTTTTCCTTCTACTGATCATCAGAGCATTTTTACCACCATGACTTTAAGAAAGAAGTAGCTAACCCTAAATCAATATTGTTGTGCCCAGAGAAGTGCTCTGATGTTCAAAACTACTAATTCCCTGGAAAATCAGACCACTTTTAAGCACTAACATATGGATTTTTTACAGCTTTCAAGACAACTTTAAGCACTTTAACAAATGGCCTGTATTTACATATTGCTGAATTCTAAATACTGTTCAGAAGTGTTTACTTCTTTGCAATTTGCAAGTGATGTGGGACAGATTTTCACTTTCTCAAAAAAAGGAAAAGAAAGGAAAGATTTATCTACCTTACATAGTGTTGCCTAACCTAATTAGACAACCTAATGTACCAACAGTCATCTCTTTTAGAAGAGTTTCTTTTCTCAGTCTAAAGGGACCAGGGTATAGCATGATAATTTGTAATGAAACTATTTGGCACAACAAAAAAGAACAAAAACCAACCCCCTTTTGCTTCAGCTGCTTTACATGCTTCAATAAATTAACTATTAATACGTGATACACAGTTCAAAATTAAATGTCAATTTGGAAATTATGTTACTTTCTTGGCAATAACTAATGCCTACCAAAGACAAAGCATTGAGCACTAGTGCATGCAGCTTTCCCATCTTCAAGCCAAGATAATTTTCTTGCATTCTCTTGCAAAAAAAGTTTATGGGTTGCAATTTTCCAGATGGAAAAATGGGGCTGTTCTTTGTCATGCTTGCAAGCAAAAGTAATAGCTCCTAGAAGCCCAAATGCAGAAGGGATTGTCTCTTTTCATCATCTATTGGACATGGAAGTTGATGCCTTTTTAAATTCAGAGATTATTTGATAGGGAACTCTTATAACTGGCAGCAGCCCCAGTTCGGTTTCCAAATTGTCCAAGGAGGACAGTGACGTACTTCTCTAGCAGATGAGCAGTTCTGTTACATTTCTTCCCTTCCCTCCTTCTTTTTTGTGTGGAGCTTTTCAGAGTACAATCTTTTCTTGAAACAATAAAGCTCATTTCTCCTACACTGTTTAAAAGACCAAATGCTGCTTTCCAAACAAAACTGTCTTCCACTCTGTAATAATTATTGTCATTTCCATGATTCCTGTTGTCATTTTTCACAAATTATAGTAATAGAATTACAAAGCAACCAGTGTTTGAAGTTATTACAGATTTTTTCTTTGTAATTTTTTATTACTCTCCCAGAAAGTGATATAGGAATTGCTGGTGACCTGGAATTGGTTCCAGAATAGCAGAAAAGAGAGTACATAAAGAAGGGCTAAGGCTTCATGTCCTTAAGAACAGCTAAGACTTTATGTGTCAAGCAATCCTTCATTGAGGATGTCCAGTGTAGAGCTGAATCCCATCAGTTAAGAAAATGAGATGTGAAAGTTGCCACCCAGGTTTTAAATGACATTGCAAACTCACATATTGTTAAAAAAATGTAAAACAATCCCCTCCAATAGACATATAGAATGCGTATATGAAATGCGTAGAGAATAATAAGTCTGTTCTTAGTGATAAGCATACCTCTGTTTTGGAGAGCTGTATGAGTGATTATATTTGCAGATGGCAGAAGCTGACCAAAGGCCACAGGAGTCAGTCAGTTTTGCCAGTCGGGAATCTGGTCCAATACGTTAAAAATTAGTCATGGCTGATAATTTATTCTCATTACCAAAGCTTCTAATTCTCACAGTGAAAAATGTTCTTTTAACATAGTTATTTCTGTAGTGAAATTTAGAAATCACTAAGGCTTTCTATTTGGGAGGAAAGCAATGAATATTTTTGAATGCATAGAATTTAGCAAGCCAATGGCCTAGTGTTTCCTGAAGGCAATTCAAAATCTGTACTCCTAGTCATTGCTTTCAGGAACTACATTAACTACTACAGCTGTTTAGTCAAGTAGTCAGCTGAAATTACCAAAACCTAACAACTCTGTATTTTTCAGCTACTATTACTCTAAGTAGGGGGCTAAGGCTATTTTGGCTGCACTTCTGCATGTGTAAAGATTAAGAAAATTCTTTCTTCCGCTTCTTATGGGTTTGCATAGGAGACATTTCTGGCAGTGGTCAGTGACCCATAAGATGTTCTGCTGCCTGTCACCTAAGGCTTGAGCTGTAAAAGAGGAACACACCCTGAGTGCTCAGAAAATATTCAGGTCTTCATCTGTCTGCATGCCCCTACTGCTGGCTGACAATCTGTTGCCATTGAACATATCCCCAGTAAATGCAAGACACTGTGAACCAGTGTATGCACACATATGTTGTTGAGATAATGTGACTCTGTCAGATCTCCCAATTCAAGATCCCAGGTTTGAGTTCAGATGAAAATAAAAGTAAGGCTTCTGCAGCCTGTTACTGCTGTCATTGCTGTGTCACTTGTGTGTATAATTTTATAGTATGTGACAACATGACCCAAAGTTGCATGGGTCTTTAAGCCTTAAAAATCATTGAGTATAGACATTAATTAGATAGGGGAAGGTGGATGCATATTAAATGAAGTAGAGAACTTAGGCAGAGAGACATATTAACAGCTATATATAATACAAGTGTTAATGAGTCATTAATTTAGTAAAATTTAACCCCAAGTTTAGGTACATTAAGCTGTGTTAAATACACATCTTCATTTAAAATGGATCATACTTCTCTGCCAAATCTGCACAGGTGAGAGTGACTGATAGTGTTTCATTGTTCTGTTACAAGAATACTGAAAAATTAAGGTGGTGCTGTTTGGCTAGGTCACTCCTAGGTGAATACAAAAGTTTATCTTGACTCACAAACAATTTCTAAAAACTTCATTACACAGCTATTGAAGAGCAATTTTTTGTCCATATCACACTGAGTTTTCTGAAGTTTATACTACTAGGCAGCAAATTAAGCATTTATTAGCTGGTTGTGAAGGCATCATTCGAAGTGCAATCATTTAGACAGCATGTTTCTGTCATCAGTTAATCTATAACACTTTTAGTTGATATCCAATAGTCCTGGAACAGATGAAGAAATTAATAACTGAATGAATATCTGAAATCAGATATTTTATGGAGTAAAATCAATCTTGATAGCTGTCATTAAATTTACAAATCTGTCATCTGTGTCTTAACACTCACTGGCTCAGATTTTTTGCAATTATTTGTTCACAACATTGCAAAAACATTTGCTTTTCCATCTGATATAAAAGTCTTAAAATACAAGAGAAAAATTTCCTGACCAAATTTAAACCACCTTAACTTATTTAGGATTCTTTAGAATGTGAGATATTATTTGCAGTTCAATTATCATGAGTAGTTTTACAACTTTCTCATGGACCTGCTTCTGATGTTTTAGAGTCTATTTCTGCAAATCTCTTTCTAGCAAGAGTCCTGGGGCTCAAATGGCTGTCATTTATCCTCTGCAAAGTGAATTTAAAATGTTATCAGATAAAGAATGGTAGCACTGAATGCTCACTTCGCTCTGCTGAAAGTAAGGGCATAGACATAAAAGCTTGGCTTCTGATTACTTTACCAGAGTGTTGAATGGTTTAAGAGTGCAATTCAAATTTTCACATCTGGAAGGGAAAGCATTTATGCAAACAAAACTTCTATAAAACAAACAGAAAACTGTATCAGCTAGTGGAGGACAAGACAAGGATTATAGCCTTTCCCATGAGCCAGTCATTATTTGCAGTTAGCCATGGGATACATTTGGCAAAGCTTCCTAGGTCTCGATTTTCCTAATTCTGTTACAGTTATCAAGATTGAATTTACTCCTTCAAATATATGATTTCAGATACTCATTCAGTTACTAATTCCTAGATATGAGTTTGCAAGTCTCCCCTTATTTACTTCACGTGTTTATTTTTATAGAAATAAAAACTGGATTGCTTTTCCCCAATTCTTCCCAAATCCAGGAGCTATAATACAACTGTTTATACTCATTTACTTCTTACAACATTACAATATTATATAACAAATAGTGTCATTCTGTATAAATGTTGTAATGCATACAAACAACCTTTTAATGGCTTCCTCTGAAGCCACTGGAACATAGGTTTAGCTGTAATGTAAAAAGAACTCATGCATGGACAACATAATGGATTAATCATTAGAACTCTGTATCATGCTATAAAAAGTTATCTCTGTCTCTGTGCTCTGCATTGTAATACACAAGTATAGTAGGATGACTGTTTATAATGTGACACTATAATACTTTCAAGATTCCTTTGGAAAATCTATTCAATTGTTTTCAATTTGCAAGAAGAAATAGAGTGCTACTGTTATTATATTAAACTAATAGTTAAAAAAAAAGCACAGACCTTGAGATGCTACACTAACCATACATGGTTGTATTTGAGTTTCTTTTGCTAATGTGTTGTTTCACTAAGACAGTCCCTTAACAAGTCAAAAAACCCCTCCATGATGAATTTGGTCTCTCTCAGATCCTTAACCACAAGGATGGGATTCATCCAGTCTAACTTTGCTGTGTATCTTTTATGTTCTTTTATGCATGCAGAAAGTGAGGCACCTCTGCCGAATCACTGACCCCTAATATTTTAGACCTTTCTTTAAGATAGAATTGCGTAGTCACTGCCAATGGAGAGAGTGCGCAGACTCCCACTAAACAGATCATCTCATCTAATTTCAGGTGTCTGCAGTTCTCTACATGAGCTAGTCATCTAAACTTTCTTTGAAATTAATAGAAAGAAATAAACACCTAAAATTTAGCTCATCTTAAATATAGATATCTCAAACAGTTCAGATGAATTTTAACATTATTTCTTTTGACTCAGAGTCTAGATGAGCAGCTTAGATGCAAACACTAAAGCTGTTACACTGAGCCGAGCCAAAGGCACCTAGCATCATTTTGAGATGCTTTGGGTTATTTGAAGCATACATTAGGAGATGGCAGCTATGACACAGAGAGAGTCACATCCTTTCAAGGAGCATTTGGAGACCAGGTGGAATACCAAGGACATCTCAAATAGGAGTAAATACCTATGTTTAAAGAAAGGAATCAATCCTTTTGTCAGTGGAGCTTGGAAAAATGCTCACTGCCTACCCACTAGAGGCCTGCTTTAGGGTGCGATGCATCTCTCTGACTGCATGAGGTAGGTAGGGGGGTTCAGCTACCTATATATAGTCAGCCAGTGCCAAGTCACACGCAGTATAATACCCTGGCAGGCCTTCAACTGCCTCTCCTGTAAGTAAATATATCCTGGAAGTCCTATGCTGTACCTGCTAGCCCTACACACATCTCTTGGATGTCCTTGAGTATCTCAAGATGGTACTGGACACCTATGTTCAGGTAACTGAATCAGGCTGTCGATATCTCTTGATGATCCTGTGAATTCAAACACTTAGGGAAGACACTTAAATCTACGTGTCATGACCTGGAACTGAATCCTAGCAAGAGATGATGTTTACATTGCTAAACAACAGACAATTAGGGAGAGAGACTGACCATAGGACACCTGATCAATCACACCATTTATTTCTTTATGTTCATTCCCCACCTTTACTTTGGAGCACTCCAGGTAGCTTTGAAAAAGGCAATACACGTGTTCAGTTGGGGAGGATGGAATCCACGAAGGCATTGCTACTATAAGGCATTATGAATGAGAAAGAAACAGTTCTATCTCTCTGTCTTATGCAATCTTACAGCACTATTTGAGAAGGTTGCAAACGCTTAGACGTCCCACAAAACTTCATTCTTCCCTGAGCAATTAACAAACATTGTAAACTGAAAAGAAGCACAACAAATGTGATAATTAAGTCTTAGGTCATGAAGTGAGCACACAGGGCAGAGAGCCAGAACCAGGGGCTATGTAGAGTTGCTGGTGTGCATCTTTAGGGAGTCTATCCTAATCAGTGCAGATACAAACTAGTCAATGGTATCATAGCCAGGAACTGGTCATTGGTCTTAATTTATTTAGTTAATACCGGCATACCTTTGTATTTTAGGTATCTGAAATTAAATAAAATAAATAACATGTTTAAAGTCAAAGCAATCTTTGCCATTAAGTTCAATGAGCATAATAAATGTTAGATCAAAAATGAATGAGAGAAAAGAGGAGCAATCTGCAGCTTCCTCATTAATTACCACCTTCTGTGCAGGCTTGAACTTTAGCAGCTCAGACTTTCTTTCTTATCAAGAGAAGGTAATTCTCTCAAAAAGGAGAGGACTTATAATACTTCTAGTAATATTCTGCAAGGATTGGGCTAGACCCTGTGCTGTTAACTTCTTCATCAAGGATCTGAAAGTAAATTTAAAGTCACTACTAATGTAAACATGTCATGTGATAATGGCAGGGGAGCTATTCAGAGTGTTTTTGATTGAGTGAATGACTGCAGCATATAAAAAAGAGAACACTGAAATGCTATCAGATACATCTAGACTACATCTAGAAGCAAGAAATTAAGGATAATAGATGACTATCTTGGAAACTAGTGACTGATGAAGAATGTAATCTCAGTTCCCAATGTGATACTGAGGAGAAGAAAGAATGCAGACTTTTAAGTGATAGGAGGAGGCTTAAAGGGGAAGGTGTATAAAGATGATTTTATTTAACTGTAGTATTTTTTTTATAGTGATACTGGAAAACTATGGAGTTCTAGTATTCTCAATTTTAAAGTAACTTTATAAAACTGAAGAAGATTTTAAAAAGTTTCATAAAAGGAATTAAAAAGTTGGATATCCTTGAGACTTAAAGAGCTTAATTTTATAATGTATCAAAAAGAAGACGAAATTATTATGTTTTTACGATTTTTGTATAAGTATCTTCATAGATAGAAAATGTCAGTTACTAAATTTATAAAGCCATAATAAGAACCACTGTCTGGATGTTAAAGACAGACATATTTGAATTTGAAAATTAAATTATCTTTTTTAACTGAAAAGATAATTAAGCACTGGAACAAACTGTCAAATGAATTGGTAGAGTATCCATCTCTTCGTATTTTATGTTTGAGATTGAGTGACATACAGAATGGTATGCTTTACTCAAATGATAGCTATGCTTTAGTTAGCACACAAATCATTAGGCTTGATGCAAAGGTAACTGGATAAAATGCAGCACCAGCAGAAAATGAGAGGTCACAGTAGATTATCTAATTGTCTTCTCTGGCCTTAGTTTCTAAGAGTGTTAGATAATGTAAGAGTCAGATTCCCAGCTGTCAAAAATTGGCATAGATCTGCTGATTTGTGCTGTTTCTGGCATATTAATAAGGTAATTTTTCCTCTTGTTAAATACACTGAGTAGTTTAGTACAGCTACCATCGATAATCAGTTCACTGGAAATCTCTTCAAGTTTAGAGCGTAATAATAAATTTTGTTTTCAGATAATGTGCTGATGCAGCATTTCGTTTTGCTTTCAGTTATTAAAACAAGGAATATTATACTTTTGCAACATTCTTAATAGCATTGACAAGATTTGTAATGAAGAGTCTACTTCAAATCTACTTTTTTCTATTTTTCTCTAAAATACGTTCTTGAATAGAACCTGTCTGACTAAGTGTATTTAACATTAGTAAAATTAGAAGCAATGAAATTGAATAAGATCATGTCATTAAGTCAAATGCTATCGGCTCTAGTCCCTCTGAATTTTTTCGCATGAAGCTTGTAATCTATGCCCGTATCCCTAACCGTTTTTTTTAAATTTAAACACATAAGAGAGGAACTTGAAAGTCAAAGGCCTCTGTCTGATTTCAGTAAGAGAGTTAAATTAATGATGCATAAGAAGGAATATTGGCTTTGTAACCAGAGTAGGAACCAAGTGATTTTAGTGGGTTTTAATTCATGTCTCTATTACACTGAGTGTCTTGGCATCTAATCATAATGCCGTAGAAAAGCAAGAATTTGGTTCAAGTGATACAGATATCTGTCCTGGTTTTGGATGGGACAGAGTTAATTTTCTTCCTAGTAGTTAGTGTAGTATTATGGTTTAGGTTCAGTATGAGAAGAATGTTGATAACACACAGATGTTTTCAGTTGTTGTTAAGCAGTGTTTATACGAAGTCAAGGATTTTTCAGCTTCTCATGCCCAGCCAGCAAGAAGGCTGGAGGGGCACAAGAAGTTGGGAGGGGACACAGCCAGGGCAGCTGACCCAAACTGGCCAACGGGGTATTCCATACCATGTGACTTCATGCCCAGTATATAAACTGGGTGGAGTTGGCCTTGGGGGGATCACTGCTCAGGAGCTAACTGCGCATCGGTCAGCAAGTGGCGAGCAATTGCATTGTGCATCACTTGTTTTGTATATTCCAATCCTTTTATTAGTATTATTTTCATTTTATTATTGTTACTGTTATCATTATTAGTTTCTTCCTTTCTGTTCTATTAAACCGTTCTTATCTCAACCCATGAGTTTTACCTATTTTTTTCCCCGATTCTCTCCCCCATCCCACTGGGAGTGGGGAGTGAGTCAGTGGCTGCGTGCTGCTTAGTTACAGGCTGGGGTTAAACCACGACAATCTCTTAAAAGAATTTTTACATCATTTGAAATGAAATGAAGCAGCTATGTATTCAATTTCTTAAAGAAAGATGTGTCCCAACTCTGAGATGTGGATTGGAGATTTTAAAGATTAAATTACTGTTTCACAATCTACAGAGTTGTGCATAAAGCCTGGCAGACGCTAATGGAAGCTCTATTCATTATAGGGACTGTGGAGGGTCATCTCTCCAGCAAAGGAGAATACACAGCAACTGAAAGAGGACCAGGCCATACAGATGACTGACTTCTGTCTCTGTGTGGAATAAGACCATATTCTTGTCATCCAGCATATACACCTTATAGTGAGCAGAAATTCAGGTCTATGCTCAAATAGAGAGTTACTGACCATTTGCCTTGGACACAGATTTGAGAATAGCCCATTTGGGTTCTCAGTGTCCCTTAGTGTGGGGCCAAGCGGGGATGAGCCGGGTACGTGATGCTTCTTTTAGCAACCACCTGCATCCACTGCCTTTCCAAAAGGTCTGCCAGTGTTGCCTGGGGTGAGAGCAGTGGGGATCTGAAGGCCACCTGAGTGGGCTGCCTTAGACTGGGTGGACCTGACAGCTGAAGGTAGTGGCAACCTATGGGCAATACTTGGTATGCCAGACTCTGGTAGGGAATGCAACAAGTGTTGCATCTGCAACAGGGTGAATATCACACAACTCATGTCTTCTTTGAAAGTAATATAAAAAACTATTCTGATTTATTTATAGGTGGCAGGAGAGTACTAGATGGGAAAATAATCACTTACAGACTCCTTTGTCCTAAATCAAAGACAAACAACTTTCTAACATGTAAAGGTACATTGAAATGCATTTTGACACAATCCCAAAACTAGAACACCTGCTGTTTTTCACAGAAGTTTTGGGAAGAAGATGTTTGTGGGAGATACGTATAGTATTTGAGGAAGAACCAAGATATGTGTACCTTGGCAAGAGTTTCACAAATTTTGTATTTGCTTGATATTAAATGTGTGAAGTATCGGCAAACCAAAACTGAATGATAATTCTGGAACAAATCTCACTTCAACTGAAGTTACCTGGTTTGTCAGAATTCTATCTGAGCCCATTGCTACTATAAGAATGACTGATGGACTACATAAAAGAAATTGTTGACCTTATTCCAGTTTCTATTAGACATATGCCCCAAACTCTGCCAAGCTGGCATCTTTGTAGGCACTTTCAAAGGTAAGGTCAAGAACTGAAAGAGCAAAGGAATTGAATTACCCAAATCAAACATGAAAAGAAGTGTGGAAGGCATATTCTCAGACTTGAGAAGAGGGAAACAATTTTACACAGCAACTTGCCTGAAGCAAAAAATATCCCAGGAAAACCAGCTCTGTCTGCTCCAGATCTCAGCCAACAGCAGTGAAAAATATGTATCTGGTCTGGAATAGTGGTAGAACTGGATGCTGTTTGCCTAGCAAAGATTTAGGCTAGTTTCAGGAAGATAGAATTGTTACTCTTCTGTCATTCTCTTCAATGGATATTGGGCTTTGGATCTATTTTTTAAATACAAGCTGTGGGGGAAAAAAAAAAAAAATACGGGGAAGAAGGGCTTGGCCACTGCTGAGATGAGCCCTAAACAAATCAGCTAATTAAAAATAAGATGTATTTCTATAGATAACATTATTGGTGAGACAGCAATAAGCTTTTAAAGTCAGTTGAGTAAGAAAGTTACAAGAGAGTGTCAGCCCTGCATGATGTGTGTAGTCAGCAGAGGAACTGGCTAGAACTGCATAATGAAATATTCCCTAAAAGTCATTTGAGTGACAACCCTCAGATGGGCTAGGGAAGGAGATGATAAAAATGCTCAAAGCCCAGTTTTCACCCTAGGAGTAATTTCACCTTCCCAATGTTTTGTTGTGCTTTTTACTCCATGTGGTCCCTGAAAAAAACCACCCATTAAAATCACCTCAGGCTTTTAAAAACAACAGCATTATTTTCAGAAAAGGAGCTTAAAATGTTATATAAATTGTAACATGGATATCTAAATCAGAATAATTCCATTCTGGTTAAATCTGAAATAGAAAACCACAAAAGCCTCTGTTTTGACCTTACTGAAGTTCTTTCTTCCCCTCAAGTGTTTTACTGCCATACAAATTTATTGAAATTGACATATCCTTGCAGAATATGTAGATTTTCACAAAACTAGCCTTTTTTCTAGATGAAAGGAAAGGTCGCAGGAGGATTTTGCCCAGAGCTAGTGAGGAGTACTGTGCCTTGTATACAGTGCGTGTCAAGACCTTCTGAAGACTCAATGCCACATGACTGTCAGGAATGCTGGATACACCATGATCCTTTGCTGTTGTATGCCCTACTCATTTGGTGGCAGGACATAAGGCAATGAAGCCATAGCTTCATGTTTTAGCCCATTCTTCCCACCTTTCCTACAAATATGCTGTCACTGTTGATGCTAATGCAACTCAGATGCTTCATCCTGAACATTTGCCTTTCTTTCAAAGGAAGGATACCAATATTTTGGGATTTTTATTCTGTAAAAGCATTACAGTTGGGAAGGTTTTCCTTCCTAATTTGGGCTGTAGAACATGCTTTTCCAACTATATCCAGCCACATGGAGTCACCTAACTCGTGAGTACAGCTATGCTATTTCTTTCCTTATGAGGGTAGGACATTACCCTCATTGCAATAAAACACTTTTTTTTTGCCTTATTTGTTAAACGATATTAGATTGCTTAGAATCACTCAGCCATTTAGCATTCCCCTAATAGTTGTTTCACATCAAACTTAGTTGGCAATGAGTTAGTGCTTTCTTCTACGCCACTGCTAAAAATATCAGAAAGCGTAGGGTCCAAAACCAGTTCCTGAGCAATATCACTGTACATACATGAACTATTGGTTCACAGTTGCATTTTCTCATGTATTATAACAGCTAGCACAGTTTTAATATACTTAAGTTTATACTTAAAAATAACACAAGTTTCTATTGACTTTCTTTTATGTTCTGTGGGACTAAGTAGCCTTGCAGAAATACCTAAACATATTAGCACAATACTATTACCTTTATAATTTATTTTGCTTTTCAAAATAAATTCCTTTAATAGCCTAACATAGTTTCAGTTTTGAGCACGTGACCAGAAAGTTACTTGTGAGTGATAGTTTAGTATTTAAAGGTATTATTCTATTATCCAAACCGAATATAATAATAGTTTTCTGTCAGGACAGAACATATCCTCAGAAGAATTTCCAGTCTTCATTTTAGTGCCAAAATACCTTGAGAATCTAGATTACCCATTTTTGTGACAGAATCACTCCCCTTTATCCCCCTCCCTTATCATCGTGAGAGGACACACTGTGAACTAAATAGAGTGATACATTGGCAATGAAACTTGGTAAATAATTGTAGAGCACTGATGCTGTTATCTATTACACCATACTAGCAATAGCTTTCAGTATCACAGCACCTTTTCTGAGCAAAAGGTTTTGTGTTTTTCAGAAAATGGTATGTTTTTTTCTGAGATATAATTATCTCTCATCATTCACTATCCCAGGGAGAAAACTATAGCATACTAACATCTAAGTAGTAGCTTTGTAGCCTTTATCATGTCAGTTCTGTTGAATAATTTCTCTTACATTTGGTCAAGAAAATACATTATCTTTTGACATCTCATGGGATGGTAATGCGGAAGAAAGTATTTTAGTATTTTAAAAGTATTTGGCTAACTAAATAGTTTTTTAAAAATTAGATAAATTTTGGGAAGTGTTGTGTAACCTGTGAGAGATGATGGGAGGAATGATACTGGTTTAGAATGATAATAACAAATACTTAGAATAGTACTTTTTAATCAGCACTTTTTTCCTCATGTATATATTCTCACATTCTGTCCAATATCACACCTAAAGAACTACTCTTCAGTTTGTTCTGAAAGTAATTTATTGTTTGTAGAGGGTCACAGGGAGACCAGGCAAACTAAGTAAATGAATGACTCATTGGCCACCTCTTCAGCAGCCAACAGGACTCAGACAGCTTTTCAGGAAGGACAGCAATACTATCAGTCTTTCTTTCTTGGATCAGGATGGTCACTTAGCAGAAAGCTTTGCAAATTTTCCTGGAGACTTCTGAAAGTCCTTGTTACCTGAGAAGTCTGTATTTTCCATGCGTGGTGGTAATTTTGCATAGCTAGTCATCTGACCGATTGTGTCACTGAATTGTATTTGAAAAAGATTATGTTAATTGATGCTTTCTCATTCTGATTGCTCATTTTCTATAATGTGTGGTGTCCTTCTTGTTGTTTTAAATGTTGAAAACATTCTTCATGAGTAGTGTTGCACTGATCAGCTCTGGAAATGGGACTCCTCTATCTCAGATGCTTGTGTAGATGGGCCTTACTCTGTAGGTCATGTGCAGTGTGGAATTAGTCCGAACATGGACAAGCACAGGAGGCGCAAAGAAGGACCTTCTGAAGCTACAGTGACATCAAACCAACTTGACAGTTGCTTTTTACCTGCATGTAGTCAGTAGCCACTTTAGTGGGTATTAGTTGTACAAATATACCAAGTGCTAACTTATACAGGAACACCACCACAGGATTTCTTCACTCATAAGCCTGTATGATTCACAGCACCTGTGAAAAGAACCTACAGAGTCATACATTTCTAGCTGGGATTTGAGCCAAGGCAGAAATAGAAGGCTTAGCTGATGAGAATAAGGATTTAGAATTCTTGTCCAACAGTAATTAATTATGAGTCCTTTCTTTTAGTTCAGCAGGCAGTGGATCAGGACCTGTCAGACAGAAGGGAATTGTTTTAACTCTGCCAGTCAATGGCAGAATCTTAATAAGTAGTTTTCACCATGAAGAAAAAACTTTGATTATTGTTCAAGAGAAAAGCATCACAGACCAAGAACAGCTGGTTATCTTCCCTGTGCCACCTTCTAACAGAAAAACATTTTGTTTTGTTATAAAGGAATTTGTGGCTTAAGTTACTTTAAATCACTCACTTCTACAGCCTTCAGACTTATCATAAATGAAGACAAATAAAAAAGAAGTTTACCTTCTTAAAGATTTGTGTCCTGTAGTTAGATTTTCTAAAAATGTGTGAGCTCCATCCTATGTGTGGGCTGTTCATAAACATGCTTTGTATTGTGGATTCTGTAGTTTCCACTAAGGACTGTAGCTGCATCTTCACCTGGCTGCCTATTTTCACAGAAGCTGTACGAACTTAACTTTTTTTTCACACAGCCAACTAGATCAAATTTTATTGGGAAGACAGTTAGACCTTCATGTTCACATGTACACACATCATGGAACAAAATAAGATGCATTTCCATAGGAAACTAGATCAGAAAGCTTAATAAGTTTCATATTATTGTTGAGTTAGTATTTTCAGTAGAAATGGAATGACAATTTGTTGTGAAAAGCAGCTCTACAGAAAGTACATTACCTGTACTCCGCTTTGAAAGGACCAATCTAGAAGTGCAATTGCTGTGTGGATCAGTATCTTATAAAGTATGTGATCTCAAATATATATATGTGGTATATATTAGGACAACTCTCAATTGCAAACAGTGATAGTTCTGAAGGTCTTTGTGATATGCTTTTTTTAATGATGTGTTTGACATCACCAGCCTAATTCAGATATACTGTCACATAATTGCAGATCATAATATTTCTGGGTCATCATTGAACTGAAGAAAATTGCCTGGATTACCCTGTATTGCAGAACATACTTCCTTGAAATATATTCAACTAGATAGCAATTGAATTGGGCTTAGGTTGGTGCCGTGTCACTGATTTATGGACCAGATGCTAAAATAATAGTACAGGGAAGTAAATATATTTGTCAAAAATTATAAAGCCTTCTCTACACTATTGATATTTTTTTCAATATGTTTTGAAAATAAAATAATTGATAATGATGATGCTAGAAAGCACCCCTTTCATTCTAATAAAAGGCCTGCAGAAAAGATAGGCAAAAGCTGTAATAGCATTCTTGGCAACAATATCCACCATTCACATGTATTCTGAATCAGATTTAATTTGAATTAACTAGAAATAATAACTATTTACCATTGCACCCTAATGACTGTAATTTTCTTTCAAGCTGTTACTTACAGATACAGTATGCTGCACCTTTAAAATAGTATCTTCCTTGTTTTTCTGTCTAGGGGATGAAGTTTTGCTGCATGCATTTTTAATCACTAGACAAAAAATTATGGGCTCCACTGGAAAGACTAATACAAAAGTAAAACAGAAAAATCAAATATTCCTGTTATGATGGAGGAATTCTCAGTTTCTAGCTTTTCAATTGGCTGTGCCACCAATATCTGCAGCTAACAAAATGATACTACCCTGTCTCCTCTTATCCAATGGTACTTAATTCCATCAGGATATCTGTACTAACCATTTAACTCACCAAATAGCTATTATCCTGCTCATTTAGTGTTGTAGCCAAAATATCTCTATTATAACTGCAAGTAGCTAAAGTCTTCAGTGCCAGATGGTGTACAAATTGGTCTCATCACAGAGATACAGATGTCATCACACTCACAATTTGTTAGCATTATGAACCCCCCTCCTCCTGTGAACTTAATGTGACAGAGTTCTCTTATTTAATCTCTAACTTAGCGATTAATACATATCAAAACCCACTATCATATAAAAATGTACTAATTAGCAGAAAATTAGCATTTCCTCATTGTCAGCAAATAAATACCCAACTTGAGAGTCAGTGTAGGGATCTGCTGGAAATAGATGCACATTAAAAATCAGATTAGCTTTTCGAGGGCAACTTTAGTGCATGTTAGCTGAATTACTCCAAAGTGGCTTTGAATAGCTTCTCACCAAACACTGTAAACATTTGTTTGCTATGTAGGAGCATTCAGATATTCATGCCAAATGAACAAGAATAAGTGACAGCCTACCCTATTACATGAAAGTTCTCTGCAAAAAAAAATCTCTGCAAAAGATTTACCACTTAGCCTTCATGTTCTTGTTCATTACAATTTCAGTAAATTACTGGAGGGAATTTCAAGACTAATGCATGATAGTAACACAAGCTTTATCTTCAGGAAACAGCTAAATATCATTTTGTGTCATCTTCTATTTGACTGGGAAAACTTAACTGAGAAGACTTCAAAAGAGTTAAAGAGCTTGCTGGCTTTAAAAATTTATTTCAAAATTCTAAATGTATCTTAGGCTGCAAAATTTTTTCACAGAGAAAAATGGTAAATGATATTCCTCCAATATTCTCAATTAGCATTTATCTATCTGTTTGTTTTGAATGAAAGAGAGAAAAATCTTTTATAATCTTCTCATAAAATAGCTGAAGTAAAAGACAGGAAATGTTTTTATTTTTTTTCTGTATACCAGCATGCCTGACAACAGAGCATTGATTTGTTTGGCTCCCTAATAGAAGTGTCCCTTTTATAGCATTTACTTTCTCTATCTAATGCAGATGTGCTAGGTCCACTCTGCCCTTCCTTCTGCCAGGAGGACCTGGAGAGAGTTACAGGTCTTAAGGGAAGGTGAATTTGAATCATTTCAGGATCCAGGGGTTTTCTCTCATCCTAGGATACTACACGTGTGACCTCTGCTCACGGTTGTCCTTTTCCCCATCCACCTTGATCCCTCTTTTTCTTTATACTTGTCTCCTCCCAGACACATAACCCACCAGTAATTACTTTTCCCCCTTTGGTCCCAGTTTTGCAACGTCCATTCCCTAATTTGTCGTTTCTCATGTGATTACCAAAGTAATCTTGGCCTTATAATGTCATTACTGATACAGTTACTTCAGATTTTACTCCTCAGAAGGACCCTAATAATGCACTTTGAACTGGATAGCTTGACTTCAGCTGTTTCTTACTAACTCCTCTTTAATCACCTGAGAAATCCAGCCATTCCCCATGGCACTATCTGTAACTTTTTACAGCTTTGCACTTTTTTCTTTATTACATGCAATTTATTACATGCAATTTGTTACATTCTCATTCACTAGTATGTTATATTGTGTTCAGTTAGCTAAACCTTAGGCCAGGGTCCAGTCATCCATTTGCATACCTTAAACAGAGTTTCCTACTCTGATTTGCATGATCATGCCTAAAATAGGCTGTCTGGCTACCCTCCCTACACAGATGTTAACCATGATTTAGTTTGGAAGATATACCCTGCAAATGGAAGCACACAAAACTAGCAACCAAAGTGTACAAGACGTAGACTCTTTGTGCAAGACCAGTTATGTAATTTACCATTTTGTGTCCCTACAAAACGTGCGTACATTTTGATATGTGCAATTAACTGCACCTCGGTATCTCGCCTTCCTAATTAATGATGGTTGGTTTGATGGTACAACTCACAAATGTTGCAGTCATTGCTCCCACCAGAAGTGAGGCAAAATTTTCATTGTTCATAAAACTTGTTCCTAGAGGGCACCTTTACAAACTTAGTTGCAGGAACACATAGTGCATCGTGCAAGTCTGCGAAACTAGGTTCAGCAAATCCTATGCATGGTGGGAGCTGTGGTCAGTCTCTTAACTGCTCTGGAGCGCTAATGGTGAATTTGTTGGGGAGGCAGGCAGGGAATTCAGAGAAAAGAGTCAAATCTCTTTTGATTAGTGCTGACTCTGAATGGTTTTAGGCTAAAAGGCTCCTTACTGGAAACTCCTAGTAGATAACTTTTTTCTCCAAAAAGAATGAAAATACTTATGACTATCTCCTGTTCTGAAACATTTTTTTTAAGAAAAAACATTTCCAAATGGACAGTCATTAGTATTTTCAAATCAAAGATCAGTGTAATTTTTGGCTTAAAAAGGCTTAAAAAGTGCATTTTAAGGATAGATTTTATTAAAAATTGCAGAAGTTTCCCAGAATAACTTCTATTATGTATCTTGAAACTGGCATTTGAATACTGCAACCCCGAACTAGAATAAGAAATCAGAAGTGAATTGGTAAAAATTGTTTAAACTACATAGATCCTTCATAACCTGGGGTTTGTTTCATACCTTTTATGGGTGAACATGTTAAAGAAAGGAATTCTCTAAAACTTTGGTCATTCTCGTGGTTGATGTGGTAATTGGAGATGATGGATAATGATTCCAGACAAGAACAGATATTTTCATCAAAATCTTCCAGGCAGAGAGAAAGGTTTCTCTGTTTGTAGCCACATTTTCTCTTTCTGCTAATGGAAAATATTCATTTAGTATCAGTGGGGTTTCCTGCACTGAGATAATTCTGGATTGTAGACTATGTTTTTAAGCAGTTTTTCCTTGCTGCAATTATACTGGACTTAAGTTACAGAGTACTTGAGGTTTAAAACCTTTGATAAAATATATTATATTCTTGCACCCCAGAATTGATTTAAATGTGATCTTCGTAAACAGATCTCCATTTCTTAAAACTGGTCTTGCATTTTTATGGCAACCTGCCCTGCACATTTGATAGTAAGAATGAGAGAGCTGACCTGTATCACATCAAGTTTTTAAAAATCAAACCGTAGACCTGTGCTCAAAGGTTCTGGATATACATGTACTCAGATAAGACACAATTAATATAATAGTTCTGTAGCATGACTGACATGCATCTCTGTTTTGCACAGGGAGTTGTATAATGTGCTAAAACTGATTAGGTAAAAGCAGCGTGTTAATTAAAATAAAATGAAGTCACTACTCTATTGGTAAAACTGCTTCCGTATTAAGGGGAAATCAGGACTTGAATTCTAGGAATATAATTACAAAGATACAATTTTTATTTCTAGACAAGCTGTAAGATTAGATTCTGCTACAATTTAAAGGTTTACAATTGAAACTGCAAATTTTACTATCTACCTAAGTGAAGGCAACTAAAGATTCCTCATCATTTTTTTCATCCCTTTTGTCCTGTTGAAAACATTGTACATATGAGTCTAAAATTTTATTTCTATCATATCTGTGTCCATAGGAGGCTTGGACATATGATGTGGAAAAAAACTCCTTTCTTTTTCATCTCATTAGTTTTCTCTGTTAATTCAATTTTGTTGAGATTTTTATTGTGTTGGAAGTATGACCATTACTTTTTCTCCACCCAGATAAATGAATCATTGAGCTCTCACAAGCTTTTTGAGACAACAATAAACTCCTATATTTTCTACCTCAATACTAATAATTCTAACGAATATTTGTAAATATTCCATCCTGGAAGATTTAGAACCACAAGACTTAGAGGTCAGTAGGACTCACAGTTCCTAATTCTGAAGATCTGGGCTCCCAAAAAGCTGAGAAACAACACTGAAGCCATGCAAATGGTGTAGTATTTACATGTTACTTTTGGCTGTATTTCTTAAAAGAGTTCAGACTATTGATCACTACAAGGTGCTCTCTTTTATAAATTGTAACCTGAATCAATGTGAACCACTTAATGGTTTTCTGATTACCTGATGCTGAATACAGCAGCTGCATATTAATTAAACATGAAGTAAATGCATTTCAAGTGTAAAATGTGTGTGAGGGAGTAAGGAAAATAAATTATTGACTCCATAACTAAGAAGTCTCAAAGAAGCAGAGATTTTGTATGTATCAGTCATGGTTTAAGAATTTTTTCCAATGACTCTTGTCTGCCTGTAGATAACATTATCTACCCCCTGCTTAAGTTCTTTTCATTACTCTTCAGTAACTTCTAGCAACTTGATACCAGATGTTGCTGTCTGAAACACATAGTTCCCATGACTGTAATCGCTAAGGATGTCACAATTTTAAAACATTTTTTCTTAAATACTGTTGTGATTGGGGAAATGCTACTGTCCACATATGTGACAGCTCTTTATTTTTTCTAACAGCTCTAAAAAGGACAATGCATAAGCAGAAAACAGATCTCCCTTCCTTTCCTTCTGGATGTGTATTCTCAACAGTTTATGCAGTCAGGCAGCACAGTTTAGCACTTCCGTGGCCCCAAACTGTTTATTCAAGTTGTCAAATGGGAGTAAAAAAAGATTGTCCTAGACTGCCTTATGGTACAGCGTTTATGAAAAGATCAAAATCCCCCAGACAAGGAGGCCTTAGAAGTAAGGCCCCCTATCCTTAAGGCTGTCTTGCTCCTTCACTATTCTAAAAAAGGTTACTCTAGTTGCATTCACTATGCGCTTCTGCTGAAGTCCTTTATGTTCTGAAAACTAAGATGTAGAAAGGTATATTGTGAAGCCTTCAGCCAAGTAGATGGCTACTCGTCCCAAAGATTACTGAATCACCCTACAACAGTTGTCCATAGGATCTGAAAGGAGAGAAGATACAGCTAGTTTCTCTGAATAACTCTTCAGAGGCACTCTCTCTCTGTTGGCTGGATAGGGACCAACTTCCACCATTCCAAGTCATCCAGCAAAGACCCATTACCTAAATATTATAGTGGTCAACTTAGAAGTGTAGAGAAGGCCATTTCAATCTTCCTTCAGTAACACAACAGACTGCAACAGATTTTCCAGTGCCTGGCTTTCAGTGCTCCATGATATTACCTACACAGATCAAAAAACATACAAATGAGGACCCACACAGCAATATAATGTTGAGATCAAAAGTATGTCGTAAATCTAATTTCCTTTTAGAGCCTACATACTTCAGAGCTTCATGCATTAGCTTTGTGAGTACAGTGCTTGCCAGGGAAGATTCCGCAGCAAAGAGGCAAAACTACATTTCCCATCTTTTTAGGAAGTGATTTACTTTGTAGGAAAAAAAAAAAAGAAAAAAGGATTCATTAGGACAGACAGAAAAGCATGATTCTGTTGACTCAAAGGCAGAAGTGACACAAGACACCAACAGGGAGGTGAAAAATCTATATTCTAATATTCAGTACAGGGGGAGATTATATAATTTACATTACACATAGTGGACAGAGTACTGAACCATTCTTGAAGCTCCCTTACTCCCAGTTGAGAACTCTGATGATTAGGCCATGAATCAGCATGAACATGGTAATTTTCTTTAACAATTTTATTCTCTACTTCACTGAGGAGTTTAAGTATGTGCTTAATTTTAAGTTCACAGATTGTAGTATTTAAGTTGTGCTTTGTTCTAACAGTGACTTCTGCTGTGCTTATTTTCATACATGCACAAAGGTTTTTAATTGCTTTCAGGGTTTTGAGGGTTTTTTTAACCATTATTTAAAAAGTTTGCACCTCTGTATATGTTTCTATTGAGGTCAGTTGGCTCACTCTGCTGCCAGTGTAGCTTTTGTCCCTTCAGATTATCTTCTAGCGCCTTTTTCTATTTCTAATATATTTCTAAGTAGCTTCAATGAAAACTGGTACACAAGCTGTCCTAGAAAGAATTTTTAATGATCATATGAAAAAAAAGGCCCAAATAATTGTTTACTAAAACAAACGCATGTCTTTTGAGGGTAAATATTTAGATGTTATTACAATTGTTTCTGCTTTCTTACTTGTCTAAATCTTCTGATGGTAGATGTTTTGCTTCTGAAGTGTATGACTTTATCTCATGTATAACCTGTTCATTTTTCAGCCTCCAAAATCCTAACATTAGCAATTTCAAACTCCTTTCCCAACTTGGATTATTTCCTCTCTGATGTCTTCTTATGAGTCTCTGATTGAATTAAGCATTGCTTACTGAATTGAATTTTCTCTGTGAAAGAAAAATAGGTGATTCAGTGCCTGATGGCAGTATGTAGACTTCTTATTTCACTGGCAAAAATAGATATTAATTTTTTAAAGTGCCTTGAGAGAAGAGTTATTTCAATATTTACTTCTGTTTTCTCACAGTAATACTTATGGTCATCAAATATCTTCCATCTTCCTCACCTTCTTGTGTCCACATTCTGTTTTACAAATATCTCAAGAAGTATTTGTGTTAGGAAGGTTCAACAGATCAGAGGTATTTAGGATCTGGTTCATAAAGGACATAGAATTAGGATCCAATGGAAGGTTTAATGGTACTTGCAAGTTAGGCAGTCAACTAAGCTCAACATCCAACACTGAAGCATCTGAACAAAGAGCTCTATGTATCCATTTTATATTAAAGAATCATTAAAACCATAATTTTTCATAGAAAGAAGAACCTGATCACGGACTTCTCTCCCCAGCACTTGCACACTCTTGCTGCCAAAACAGTTTGCAAGAAAACAAATGCTCCTTTGCCTGTGCTAGGTCCCAAACTGTGCCTGGGAATTGTTTAAGAGACTGATGGGGTCTGTTCTAACAAAAGAAAAGTGTAGACAGTTGTAACATTACCTGGCATTGTCTAATGTAACTTTACAGACAAAGGCAGAGAGTTTGGCCCTTCTAGAGCAAAGAAACAGCTAGATGGGGAAACAGAAGTTAAAAATGGTCCTTGGAAATCATGCTACAGGCCACTAATTTGTGAGTCTGCTTTGACAGAAGTGCTATTTGAAATAATATTGAATGATGTTTCCCCAGTGTACCCTCTTTCTTCTGGACTTGGTCATTTAAATGCTAAGTCCCACTTTAGACACTTAAATTTTATTTGAATATATAACGTATGCATTTTCCTATTTTATAGTGGAGGGCGTATCAGTCTAAGGGAAAAAGAAATAGCAAAAACCAGTCATTTAAAATCAGACAAGTTCCTCCATCATATATAAAATAACAAGTGCTGCTCCCTTGTAGTCACATACAGATTGTTAATCACTAATATTTTTTAAACTGTAAGCATTTTTTAAAATAAGTGATATTCTTTCTTTTAAGTAGAAGTGAACTGAGAGAGAAACTATGTTTAAAAATCAAGTCAAATAAACCCATGTTCTCTTTTGGCCTTACAAAAAACATGCATAATAGTCATGGAATAATTTTTAAATTCTGACCTGAATATGTAATATAGGCTGTACATTTGATCATATGTGGTACAATGAAATAGTTTAAGAGAAGAGAGCAAAGACTGGCATTTACACTTTTATCTTAGGACTTGTTAGAAAAAAAGTACAATTGCTCTCTGTGAGCCCCAGTAAGTTAATGGAGAGGAAATAGGAAGGTAACAGACAATTTTGGTTTCATTACCTATTTTTAAGTGCTTGTTATTTTAATAATCTCTAGAAAGAGCAGTAATTTGTAGATGTTGTCTTGTTAATCATGAAGAGTGTTCACACCTGCGTATCATCACCAGCAGGCACAAATGTTTGTATAAAAGCAAGAACCATATCACAATTCAGCAGATATGATTCTGGATAGATCTTGATAAACGTTGGCTCTGTATTTACTCTATTGATAATACTTACTGTATTTTCACCAACACATACATAGAGAAGGAATAAGAGGATGCCATTTCTTCATTTGAACATGTCTTTTAACCAGCAAGAACAGTGACTTAGTGCAATGCAGAGTCATTGTAAATTTTATTTCAGAAATGCACTGAACTCAGTGATCAAAATTTACAAGTTCCTCCAATGTAAGTCCTTCTGACTGTAGTTGGGAGCTGCTTGTCAGCTTGCCCAAATTTAAGACAACAGCTGTAGCAAATTGTGGCTGACTGATGCAGAACCTGTACATTTAAATTTGATGATTAGTTATACTCTTATTAACAAGCTGCAAAGCCAAATTACTAACATAAGAGTTCAGTTTTATGTTTTTACTACTATTTCTTTTCAATTAAGATAATTAATATACTAGAGTTAGAAATTTTGGGTAATGCTTTTAAAAGTAACAAAAATATATAAAAGCATGCTAAAAATAATTTTTTGAGCTATATTTTAAACTAATTTAATTCCTCTGAAAGTTGCTGGGTAAATAAACTATAATACTAAGATTTTCTCTTACTGAGCCAGGAGACTAGAGGAAATAGCGACAATACAGATTTCCCCTTGTGCTGCTCTTGTGGCTTTGAACTGATTTGGGAAAGGAGATTTTAGTTTCCTTTTAGAGTTAGGTCCCTAGCAGAAAATGGCAGAAGCCTAAGTTTTCCTTCTGCCTTTGACAGTTTGCCTTGGATCACATACAGGATCCTTGGAGTAATATCAGCAACCAAGGCATCAGCTGACAAGATGTAATTTTACATTGTTGCTATCATTGTTCTAATATAATTTGTATTGTCACTAGCATTTTATGTGACAGCAGCTGACATGCTTAGGTCCTAGTTTTCCTTACTAGTTAAAGCATATGTGCGAAGTATCAGTACAATAGTAAAGTTAATGGGATAACTCAGAGTATATAGTTACACTTCTAAATTACTACATTGAGTCAGGATCTTCTGGAAGAAGCAGGCATTGACTGTAATGGAAAACAGCATCCCAGTGCAAGGGCTGAGGATATTTCTGAAAGTGAGCAGGAGAAGGAGATAAGGAGATAGCGTTAATATATTCATTTGCTTTGACAGTGTTAGTATTTGTTCTCTGTATGAAAGTTTTGAGCAAAAATATTTCTAGAAGTATGAAAATAAGCAAGCGGCTAGGTTTTCTGACCATTGATCTACTTTTTGGCTTTAAGGGATGGATTTTTTTAATATCATTTTTACACAAAACTAAGAATTGAAGGAAATCAAAAGCTTTATTAGTTTTTTTAACACACACAGGAATTTGGTTAAGCAGAAACAAAGACAAAACTAGAGTATATTATTTTCATATAGGAAAATATATGTGTTCTTTAAACTTACTATTTTGCAATATTTGTGAAAAACCTTTTAGCTTCATCTATCATTAGAAGGTTGTGATTTCAAAATACTTGAAAAACTAATGTTTGACACCATTTTTATTCTGATTGTTATATAAAATGAGAATGATATAAATGTACTTATGCAGTGAAATAAGGTATACATAGTGTCCTGTAGAGTAACTAATCAATGGATAAAGTTTTAAGGGATAGGAGATGGGAAAGGAGGGCTTGAGATTTTGAAACTTTGTCATTTGTCTTTTTCTTGATAAGCGGAAGGATTATGAAAATGATAGCCAGTAGAAAGGTCATGTGATGTGACATTTATTCAAATATAGTATAAGAAAGACTTCTGTCTAGTTGTTTATTCAGTGCAGGCAATTAGCAATTCCAAAGGTAACGTATGCATTTACATGATTGTTTTAAAGACGCCAGTTATTGATGAGATATTCGGCTGGCTATGTTCATTTGATAGTGAGCAATTTATATAGACTATCAGTTGCAAGATGATGCTTAATATGTCATTTACAATATTTTTTGACAAAAAAAGTCACATTGGAAAACACAGGTAGGTAGTTAAGTTCTCTTTCAGTTCTATTTCCTTCTATTCATAAAAAAAATACCTTTTAACATAAACTGTACATATTAGAAATACTCAGACTGTGAAGGTTTTTTGACAAATGTAAATTCAAATACAAAAGATTTCATATTAACTTCTGCTGATAATTTCTTAGCCATTGGACCTTGTTTTGTAAAAGTCAGAATAGCCTGAAAACAGCAGTTCCATTTGTAGCATTTCCAGGGTCTTGGTATCTATTTTCTTTCATCTTTCAGTTTACATCGGGGGGGGGGTGGGGGATGGAGAGAATAAAAAGAAGATAAAGAAAAAAGAAAGAATAAAAGGTATCAAAAGGTAACCCAAAGTTTTGCAATTTTTTTTTTTTCTTTTAGTGAGAATACCTCTTTTGTCTCAAAGTCTGTGATTGTTCTTTTAGTTGGGAAAATCCCTGAGTAGTACCATCAGCATATTGGCCTGGGAAGTGGAATGTCCAGATGCAATGCCCTGCTTTAAAAAATTGTATTTTCATCTAAGAAATGCTGATTGTGGCAAAGAGGAGACCTATAATAGGGTCTTTTACAGCATAGGCTAATGCTTAATCACAACTTAGAAGAAATTTGTAGTCTTCTTTACCATTCCTCCCTCAAATCTTGTCAATGGTTCTTATACAAGAAGAATGTTCTGAAAGACTCAACAGAACACATTTTCAACTGATGAGACAACAGAGTATAAATGGCAGTGACTGTCATAAAGAAACAAAGCTGATTCAGCTATATTTTTAGAAGGGGAAAATGCAACTTTTGATTAGACAACAGACCTTGTTTTACAACACTATTGCTATATATATTTTTTACTGAACTCACTATATTATGAGTAGAGAATAACTGAGCTTACTCTTTTATATTAAGTATATGCTAGATACTGCTTACTCTTTTACATTGGAAAATGCAGGTGCAGTTACCATTTCAGAACATAGAATAATGTGGCCCAGATTTATAATGACAGTCACATTGCTTAAAAGTTATAAGAGAACTTTTTTTGTTTTACTTTTTAAAAAGAAACTATACTTGGGCTTAACTCTTAGACAGGGATTAACTTGATATCATTTATGGCATAGTAAACTACACTTTAAGCTCTTAGAACAAATCATAAAGTTCGTTAAAGCAAGGGTGCTGTCTACCTTGCCACTGCTGTCTACGTAAGGCAATAGAGTACTGACATGTGCGCCTGTTCTGGACATCACGAATAGTCCTGCCTTTACTGAAGGAGGGAATGTCTTCATTGTGGTTCTCTAAAATGGTTGAGTAACCAGGGACTACTGTCTGCTACAGGTACATAATGCACAGAGCTGATCTGTAAACTAAAGCTCAGGACTGACAATTTGAGAGCACATTGTCTCAGTATGAACCAATCTTTTGCTTTGCTGTTGCAATTCAAGCTTTCTTTTGCTGGGAGACGTACCAGAGCACTTGCCAGTGCAATTTTAAAGAGAGCATGTACAAGATACCTATGCTCGAAGGGGTGCGGTCCAGAAGTCCTTTCATCCTGTATTATTCTATGATTATATGATCTATGACACATAATTCCAAACAGTTTATTTGAATATATCTTGAGCAGACTTAAAAATATACACATAGTTTTCCTGTATTGGCTAATGTATGTCCTTGGCCTAGATTTTCCAAAGCTGTTCAATGGTCTATACAAGCTTCATTTTTTCTTGTTTGTGGTTTGAACATGTAAGCACATCAAAGCCAGGTAATACAGGAATTCCTGTGACATTTTGCAAGTCTAAATCATTCAGATCAATTGCCTGCCTTTCTGTTCTCAAGTGAGTTACACCGAATGCAGGTCAGTCTCTTAGCATATAATCTTCACTGTTTTTGACCTTCATCATGTTTTGTCTCTATCTTGTTACTCATCTACTGATTCCACATCTCTCCAAGTGAGGATAAGGCCACAAACCTGATACTTAGGAGGTAAAATTCATTCCTCGATACTATTAAAGCCTCAAACCAAGTTAGTTTTTCTTGCTTGCCCTGCTAAGCCATTTTTCAACAGTTTTGACAGTTTCTTTATCCAGTAAAAAAATAGGATTTTTTTTTTTTCCACTCTATTTTCTTCCTCTGTATTTTGCAGAACGTTTAACAAAGATGAGTAAAAGCAACATGCATTTCGTCTGGACTTCTGCAACAGCAGAGTGGTGGAGTGGATTTGTAATGATCTATAGTTACACACCCCTGCATGACAGTGAAGTTGTCTATTTTCTTTTCAGTCATATTTGTCAAGAACTGAGAGTACCAAAGCAAATTTCTAGTCTCTATTCATTTGAACTGTGACATAAGGCCATGTGCTGCTTTACACCAGTAGATTTTACTAGTGACGGTCAGAGAAACTTAGATAAGATGATACCAGGCGGATACCTCCAAGTCCCCAGTACAGCTGTACAGGAAACAATTTTCTTATCCTCAAAAAAAATCTTTTCACAGTTGCAATAGAACTTCCATTGTGCTTATAGGTGAAGCCAAAGCCTGTGGAACCATGGCACAAAGCACACAGGGGAATTCCTTCTCCAGTGTAGCTAATACTTACCATGACAGAACTGCAGACTAGCCTAGAATCTGGATCTCCAGCAGTGCAGGATCATTGTTCTTATGTTCATGGCTTTCTGCAATTCTTTATCTAAAAAAAAAAAAAACCTTGATTTTTTTTATGGCACCTGATATGCTCTCTCAAGAAAACCTTTTGCTTAAATGTTCTGATATTGTCCAATTTAAAAAGAAAAACCAACTTTAATACCATGAAGTGGAAAAAATGTCCATGATAATGATTCAGAGCTTCATACCTGTGAAATTATCTAAATGTGCATATGCATCACAGATTTGCACAAGGTATGTATCAGAAGACAGGAAGACAATTTTCAGTCAACAAAGAGATTTTTAAATTTGCAAAAGAAGTTATGTGTTTTCTCCTCTGGGTAAACAGGGAAAACATTTCAGGGTAGATGAAGATGTTGAGCATAAATATCAGAAATGCATCAAAGGAAGAAGGTTTGGGTAATGGCTTATAACGAAATCTCTAGGGACAAGGAATTCTCTGTTTTCCTGTAATATTTGCCACCTAAGCAAAACAAGCACCAATTTTATCACACTAAAAGAAATATTTTTCATCATATTAAAGACCTATGAGCTTGTACATTTGTGGCCTCCTCTTATGGCACAGTTAAGCAATCAGACTGGTTTGGGCTTTCTTAAGCTTATAGCTTCTCATTAAAAATGTAAATATATGGCTTCCATTAAAGTAAGGAAAGCAGATCAATGCTCACATGTAGTTTGTATACCAGCATTTGTTTAAGCAGACTAATGAAATATCTTAAATAACAGTAAGAATACCTTATATCAGTATGTAAAAATACATCAAAAACTTATAGCACCAGTTATCTAATTGGATCAAGGCAACTGAAAAAATAAAAGGATTTATTTTTGAAACCAAATGATCACAAAGAACACAAGTGCTGAGTAAGAGTGTTTATGATGCCATGGTGACATAGGCTTTGCTGCCTTTTTCTTAGTTAATCAGTCTATTGCCATATTTTAGAAAATTCTATGCACTTTACTTTTATCCTTAGCCAGTGCTTGGACTTTCAGTTTTCAATGTGTGTTAGCTAGGACTGTAACCACTTCATGCTCACACATCATGAAGTCTGAAATAACTGAAATCAGCAGGTAATGAAAAATAAGGAAATGTCCAGACTTTTCTCCTTTTGTTTTTCTCTAGAGTACATTTAAAGATTATCTGCTCCTCTCTGTTTCCACTGAAAAGCTTATCTATATTTCTTGTTTGACTGTTTACACATCTTCCTTTCTATCTCCTTTTACTTTGAACTCTTATAAATGCTACCACAAAATCACTTACTGTGTCAATAATCTTGGCCAAGTCCTACTCCTCCTTAGACTCACTTGTTATCCTTCCTTTTCTCTGTGTGAACTGAAAATTCACATTCTGCCTTTCAGACTGGCATTTACCTAATTTTCTGTCCTACTCACTTCTGCCCTTCCCATCTAACACAATTTATCTTCCACTGCAGATCCTTCTCTCATCCCATGTGTCCTCCTTCATGAAGTTCCTTACAGATACATGTATTTACTCCTTCAACACAGGCCCATGTACCACCACCTCAGTGCCCTTCAAGTATTCTTTTCAGAAGTCCATATTCCAGTACTCCTTACAGGATAGATAGCACGGAGAAAGAGAGAAGGAGTACAGAGGGATAAGTATCGTTCACCATGAGCAATTATTGTCATTTTTATCAAAGAGTTGCCCAAATTTTTTGTCTTTTCCAACATTGATTAATGTCAGGCAAAGGAGAGAAATGAACATGAGATCAAGAAGTAGTGTAATTCCTGTAAATACTAATAAAAAACCTGTGGAGATAACAAAATGGGTACTAGACTTCATATTGGGTTTGATTATGAGTTCAACTTCTTGCTCATATTTCTATATTCCTGCTCAAATCATAAAGACTTCTAGGTAGGTATTTCACATTGTAATATCCCTGTAAAGACTGCAAAGCCCTTAGCACACTGTGGTACTTGAGACAAATTGGCATATGCTCTGTTCATTTTCAACCTGCAGCTGTGCTTAAGAGATTGTGTTTGAGCTTTGTTTTGGTTTAGAATTTTGCTTTTTTACTGCAGAGGCACAAAGCAGCATAAATATACAGGTTACACTTGTTAGATGAGGAGGACAAAAGAGACATTGGAGGGATGCATTTTGTGAAACAGGTATTGATTTGGTAATAACCTGTTTTAATTGCATGGTAGAAGGAAAAGGAACACAATTATTGTTCTGTGGGCAAAGAAATGCCTTTTTATGTTTGGAAACAATTCCTAACACAGAAAAAAATTATAAAATTTTATGTGCAGCTCTTCAAGGGATTTAAATGCAAATTAACCCTGATGTATTCTACATATGTTTCATGCCACATAACAAAACCTACTATTAGAGAAAAATAAAATGCACTAAAAAGAGCTGCTTCAGCCTTCACAAACTAGCTAATCAGGTATCACAGCAGTGGAGATTAATCAAAGATTCTTTAATTGCTAGTTAACTGGACTTTATGTTGTGAAAAATATTGTATTACTCAGTCATAGTAAGCTGACTGAGAAAAAAAGACCACTGTGGTTTAACAGGATACAGATTTTTTTAATGAGGCTGAAATGAGATGTAAAATAATCTGCGAGCTATGGTTTCAATAGGAGGCAACTTACTTCCCCTTCCGGAAGGAATAGAACAGGAAAGGAAGGAAAAGGGAAAGGATAATAGGAGGAAGGGGAAAGGAACGGGAAAGTGAAAGGAAAGGAACGGACAGGAAAGGAAGAAAGGAAAGGAAGGAAGGAGGAAAGGAAAGGCTAACGTAACGGAAAGGAAGAAGGGACAAGGCCTTCCCTTCCCTCCCTTCCCTTCCCTTCCCTTCCCTTCCCTTCCCTTCCCCTTCCCTTCCCCTTCCCCTTCCCCTTCCCCTTTCTTCCCCTTTCTTCCCTTCCTTTTCCTTTTCCTTTTCCTTTCCCTTTCCCTTTCCCTTTTCCTTTTCCTTTTCCTTTTCTTTTTCCTTTTCCTTTTCTCTTGTTATCCTGAAAGTTCACACCAGCAGGGTTGCTGTGTGGGTACAGAGCAAGATAATTGGTCTAAAATAAGGTGGTTCAGTGCTTCTTAAAAGCTTCTCTGCAACCAAAGACACCATACTGCCAGCAAACATTAGCATGTGTTTCAGAGCTAAACAGACATTACAGCTCTGTGAATCAGAACTGGCGGCCTCAATTTTGGCATAAGGCTAGAAAGCTAAGCAGCACATTTTCTGCAGCAGTTCTGGATATGATGCGGTGTCTTTTAGATATTATTGGTTATTTTTGGTTTTGGTGTGTTCCGAGAGAGATGGATCACTGTCTGTTTCCTTCCTCTGTTACATGATGTTGCTCACTGTGAAATTGGAAAGACACAAAGCCAAATTCAAAGGTGAAATATGGTTAAATCACACTTATAAACACACTTTGCTGAATTTTGGCCTTCCCTATAATACCTGCTGGCTGTGGGCACAGCAAGGTATCAAAGGGTGTTTTGTGGTATCATTTCTTTCCTCTTTTCCTATTTAATTGCAAACCAAAAGCCTAATTTATAGTCAATGTGCACTACAACTAATGTTCTATAATTCATACAAAATTAACTTCTGTTACAATGGTTTCTTTGAAAGCTACCTTGCAATAGTAGTTCAAATCATATATGTGTAGGAGTAATATGGAAATGTTACCATTATGTTTTAATTACTTAATATAAGAAAAGCAGCAAAACCACAATTGCATATATTTTGTGACTCTTACTATTACTGTAATTTTTACTGTAGAACTGCACACAAAATGAGTGGAACATGCAGGTCACATAGCAGTGGTATGTATCACACAGGGATCACTTCTTTGGAGAACATCTATTTCCTTCCCATCTAAGTGCTGCAGCCTGTCAAGTTTCTTTAAATATTTCTCACTCTAAACTTTTTAATTATAAGATCTACAATACCGGTTTTGCCTTTTAAAAAACATTTTGTACCAAAAATTAATGTCAATTGTTTTTCTTCACAGTTTACCAGATTCTTGAATTTATCCACTTTTGGAGCTCAGGCATGTACTAGAGTACAACAGCTACAGTTAAAAGGTACAAAATTCATGCCTGTATCAACATTTCCCATTGGTTAACTAAGAGGCCTGATTACAGAATATGAATTTTACTGAGGAAGAGGAAACTGAAATCATTGCCAGGTCAATAATTTAAGAGCCTCAATCTCCTTTATGAGTATGTGCATGGAAGTGTGAAGAGCTTATACAAACTATGAATGTAGTAATAAGCACATCCAGAAGACAACCAGATTATACAGGAGAACCAAGAAGATGGGCATGGAAGAGTCTTAAACAAAAGAAGAGGTGCTGGCTGGGGCTTCTAATAGAGTTGTGCTGAAGAAGCAGATGGGAAAGGTATCATCTGATTTTTTGAGGCTGTGGCTGCTTAAATGAATCAAGAATCTAGTAAATATTCACCCATTAACCTTTTGTACGAAATTGTTAAAAGCAGGCATTAACTTTCTAGAATCAGAAGCACTGTGTATAGACAGCTGGATCCAGCAAGTAGCTGTCTGCTCTCAGTTACTAAGGAAAGCAATAGAAATTTATAACACTTTATATTTCCCAGGGTGAATGTGGAAGTATCTTTTAACTCTCTACTGGAAGAATCAAATGGAGGCACAACTCCCACAATAAGAACTGAGTCCACTGTGGACTCATACGCAATTTCCTGGCTATACTCAACCCAAACTAAAATGCAGAAATTAAGGAAACTAAGTAGCACTTAGAAACATTGCCTTTGTCAATGTATTCTTCATTCATTTTCTATTTATATTTTACATCCTATTTATATTAAATCTCACTCTAGTTAAATTACTGTCAGATGTAGATTAGAAGTAGATAGCATATGGCTCAAATGCCCCTAAGAAGCTGTTTTCAAAATTCTCTTGCAGACCTATTCTCTCTTCTCCCAGTTTCTTAATCTTTTTTTCTAATCAGACTGACCAGTCCACAAGCAATCAGTTATCAATATGTGGATAATATCAATATTATCCTAGAAAGCTAATATTTATTACTAGATTGTTGCTAATTCAAGCTTTTGTTGTGCTCTTTCAGCAATTATTAGATTAAAAGATTTATTCATGTATAAATAGTCAAAGTAAGTTACGTCCCGTGTCCCTCCAGTCAGGTTTTAAGCATCCTTCAAACTCAGGAGAAATCTTCCTTTCTGCAGCTATAAGTCTATGAAGCTTACTTTTAAAAAGAATGAATCCTACTGGTATAGGAAGTGATCATCCTCACTTTTCACTTGTTCTCAATCAAGTGTCTTTAAGAGCTGGACTGCTGCTAGCAGATAATACAGTGGCTGCTGACTGCTTCTTTAATTTCTTCTTTCTTATGTTTCAGTATTTTTAGTTCTGCATCTTCACTTTTACTTTTGCATAAAATAGCATTAGCTCTGTATACCCATAGATGGAATGAATTCTCTTTCCTGTTTTGAATTATTGTAATAAATACTTGGGGCTCTAAGTTTTGGTAATTGAAGTCTTATTCATACTGCATAACGAAGTGAGAATTTTTGTAAATACACCAATGCATTGTTTGAGTGCACTGAATATTTTCTGTAGAAGTGAAACAAAGCCCACTAGCTGATCCAATGCACTTTGCCTGATGGAAAAGGCACTTTTCAGTTTATAAAGACGAATTAAAATACTAAAGCTATTTCAGAAAGTAGGTGAATTTCAGCTTCAAATTTTTCTTTTATGAGGGTTCAGAATAAAATATGAAAATTTTGAAAAGATCTGTAAAATGAAATTCAGAAGGAAAGGATTTTGTTTTATAATGTATTTTAAGACAAAGTACCTGGGCTTTATCTAACGAAACTTTGATTATTTTATTTTTAAACCAAAGTTATCATAACATTCCCTAATGTTTAACTTCTAACAAATCAATATTTTAATGTGGAAATTCTTCTATTGCAGAATTTATGGATAACTAACTGCAAAATGCTTTTATCATGTTTGAGGAAAATTGTTTGCTACATGGGGACAACCTCCCCCTCCCCCCCATCAGTTCCAAGAAAAGTACATGGGATAAAACTTCTGGGTGTTTTTTTTCTCCTAACTTTGTGCTTTGTGTTTATTGCTGAGATTTTTTATTTTTACTTTTTTTTTTCTTTTTTTTTTACTTATGGCAACTACTCTCCTATAACTCAAGCTGAAGCTTTCAAGGGAGAAGTTCTAGGAGAAAGACTAATGTGTGGGCTGAGGAATGAAGTCAGAGGTAATTGCTTTCAGGCAAGCAGCTCAGATCCTAAGATTACTGCACAGTTTACAATGAAAAAATAACCAGATTTTTAGAACTTAAAGGAGATACCCTTGTAGTGCTGTAATGCACTGCATGGAAGCAAGAGATACAAATGTGGCATGAATAGTGACATGGCAGTAAGTTTTATTTAAGTTTCGGCATGATGGTGACTATGTAGGTGCAAAGCTGAAATTACATCTATACAATCTTCTTCATGATCTCTGAATCAAGATCATTCTGCACTGTTAGATTTCAGAGTGTCTATTGACTTGAACATTGAACTGTTTGATTTTGTCTCCCTTTTATTCTTTTTGTTTGGGGGGAAGGGAGACAAAATGAAGAAAATAAGTTTATTTGCTTTTCACATTGTTTATATTGGGGAATTGCACTTTGAAAGCTGTTTCTGAAAATCCATTGGAACAGGGTCATGTCCTTCATTTTCACTTCCAAATCCCCTCCCCATGATTTCCAGAGAAGTAGACTCCCTCCCAGCTGTACAACACATAGTTAGGAAGTCTAGCATTTCCCATTATAAAGTCTGTGATCAGCTGGCTCTCCCAGAGAGAGATGAAGACAAGCTGTACAGCCACGTCATTAACCAGCCACACTGGTGAGACGGCAGTCTGCTGCTCCTGCCAGCCAGGCTCAGTGCACATCTTGGCTGATGGTCTATTAGTTTCCCAATGGCTCCTTACGTGTTTCCTTCCCATGCTTCATTCATAGGATCCTTTCAATTCTCATGTTTGTTTTTGCCAGAGCTTTATCTTTAACCCCTGTCACTCTGCATTCTTTTATAGTCTCCTATGCGAGAGTCCCTGTGTACATTTTCCCCCTATATTTTCTGATTCTATTCAGTGTTCTGTGGAAACCTCAGTCCACCTTTCCTTCCAATTTTTTTTTTTTATTTCCTTGCCTTTTGAATTTGGGAATCTGGCTCAGCCAATTGCAATATTTTTAGGTCTTCCTCCCATAAGAAGTTGTGCATGTTTTCCCTCTCCCTTTCTTAAACTCCCTTATTCTGCCAGCCCTGGAAAAACTCTCCATTTCTCCTGCTTCTTCTTACCTCCTTCTTCTTCCCTTTTCAGGATCTGTCACGGGCTCTGTGAGAACTTCATTTTCCCTATTCTACTATTCTTTCTACACAGGCAGAGAGTTATTTAGGATACCAGTTTCTTAAATTTCATCAAGAGACTGATGGGCCATTAGAAAGCTCTATGATCTACAGGCAATTACAAATATCCTTGCTAGGGCATTAAATCCTTAACAACCATGTCCATTACTTTTCCCCTTCCGATTTTCTTCTACGGTAATGCAAGACTATCCATCACTGTGTGAGCTGACACAGGCAGGACACAGGAACAACCACAAAACCACAGATGAAATGCAAAGAGTAAATTTATTTTTGCTACCTCGCAAACCGGGGGACCTCCAAAGCAGCACCTGGGCAGAGGCACACAAGCCGGAACACGGGCACCGTGGAGCTAGGTCCTTGCTACAGGAGTGCCGAACCTGCAGTTTGCACCTGTTTTTCAGGGATTCTCGCAGGCATAGTTTACCACTATGCTTTGATCTTTCCCACAGCAGGGCAGGAATCTCAAGCATGTTCGATAGGGTGCCTCTAAGTCTATCACTGGCCTGTGTTATCTGAACACAGGTGTTCTACTTGTCAGACACACAAGGATAGACAACAGTTAGAATGATATGGTACAATTAGCATGGAGAATGCAGATACAGTTGTCTACAATAAAATATTTATGCGTCACACTGATGTTAGTGTAACTGCTGTGCCAACATAGCAGCATCCAACTTGACTTTGTTTGGCATTTGTGCTGCTGAGCACAACTTCACTTAAGTGAAAACACTAACTTCATGCTCAGTTTTAGAATTTTTCTTTAAAAGCTTTCATACATGATTAGTCCTTGCACTGTTTCTGGAGGTACAGGAGCTCCACATTTCTCAGCCAGGGAATATCAGCAACCTCCAAAACAGAGGGAGTGTGTTTGACAGAGAAATCCTGCAACAGTGTATGTCATAGCACAAAGCTGTGACATACAAGCAACTCTGGGTGAGCTTGTTCACATTCTACAAGTACAGCACAGCTGCTCTTGGGTGCCACAGCTCCCTGTTAAGGATAAATACGTAACTTCTCATCATCTTGTGGTTTTTTCCCAGTTTATACAACGTGAACAAAAGTTGTCTGATTTAATTGTGCGATTCAATAAGGAGGATTCATTAAAGCTTTCTATACTTTGATTACATTTCTGAGGAAGAATTGCAGTCATCACTGTTGCAGTTCCAGTATTGTTTATACTCATGTCCATAGTTTGGGGTCTTTTGCTTTGAGTGCTCTGTCCCATGACTGAGAGATCAACCATCACGTTTTTCTCTGTGCTCTGTCTTGATCGTTGACATAGAGCACCCATTGATCCATGTGGAGGTTTTCTATCATATATTAATTTTCCAGGTCATGTGCCAAGAATTCTGCCATATTATCCAGAGTATTTTATAGCCACCTAATTGCAAAATACTTAGATTTTATTTCTGCAGTAAAGCTTCATAACTTTTTGAAATAATGGCAAATTGTTGCAACATGGTTTTCCTACTAGCATCCATAGTGGGCTGATAAGAACCCCACCACATAGATGACTTATTTTGACTAAATAATATTAAAGCCAAAGCATAATCTAATCTAATTTAAATAAACTTTTAAATTTATTCTATTTCTTTGTCATCACCACAGTTCTTTTGTAATTAAATTTATAATTGATTGCATTATGGTTCTACTTTTCTGCAAGTATTGCCGCAAACTTGTACAGGCAATAGGAGAATGGGGGGAAAAAAAAAGACCCTCTGAAAGCACTTAAAAAAACCCACAACAAACCTCCTTGGCTGTTAAACCACCATTACCAAATGTTCTGTCATTAAAAAATTGTCTAAATCCCTGTTTCTCTCCATCGGAACAAGAGCTGTAAGCACTGTGTCTGCTAGAAAAGCAAGATGTGGGTGTTTTGGTGGGCTGCGTATGTGGGAGTTACTTATCCAGTAGTTTTCTGGGTTTTAGAACACTATTTTAAGGTTGAAAAGTTCACCCATCATATGTTTAGCAACTTGAAATATAAGCATCACATTTTCTCGAACTTTCTTACTTTTACTACAGAAGCTTTCAAAGTATAAAAGCTTCAAATAACTTTCTTCCTTTTTGCAACATTCCTGCAACATGGGAGATGAATTTACTTTCTGCCCCACAAGTTCTCTCACATTTTAAATGTTCCCATCTGTCACACTGATGCTTTTTTTTTCTGAAGGTTAGCTTCTTCCTTTTCTTTCTGTCTTTCATATGCGTCCTCTGTCTTAAACAGGAAAATATTGAATTGCTTTCTTTTGAAAATCCTGCTTTAGATATTCCTGCTGTTCTATTGCTGAATTATAGATAGTTTATGGATTTTTTTCAGCACCACCACAGGCTGTGATCTTGTTTCATCTCACAAGCTAAATGGCATAGAGATTTATTATTTTATTTACTAAGTACTCAAAATGTTCTCACTTGGTCATAGGCAGTGTTTGGGTGGTAGAACTCAAAGGACAGTGTGTATATAGCATTCACTGGAAGCTGATCTCACATTCAAAACTAGCTTAGTGCTAGTGAAAAATTAACATACTCAATTTATATAGGTAACTGAGAAGTGTAGTTTACAATGAACTCAATTTTATGTCATTTTGTTTGTCCATCCGGATTCTGTATGGCTGCCATATTTAGATGAAATATATAATTGAGATCTTGAGTACCTGGGCAACAACAAATCTTCTAGCACTTCAGCAGAACAGGATTATTTACCCTACTTTAATGGACATATCTGTTTGCCTGTTTGAATAGACTTTTAAATATTTTTTATGGCTCCTTCACTTTATGCTTCGAATATTGTCAGCTTTGAATGACAGATCATGATTTTCAAACAAATGAAGTAATTCTAAAGATAAGAGCTTTTTCATTAAACCTCATGCATTTAAAATAGCAAGGGTTTAAACAGTATGGTTTTCAGTCTTAAGCATGGCCTTTGCATTATTATTATTTAGTTCTTTATGGTGTCATCTTCTTGTGAAATTGTATATTTTATGTACTTAAGGCCTTATAGCAGCCTTCACTAAAACTTCCTTATTTAAGAGAAAAATCCAATAGTCTTCTTGTAGCTGATTCTCCTTTTCAGAATGCTGTTACTGAGTTTAGCTATCAAAATCCCTTTGAAAATCTAATATACATTCTCATGAAGAATAACCTTGGACAATATTTTTTGAAATTACGCCACAGTAAGCCATGTGATTCAATAGTTTGTGTATTAGAAAAGTTACGTGTTGATAACATTTGCCTAAGGTTGTAAGATTTTGCATATCTTAACAAGCCGCTGTTGTGAATCCCTGTCTAATAATAACAGTCTTTGACACTTGTCGAGTCTTGTTCTACAATGCTTGCTACGTATGCTAACATTATAGTGGAATTTGCATGATTCTTTAATACTGCTATGCATATTTGTTAGGTGAGATACACTTTGCAGATATAATAAATTGACAACAACAGTGACTTGAAATTGCTTGCTCTTGTTTATAAAATGATTATGACAATATTTTTTACTGGGATGCAGAAAAATTATGCAATGCTCGTAATTCCAATTTGATCTGTGTGTGAACTATATTTGTCTCCATTTTACTGGAGAACATTTTACATGCATTGTATTTCTAGTATCATATTCATTTGAACAGAAGTCTGACACTGATGTCTAGGACTTTGGCCATTATTTATGTAAAGATGTCCTGAGACCATGCACAAGACAGACTGAGACCTAAAGCTATAGATTCTGTCACACAAATATTGCAAGTCATCCAGTCTGACTTTTTCAGGCAACAGTAATCTCATGAATCCAGATTGACACAACATGCTAATAGCTTTTTGAGCTGATCACTGTGACAGGTTTCCTGGTTTTTGTATGAACAGTGTGAAGCAACCTCAGGCTTTTATGATGATCCTTCTGTCTCTTGTGAAGCCACAGGCTTTTAATGATGCAACTAGACACAGTTGTTATGAGAGTTTTGACATAATTTTGGGAACCCTGTGACTGATTTATCTTTGGAAGTATTTTAAAAAGAGTATATTTGAGCTGCATTTGTAAGCCATCTGAATCATATTAGAGGTTATGTATTTTGTCTATTATGTTTTCACTTTCACAAGATAATGGCATTCTTTTTTTCAAATATTACATTTGGAGAAACTATTAGACTCATGGTCTTTTAAACTGATTATTTAAGGTAGTTCACTCAACAAAAGTTACTGTGCTGGTTTTGGCTGGGATAGAGTTCATTTTCTTCCTAGTAGCTAGTATGGTGCTATTGTTTGGATCTGTGCTGAAAGCAATGTTGATAACACAGGGATATTTTTGTTACTGCTGAGCAGTGCTTACCCAGAGCCAAGGGCTTTTCTGCTTCTCCCCCCACCCCACCAATGAGGAGCCTGGGGGGGCACAAGGAGTTGGGAGGGGACACAGCCGGGACAGCTGACCCCAACTGACCCAAGGGGTATCCCAGACCACAGGACGTCATGCTCAGCATGTAAAGCTGGGGGAAGAAGAAGGAAGGGGGGACGTTGGGAGTGACGGCGTTTGTCTTCCCAAGTCACCATTAGACGTGATGGAGCCCTGCTGTCCTGGAGATGGCTGAACACCTGCCTGCCCATGGGAAGTGGAGAATGAATTCCTTGTTTTGCTTTGCTTGTGTGTGCAGCTTCTGCTTTACCTATTAAGCTGTCTTTACCTCAGCCCACAAGTTTTCTCAATTTTTACTCTTCTGATTCTGTTCCCCATCCTGATGTGGGGGGAGTGAGTGAGCAGCTGTGTGGGGCTTAGTTGCCGGCTGGAGTTAAACCACAACAGTCATGTATTTGTGATTCCATGTGTAGTGGGTAGAAGATATTTCTAATAGCATAGAGGTGACTTTGTAGCTCTGTATTGGGCATTACAAATTGAAATAATTATGGGAAAGCCAGAGACTGTTTCTGTGTATTTATGGTGAAAGCTGCTTGTTCAACAAACAAGGTAATTTAACCAAAGAGGATCTTATTTTTAAGAATCATATTACTGCACTTTAGCTTCACAAGGTAAAGTCCATTCCTAGTTATATTTCTCTGTGGCACAGAATATTTACCTTCCCTGATTGAACAGTAGAAACAAGCAGTGACTTTTACAAGCAAGTATCATGTCGTGGGGCCATGCTGGGCTCACTGATGACATAGGCTTCCCATTAAGTTTTCAAAACAAAAAGGAGGCATTCCATGAGCTTGGATCTATACTTCAGAAATAGCTTTGAGCTTAGCATCACTATGGTAATTTTACAAGCAAATTTTCTACCAGAGGCTGAAGAGCTCTTGGTCAATAGAGATTAAATGTAATTTGACAGAACAGCTAAAAAATAAGAGAGCTTTTTTCCTTATCAAATACTTATCATTGGTGCTGCAGGGCTGAGAGAAATCTTAGTAACCATACTGAACTTGACAGACATGATGGGCAGAACAGAATGAAGACATATTTGAAAAAAGTTTAAAAAGTATTTTTGAGTTTTTTTTTATTAATTGACACTTTATACTATTTTTGATTGCCAGTTGCTGTCACCAGCAGTCATGTAATGAACCAGATGAAGTAAACGAAATGTTTCTCACTGACTTAGCTTGTTTTGAGTAAGATCTTTATGTTTGCTGGTGAAATACATTTTATGCCAAATTAGGGGAGTATCTTGAGAGTCGAGATTCATCCTAAAATGAACTTATCCAGGGGGAAAAGTTATATATTTTTTTCTAGCTTACAGTACCTCATACCTAAAGCATTGAGAGCAGCTCCTACTAGGGCAATACAAGAAACAATGTTCTGAAGTTTTCTATAGAAAAAACCCCACCACATGTGAAAGACAGTTGAGTACTTCCCAGCAAAAGAAAAGAAGTGATCTGCAGCTAGCATAGAGTCTTTTTAGGTCATCATTAGCAGGCCCTCTCCTTTGTAAATGACACACAGAGGAAGACCGTATCCTCTGTGTGGTTAAAGTATTGGATTCTGCAGAGCAGTGGGGATAAGTGGGATGCTTGCACTATATCTTGAGAAAGATTGACTTTGTTATGTGAGTACAATTAAGCTTGAAAGACAACAGGAAGTTGAGAAATGGCAGCATTTGATCCTCATGCCAATCACAGAGCTTCCTTGCCTGAAGACCAGAAAGTAGAAGAAAGATGTTGCTATTCCTGTGTAATTTCCCTAATCATAGAGTCCTAGAGTTACGTTCCTCTTATTTTCTCTCCTAATGAATGGCCCTATGATTCTTGTTCCCACAGCTGCAGCATTATGTTAATTTCCTGTAGGACGCAGCAAGGGAAATACACAGAATTATGAATTCTTTACCTGACATGCAAAAGCATCTCATATGTTTTGTGATCTTTATCAACTGTCATTAAATTATTGAACAACAGAAAAAGTAAATGTCCAACATCAGAACAATAGACATTTTGCTTCCAGGGTAATCTCATTTCTCTCACTAAGTCATTAAAGCTGTTTCTGTGTCCTGTTCTTCTGACCATGGCGACCTGCAGCCTCTTTCTCTAGCCAGTAACAAGAAGAGCTGGGAATATAAAGGCCTTTCTACCCCCAGTTGGTATTCACCACAGGCTGATGCTTGTAGTGGTCATCCTTCTCTGCTCTAGTTTACAGTTCTCTATATTGTAATTAGTTTTGAAAAGCCAGCTTTCAGATGTATATGAGGAGGATGTAACAGTAGCTTGCATCAGTTGCTATCAGGAAGGTAAATACCATAGCAAATTATAAATTTTGTGCTTTATTAATTATAGTGACACTATACTTGAATATCTGGCATTATTTAAAGAGAAAATATTGAAAAAAGGTGCCATGATTGGGTAAAAAACCCTCTTGCTATTAGTATCTGGGCGTAGTATATTGGCCTAGTAAGTGGGGTAAATGTTCTGGCAACCTTGAAGATGTGGGATATTAGAGAAGGGAATGCAAGTAGGGATTCAGTGATAGTGAAATAAATATTTATAATACAGACGTAAAACATTTAAGTTCTTTTTCTGATTTTTTTACCCACTGTGCCTGTTAAATTATAGCACAGCGTATTTGGATTTGTTCAGCTCTCCATACTCTAATATTTAGAAGTTGCATAGTGTTAAAGCAATAAAAGATTAATTTGAGAAGAGAATTTTAATATTAAACAAAGACATAAAATACTATTGCTTTTATTACGCTTGACAGTATTTACTTCTGGGATAGCACTTAAAGACTCAAGTTAGTAACAAATCAAAACAAAATTAAATTAAAAATTTCAGAAATAAAATGCAATGCATTCTATTAATAATGTCAAATTCAACTCTTACTTTGAAGTTGGTCATGATTTTTTTTTGTTTTAGAGGGAATAATGGTGTGAATTTCACTTATTCTATGGAAAAATATATTTCAATTTGCAAGCACATTGGAATAATTTTCATACAAGATAAACAACAGTATTCTGTTAAACTTTCAGAAAACAGTCTACTTGCCACCTGAGAAATGAACTAGGTTTTTTTGCATAAGCAATATTTAGACGTTTCCTACATATGGAGTTGACAGTGACTTAATAAATGTGTGGTCATGTTATTAAGACTAATTAATTATGAATAATCAGTGATAAATAACCCTGACATCTTCGGTTTTTAAGGAAATAGATCATGGGAAATGTCTCACAAGACAAAAAGGAAATGATGACTAAAACATCACGATCTTTAGCCCAATTGTATAATACGTAGAATAATTGCACACACAGGGTTAAGCAGGTGTTAAAAAAGTACTGCAAGATCTTTGTTTTGTTTCAGTGCAGAAGAGGAAAGATTTTAAAATCTTCTTATGAGAATAGAAAAGACTTTACCACTCAAGTCCAATACAAAGAGAGACCTTCAGCTAGTCCAATTCAGATGCCAGTTCAAGCTTAATTTTTCTACTGCAGTCCAATGCAGTTCCTGAAAGGACTGCAACTTTATGCTTCTTTTCAAATTGAGAGTGCTTATTAAAAGGTAAAAAGAGTGGAAATAGTGTAAATATGGTTATATTTACAATAAACACTGTTTTAAAGAATTCTTTAGCTTATTCAACATCTTATTATGAAGTGTTTTTTTTCTATGCTAAATAATCTTTGGAAAGATTTTTTTTTTTCTTCTGAAATTTAAGAAGGAATGCAAACTAAAACCAAACAAACAGTAAAAACCCCAGGTTTGGGTGGAGAACAAAACTGATAGAATTTGGATTTAAAGGGTGAGAATATGGAAAGCTACATCTATTTGCCATAAAAGTGCATTTAGCCATGGTGCCTACAGGCAACATGCAGTGTAACCTCAGTTTCACTCCATTCACTAAGCCACTTTTTATTTCAGTTTGTTTTTATTTCTCAGCTTAGAGATCAAACATTCTTCTTCAGTCAGCACTTTTCCTTCTTAATATTTCTATGTTTTTGTACCAAAATTGGATCATCATTTTCATGAACAGTGATTTGTTTCTGGTGTTCCCCCCCTTCCTACAAAGGAAGGGGAATTTTCCCTCTATAAGGTCAATGAAAAATACTGTTGTCATAATTTGTGCTAATATCATAGAATGGTTTGGGTTGGAAGGGACCTCTAAAGATCATCTAGTCCAATCACCCTGCCATGGGCAGGAACATCTTTCACTAGGTCAGGTTGCTCAAAGCCCCATCCAGCCTGGTCTGGAACACTTCCAATGATGGGGCATCCACAACTTCTCTGGGCAACCTGTTCCAGTGCCTCACCACCCTCACAGTAAGAATTTCTTCCTAATATCTAGCCTAAACCTACCCTCTCTCAGTTTAACACCATTGCCCCTTGTCCTGCTGCTACGGGCTTTGGTAAAAAGTCTTTCTGCATGTTTCTTTTAAGCCTCCTTTATATAGTGAAAGGCTGCAATAAGGTCTCCTTGGAGGCTTCTCTTCTCCAGGCTGAACAAAGTCTGAACCCTCTCTCAGAGTTTCCTCATTGGAGAGGTGTTCCAGCCCTCTGATCATTTTTGTGGCCCTCCTCTGGATCCACTCTAACAACAGGTAGATGTCTTTCTTGTGCTGGGCACCCCAGAGCTGGATGCAGTACTCCAGGTGGAGTTTCCGAGACCAGAATAGAGCGGAGAATCACCTCCCTCAACCTGCTGGGCATGCTTCTTTTTGTGCAGCCCAGGATACAATTTGCTTTCTGGGCTGCAAGCACACATTGTCGGCTCATCTGCCAGTATCCCCAAGTCCTTCTCTGTAGGGCTTCTCTCAATCCATTCATCCCCCAGTCTGTATCAATACTGTGGAATGCCCCAACTCAGGTGCAGGACCTTGCACTTGGCCTTGTTGAACTCCAGGAGGTTCACAGGGGCCCATGCTTCAAGCCTGTCAAGGTCCTTCTGGATGGCATCCCTTCCCTCAAGTGAATCAAGTGCACCACTCAGCTTGGTGTCATCCGTAAACTTGCTGAGGGTGCACTGGATCCCACTGTCCATATCGTTGATGAAGATCTTAAATAGTATTGGTCCCAGTATGGACCTTTGAGGGACACCACTCATTATTGGTTTCTACTTGAACATTGAGCTGGTGACTATAACTCTTCGGAAGCAGCCATCCAACCAATTCTTTATCCATCTAACAGTTCATGCATCAAACCCATATCTCTCCAATTTAGCAGTAAGAGTGTTGTGGGGGACCATATCAAAGGCCCTACAGAAGTTCAGGTAGATAACATCCATAGCTCTTCCTTTGTCCACTCAGCTCCAGTTGTGCCTTAGCTTTTCTGATCCCATCCCTACACGTCTTCCCAGGATACATGTCCCTGATTCCACTGCCTGTGCATTTCCTTCTACAATTTAGTTTGACCAAGAAGTGCTTACCTGCCCGTCCTGGTCTCCTACCTCCCTTGCCTGATTTTTGCCTGATATGGGAATTGAGAGCTCTTACACTCCAGGAAAAATATCCTTAAAGAGCTACCAGCTCTGCTCAGCTCCATTACCCCTGAGGGCAGTTTCCCAGGGGGTCGCATCCACTAATTACTTAAACAACTGAAAGTTCCATCTCCTAAAATTCAGGGTCTTGGCTTTACTCTTCTCCTGGCCCGTAACCCTCAAGATTGTGAATTCCGCCAGGTCATGATCATTGCAGCCCAGGTTGCCACCAATCTTGACCTCTAATTCCTTCATCTATGTTGGTAAGCAACAGGTCTGGTAACGCTTCTCCTCTGGTTGGGCTGTCTATCACCTGGATTAAGAAATTATCCTTGATGCAATCCAAGGGTCTCCTGTACTGCTTACAGTTTGCTGTGCTGCTTTTCCAGCAGATGTCAGGGTGACTGAAGTCCCCTAGCAGGATCAGGCCCTGCAAGGGTGATGCTTCCCATAGCTGAAGTAAGAACGCTTTGTCAACAGGCTCCCCTTGATCGGGCAGCCTGTAGTAAACACCAGCTACTGTCGGCTTGGCCTCTAATCTTTACCCATAGCTCTCAACCTGTTCATTGCCTCTCTACTGTAGCTTCTCTGGTAGGTGATATTACTGTCCTGAATAACTCCCAAACATCACATGCCACATCCTCACAATAAATGATATATAATGGTTTTAATCCTCTGTATACCACTGTAAAGTATTTTGCATCAGTAGTGAGCAAAATTTCAACGTTACCAACCATTCATAACTGTTCTGAATAAACCAAGAATCAAAACCAACCCAACTCTGAAAGATTTTTTTAACTCCAGAGAATTCTGCAAATGTAACAAATCAAAATATGCTATTCCAGACTAAAGCCAGACTACCTTCAGTCATATCAAATTAAAGGTTTGTCTACATAGTTTACAGATGAGTTTTGGAACTTTAATTAATTTTACAAGAGATTTCTCTCCTGAATTCTGACCGCATTGCTTGGTAACACACAGACATTCTCCATTCATGTTTATCAGTTTTGGTACCCTCTCAGAGATGTGATGAGGATAACTCACTAAAAAAAAAAGTAAATTCTCTGAAGATTTCTAGTTGAAGACATCTCATTACTTTTCTTGTGGTTTTCCTTGTCATCACGAGTAAGCATGTAGAATTAAAAAAGGTTTTTGTGGTAGAGTCATAGGTCTAAATCTTAAAGCAGGTGTTAATGAGATGACTTAAAATAAGTCACATTAACTGAAGTTCTGCATTAAAGGAAATTTCTGGATGTTTGCTGTAACATTGAACTTCCAAAATTATCATTAAAATATACCATTGTGGCCAAAGAATAAGGACGTGCTTTTACTTTTTATCAGATATATGTTGGTGATAAAAACATTAATGTAACACCTCAAAAAGTAGCTACTGCCTCACAGTACAAACACAAAATAAAAAGAATACAAAATAAACAACTTCTGCATTAGTTTGGATATTTCTCAGAGGCAAAAATTCTGGAGTCTATGTGAAGTCAGAGTGCACGGACTCTGTAGGATTGTGTGAACTTTCACTGCCATACCAGCAAACATGGTGCTTTATTAAGATCTTCATTCCTTGTATTCTGCCTCCAGTAGTGTTTTTAGATCTTGCCGTAACTTCTGTACAGACCATAGTGCTCAAAGCCCAGTATTGTCTATCAGCCAGAGCTGCCTTCAAGGCACAAGCAAATGAACTGCAGCATTTTCACTTGTAGCATGAGCTGGGCAGTTCCCAGTATTTATAAATGCTCCCACATGCCCCGGGGCAACTGAGGACAGGAACTACATGGAATGAGCTGTAGGAAGGAAAGAAGAAAGAAACCTCCATTCAGAACCTCTGTCGCCCCTGTATCTTCCCCATGTCTTATATCTGTGCTGACACCTTCCAGTCCTCCCCCCCAAAGTCAGCAGGACCAGGGTATAGGAAATGAGCTCTCCTCAATGGAGCTCATCCATAGAGGGCTGCTTCTCTCTCCTGTGATGTATAACTACAGTGAAATAGGGATGTCAGCCTCCCCTACACTCAAACTATGAAAGAATTTAGACAGGCTTCTCAAGAATTCAGTTTTAAGAAGTGAAGTCCAGTTTTTAGCTAGGTCATGGTCTGCATAGTTAAGCTGAATGAGAACTTATTAAAAACCTGCTGAAGAGGACAGTATACAAGTAGTTCACGTCGTGCAGCACACGTACCGGACAACAGTAATGCAAAAGGCCATCTAACAATTTAGTATTTTATAATTAAAAATACGGAGAGTTGTCTAAGTTTAGTGCCTGATGCTTACTCAGTCCTTGTTGAGATTTTAGATGCAAATAGCTTTTGCATCAAAGAAAATGCAAACAAAATGGAAAAGGACATGGAGATGATTTTGCTTTTGAACCCAGTTTTATGCAGAAGAATAAAGGTATATGGAAGCAGTCTTCCAGATCTCATTTCAGTGCCTGACCTATGAGATTATGCTTCCTCTTAATTTGGCTATCAGAATTTTTTTCCTACTATTACCCTTAACATGACCTCTAAGGTTCTATCAAGCACATACTGAAATTTATTTTAATCATTACAACATAATATGGTACAGACGAGAACATTTTGATGAACTGTGGATAATCCTTCTTTGTTCCTATGAAAGAATGTGATAGTCTGCTTCATTTAATATACTCTGCTTTTCCATAACAGTCTTTTTAAGGAATGTAATTAAGATTAGTGACTAGCTTTTCCTGAGGAAGAAAAAGTAAACTTCCCATACATTTACAGAAAGAGGCAACAAAAAAGGGTTTTATTGCCTGGTCTTTTTCTAATGGCGACATTTTATGGGTTTTTTTATGTGTTAATATATTTTGTGCTTTCTGTTTCTTCAACATTAACTGTTTTAGCATCCTGCCACAGCACTGGCTGTTACGGAAAATGGTAGCATAAGTGAAAACTAAAATAAGTACTACCTTTTTTGTTCTGAAACAAAGATAAAGATACAAGTAAAATAAAAAAATCCCTTGGGTCCACCCTAAAGCTTTTCTTTTTCATATGTACCTCAAATTTAGAGATTTCACTAGGTATATAAACAACAACAGTCTCATGAATAAGAAGCTTTTTAAAGAGTTCAGTTCCTGGTGAGTCATAGCTCTGAATCATACAAAACTATAGTATCAAATAGCTTTCCTCCTACAACATACATTGGAAAAAGAAAGGGAATAAAGAAAGAAAGTCAACCTTCTCATTTTACTGCATTTGCATATGAGGAAAACATTAATATCCTGTTATAGTCTTCCTCCCTGTGAGTCTGTAGAAATCCCATAAATTAGATTACTGCTTTTAATCTGTGTTAGCAGAAGGCCTAAGGAAAATAGATAAAGGAGGAATCCTGAAAGAAAATTTTGGTTTCTGTCCTCAGTATTTAAGGGTAATGCTCCCCAAAGAGCTGTTAGCTAGGAGGAAACCCAAAGATCAAAAGAAAACCCAAAGATGAAACTTATGAAGCTGATTAACTGTCATATGATAGTCACAGGGATTCTGGGACACCTAAACATCTCAGATGGGCTTAAAAATCCCACGCAGGCCACATGAAACAAGCTCTCAATTCTGACAGGAAATATAAGAATAAGATATGCTAAAATTTCAATTCCGCCTCCATTCCTTAGTGCATAATTATTAACACCCTGTGTTCCGCCTGTGTCACAGGATAATTCTTGAACACTTATGATCACACCTATTATCTTTTAAGATTAGTTTTAAAATTGTTAAATAATATATGCACCAGAATATTTTTTTTTTGTTAAATAAGCACACCACCTCTGTCAAAAAAAAAAAAGAGAATAATGATTGTATATAAAGGGGAGATAAAGACAAAAAATTTGAAGCATGAATTCTCTTGTCAAATCCTCTATGAACAGATTATTTCAAAAAGTATCGAGATTGTCTAATAGATTGTTGTTTTCCTAAAGACGTAGTAGCTTTCAGGACAAGATAACCATCTTTTGTTCTCCGAGCAGGTCTATGAAATATGAGTAAAAGAGAGATTAAGTCTTGCAAAAGAGAGATTAAGTCCTTGGGAATTAGATTTGAGGTGAAAAAATTTTTAAAATTGACCTGGCTGGTATTATTTACCTTCTAAAATGAAGACCAATTTTTTCTTGGATCTAAACTCTCCAGTAACAGAACCATCATTTTCTATTTGGAAGCTAGTGTTCCTCATTATGGAATAGTTATTTTCAGCAGAGAGTATGATGTTGAGACCATTTTTGGTTACTTGAACTAATATTAATATAGGTTGTTCTCAATATTTTCATTAGTGTTACTCTAAATAAGGGCTAATATAACTAATGCTGTAGTATTAAAGGCTCAATGAGCTGTTAAAAGACAATGTGTACTTCTCCCTCTTGATATTTCTGACCTATGGATTTCCTCCTTGAATTTTTGCAGGAATTAATGTGGCATTGTGGTGAACTAGCTGTAGGAACTGAGTAAAATTTAGATTTTTTTATATTATTATTTTATTTTTCTTAAATCATGGTATTTTTTACCCAGAAAAAGTTTTCTGAATGAACTCCCTGAATGGCTGCCTGAGGACCTGTGTTGGCAGCAGTTGAACAGCAGTGCTTCAACCGATTTTTCATAGTCTTAGTTGCCTGCTTAAAGGGATTCTGAAACTTTGGCTTGGGGTTGCAGTTTAACGTTAACATATAACCTAGTGTAACTGCAAGCTGCTGCTGAAAGAAGGATCTGGGTGATCACATCTAGACATACGATACCGACTGATGTCCATTACACTAAACGTATCAAATTCTGCTTTTTGCCCAGAACTCTCTATACACATCAGTGATGCTGTATGGAGTTAAAAGCTGCAGTCCAGTTTCTCTGACCTCAGGTTTTTAAGGGCCGAATGAGTCTATGACATCCATTTTAACTATTACAAGAACAAGTAGTATGTAGAAAGTATTGCTTACAGCTGGGGTTTGAGGGGGCATTTTTTGAGAAAACTGATCAAATTTTAATGAGATGAATATATGTAACTGAACTCAGTGAGAGCAGGTAAGAACAACTAAAGTCAGAGACACATTTTGTTACATGGTAATCAGGAAAAATTGTCTTCAGAATTATCTGAATCCTGTCAGGTCTTTGAAGATGTTGATTTAAATCCACTAGAAGATAAAGAAGAAAGATTCATCTTTAGTGCTTAAAGTTTCCTCATTTTTGCACGTAGGAAGAAAGCGATAAATGACATTTTACTTTTGCTTGGATACCTCACAGAACGAGGAATGAGAGATATCACTAATCAAGAAAAGAATAAGGGGACTGAAAAGGACTGGCTGTTGAAATTATAGAAAATATTTACTTCCTCACCCAGAGCATCTGAATATGAGGGTTAGGCTGAAACACTTATTCAGTTATGTCCACCTCTGTGTGATGTCAGAGAAGTTCAGGGGAATCTGACAGAGGTATCTGACTAAAATGCCTGTATGACAGCAGAGTGGAGCAAGTCTACCTCATAAATGGTTTGAAATTTGGCTCCCTAGCAATGTCTATTTGCTAGTTCTGTAGCAATGTATGATTTGCAAGTAACCGTAAGAAGCTTATGAAATAGTATATGGTTTTCATAATATCTAAAATAATAGACTGAATAAGAACTGCAACACATTAATGGCTTAGAATGTTCTGAAAGAAGTTGCATTACTTAATCTCAGGCATTTTATTATTGACCACATAACTTTTAATAGACTTTTTCATTTAAGTATATCTACTTTGACATTTAAATATACCTAAGCATTCTTCAAATGAAAGTAACAATCTTCGTTATTAACCATTTTTCAAAGTGGGGAAAGACAGCTGCCAATCTCAGGAAAATGCTTTTTTTTTGAAAATACGTTTCTACCATGAAAAAATAAAAGCAATAGCATTTTCTGATATTTTCAACTATTTTGTCTTTTTTGCTAAGTACGTTGTTTCATTATTTCTAAAAACTTACAGACTTCTAAGTATGTATGCTCTTTCTTCTCCTTTTTTAGATAAAAGCATCTGATGTAGCATTTCATATGCTGGACAGAAAACAGGAGACAAAGAAAAAAGTATTGATAGAAAAAGAGAAAAGAAAATCAGCAGATGCACACATACATACATACATACATACATACATTCAACACTCAAGACTGTAACCTTTTAAAACATGAAGGGTTTTTTGCTTTTTTTTTCCAAGGAACTGTGTCACAAGGCTGAGGTTTTGAAGTTGTTGAAGAGAGATTATCCCACCTCCATTTCCTCTGAGGGGTAAAAACCAGCATTTGTAGGTAAGTATGAAACTGAAGCTATCTTTTTTTAATTATGACTCTTGTAGGTAGGACTCAATGAACCTATGCTAGACTTGACTATAAGATGCCTGAGGATGTAGATCATATGCCCATGGGGAGAAAAAAAAGTTAAAAACCATGCCTGGGTTAACAAATGCAATTTCAAATATATAATCATTTCAGTTGGCATTTACCAAAGTATTCGCAAAAAGGAAAGATGAGGTATTTTAAAGACACTTCCCCAAGGCTTCAATAAAACGTCTTTTTTTTTTTTGAATGATTTACCAGACATAACATGCTTTGACAACCTGAGAGCCTTCGGTTGTCATGCACTTTTATCCCAAATGCTAGTTTGACACTTCCCTACAGTTCTTTGGATGTGATCTGAAAGCAATTGCATTTAATGAAAGTCTCATAATAATGTTGAGTTTGATTCATTGCCAAAACCATTTGTTTTAATGTAAACAAAAGCATGTGATGTCTTTACTGTCATTTACTGAAAGATGTTACTTAAGACCTTGATTCCATAAAGTATTGAAAGACATAAGCTTGAGTCTCAAGCCATGTTAAACAAGAATGGAGACCTGCACGATTAAAATCAATTACATGCTTAAATGCTTTTCAGGATCAGAGCCAGCATGGTCAGCATTCTGCATCATTCTACAGATAGGTAATTTTGTATTGCCTTTGTAAAGTTTATACTGTTGTGTTTTCTTACAAGGCTCATCTGACTGTTTTGTATATCTCAGTCTGATCCAGTTTAGCAAATAATTAAAGCCTCTTTCCAGGTCATTCAACTGGCTACACATTGTTGTATGGTTAGTCATGCAAGCATTTTGTTCTATTTTTCTGAATTGGATTTAGAAGCCCTTCTGACATTGACTTCCTTTGCCAGAATAGCTTCTTTTTCCTCTGCCTCCGCTTTCCTCCCCATCTTTATAGCACCTCATTGCTAGTTAAAACAGATAGATTTAAGAGACTGTTAATACTGAATTTAATGTATCAAGTTACAACTTGAAAGTACCTGATTTTCTAGCAAACCCACATCTACTTTTGTGAAAAAAAAAAAACCAAACAAACAAAAAACCCAAAACCCAAAAAACAAACAAACAACATATTTTCAGTGTATGGCAGGTCCCTTATTAAGAGAACGCTATTGCACAATTTTCCACCCGTGTTTATTAAAAAATGATTTCTGCATTTTTCTCTGTAGTTTATTGTCTGCTTCAAAAGGGATGGATACATATTAAAACTTTTATTTAAATGAAATACATAATTGCTATATTCTGAAGCAAATACTGTTTAGCATGGGAATATTCTTAAAATATGAATAATTTACCTCAACTTAGACTTGTTGAAGTTTGGGTTTCTAATATGAACTAGCTTTCTAAACTTCTTTTGTAGTAATCCTTATAGGTAGTGTTCCTCCACTGTGCAATTCGTCTCACTTCTCTAAGAAATTTTTTTCAGACTATATCAGTCATAGTCTACACATTCCTGTCTCCTATCATTGATTTTAGTGGAAACCTGATTATTAAACTACATTACTGTAGTCTGTCAGTTGGCTAGCACTACATGAGCTGAATCCATGCCCATACTTTGATATTCAGTATTTGATATTCAACATTTAGTACCTTTTAATGAAAGATTTATTGCTTTTTTATTTTACTTTTGGATTTATTTTATACTTTTACAAGTTTCACCAGTTGTAGAAAAGACAGCTGAGAGCAGGGTAGGTGTGGTTCAAGGACCTGTGCCATTGGCCAGTCGTCTGTCTGGCATGTCTTTCCAGGGGCTGACATGTGCCTTCTCTCTCGTGGGATGCTGCAATGCACTCCCTACCAGAGTGAAGGCAGGACTGGTCCCTCTTGGATGGAGAGACCACCTTCACTAATTGTACTTCCTTGGCGGGTTCAGCTGTGTTTTGAGCCCTGCTACATTGTCTCTTGGGATTACCTGTTATCTGTAGTAAATACAGTGTCAAAAACCAGTACTTCCAAACAATGTATTAGATATTAATCTAACAGTTCATATTAGTGTGCAAATGGATTAAAAAAAAAGATTCATATAAGCACATTGTCACATCTAACAGCTTAAATATGTCAAATTTATTCCACACATCTCACTTTCTGAAGTGACAGCTATTGAGTAGCAATCACTGTCTCTTTTCTAAACATCCTCTCAGCCTTAATAGAAATGAGGTTTGCAGCATTTTTCCGACTCTAGTTTTCAGTTTCCTTAAGGTCACAGGTTAGGACTTCTCCCCCTCAAAATCACTCAAACTCTAGTGAAACAAAATATCAATTATTTACACAGTGGTGGTCTCAAGTTTCCCATATGTTTGTTTTCCATATGCTAACTATTCCTCATCATAATTTCTCCAGGAATTATGTCTAGATATCTATGTCTAGACTTTTTTTCTGACAAGGCTCGTTTCCTTCTCATTAATGGTATCTCAGATTGCTTAGTGTTTCACTAAATATGGATTGTTTAAATTTACAGTATGATACAGCAGAATTCTTGAGAACTTTGAGAAAATCCATCCGATAAACTACTTCAGTAGAACCAGTCTACTAAACAAGTACTTTTCTAGATTGAGAAGTTAAGTCACAAGAGTTATTATATAGCATTAAAATATAATTTTATATATATGATTTGATGTTCCACTGTATATAGTTTTCCTTGTATATGTTAATCTATTATTTTATATCAAATGCCATAATTGTATGTTATAACAGGTTACATTTTGTACATTAGGTCTGGGTACCTTGTCTCTTTTATGAAGATCCAGGGTGTAGGAAACAAGGATTTAGACTGTCCCTTCATTTCTGAAATTACTACAATCTGTAATTATCTTCCTGGCATAAATACACTAAGTATTTAACCAAGTATTTTACTTTCAATCTCTTCTGCTCATTATGGAACAAGACGGTCACCTTCACCTGAGAATGACAAGGAATGACAGATAAACCATTTTGAAACACAAACAAGGCATTTTCTAGCCTCAAACTGTCTGGTCTTCCTTTTTCAGTATATTAGATTACATGATGATATCTATTTTGCTGTCCACTGTCTCCCTAAAGAATGTTATGCTTTATTGGTCTTCAAATATGCTATTTCCTTCTACAGAATACTTGTGTCTGAGTTTATTTTTTCTCAGACACATTAGCTTGCATTTTCAAAGGCTGAATGAACTTCTGTTGGTTACCTGCAGACATTTTAGAATTAAAAACTCTCTTGTCACTTTGTGGTTTTTTTCTTTATCCTCACTGATGTCTGTAATGCCTCCCATTTTTGTACTGTTTTAGAATGTAACATGTTTGTGTTTAGCTTTTCATTCAGATCATCAATTAAAATAATAATTTACGTCAAAATAAACAGAGGATGCTCAAAGATCACTGAAATCTGAGACCGTTTGCCTTCCTCAGCTCTGCCATTAGGCATCATGCCTTTTATTTTTCAGTGTCTTTGCTTGTGAATTTCTTGAGATTTTTTCTGGCAAAGCTAAAATACACAATGGTGAAGTAACCAAAGGCATTGATCAAGGGCATTTATCTAGGTTTGAGCCACAGAATCAGGAGGTCTGTCACAGTTTCTGTCATGATGAAGTTTTGTTTTATATTCTTAAAATAATTACCTAAACACACATGGAAAATAGAATAGAAAAAAAAGTGCTAGGGAGAAGAGCCTGTCCTGGGTTCATCCTACATTACAAATTACAGCTACCGTTTTGCAGCCCATTATAGACTATGCATAGGTTGGCACTCTCAGCTTGGACCAGTCCCTGTTGCACATCAAGGTCCTGTTCTCCAAACTGTTAATTCTGCATGTCTGTAGGATCACTCTTGGGCTCCCATCTGGAGTGGATGGCAAAGTCTTACCCCAAACTAACACTGGGAGTGGTTAGGTAGCTCCAGGGACAACTCTAGTGGATAGGATGAGAAGGTTTCTAAGAGGTCATACTGGCAGTGCTTGTGCTGATGCTCCTGCAGTATTCCAGCAGGTCTTACACCCTTCTGCCACACCGTCTGCATAAAGCTTACAGCTTCAGCGTCATACTGCGAGAGCGCAACTACTGCAGCCTGTGGGAAACTTATTATCTTGCATGTGTTATGAACAGATAATAAGGAATCTAGTCCAAAGATACCCACATGGGACCCAGAGGAATCATAGACACTTAGGGTCATAAGCTTTGAGGTATCTCATGTCTTTCTGCTAGAGTTAAGGTAGGGACAGGGAAGGGATTGGTTTCATGAGAAGAATCCCTGGTCGCCTAGAGAGCTAGGGCAGAGGGCTTTGCATTGAAGGAGCAGTATGTCCTGATGTCATGAGTTGGTCAGAAAGAGGAGTCCCAGAATAAATTCATATGAGAAGAATCAGCTTACTCTTATAGCAGAAATGAATAAGTAGACAAATCTTGCAGAAATTAATAAGTAGGCAAATGTGTGTCCTTCAAGAGACCTCCAGATAAGTAGGCCCAAAGATCTGTAAGGTAAGTACCTTGTCAGGAATTGCTCTAGGTGCTCATCGTGCAGGTACAGAGAGATCACTGTCAAGAGAGCTAGCAAGAGCAGAATGGTCCAGTAGACTTGGGAGCACAACAGTCTAGTTGAAGGAACTTATGCTGTATCTGACTGCAAGTGTGTATCCTTAGCACAGCTTCTCTGCCACTGTGCTAATGATTAATCATCTGTGCACAGGTTTGTGTGTAAATGCAGTGGCATCAGAACATGTTGACAAAAGTCGTGGCACTGGCCACCCCCCCAAAATTCTAGGAAAATACACTCACCCCTGAGTAGATTTGTATTGCCCCTCATACCAGCCTGACTGGACTGCAGACCAAAAGCCTATCAGTGCAGCCTCAGGACAAGCTGTGTTCTGCAGGACTTGTGAGACCACGGCTGCCCAAGCACATTCAATGAGCAGCCTGGTGACTGTCACTGAGCTGGTGTATGGACAAATCTGTGAAGAGGAGGCAAGCTCTGGAGGTGGCCACTCAGAGTATTGCAATACTCTAATTACAATAATAATGGGCAATAATAATGGGCAGTTACAATTAATAATGCGCAGCCATGGGGTCAGAAGTAGCCAGGGCAGCTAGTCCTGTCTGAGGGGGACAGAGCACTGGGTCATCCCATGGGCATGGAGGCATAGCCCTTTACCTAACACTGAGTGGTTAGGTGGTGTTTCGCAGCAGGTGATATATATGCCATACCAAGAACGAAACATAAACAGTTTGAACAGACCAAAGGATTCATAAAAGAGGTATTTTTGCAATAACACTATGTTTGTTGCAAAGAAAAAGCTGTCTGAATAGCCTTCAGAGTAACTTAGCAACACTTTCCTTCTTTTTTTTTCCTCTATTTCTTCTATATAATATCTCCTTAAAGAAATATTTTTAGTTAAGCATTCTTACCTGGGCTTGGTTATGATCCCTAGCTCAGGCCATCTGTCATTTAGTTCATCTGGTGTTACTGATGAAACTAACCCCAGAAGTAACATCTGAAGACTTCTAAACTTTGGGGCATATGGCATCTGAATCTGATTTTTACAGCTCAAAGCAGTCACTACTGGTAGCTCATCTGGGTTATTTATTGCCCAAATACCTTGCATTTGTATGTATATACTTAAGTACATGAATACTTCCTTTAAAAAAAATCTTATTATCAACCTTATTCCCTTAAGGCACTTTCTTTCTTATTTATCATCACTTTGTCCTTGTAGACATCTATGTTTCTAAGAACCAAGGACTCTTCAAGCTATCTTAATATGAATGTATAGTTGTGGTGGGTTGAACTTGGCTGGATGCCAGGCTCCCACCAAAGCTGCTCTGTCACTCCCCTCTTCAGCAGACAGCAGGGGAAGAAAATACGATGGAAAAAAACTCATGGGTCAAGATAAAGGCAGTTTAATAAAGCAAAAGCAAAGGCAATGTGCGGAAGCAAAGGAAAACAAAAGATTTATTCTGTACTTCCCGTCAGCAGGCAATGTCCAGCCACTTCCCAGGAAGAAGGGCTTCAGTACACATAGTGGTTGCTCCGGAAGACAAACATAGTAATAAAGAATGGCCCCCCTCCTCCTCCTTTCTCTTAGGTTTTATTGCTGAGCAGACATCGTATGGTATGGAATATCCCTTTCGGCAGTTTGAGTCAGCTGTCTTGGCTGTGTCCCCTCCCAAAATCTTGCCCAGCCCCAGCCTACTGCAGGGGGAAATGGAGAGAGAGCCTTGATGCTGTGGAAGCACTGCTCAGCAGCAGCCAAAACTCTGGTGTGTTATCAACACCTTTCTAGCTACCAATACAGAGCACAGCTCTATGAGGGCTGCTCTGGGGAGAATTAACTCCATCTCAGCCAGATCCAATACAGTAGTACTATGAAATTTTAAAAATAGTTTCAACCTTAACTCTGAAATGACTTGGTTTTGCCAAGATCCATAAAAGAATCCAAAGACAGCTTTTATGATTTAATATTATAATTATATTGGAAATCCTTGACTTTATTTGGCATGACTCTTCTTAAATGGTCCTATCTTAAAAGCACATTTCAACAATATATTGATCCCAGTGGCATTTTAAATCTTTGGGTTATCTATTTCAGGTGAAAATTAGAACACACTATTATGTATCTACCAAATGGAGTGCAGTGCTTCAGGCATTTCAGCTTGTTGGAAAGTGGTACAAACAATGTCTGTTTTGTAAATGCCTTTTTTAATGGAGTGCCGAACAGTGTATGTAAATGTTAACATAAAGGAATATAAAGCATATGGAGAATTATAACAAAATGTACATGCAAGTTCGTAATAGGTATTTCTACAAAGGATTTGGTCTCAGAACTGGGAAATGGTACATAAACTCCAGTATTTTTTCTACTCCTTTGTGTTTTGTTTTGCTTCTTTGCAGTCCCACTAAATTTTTCTGTCCTATTTTTGAGATGGTTAATCTTCTCATATAATCATATTGCAATGTTATAATTTTGGGGGTTTCAGTACTTAATTTCTTTTCTTGGCTGGACAAATTATCCTCTTGTCCCCTGCAGCCAACTATAATAATTTCCAGTGAAAGCAGTAATGAGGGCAGAACTGATTAAATGTAGGCTTCCCTCCTGCTAAACTCAGCCAACAAGCTGCTTGTCAGTACCTAGGGAGTTCTTCTAGGTTTTTTTTCCCAAAAGTAAAGGTGAATTATCCGATCAGAGCTTTACATTCCTGTCAGGAATAGATATATGAATAGATGAGTTATGTGCAGCTCTGCTAATTGCACAGTCGGGTTCGGACATAGAATTGTGTCATTGGTAGCAGGGCTTTACCAGCAAAGTATGCTTCTGTGGTTGTCTGCTCTATCAACTTTACCCTGTTCTGGAGGCCAGCTGTTCTTCATAAAAAGGTGCTGCAATGCTTAGTCTCAGGTTTTACAACTGAACCCTTTAGCACTAGAGGAACTGTATATTGTAATGTTATAGAAATAGTAGAATTAATATGCTATACTGTGCAGAGAAAGGATAGAAACGGTAGGAAATACTAGCTTAGACAAACAGTACATTTCCTCTGTGCCATGTGGTATAAATGCTTCTCTCTTCCCTATTGTTTAGAAAAGTCTGGAAAAGCTAGACCAGAAATAAGACTGGCAGTGTTACAATGGTATGAATAAACAGGCTAAATTCTCTGGTAGACAAAATAGAGTGCCTTTAAAGATACTGAAGTGTCCATGGACCTACTTGGCTAATACTTGATTATGCTCATGGAATGTCAGTATTGCAGCAAATAAAACTGGCCTAATTCTTCTGCATAATTCTTGATCCCATTCTTCAAATTTATGTGAATTAAATTTGATTCCAAAGAATGTTCCTGGATAGAAGAGGTTCTGTCACCATGATTAAAGAATAATTATAGCAGAACTCTTTCTAGAAATATTTGCATGAATGTTTGAATTGCCCTTTTTATTTTTTCCACAATAGAACAACCATCAAAGAATTACTGTGAACATGTATTTACATAGAACTTTTGTACAGAAATGATGCGCTTCTATGAAGTGGAAGTCAATCAATTGTAGGAGGTCAAAATATTGTATGAAAAAATAGTATTGAATTTTCCAAAAGGCCAGAACCCAAAATCTTTCACATAAACTACTTCTGAAATATCTCCATGCAGCAGACTTACAAAAATGAGAGTTGTTCACAAGTTAATATAAGCAGGATATAGTATTAAGTTAAGTTATTATTTGTCACAAATATGCCTAGCAACTCTATATAGGAGTGTAGACACGTATAAAGACATATATACATGCTAATATGCATAACATTATATATGCTTTCAAACATCATCTGTTTACTGGGAGAGTTTCATAAGCATTCTCTAAATTCTTGGATGCTGATAAAAGTTCCTGAACTTTACTCATGATGAATTTTTTTGCTCCCAGATGTCGTGGTTTAACCCTAGCCAGCAACTAAGCACCACCAGTGGGATGGGGGAAATAATCAGGGAAAAAAGTAAAACTCGTGAGTTAAGAATGGTTTAATAGAACAGAAAAGAAACTGATAATGATAATGATAACACTACTAAAATGACAATAGTAATAATAAGAGGATTGGAATATGCAAGTGATGCACAATGCAGTTGCCCACCACCTGCTGACCAACGCCCCGTTAGTCCCCTAGTGGCGATCCCCCCAGGACAAGTCCCCCCAGTTTATATACTGGGCATGACATCACATGGTATGGAATACCCCTTTGGCCACTTTGGGTCAGCTGCCCTGGTTGTGTCCCCTCCCAACTTCTTGTGCCCCTCCAGCCTTCTTGCTGGCTGGGCATGAGAAGCTGAAAAATCCTTTACTTTAGTCTAAACATTACTTAGCAACAACTGAAAACATCAGTGTGTTATCAACATTTTTCTCGTACTGACCTCAAAACATAGCACTGTACCAGCTACTAGGAAGACAATTGACTCTATCCCAGCTGAAACCAGGACACCAGACTACTACAGATAATCTCTAAGAGAATGATAGTTACCATAGACAGCAGTAATACTGTACAGTAAACATGCCTAATATTTCACTGTAATGGTGTGCTCAGTGCTTTCATTCTTTATTATTTAAGCTAAAATCTAAGACTACTTAACAGTTTAAGGACCTTCAGCCTGGTAATGTATTGGATACCTCCTTCTAGTGAGGACTGGAGTAACCTTCTGCATGACTCTACAGGCGCATACTCTCCCCGGGATCCATCTTCATACAAAAAACCACATCCCCTTTTCTTTGCAGAAGCCATCCTTGAGAACCTGCAACATGATATATTTTGCTTTGCCCCTCACTATGAAGCAGCATGTAGCACTGACAGGGCACCAACCTTTTTGAAAAGTCCTTGCTAGTTATTCCTCATGGACTACAACATGAAAATGATATGAAAGAGTTTATATTTATATATGTGTGTATGTATGTGTCTATGCATACATATACATACATATATAGCTGTGTATATGTTAAACATTCACATATCTATGAATATGCAATTTTGTACATATATATGAATTTTATATATATGTTTATGTAAATATAAATAATGTAAATATACATATATAAATTACTACAACAGCCAAATTTTTTTTGCTAAAATTAAAGCCAATTGACATCTGAAATGTAGCATCTTGCAGCAACAGATCTGAAGGTTTAAAAATGCATTCTAGATAAGTCATTAATGAACTCAGCCTCCTTGTTTGGATTTTGGGGTTTCAGTTTCTTTTGAAAAACAAACACTTCTTTTTAAGACTACCAAAAATACCAGAGGTACCAGCATTGAACTATTGCTAGTAGAACCATTGCTTGCAGCATCTTAAAAAAAGAAGATTAAAAGATCATGGCTTGTTTAACTTAACAAAATAAAGAGTAACAGTAGAGAGGATTTCTCTATATAAATACATCAAGTAGGCAAACTCCAGGGAAGCAAAGGAGGTATATAAACTAAAAAAGATTTTGACACACGAACAGATGTACAAGTATGAACCAGGAATTATTATGGGTTCAAAATTAGAAGAAAATTTATAACTTTTGGAGGAATGTGACTTTCCAAAAGAATAATAAGGGGAAATAAACCTTACCAGTCTTGAAAAGGAATCTGATATGGGTCTGTAGAACAGGATTATATTGTTTGGTTACATGAGATAGAAGAAAACTAGAACTTTATCATATAGAATGCCCTTTCCATACCTAACTCCAGAAAGTTTGTGTTCTATTTCCATTCTTTTTCACATATTGTTAAATAATTTTCACTATAGGAACAAACAAACAAATAAACAAACTTTTCTTGTGGAAATGCCAGACTCTGTGTACTCTTTCTAGCCACGTTTTATTCCTGCTTCCAGTAGCACCTCCCTGGGTTACCCACTCTCACTATAAACTTAGAATGTAAAGAAAACTTTCCAAAGGAGTGTGTCTCCAGTATTGATCAATTCTGCTTGTGTTCTTTGAAGCTTGGCTTGCCCTTAACGTCTGACTTCGCTAGTCTTGTGCTTCAGACACAAGGTTTTTGTGATAAGATTTGCTTTCTCCCATTATACGTAAGTGTCACTCTCCAATATCAGTGTGTTGTTAATGTTTGTAGAGTTATACTGTTAGGAATGTAGAAACATATTTTGCTTAATTACTTTCCCACAATGGGTTTGAAAATTAGACTCAAATTCCGCCTTTTATGCTGCACTTAAGAATGCTATGGATAATGAGGCAGAAAGGAGAAAAAAAATCAGCTGGAAAACAAACAAATAAACAAAGCCAGGATGAAAAATGAAATAGAAGGCAGAGAGAATGGCAAACCAGTATTACTTAGAGATGGATGAGAGTGCAATATGAAGTGAATTAAAAAACAGCTGCAGTGTTTTAGGCTTAAATTTTGCTGTCTTGATTTTTAGTAGTGTTGTGGTTTAACCCAGCAGGCAGCTAAACACCACGCAGCCGCTTGCTCACTCCCACCCCCGCAGTGGGATGGGAGAGAGAATCGGAAAAAAAAAAAAGTAAAATTCGTGGGTTGAGATAAAGACAGTTTAATAGGACAGAAAAGGAAGGGATAATAATAATAATAATAATAATAATAATAATAGCATTAAAATATACAAAACAAGTGATGCACAATGCAATTGCTCACTACCTGCTGACCGATGCCCATCCAGTTCCCGAGCAGCGATCCCTGGTCAGCTTTCCCCTAGTTTATATACTGAGCATGACGTCATATGGTACGGAATATCCCTTTGGCTGATTTGGGTCAGCTGTCCTGTCTGTGTCTCCTCCCAGCTTCTTGTGCCCCTCCAGCCTTCTTGCTGGTGACGTGGGGTGAGAAGCTGAAAGGTCCTTGACTTAGGGTAAACACTGCTTAGCAACAACTAATGCATCAGTGTGTTATCAATATTATTCTCATGCTAAATCCAAACCCCAGCACTATACCAGCTACTAGGAAGAAAATTAACTCTATCCCAGCCAAAACGAGGACACGAAGATATGGTGAAAATCTCTCCTACTGTTTCTTTTAGAATGAAAGGACTCTTCTTCAAGCACAGCACACCTAAAATTGCAGATTTTTAAAAAACATGTGATTTTAAAATTATTTAACAAACCCAATTTTTGGGGGGGACATTTCTAAAAAGCCTTATGCCTCCCAAGTGTTCTCTTTGATAAGAGCAATTTGTAACATCCTGAGGTTTGAAAGTGAATCCTCAACCACCAGTGAAGTGGCATATAGGCATGTAAAACCTGTCTGACCTAGGTTGTAGAAACGTGTGACAAAGAGAAAAGGGTTAGCTGTCTTGGCCTTGCTGTGGCTGGTTCGTGTTGCACTTTTGGTCTTTTGTGTTATGTGTAAGAAGAACAGATTGGTTGTTCTGGGCATAGCGATGCCTCTTTAGGATGTTCCTGTGGGAGTTTGAGCCTCCTTTCAGACCATCCCTCTGTTCCTTTTTCTGTCTTGTAACTCCTGAAGCGAAAAAATTCCTGTGAATGCTTGTAGCCAAGACATTTCTGCTGATGATTTAAATGCCGCTGAAGAGAAGGACTATTATAAAGCAATATGTATGCCCATGAAGCGTGACTGGTGTAGGATCAAACCCTGAAGATTGCGTGTGGGTGTTCTGCTGGGGACATGTATTGCTCCAGGTTATATACATACAGGAGCACATCACAGCACCTCTTGTTCTGTATAAGGATGACAGACAGATGCAGCCTTCAGACTCCCTGTCTGATACTTAAATTGTATGTATAATGAGGAGGTCTCTTTTCATTTGAATAGCATTGGCTCACGCAGGCAAGAGTTACATTTAATGTTAGACTTACTTCAATTGACAAAAGAGCAACAGGTAGCAGGGATCATCAGAAAGTCTAGACTTGTACACAGCAAGACTGGTAAGCTCTGTGACCCTTTTTAAAATGTCAGAGAGAAGGACATACATACACAGGGAGATGGTTCAATTATTCTGGACACAAAAGACATGCTGAAAAAAGTGCCGAAATGTTACAGTTAAATTAAGCCACGCACCTGCACAGACGCACCAAAATACTTGGCATGGTATTTTAAGGCAGACAGTCCATATGGCCTCCTTAGCAATGCACAATGCTTTTTGCTGTGTCCCACTTACTGCAAAAGAAACTGTTGTAATTCTGTGTGTGCCAGATGTCGGCCAGTTTCACATTTAACATTTAACTTGCCATAGATACAGTGGCACGGCTCACTGAGTAGCCAGCTCCTTACTCTGAGGGAAAATACCATTACAATGGAACATATGAAATGGCAGGCAACCTTAGATCATTCCTGGTGGACAGGCTTCTTTCAAAGAAAAACTACAATTTTGTAATTACAGGAGAAAAATGAAGGCTAACTCCCAAAGCAGTGGAGAGAAGCATATAGGATGAGTATACTACTACTGTTGTCTATTTTCCAGTGCATTTACTGGTGCATTTCTCAAGTGCTGAGGCCACTCTCTAGGGTTTGTAGTGCTTAGATCAATTAATTTACCTAAGAAAAGGCATTGCAGGTGAGCAGGATGACAGCTCTGGGTCTAAGGGCTTGGGGGGGGTGGCGTGTTGCCTCAGTACTGAGCTCCATCCTTTACGAAGTCTCTCTGGAAGCTCCCCAGTACCTGATCAATAGTTTTGGAGGCAACATTGTCTAAACAAAGAAGCATCAAACATCTGCAGAAGTTTTGCCTTTCAGTAGTTTAGTAATCAAGCCTCTGAATTCCCAGATAACAACATGTACACATTGGAGAAATGGAAAGAAAAGTTAAACCTCATTCATGAAGTAGTTAGGTACTTCTCAGGAGGAAATTCATATATTTCTCAAATTTCTAGTGTTCTCTATAGTTATATTGAGCTAGTACAGTCTGTATTAATGGAAGATATGGCTTCAGTAGACCCACTCACTTTGGAATTATAGTCACAGTTACAGACAGACATGTAACATATTCCCCACTTTCACTGAAGGTGTTAGCTATGCTCAGATTTGATGGATAAATCTAAATGATTATTAATTTTTCAAAGATAAAACATGACAGATCAAAACTTAGGTGTTTTTGCAAAGTAATGGAAGTTGGACACTGTAGCCTGAAACACACATTAGTTTCTGAGCATTCTGGTTAAAGAAGTGACTGAGAAAGACTGAGGAACTAGTAAATTTTCAAAGTAATTTTATAAATTAAGAGAAATACTTTTTTTCCTAGGTTCTCAGCTTTCTGGTGAGATTTACCCTTCATCGTCTCCTCGGAAAAGATGTGAGACTGGATGGTAATTTCACATTTGTCTTTTCTCTACTCAGAACAAGTTCTCATTTAAGGCTTTCCATCCCTTTACTTACCTGGATGGTGACCAGAAAATGCACTTATTACTCTGTTCCTTCCTGTGGGGTATGTGACATTTTGTTAAGGAAAATATTTTCAGATTTGCCATGCCATGTATCTCCTTCAGTGCTGGAGCATTTAGGTTGTCTTTGACTGAATATTTTTAAAAGTCCTTTTTTTTTCTGCTACTTTTAAAATCTAAATTAAAAACATTTGTGGTCCATTTTAAAATTATCTCAAACTGTTTAAAAATCTGTTTATTTAGTATATGTAAGACTAACAGTACCTTTCTACCTACATGCAGCATTATTCTTAATCTCCCCTTCTGCAGTCCCCATGTAGGAAAATGTTTCTACAGAGAGGGTAGTCAAATGTTTCAACAGGTTCTCTGGAGAGTTTGTGGAATCTATGTGCCTGGACATAATCCAACCTTGGCTGGACACGGCCCTTAGCAACCTTACCCAACTGGCCTTGCTTTGAGCAGGGTGTTGGACTAGGTGACCTCTAGAGGTCCCTTCCAAGGTAAATTTTATCATTCTGTGTTTTATTCATTTATTGTAACTAAATGTCAATTAATTTAATGTCATTTGAATATGACTTCATACTTAAATTTTCAGGTATATATTACATAATACACTAAATACTATGTATATCTCTGTCTGTATGTGCATACATCTGTATATCTATCTATCTATCTATCTATAATATACAAATGAATGTTAGAAGACTGTTTTGACCTCATCAGAACAGAGGAAATAAATCATATATATCTATATCTATATCTATATCTATATCTTCACATAATTAATGGAAATTGACATGATACTGGAAAACATTACATCTATATCTTTACATGTAAATAACATTTTTCTATGAAATGTTGTTCCTTAAAGTTGTTTAGCTGGTTCTAAGGTTTCTTAACTTAGTTGTCCCAGACTTTGACAACCTTACATCAAACTCTGAAGTCTGAAAATTATTCTGAGTGTATAAAAATGAATTCTTTGGATGATTTTTGTTTTGTCAAGAACATAAAGAAAATCAGCCTAGTCAAAACAATATCACGACCATTATCTTTCATGAGTACCACCCATTGTGCTCCACAGTTATGCTGAACATAGTGACATAATGCAGAATGGTTGAGGAGTTTAAAATTACATGTTTTGTATTCATAGTCAAAAGTCACCTTGATTTTTTAGCTCTTCTATGCAATTATATTACCACTAACAAAGTGGGGGAGGCCTGAGTTGTCATTTGTGAAGACTGAGAAGCACAATGTGTACAACGTGACTCACTGAACCACAGAAAAAGTAGATGCCGCAGTAGCTGATTAAAATGCAATAGTGTTTGTGAGGACCATGTTTAGAATATAGCTTGTTTATCTTTATTAATCAACTGGACAATTCCTGTTATTTGTTACTGTAAAACTATTGTCTCACAAGTACTTCAAAGAGAAGGATGAAATATAATGCTATGATGTAGCGTAAGAGAGAAATAATACAATTTCAAGGAATATTCACCACTATTCAAAGTGTGATTTGAGGTCCTCTGAAAGGAATAGAAAGAAACTGATTTAATTCAGATTGGAGATCTGATACCTATACCTTGTTCTGAGACCTTTAATAGAACTCAGCTGGTACCCTCCACAAAAGGGTGAAATTCGTTTACAGCAAAGCAGTTTATTATCCCAAAGAGGAATCTTTTACATACCTAAAATGCACTGTGCGAAGAGGATGTTGCCACTTAAGTTTGTGCTCTGCTTAAAGAGAAATGTACTTGGAATTTGGCATTTTTTAGATAAAACAGCAGAGGACATATGGTGAAATATTGACACCTTCAAACTGGTGATGAATTACTGCATAGACTATTGGAAAGAAGTGTTTGGAGCAGGTTTCAGGGAGAAATAAAATGTGGAAAGGGAGGTCTGAACATAAGCATGTTCTTTATGTGTGGGAATTAATGGTAGAATTTTAATTTCTCAGACCTTGATAATGTACTTCCCTTTGGAGAATGCCATTAGGAATTCACATGCATAATAACTGCCTCAGAATCTCTACTTCCTTTTTTCCTCAGTATATTTTCACGCAATGGCTATGTTCTGACAGCTGCTGCAACAAATGATATAAGAAAAATGTCAGAAATCAGAGAAAGTTCCAAGTTCTATCATCTTTAAAGAGGAAATGAATTAATTCTTATGTTTCTCACATAATATGCATAAAGTAATACAAGCACAAAACTGTATATGACTTTGCATAAAGTTGGCTATAAATTTAGCTTTCTCCTTTTACTTTGAAAGTGGTATTTCTAACTCTTTCCTCCTGAAAGATTGCTTGATCAGTCAAGCACCAAAATGTTATTTCATTATAGGGCACTTATTTTTAGATGTCTTTGTGGGCAGTGCTACCAGGAATTAGGAAAATAAAATAGTCTCTAGTAGGAACAAAGTTAGAAAAAAGTGTTAAATTAACGTGGGTTTTTTTGGCTGACAAACCCTGTCCCAAAATTCACTTCAGTGGGGACTGCAGTTAGGCAAATAACATCTCCCTCTCTCAGTGCTTGTTACTAATTGATGTAGATGTCCCACTGCTCATTGTGTTCGCTGCTATACTGTCCTATGCTATGACTGTGCTTGTAAACAAAATGGACTTGGGTCTACTCTTTGACTTTGAGAAAAATATACAATAATATACAGTTTGCTAAGAATGGCCTGAATTATACTGCCTGTTAGAAACAGTCTCTGGGTTGTGGGTGAGCAATGTCTGGGGGAGCGTTAATTGGTGTAGGTTGGAAACATGCCAGACTCCAACAGACAATATAAATGATTATGTGCAGTGCTGGAGACCAAGACTAGGGCTGTTTACTGTATTAATGTTAATGTAACACCTGTGCCTCTTGACAGACATCTGAATTTTTCTACATACCTTCTTTGGATGTATAGATTCTGATTGTGAATCCCTACTATACTGTCAGACATCCACTATGTAATGGTTAACAGCATGAAGCCTCATGGAAGATCTGCAACCTAGTATTTGGTACCTTGATTCTGCAATGCTCCTAGGGTTATAGAATACTTTGGTCACATAGGGAGTAACAAATTTTCTTTTGATCCTCAGGCAGAGTGTTTACCATGACAATTATTTAATCCAGATATTGCTTGAAATGGTTTATATCTTGCCTATGGAGAATGTGGGAGAGATCATATATGGCTATGTAGCTGTGTATTGTATCATTATGTGGGTACTGTAATTGGAACATCCTTCCATCTTTTAATTGACCTTGTAAATGCAAAATGAGAAGCATAGAATCACAGAATCATTGAATCATTTAGGTTGGAAAAGACCCTTGAGATCATCGAGTCCAACTGTTAACCTAGCACTGCCAAGTCCACCACTAAACCATGTCCCTAAGCCCCACATCTACACATCTTTTAAATACCTCCAGGGATGGTGACTCAACCACTTCCCTGGGCAGCCTGTTCCAATGCTTGACAACCCTTTCAGTGAAGAAATTTTTCCTAATCTCCAATCTAAACCTTCCCTGGCACAATTTGAGACCATTTCCTCTTATCCTATCACTTGTTACTTGGGAGAAGAGACCGACCCCCACCTCACTACAACCTCCTTTCAGGTAGTTGTAGAGAGCAATAAGGTCTCCCCTCAGCCTCCTTTTCTCCAGGCTAACAGCCCCAGTTCCCTCAGCCGTTCCTCATAAGACTTGTCCTCTAGACCCTTCACCAGGTTTGTTGCTCTTCTTTGGACACACTCCAGCACCTCAATGTCTTTCTTGTAGTGAGGGGCCCAAAACTGAACACAGTATTTGAGGTGCGGCCTCACCAGTGCCGAGTACAGGGGGACAATCACTTCCCTTGTCCTCCTGGCCACGCTATTGCTGATACAAGCCAGGATGCTATTGGCCTTCTTGGCCACCTGGGCACACTGCTGGCTCATATTCAGCCGGCTGTCAACCAACACCACCAGGTCCTTTTCTGCTGGGCAGCTTTCCAGCCACTCTTCCCCAAGCCTGTAGCATTGCATGGGGTTGTTATGACCCAAGTGCAGGACCTGGAAGTGCAGGACGTGGGTAAGGCAACCCTTCTAACAGCCTGTATAAACTTGCTGCATATATCCATCAGTGGTATCTGTACTTTCTCAAAGAGACATGAAGAACCCTCAGTATGCCCAGTTCAGATGATTGTCTCAACTCAAATGAAAACCTGGCACATATGAAACATCTATTTAGAAGATTTTTTCTAATCAGCAATTACATCAACATTTGGGCTGTTCATGTAGTGAAGTGATAGACACTAGTTTCTAGCATTCTGACAGTGTTTCCTTTCTTTCAGACAGAGTTACAAATACAAGTTTAATAAGGTAGCATGGTAGGCCTGTATATACCTGTATACCTACAGTCAGGTATAAAGGAAAAGTAATTAGGACAATAACAGGATATAGATTTCCTCTGCTTTTGACCAGTATGACTAGACAACTGATGAAAGATGCACAAAGATTGAAGGGCATCTTTATGAAGGTCTTTGGGGAAAGAAGTAGGTCTCAACTTTGTTAGAACTTCCTTAGTTTTCAACAAGAGATCAAGGGAAGTAAGAAGTTCTTAGAGAAATCCTTGAAAAAAACCATTATAATATCCTTGGCTCATCTCTAATTAAAAAAGAGAATAATTCACTTTTTTTCAATCAAAGAAAATTTTAAGTGCAATTTTTGTGCAATTGCTAAAACAGAGATGAAATAGTAGTTGACCCATGAATTTTCTCACCTCCATAACAGTCAAGCAGCAATGAACACTGCAAAAAAAACTTTGCCATATTTGAAGTCGGTGACTATTCTTTCTCCTTCAGCAAACAGCATGTTCAAGGAAGGTCTCAAGGAGACAGAGATCCTTCTTCAAAGATTGCACATATGAACTGATCAATGCCATATTATGAATTCCAAACCTTATGTCAGTTTCTAAAAAATACTTCCTATAGTATTGTTAAGTAGTCCCTGTGCAGCACAAGTATGACTTACAGAGGAGAGTTAATGGCTGTATGCTTCATTGCACATAAAACCATTGCATGCGCTCCTGCCTTTTCAATCAATATTGCTATCTGAATCCTCAGTATGCACAAGGTGGTAGGAAAAGCAAGATTAGTTCTAATGATAATAAGGATTTTCAAGCTTTGTGTTAGTTGAAAGAAATCCTTTTGTCCTTTAACAAAAAGCTACATTATAGGACATAAATTTCATTGACCATCCATGGAAATGTTGATTTTGTACCAGAAGAGACCTCTGAAGAGGTAACAGTGATGTAAGGAGAGACTGGAGATAATATGAAATACTGTGTAAATAATGATTTTGAACAACTCAATATTTGTTGAGTTGTGCCAATCTAGGCACACATTTAAAACTACTAACGTATAGAGATTGGTTTCTCAGTACTCTGAATATAAGGAGCATATGAAGTAAAAATAATAGAAATATGACAGATTCATTATTCAGATATGGAGTGTGCATAAATATTGTTCGTCCCTGAATATATTTGCCATTTCTCTAATAGTTACCTTGCAATCTACTGAATATAGGCCTTCAACAATGTACTTAACAGCACATACGCATCCGTGGTTAAGTATATGTAGATCCATGTGTCATATAAAGTACAACATATGTACACTGTATGGCGTTAATGTTTTGTCACATTAACAAGATTCATGTAATATAATTTGAGGCATCAAAAATTAGATTTTTAGTGTAAGCCTCCAACTTCAGTGGAGGGAAGGAAATACATATTTTTCATAAATTGATTTATTCTATCTTAATATAGACAGAGACAGTTGGTGCCTATCGCTCTGTTGACTGTGGCTAAAGGCTAGCTTATACCATGCACCTATATCACCAAACACTGTATTAGGTCAGGTTCTAACCAGGCAACTTGATTCATTTAGGCTAGACACTCAGTGGCCAATAAGTAATGTTAAAACTTGGTGAAATTAATATAGCTTTAAAGTACACAAAAACTGTATCACAGCAGAAGTATTTTGTGGAAGTTTTCATTTTCATAAAGGCTTTGAAGCACATCGGGTCAGAATCTTTGCTGGTGTAAATCAATGGAATTGAACTCACTGCCATCCTCACTGTTTACACCAGCTGAAGCTCCATCCCATAGACTTTACTAATGTGACATCTTTATGTATATGCATGGTAATTGCAGCTAGACCACAATTCTGAAAAGTCTCCTATACATGACATTGCCAATGAACCCCAAATGATCTCTGTATGTGTAAGGCTTCCTGGGTCTGAGGCTTAATTACTACTTTAACTGATCTATTTATTTTTAATTACTGTCTGATTTTTGTAGGGAAAAATAATATTGGGAACAAACATGTCATTTGTTTTCACATCTCATTTCTGTCTATATACCAATCAAAATACATCTGGATAGAAATGGAAAAAAAACCCTGAGATAACTTAGTATTTACTAGATACAGCTAGTCATGCAGAGATATTAATATATCTTATTGAAGCTGCTACACCAGGGTTAATCTGATAAAGCTCTCAAGATGAGCATGCTGTTTATCCTATTGACACAAAGCATTAAAAGACTGTTATCACTTTCTGCTCCTGCCAGCTACACAGGAGCGATTGCTGAGGCTCAGAGTAGCAGTGAGGAAGAGCTCACTAAAGGGCTTAGCTGTCCTAGTCAGCCAAGCAAGAGACTACCCCTAAAGCAGAGAAAGTAAGTTAAGATAATGGGCTCGTCAGAAGGAGGAGTTTGCATTCCCTGAGGAAATAAAATAAAATAATAATCAGTAACTGATTTTCCCCCTTCCTCTCTTTTTGGTAAGAGATGTGTCTGTAAATACTAGCATGACCAGAAGCATAATTTGAAACTATCAGAAGCATCAATTAAATGAGAAGCAGTGCTAAATACTGCATGTGTTTACTCATAAAATATCTAGTGATCTTCAGAATACAACCATTTGGCAAGTATTTGGCTGATATTTCTTACCAGATGATGTTTAAATCTCATCTTTCAGTCCCATGGAAAAAATTAATGCTCTGAAAGATGACTGTTCTGGAAAGACTCAAAGAAAACAGATTTAATTCTGATTCTTGATTACTGCTTTTCACAAATTTAACTTTCATCTTTTCAAAGACATTTTTAATACTCAGCTAAAATTTTGTTAAGCTTTAAGGTTCATACAAGTGCTTAAATTTGTGCTTTATGAATAATGTACATGCACAGCATTTAGATGGCATGACCATATTCCCCTGTGAAGTCCATGGGAAAATTTCCTATTGGTTTCAGTGCTAAAGGATCGAGCACAAGGAATTCACAATGAATTCATTATAGTGCTGCTGCATTTCTAGCTCTTCAACCTGTCTCAGAGAATGACTGAACATCAATGTTCAAAGTAAAGCAAAAAAAAATCCTTTCTTGAATAATTATTATAACTTTAATAATAATTCCTAATCTTTTCCAATTAATGTTACCTTATGCCCAGCAACCTGAAGATATATAATTTTAGCAACAACATAAAGCAGATATAGAAGAAAATTAGATACAGGTAAAATAAAGTATTACATTAATGGAAAGATTAACTGTAGTATAACTAACTTATATGATAGGGAAGGCCACTGAGACAGACACAACGCTTATGTAATGGCACAGAAGAAGGAGATAATGACCAAGTAAGACTATGTGTCGTGTCTAATGCTCTGGGCTTGGGACAACTCTCTGCTTTCCCCACCTTGAGATTAACAGACATAGCAATTACATCTCAGTATGAAGCATAATGGAGTAAGAGCCTGACCTTTCTTTGTGCTGTCACATTTCCAATGTCTGTTCTGGATAAGCCAAGGTTTTAACTTCTCACATAATACAAAATTATGATAACTTGTATGTCTGCAAGCATATTTTGTGGGCTTCTATCAAATGTCACTGTAGGTGTTCTTATGATTTGCATAAACATCCATTTGCACAAACATCCATTTACTTTTACTGTCATTAGGATTTTCCTTCCATGGTAGATTTTGGAAGCAATTTGCCAACCTTAATCGCATGGAGTATAAAATACTACTTCCTGTAAGCAAATTCAAGAACCTTGTCTGTCAGCTTCACTGGATGTAATATGATGAGAAATGTCGATGCCAGAATATATCTTATCTACAATGTACATTGTTTTGTTCATTCTGTCAAGTTCCTTGCCTAAGCTAATCGTGAAGTCTTTTCTGTCTCTTATCATGCTGTAATCTCTTAGGGCGTCTTGGCATTGTTTGCTTTATCCCTGTAGACAGTCGTCATCACTGTAGTCAGTGAACTTTTATTTGTAGTTTCGGTGATGCTGAAGTAGCCCTTCTAGTTACACAGCACTTAAGGGCTGCTGCCATTCACCAGCTGGACTTGCCCATGGACAGAATACTTTCTCCGACCAGTGGGGATGTGGAGGAGGTGAATAACAGAAAGCTCACATTTAGGCCAAATAGCTCTTCTGGTCTGTTGGGGCTGAAGTGCAGAACAATGGTCCATGTCATGAGACTCTAGACTCTAGGAAGAGGCAGAAACCTATAAAGGTTTCTAGGGTGCTTTATATTTGATGGTCAGATCTTCCTTTGGAGATCTCAAAATCACTTACAACTTTCCACTGACCAGAAGGCAAACTAGTGCATTAACTCAAAACCAAGTCTGCAGTAGCCACTGAGATAGAGGTGCAAGGTCAGTGGATGTGTTAGGTGAGCAGAATCCCACACCATGTTTTTATCCTTCTCATTCTTGCTGTGATATCTTCTTGAAGGTTAGGTTTCTTTGCCATCACCTCCTGAAGCCTATGCAGTGCCACTGTAAGAAAAGGTACTAATAAGAACAAATTTCATTTCTGTGGTACCTAGCCTCTCCTGATAATCAAGGTATATCACATAAAACACAGAATAATTAAAACACACAAATAAAAGTGTAATTAAATTAAACTGAGGTAATATAAAAATATCAAGTCATTTTATCCTAATAAATAACTTGAAGATAAACATAAAAATAAAGGTGAGATATATAATTAAAAAGAGGGTTTATTCTACCTTAAAAGTTGGGAAAGAAAAGAAGCAGTTGATTAATCATTTTAATCCTGGAAATACAAGGCTGCGAACAAGGACATGCAGTTTTGTTTTTTTCTTGTAGATGGCTTTGTTCCTCTACATTCACTTTGAAGGGAGCATGAGTGATCCAGTGTTAAACATACAGAAAATAAGAGAATATTGTTTCAGGAAAAACATATCTTCTTACCTTTTCCAACACTTTCCTTAAAATATATTGTCTGATCAAAACATATAAATATTCAAAATAAAGAGCCAAATTCTTTACTGGAGAAAGACCATGTTGCTCCATGGATGTAGGCAGAAGATCTGTAGCCAGAGTGGTTCCCCTGACCATTTTATCATTTTAAGCTTCATGTGCTGTCATTTTAATAACTGGAGAAATCCTTGCATCATAGTTATTAGCATGATTCTTCATTTGCATGACAGCAGTGTCCAGGAGCCTCAAATTAAATCTAGGATCAGTTGTGAAGAGCAGTGTATAAGATGCTATAAAACAGTCCTCAGCATTTAAATTACTCCTTGTGGATCAATTGAAATTGGACACTTTAAATGAATGAGGCCAAGAGATAATGGGAAAAAAATAAAGAACCATTTTAGGCCAAAATTACTCCCATCTCACTTTAGGTGCTTAATTAGGATAGCATCTTTATTTACCTTTATTTACCTAGATTTACTTTTATACTCCAGAGTGGGGGGGAGAGAGAGAGAGAGAGGAACTCAAGAGTAATTGATCCCATTCAAGAATGAGTTCCTTCCTTAGGTTTCACCTACCCACTTTTTAGCATGCCCTCAGGTCTTGGTTACTTGATCTTTTGGACCAACACCTGTTCAAAGTATTTGGTAATTCCTGCCCAATCACGCACCTGAATTTCTTTTATGTGAAAGAACCAGGGCATCTGGTAGTAAATTTTGTGTTCCCATTTCTTCTGGTCCGTGGATATCTAACCAGGCAGAGTGCACACGCAGAGGTGGTGGGTAATACCGCAAGGTAGAATAGAAGCAAGGTGAAATAAATTAGGGGTTATGTCTGGTGTGCATTAAAAATAGATTTTGAGTTCTGTTTTCCTCTAATTTTTTATAAAGCACTTTGCATACTGTCTGCACCATAACTAATAGTGGCTCAGTGAACCTGAAGCTGAAGCTGCATTTACTTTTCCCATGGTTGCCTTGTCACCCAAAGTTTCTTCATTTAAGAGATAAACGTATAGAAATTTAAGGAAGGAGAGAACACGTGTAAAATATGAGTGACCTTTGTATAACTTACTTACATAAGTAAAGATGTAAAGATGTATTACTGATGGTAACCGCAAAAATAAAAAGCACCTCCTCATCAAGAAGTTAGGATACACCTGTTTAATCTTTTGAAATGCTATCATTAGAATATTTGGTAAAGCTATAAAAGCCCATGGAGCTCATGTAATCTAGATCACAAAATTGGCAGTGAATTGTACAATACAAAGAGAGTATTTATAATTTAATAATTTGAAAAATAACATGGAGATTGAATTTCCTTTGTAAATTATTCTTTTTACTTGCGTGTTATGGAACTATGTATTCACTCTGTAAGAAAGTAAAGTTGTACCTCAATCACTTCATTTTAGTTCAGATTTTATAAGGTAAAACAAAGAAATGGAAAGGAGGGAAATTAAAGGTAAAAGAAAGTCCACTTGTCTGTAAATTATTAAATACAAATGGGAGGCTCCTACACCAGAACAGATGGCCTGCAACTACAAACAAATTAGCATATAGACAGCCATTACTGAATTCAATTAAATGTGAATCTAAATATTAATTAGGATTTAAAGGTGTTAGCATAAGCAGAATAAATTGCAGGTTTCTGTAGCATAGGGAAATCCGACTACAGAGGAGGGGTCTATTGACGGTTACATTGGAATTTGACACACTAATTATTATATGAGTCCCATGACAGTCTAGAGTGGAGAATATCATATTTTGTATGTGCTTTACACAGACTTCAGTTCTAATTTACCACTCCATAGTGGGAATTGGCCTAAGATATGAAATAACAAAGATTTCTCCTTTTCTCTAGATATTGTGTAGTGTTTCTAATATATTTGTAGGATTAGTTCCAGTGCATTGGTAGATGTTCTGAAACATAAATGTATTTCCAAAAAAAGATGTATTTTCTGTCCAAAAAAGATTCCTCTAAACAGATGTGTTATTGCTTTGCCATATTATTACATTATAAGAGTACATTCTTTCTGCATAGATTGTGACAGTCTGATTGAAAAAAACATCTATGAAGACTGTAGACACATAGGCTGTGGTCAAGAGCAAGCACTTGTGCTTCTGTAGATTAGTTTGGAGAACAGTAAATAATTTTTACAAGAGCAGGAATGTAAGACCGAATTCCAAAGCAGTAGTTATATTTTGCTTTTATAAATTTCCTGTAGTTATTTAAATTGAATCAACAGTTCTTTACTTCACTCTTTAATATAATTTTGTACCAGAAATTGTAATCCCAGGGCCCTGTAATATATTATCATTGCTCGTAACAGGCTGTAAGCTTTGTACTGAGTTTGCGAGACCTCAGGGCTTAGGCTTGTCAGGTCTGCTCTGTCTGAACTTTTCTTTTCATGCCTGTAGCTTTGTTTTACTCGACTGAGCTGTGAGAGCAATCTAATTGGCCAGGTGCCTATATCAAACCTGTTTGTTTTTTTAAAAATCTTTGTGTGGTAACAGCTATAGTTTCATATATTAGACATTTTACATATTTTTAGCAACCCAAGTGAAAAGTTTTTGCTATCCTTTTGTGTAAACAGACCTGAGCAAAAGAATGATGTTGGAGCTGAATATCTGTTTCAGTTTCTTAAGCCATTCATACTCCCACTCTTGGTCCTTACTGCAGGGAGAATACAGAAGACTTTCCCACAGTGACTGCTTTCTCTTTCCATTTATTCTGAGCTAAACCAAATTTATTTGATTCTTTAGTTAAATATGTCATTATTCAAGCCATGTTTTGTGATATTCAAATAGAAAATTTGTAACTGATTTTATTTGGTTTACACACTCCAAATAGACCCACTGTAGACATACTCTATATTTATCTCTTTTTGCAATTTTTTTCTTTAGTTAAAAAGGCTGTTGGACTTAAGTGGCAAATCAATAGGAAGCCAGAGAAAGGAATATCAGCAGCTGGGAGATGGACAGAGCTTTGGAATTAATCTATATAGAAATTTTTTCACTTGTAAAGATTTGAGGTTATATTATTAGCCTAGTGTTAGAACAATTTGGAAGAACCGTCGTATACACTGGTTTTCTTTTGTTCAAATGAATGAATTTACCATAACTATTTATTTGCTTTTAGGCAGAAAATCTCTGAAAACAAATGCACAAAATGTGGTTCTTCGTTATGAGAATAACTAACATCAATGGTACACGATATTTAATTATGAAATAAAAAAGATATATGTGGGTATGTTATTAGGGGAAGCTGGATACAGTCACTCGAGGATCCAGGGAAGTTCTTTTTCCCAGTCCGATGGAGCCAAATTTGACAGCCTCCAATACCCAAGGGATTTCTCCTTCCCCAACCTGCCAGATGTGAGGCTGCTGTGGCTTTCTCTTCCCAGGTCCAGCCAGCAGTGAAGCTGAGCATGTCATCCCCCACACTTGAACGTGTGCACACACGCATACCTACACTATGCAGACACTCTTGATCAACAGTCCAACATGGGCACCACAACCACACACACAGCACTCCTAAACATGAACAATGCAAACAGACAGCCTCATCTTGCTAGTGAGGCTGCCAGCTAATGAGGCTCAAAGCTTGGTAGCAGATCTCTCACACACAAACACACGCCTGCGGATCTCTCTAGTAGCTGGCTGAGACCTATGGTCCCTCCTACGGGTGGTTGTCAGACTTCTGGTAGTCCTTGCTGGCTAATCCGACTTGAGCATTTTCAGAACAATGAAATATTAAGATGGGATTTTTCAAGGAATCACTGTGAAACAAAACCCTAGTGAGTGATATTCAGGTGGAACTCATGATAAAAGCTGAACTCAGGAATTTTTCTGCAGAACCTGATATGTACATCTCCATTCTAGCACAGAGTTTTCAGCCTCAAGCTCTTTTTTTGAAGGCCATATTATCTTAAAGGAGATCAGCAAAGGACAACTTCTGAGTCAACACCTTCTTAGGTATACCCTAAATGATTCTAAAGTGACACCAAATTTTAGAAACTTGTTCTTAGGTGTGTATGGATGGCAACTTTTTGGAATCCATAACATATTATTAAATTTGTTCAAACAAAGGGATTTAAAAACGGTGTTGCTCCCTGTTGCACTGTCTAAAAGTCAGTAAGACTGGACGGGAAGCTTGGTACCCAGGTTTCCAAATGTTTTGTTGAAACATTAAGTTACTAGTGAATAGATTAGAATTTGAACTGTTCAAAAAACAGACAGTAAGATGATCATAGGTTTAGAAAGGCTTCTGAATGACTAAATAGGATAAAACCCATCAGCCTGCAACAGAGAGGAGTGTGGGGAGGAAAAAGCCATAACAGAGATCTACAGAGATCTACAGAATGGTAAGTGACATAGGGAAGATGGATAAGGACTGTCTGTTCACCAACTTTTCCAGCACAAGAATATAGTACATAAAATGAAGCTAGCAAATGGTAAGTTAAAAAAAAAAAAAAAAAAAAAAAAAGAAAGATAGAAGAATTATCTTTTATTTTTTTGTGCACCTAATGGAAATGCTTTGGTGGTAGCAGCTAAAAATATTGTGGGTGACCAGAATCTTAGATTATATTCAGAGAACTGCACAAGTACTTGGATGAGAGAATCACTGAGTTTTGCTCAACAGATCACATGAAAGTCAGGAAATTCCCTGAGCTGAACATAATCAGTAACTGGGAGAATGCTGACAGGAGAAGTCCTATATGTTTCCCTTTTTTTGCCTGAGTATCCATTTATGGCTGTTGTTGGAACCAGGAAACTTGATGGACAAAACCCTATTATAAAACATTGCAGCTGTTCTGATGTTTGTTTGTACACTGATTTTCATAACATCTAGCATGCTCAGCATGGGAACACCTAGACCAGACAAAAGATCTAGAGAGAAGAGTCTCTGTCACTTGCCTGAGCTCAGATTTCTACTAGGGTACATACAGTTATGCACCTCAATGAAGTGGTATTCGGTGCTTGAAACTACATCCTGAGGTATCCTAGTCCTTCTAGTTGATTACTAATTAAATTTTTGCCTTGTTGGACTGTTTATGTAGTTGATGTTAGGTAGTCAATGGATCAAAAAATAGACATTAGATATTACTAAGGATCACAAGCAAGATTCTCGGTGGAGTTTGCAGTAGACAGAGTATGGCAACATGCTTTGCCCTGGATTGGTATAAAAGCTAAGCCAGGAAAAAAGTCTTGTCTTTGCTGCATTTGAGTGGCATATAAAAGGCACTAGTGAAAAAAGGGAGAATCCTTTCCTATCTCCCCAGCCTTCATACACACACACATATATATATATAAAGAAACATTTGAAAATGGAATATGAAATGGATCTGGGAACATGAGTTTGCCCATATTTTTACCAATATGGGACAATAAAAAACCATATTTTTACATTTCGCATAAGCTTTTCCTCAAATTACATTGCTTACCAAGATAAGTTACTCCACAGCAATCCTAGTGCAGTTATGAGAAACTGCTGCCCACGTTTATTTGTTTGAGCTAATGTTATTTCTCTGTACACTAGCCGTAAAGTGGATATGTTTGGATATATTTCTCCATCAGCAAGTCTGGCAGTCAACAGAATATCAATATATAATTTCTTTAAAATATATTTTTATTTCTGATTTCCAGATAATAAAAGCCTATGTTGAAATATATAGTTCATAACTGTCATATAAATTCACATGGGAAGAAAATGAGAAAAAAATGCATCTATGGAAAACAGGAGTGCCTTTTAAGATCACCTTCAAAGTGACATTTTGTGAATACACGTGGCCCTATTCTTAATATCTCCTAAATGCCAATCAAGAAGTGTACCAATATCTTCTTTTTTTTTTTTTTTTAATTTACTACTTGTCTGAAGACATCTGTATTAGAATACTTAGTAATGATCTTTCTTGAACACTGGTTCTGTGATAATTGCTTTTTTAAAAGCTTTAAAATTGTTATCAGCTTGGAAATTCTGACTTAGATATGTTTATGTATATTTTAAAAAATCACATATTTCTATGCTATCATTTTTACTGTAGTTTTTTTAGCCAGCAAACTGTTTAAAATTACATTTAATTTACTATGAATTGTATTCTAATCTGAATTGTCTAAGCCCATTTAAGTTCATTTCTATATTCATTTGAAATAGGACTGTTATCCTTTCAGAAAATCTCTTAATACATTTAAAGACCTTGTTTGAATACAGTAATTCTGATAGTAGAAAGATGTGATATCAAACTGAAAAGAAATGGGCCATGAAATTCTAGGGGAAAAAAGAAGAAAATTTTACGTTAGGGATTTTTTTTTTAAATAGGAAAAAGGACTGGGGTATCAGTTGTCACTACTCTTTGCCACCTCAGGGAATTTACACTATTTTTATATACAAGGGCCAACATTTACTTTTTAGGAAGTACCTGGGCAGTTTTCTGGCACAGGTTGAAATGTTAATGCTTCCACATTTATTGCAGCTGTAGAACACAGATTGACGGTGTTTTCTTAAACCTAAACTTTGCCTGTTATAAGTGGTTGACTTAGCATTAGGGAATTATGACGCCAAGAAAACTTGCAGAAGAATGATCCCTGGAAGACTGGGAAGTGGTATGGGGGGTGTTTTGCCTGACAAGTGAATATTGGTCTTTCTTCTTTCCTTTTTTTCTTGTTTGCTTGTATTCTCTGATATTATTTTTATATTCATATATTTAGAAAATTCAATAAGCAACATTGATAGGTCAGCAAGTAAATAGTTAAAATATCTAAGTAGCAGTCAGTGCATCCTCCCACCTGAGGTAAAAAGGTCATAAGTAAAGAAAGATAAACTGGGAACTATGGATTACCCTGAACAACTGCAAGAAAGGAACCAGGATCACCAAAGTGCAGACAGTTAAATCTAACAAAGGACCCCAAGAAAGTTGGTCAATCATTTGTGATCTCAATTGCTTAGATTCAGTGCTTGTTATGTTAAATTGATCACGTCCTTTGACAGCCTGGTGTTATTTAGTGTTCTCTGAAGTCTAAAGGCATAGGCGGGTAACACTAGCAGTTATACCTTAATGCTACTTATCTACACAGGTAGGAGTATTACTTGCTTACACAATTTCCATCTAATAATGTCAAGAGCACTAAGCAGCTGATGGTTTTATTCTTAAGTTAAGCATCTCCCAACAAAAAGGAGCATATCCCCAATGAACTCTGATAAAAAGTTTTCAAATAGTGCTCTTCTAAGCAAGGCCTGAAGAGCAAAATACTGTAGAGACAGAGGAGTCCCATAGGGAGGCTGTCAGGAGGTGGAAGCTGCAGAAGAATGCAATGAAGGTCTCCACTTGAGTTTTCTCATCCGTAGCTGGAGGAAGCTCCTTCCTCACAGACATCGCTGCATGTTTCACCAGTCTCAGAGCAACCCTCCCTGGTTTAAAGGCTTGCCTCCATTCTGCTCCTATTTCCCTCAAGCAGATGTCTCCTTTATACTTATCCCCTTTGTGTCAGTCTCCCTTTCTTTATGCTCCTCCAGTACTTTGGGAGAAGAGTGGCAAGGTGCAAGAGATTTAGCCCTCCAGATGATGTATATTTTTCTATTCCTTCTCTAAGGAAATTTCACCCAAGAACTGTGTGGCTTGAATACCAGGGAACAGTACAAAGTCAAATTAGAAATAGGGTCAAAATGAGCGAGAGGTGCTATGTGGTTGGGAGGAGATGTGGGAGCTGGGAGGGTTTGCAGAAGGCTGATAGAAATTTAGGAGGCCTCAGGGTGAAGATGAAAATTCAGGAGTTTGTTTCTGGATCCCCAATCTCAAATGGAATTTCACCCCTCTTTCACGTTTGGGAAATGATTATGTGTTGGATGATTTCAAGAATGGAGAAATTTAATTGAATGGCCTGGGGGTGGATAAGCATAAGTGCTTTTTGCTTGTGTAAAGCTTTTCTGACTGTTTCATGAAAACAAGATCAGTTTTAGATCAAACAAAATTCAGACACATCAGGCTGAAATCAGAGAAGTAAGACTAAGCAACCCAATGGAGCTCACTTCTCATGCTTATAGCGGTATTAACTGATATTGCCATGTGGGAATGAAGCAGAAATAGAGAGCTTTTAATGGTGCGGTTTGATGCCTGAATATAAGCCTCAGCAACGTATGTGCTCTGAGGCTAACCTAATTTTCTAAGTGCTGGCCATTGATGCTTTGATCAGACAGCTGTGGTGGACTGGGATACCGAGTCCAGGTTTTTTAGTTGTGAGTAAATTAGTTGGTCTTCATCCAAAAAGTATCAGCTGCAAGCAGTGAAATTATTAAATAGGAATTTATACGTATTTTATGTTGGGGTTTTTTTTGCCAGAAGGATCAACAACAGTTCATTTCCCTAACCAAGCCAGAATGGATTCAACTAAAATCCCAAATTCATTTCAAGAGGAAGATTAAGACCTTTGTGCTCGGTCGTTTTATAACACAATCATAAGCACAATGAAGACAAATTGTTTTGTTAAGTTGCCATAGGTTTTTCCGTGAGAAGTCTGGTAGAAATTTGAAGCTCAATGGTTCTGGAAGGATCAGAAAGAAGAAGAATTTGATTTTAATCTGCATTTTTAGGAAGACCATTCTTAAATGAATATTTTTTATATTTCCTTCTCTTCACATTTGCCTATTTAGCTATCATTATCAGTAAGATAGTATCATATGTCTGTAAAGTATATCATTTAAAAATAAGTTTCTAGCAACTTCATTATAGTGGAGTTTAAAAATAGATTTATGCTAACTTTTTCATAGTAGAGTTTCATATAGGCAAGTTAAAAAAAAATATGATCCCTGCTTAAAAAAAAAAAAGAATTTTGTAAAATTAAGTAGTAGAAGAATAAAAAAAGGTGAAGTTTTAAAAATTGTTCTTAAAATTTACAGTGTGGCTGCAACATTTTCTGTATTTCAAAGTGCTGTTGCATTGATGATCTAGCTTAAACTGAGTAGTTCAGAAAAATCGACCCAAAAGGAAAACAATCATGATAGTTTTGGAAAAAAACCTGATAACTTCTTAATATCTTTTACTAAAATATATCTTATCTTCTGCCCAAGAACTATATTATTATTGACAAAATTGCAATTTTTTAGTGTGAAAAGATTTACATTTTCTTGAAAAAATATCTACAGTACATTATTTTGTCAAATGGAGAAAATAGGTTTGGGTTTTTTTTTTTTTAAATGTTGTGTTTCCTAGTCATACTACCATTAATGTCACTCTGTTGTAGATCTACGTGAAGCTGAATTTCACAAAAACACTTAAAACTATATATTGCTGATACAAGTGTTATTAAGGGTGTGCTGACAGTATCTTGAAAACTGTTGTCAGTTTTCAATGACTACCAGAATAAGGCAAATCTTGTGGTTCTGGGACAGATCATATTTCAGAGACAGAAGACAACATCTCAGGCTGTCCTGAAGCAGACAGCATTATCAGCTACTTCTCTCATTCCCCACATCGGCACCAGTGGACGCTCACTCCATGCAAAAATGGGAAGTACTTGAGTACAGTTGAGACACATCTTTTTATCCCGTAGTCATATTAAAAGATTTTCCTTCCAAGCTGAAACTGCATTATTTTGGCACAAAAGGTTTCTGTTCCACAGAACCTCCCTTTTAGGCAGTTGTTGCAGGTATGGGATGGCTAAACAGCAGAGCCTTCATGGGTTTGCACAGTCATGGGCAGATTATAAGAAAGGTACTGGAATTTGATGTGAGCTCATGACGCTTTAAAGGTAAATGGTCTTGCCTTACTAGTAGGTACCACGTGTTTTATTTTGTGCATCCATAGTGCTTCACAAGGACAGGTGGCAGCAAGGGCAGTGCTCTGTGCAAGCTCTCAGGAGGTGGTCCAAAAGGAAGATTTCCACAGAGCTTTCAGCAAAACTCTTTTTCACAAGGTAGAACATGGTTTTGACAGAGCTTTCTCTCTTCAACTTTTCAGCAGAAGTATAAATAAGTTTTTGTAGGTTTTCCTTCATGTATCTGATCTATATGTTGTGCCCATTTTTTTTTTTTTATTTTCTGAGTGAAAGAGTTTTGCAAAATTTATGTCGATAGCAGTCCTACTTTTAATGTATAATCTGCTTGAATTCCCGTGAAAACTATTCTTCCATAAATGATGAGATAGGCAGAGAGAAAAGCATGTACCCCACTGTTGGGAAAAAGAGCGAATTATTTGAGCTGTTTGATATCTAGTGGTTTGAATTACATTGTTGTTTTTCTTTACAGTGCTTTGAAACATCAACCTTACCAATGCTCCCATGGAGAGAAGTAGAATAAAATTATATGGGCCAAAGCCTCTGAATCTTCAGTCTACTGTAGCATATTGTGTAGCAATGTTTACAGGTACATGGCAGTTTGTATTTAATTTGATGCAAATTTTAAGAGCCGTCAACTGAATTTGTACACTCTTTATATGTGATTCTACCATATAATTTGTTACTTCAAATGTTCAATACAAATACTTGTTTGAACAAATAAACCTAAAACAAAGTTAAACAAAATCAGAAGAAATTATCAACAAAGTTAAAAGTAGTTAAACCAAAAGAAAAATCATTTCTTAATATTATGCACATATTAACGAATCCTTACACTGGTGATACAGTGATAAAGTTTAGACACAGGGCCGTGTTGGTATTCACGTTGGAATTCCAACATGAATTGGTATTCATGTTGGAATGAGTTGTCCAAAATGCCCTCTACTAATGAATTAGTTTTAACTGTTCAGAAGTATAGGAATGTGCAAGGAAATTAAAATTGAAAAACACCTGCATATTCTAATAGACAGAAGATTTGGAAGAATCTGAGAAGTCGGAGAATTTGTCTATTTGGTAATATGAGGAGAGGAGAGTTAAAAATAACTCTATCGGTTATATTTTTAATCAACACTTGTGGGAGATTTTATTATTCTGACTGATTTATTATGCTCTGTGTGCAGAAGGACTATAGTTATTGCTGTACAATAGTATTCATTTTAAAAACACTTGTCAGAGCTTGTGAGGACTTGATATTTAGCTGAGTGTAAGTCAGCTTCATGGTCAGTGGTGGAGCTCATAATCAATTTACACCAGGCAGTAAGTTCTTAACTGGTCTGTTCTAAACAGTCCCATATGGCTGTGGACTGAGGGCTCAGGACTGCTCTCTGGGTAATAATAAGGCTTCCTGAGTGATATTTAGTGACTGTCTTATTCCTTGAGCATTTAAGAGTTTCCTTGAGTATTTGAGTGGAGAAAATCCTATGAGTGGGAAAACTAAAATTCGCTAGAAGCCTGTACCATCAGAATTAGCATATTCTTTTGAAGCATGATGGCATAAGAACAAGGTAATATAGAAATATACTATAAAACAGAACAGTGAGCATGCATGAAATCTGATTAAGTCCCCCTTCTGGGGAATTTACAGAATAAGAAATAGCTGAACAGAGTTTCCCATATGGCCAGAAAAAAACCCAGAAAAACAAAATGCTAGGTGACTGGCTACAATAAAATGTTGTATTCAATAGCATTATGGAAAAATGACATGATCTGTAGATATGGGATCATGGAGTCCGCAAAGCCCTGGGTGAGTTAAATAGGAAAGTTCATAGCTCTCAGAGATATAATTTCAAATTTTCTTTGTCTCAGGAAGACATTTGGTTACACTCTGCTACCTTCCATCGGTTACAGGCGCTGCTCATGCTTTCAAGGTTATAGCAAGGAAGGCTAGAAACAAAGCTGTGGGGGTTTTTTTGTTTTAATGAATACTGAGATGCTAGAGTCCCTGTTGGCTTTGAGGAGTACTTTCTACAGCAAAATATGTAGCCATGAAATAAAGTGGGCCCTGGATTAATTTATTTCCCCACACATTTCTTCATCTTTGTATTCTCCATTTCACAACCACTGTGATTTGAAAGATGACTTCCAGGGGATTTTCAGTAAAGTCTCACTTCCATTAACAAGTAACAACATCTAACTGAAATAATGTAAACTACATGCAAAGTAAATTGAAGTGATAAGCTTGGCTGTACGATTCTGAGTATGCAGTTTTTTATTGCTTCAGATGATGTTAGTCTCCTAGAAGTGATAAAGTCAGTCCCTTTTACTTTCTAAGATTATGTAATTGGACTAGATCAGCTTACACGTTATTACACAAAACCAAATATGTTGCCATGTATAGGCTAGTGATCACCTGGTTTCAGCTGTGGTACAGATTCCCTCCGTTTTACCTAAGGTAGTAAGGGATTAATATAAGAGTACTAACTGATACATTTAAAAGCAGGGATTTCTATATTACTGGACACTTGTGAAGAAGACTTAGATAAATTAAAGAACATATGAAGGGAGAAGTGTGATGAGAGTATTAAAAATTATATTAAATTAAATTCAAAATAAAATTAAAATATCTGCAATGAGATAATTTCTTCAGGATGTAGCTAAAGCTTTTTTCATCTTGCTGTTAATAATTGTATGTTTTTGATCAATTCAAAGTTATTCTTTAAACTGTTTCTGTAATGTTCTAATTAATGAAAAAAAACAGTTTAGAAGTTCTGGATTCTAAAATATGTGCATTTTTTTCCTTACTCGTCAAGGTAGTCAGAAGTAATGAACTAATTTCTTGGAGAGAAGAAAAAAAAAGTTTTTTATCTTCACACCAATATCGCAGAACCAAATGATATGCAAGGAGCATATATATACGTTCTTGATGTTGTTCAGAGATTGCATATTTTTCTGTTTTGTCTGTTTTTAAATCGCAGCAGAATGGAATAGGTTCAGTTCTCAGTTATGCTACTATAAATTGAGAATACCATACTTAGGAAAAAAAAATCATAAAAGCTTCTATGTAAAAGATAGAATACCATCACAGATCACACAGATTGTTATATATACTTCACAGTTATAATTGATGAAATTATTTCAGATTACATGAGTATCAGATGCATAACAATGACATATTTAAGATATGTAATTATCTATACCGTGTAAAATCAGTAAAGTGGTATTTTTATTTTATGTCTGTAAATTCCAAACCCGTATATTTTAATAAGATTTTTGGAAAGGAGCAAAATGAATCCCATAAATTTAGAGCATACTGTTCTTGCTTAGTCTTATGGTAGTTAGACATACACTACCATTACACAATTCTCTCTTTGTTAAAAAGAAGAAAAAAAAACGATTAAAAGAAAAAACAGAAAAAAGACCTTGAAAAGGGAACTCTACATTACCTTAGAAAAGAAGGAATGAGAGATGAAATGAAGATCTCAGAAGACCTCAGGCAGAAAGTTAAGGTCATAAACATTTCTTTTTGCTCCTATATAATGTTTTCTTTTTGTCTTTTGCCTGGTTTTTGAAATCCTGTGAAAGGTGGGTTTGGTCAGAAGCTGAACACAGTTTGACCCCTTAGAAGCAATTTCTTTAAAAGAAGAGAACCTATCAAACAGTTGCAGTTGTTCAGTTGTTGAATGGAGAATGTAATTTGCAAAGTAAGTGTACGGCTGCTTTACTATCACTTACATTTTTTAAAGAATGAGTCTTATTAAATGTCTACCTAAGCCAGTCAGAATCATTGTGGACAAACTAATGAAATTTCTAATAAAAGAAGCAACACCAGAAGGACATTTTTGTATCCTCTTGTTAGCTAGTGCAAAAATCGGAAGAACTTCCTTCCATTTACAATAAAATATGTCTAACTGTTTTGATTTAGGAATTGATAGGCTGTGTCAAATTAGACTGTACTTCAATTTTATGATGCTGTTTACTTAGAATGAAATGTGTTATCAATCACAAAATAGCTTGCACATGTCTAAAAAAAATTCATAGTCACCCAGTCTCCTGAATATTCTACTAGATGTTTTTCTTTCTATTTTTTTGCTAATCAATACCGTGTGCATGGTACATACTAATTATATCTTACTTTCCTCACACACTAAAAGTCATTATTATTTCACAGCTTTTGAACTTGTCAGTGCAAGATGATTACTTCTGCTAATTTTCTTTTAGAGGCATAACTGTAAAAAGTAGTTTCTTTCTAAATGTTAAAAGTACTGAATTAATTCTATGCTGTTCTACTCCATCCTTTGTGTTTACTATAAAAGTTTGCAGCAAGCGTGCTTTACTTGGAGAACTATAAATTGCAGTGGTCCTCATTGGATGACCATAGAGACAAGTGGTCCACTATGGTAACGTGACTTTGTCATTTGGCATACTTCAAAGGGCATATGCCAAGACAGTTCTGTGTAAAAACACGTAGCGCTCCTGCACTTGAAGACATGCTAGCAGAGTGCTTCCAGCCAACGTACACATTTTATGACTCATAATCACCTAGAGAACAAAAACTGCAAATCTGTGCACATGGAGACCTACTTAGGTGTTATTCTCTAAACAGCAGTAAACAGCAGGCTAAATACAGAATAGACAAATGGGTTTAAAACATGTTTTACAGATGTGTTGGGTTTTGCTCTAGGATGAAAATGTCATCCTGCAATCTCCATGTTAAAAGATTAACTTGTTATATGGAACAACTTCTAATGGTTTGTTCAGTCAAAAGCAAAAAAGATAAATACAAGAAAAACATGTAGGTACTTGTTTAAATTTAAATGATAATTCATTAAAACATTGTCCTGCATTCTGCAGTTGCAAATAGATGTGTGTTTCGCATGTCTTCTGAGATTCATAGTGTACGTCTGAGGTTCCTTACAACTGTGGGAGTTATTTAAGGGTTAATTCAAGCAGCTGGAGACTGTGACTAATGCAACTAATGCAACAGGACTCTGATTCTTCATGGAGGCTGAGAAGATGTTCTAGTTCTGAGGCAGAAGTGAAACTCAGAAGTCAAGGACAGAACATAGGGAACAGAGAAGAGCAGCCTTTCACTAACGTATTTTGTTTAAAACTACCTTATTTGAAAATTAAATTGCCTCAAAAACCAGAGAGAGAAAGTATGTGACAGAGAGTGTCTGTTACTGCCTGCCAAAGTATAGAGTAGAAATAGACATTTAGTTAAAAAGTTTCTGTGGAAAATATGTCTGAAAATTCAATTTACTTTTTAGGCTATTGTTTTCCTGCTGCTCAAAAATCTGATGACATTGGCAACAAATATGTCAACTATACTTTAAAAAATAAAGGAAAATAAAGGCAGGTTTTATTCTTGGCATTCACAAAAGTTTTTAATAGTTTTAATCAGTATAGCTTTTGGTAACGTTTGAATTTTAAATTGAGATCACACATGGAAAAGTTCTGTGTTTATTCAATTCCTATCCCATTATCTTGACTTATGTCATTTTTTCTTGTCGTAAGATATCTGAAAGAACATTTTAGAAAATCATTTTGTGACGTAGTCTCCCGTGTCAAATTTTCTAAGTCTGAAAGCAAAGCAAAAATAAGTGCGTCTTCGGTTTTGATTTATAGTGAAAAACACAAACTGGCCAGGATGTCTCTAGACATACTGCCTTAGAGAAAAGGTAAGTGAATGATACATTGGAGTGCATCCTGAAACTGGTAAGACAAGAGGACAGAAGAAACTGAGCTGGCAAAGAAATAAAGTTAAATATTAGAAAATATTTTATACATCAAGAAGCAGTTGTGAAGGTATGACCTAAAGTCTGATTGACAAAAAAATGGATGATGATTAGAATTTTAGGAGGATTTAAGTTTCTATATCCTTTTGATATAGCACAGTGTGTGTATAAAATGAGAGAAACAAGCAACTCCTCCATTTCTTGAAGGAAATACTAATGGCTTCTTCAGTCAAAAGCAAGCAAGTACAAGGGAAAAAAAACCTTGCATTCGATTTATAATTCCTTAAAACATTTTCTTGTGGTATCAGCAAAATTTCTACATCAAAATTTCATGTAAGAACAACTTTTTAATTTTGCAGTCTGAAAAATTAGTAAAACTATACAATAAGAAAAATTAAAATGAACAGATAGGCAAAACAGTTTTACATCAGGAAAAACAGCTACACATCAGTGTAAAGTGGCAGAATGCAGTTCTCACATTATATGAGAACTGAAAATTAAAGGCATTGCAGAATTCACCTGGACTGGGTTTCTCACCAAGGTTAGAGGCTACTTAACAGGGAATAGACCAGTTTTTCCACACTCTTTTAGCAGACAGATGAAACAGGTGGAAGAAAATATTAGGATGGACGTTTATTATCAACTTTGTCATGACCTCCTGTACTTAAAGGTGGCCTGATAACTGCTCATGGTGAAACATGGCTTTCACCAGATTGTGAAGTGAGAATGACTGTAGTCAGAGTCTGACTTAGTCCAATGTGAAATTTGTCTTTCAGGGAGTTTTGATTCATCCTCGCTGTGTGTGCTTCAAGATCTAGAAGGCATCGGTTGCAGGGGAAGAGGGACACAAATGTCTGTAGTCCTTCCTTGTATAATATTGTGATCAAAACCTGGATTAGAGCTTAGAGTACGTAGAATGTCTTTTTTAAGGGTGCAAATGGGAAATTCTCCAGCCATCCCTTTCTTCCTTTACTGTCTAGCCCTAAAGAGAGAAAGATATTCAACTGTTACATCTACTAACTACTGAATTATCTCTGCACCATATTTAAGGAACTCAAATGATGAATGACAGGGAAATCAACACAGTGTTGTACAATGGCATTTTTGCAGAGAGGAAGTCACATTTCTTTTTTTAAAAAACCCTGGAAGCTATGTTCAAAATAAGTAATTTTGACATTGTTAATCAAGCACTTAAAACATCCTGCATACATAGGTCCTGTGTAGCATTCTCTAATGATTTATATTAGTTCCTTTTTCCTATGGAATCCATGCCTCATTCATTACATAGCATAAAGTACAGTCAGGGAATGAAACAAGGATGTATAGGACAGGGGCCCAGCCTCTTTCTTAACATAAGATGGCAGGAAGTAGAGTGAAAAAAAAAATCAGGAAAGCAAGAAAACTGATCTGATGGAGAAGAATGATCTGACTTGGACACTTTAATGCCCCTGGTAAAATCAATTCTGTCCCTGCCTGTTTTATTAAATTTCTTTGTAATCTGGGCAAATGTAGTATTTTTTCCCCTGTATGTTCATTAAAAGTGCAATCTTTCATTGTGTTGTAAAATTTTGAGTATATTAAGAATAAATATTGTAAAAACTGTGAGTCCTCTGAACTATCAGGACATAGGCATCTTAAATTGAGTAAGTAATGCTAGTTACAGTAATGGCTCTATGCTTCAGTGGTTATAATACCATCACCTCACACCACAGGTGATGGATAAAATCTATAATGATCATTCATACGATATAGTGATAAATATCAAAAGCTTACAAAAAGTGGATAATTCTGTTCTAAGAGCAAGTTACAAGTGGTGTGGGTCTAAAAAAATGAAACAAAATATTAAGCAGTGGCTCATTCTGTGCTTATTCTGTAAGCATTGACCTTTTTGTACTAAGGCAGAAGTTTTGTGAGAAAAAGTATATTTAATAGACTATATAATACAATACATAATATACTATATCTATAACATAATACATATTTAATTAAAACTGAACAATAAAAATTTATAACAAATAAGCTAATTTTAAGTAGCACAGGGAAACTTGGTTCAGATAGTTTGATTTCAGTATAAGACCTGAACTGTTTCCATGAGATATACACTGAAACGTCAGTGAAGTCACTGAAAAAAAGCAATTATATAGATCTCATACAACAGCAACAACAAGAGGCATAGTTAAGACTGCATTGTGCAGTAGTGTCAGTCTTTCTTTAACTACCTTGGAATCTGTGATTTGAGTCTTTATCACAAGTGTAATTTATGAATTCACATGCAGCGTGTCTTATTCTGATAACTTAATCCATTTTACTGATTTTAGTTGTTTGAAGGCCACAGAAACAGTTTTGCTGGATTGTTTCTTAGAAAGTTTAAGCCAATACTTGTCTATAATTGTTCCCAACTACTTCCATAGCAAAACAACAAAAATTTAGTCTGTTTCTACTGAAATAAAAGAAATAGTAATTGCTGACCCTCCATGTCTTATTGCAGTACTACTTGCTGGTTTGTTTGGTTAATTTCAGACTGAAATTCAGAAGAAATAATGTGGTTGTGCTGATATACAGGGAAAAAAGGGAAGTAGGCCAGGGAAGAGTGGTCAGAATGTAGTTTGCCTTATTTATGGAGAAATTCTTTTGACTTCACAGTAATGTCTTATATTAATAAGGCAAGACTGAGTTCACAGGCAAAACAAATAATGATCAGCAAAAAATTTAAGACAAGTTCTCACTTGTTTCTTGAGTCAATTAGTATTGGACAGATGAATGCATTATAGTAGATAGAACACAGTGATTCAGCAATAAAGGTTATTTTTTTTTCCTCTTCTGCAATTGCAGAAAGAGATTGGGTTCCAAAATAACAACTCCTACCTGAAGAAGAGTCCCAAGCCAGCTTGTGACACCACTGTAGCATCAAGCAGGAGCTGGCAGTTTTATCCCTTGTTATATTTCCTTATTTTGTATGAACAAAATAATATAATGATATAACAAATAGTATAAATGCACTATAAATGATTTTTAAAAGGAAGCACTCTTTCTATGTAAGTAGAATATACTATTAATGTGTGTTGGTGTGTTGAAAAAGGAGATAAACACATTGGTTTTGTTTTCCTTATTAGAAAAGTTAGAAAAGTTCAGTAGAGGAATGAATCCTTAGGGACTCAGGCAGAGACACAACTTTTTGCTCTAGTAAATGACTTGTATGACTTCACCTCAATGAAATGACATATGTCAATAAGAAGAAAGTTCCTTTGAGGGTGTATTAATATACTATATCTTAAGCAGAATGTTGGTCTAAATGATTTTTACTTGATCAGACATTTTTAAAGATACTTCCTCTGAAAATTGGAGTATTGTGACCAGACCACTAACAAGAAATTATCCAGTAGATCCTGGCAAATATGATCTGTAATACATAATAAAAACCCATTGTTTGTGTTACAGTCCTTTCCATGAAAGTGCTGTAGGAATAGGGATTTGAGAAGGAAGAACTTCTGAGGTACGGTCCTTTGAAAACCACAATTCTATAACGATTCATTCATTCAGCTGTTACTGGTTTAATAGCACAGAGAATTTTAAATGTTCTTCAGTTCTCTCTTTTGAGTTAAAATATTTTAGCAACAACCCATCTTTTTCTTCATATGAATATCTTTCAAATGAACCATCTTGATAAAAGCAGAAACATAACCAGTGGGAAACTTTTCCTACTTGCCTTAACATTTAAATGCAAAGCCACACAGGAATCTTTCAATGGAGGAGTTGGTAAAATGAATAAACTCAACAACTGCTTCATCTGATGGCTTCTTTTTAAGTCAAACCCATTTGTGATTAACTAGAAGGATTTCCCAGGTCGGGCATGGAACTACTTATGGAAGAGAGATATAGAGACCAACTTCAGAATTGTCAACATTCAAAGTTATTCTGTATGCAGGGAAGTAACTACAGTCATCACTGAGACTCCATGGCCACATGAGCAGCATGTGGCTGATTTATCAGCTTGTCCCATGTCTGCTTTCCTTCGCTTTGCACAGCTTAATAGCATAATAGCAAAAGAATACCAATATGAAGTAGAAGAGACTCAAGCTTTTGTGCAGATGCAAAACAGCTCTCTGTTTCTTGTCTGAAAATTGGCTATTTCCAAAACTCTATGCATGCTTCAAGTTTCCCTTGAAACTTTCTTAAAATCCGATTTTAATTTTTTTTTTTTTTTAAATCTGATTTCTGATCAGAATCCAGCCAATGTTAGTTCTTCACAATATTGAGAATATACCTACCTCAAGCAGCAGGTGAGAGAAGAAGAGGTGAAGTTTGTTTTTTCCCTGTCATGTATCTCCAAGCAGTGCAAATAGAAGAAGGTCAGTTAACAATGTGATTTTTAGAAAGTTTTTTTAGAAGTTGAATTTTGTGCAGCAGGTTGAAAAAATCCATATTAGATCATAGTGACCAAAATGGAGAGGTAGATTTATGCAGAATATTTTGGGGATGTTTTATTTTGGTACCAGTGGGGATAACCTACTTGAGAACAGCTGTATCTTATCTAGTCCCTTGCATAGCCACCAAAAATTGTCTCAGGATGGATCACAAGTTTTTATAACATTCCAATGAGCAGATGCTACATACAGCCTGACCGACCCATTATATTTCTACGGAATTGCAAAATCAGTAATGGCTTCGTGCTGTTCACAAAGACATTTGAGAATGCAGAGGGCCCAATAGCATCTGCATCGTACCTCCTGTTTTGATTTCTCTCAAGGGCAAACTACAGTGAATAAAAGGTGACTACATTAAAGGAGGCAGGTAAAAATATTGGAATGTAAAACCTCAATTTTTAAAACTGTGCATCAGACTTACAAATATGTCATTCAGCTATAAAGTAAGGGACGAGAGAAGAAAGAGGAGAGGCAAAATGCATGACAAAACACAAAAAACTTATTAGATGATATAGAGAAAACTGCATTTAAGAGCAAAATGAATCCTTGTAAGAAGTTGCAGTCTAAAGCTGAAACTAATGAGAGTTTATTTATTTGAATTAGAAGCAGTTTATACTAGAATCAGACTTGGGAAAAAAAAAAAAAACAAAGAAAAAAAAGAAAAAAAAAAAAAAAAAAAAAGGAAAAAAAAAAGAAAGAAAAATCACCCAGCCATGCTCTGCTATATAGGGCAGACTAATTGTACCTTTGAAATGCCTGTTTCTGTCCTATGATTGAAAAAGATGCTTTGAAAGGTTAGGTCATATGCAGCCATCCCCTAATTATATAGATAATTAGGCAAGTTTTACTGTGGACTGCGTTAAGGCCTGACTTTCACCTAGATATGGCAGAGATTATTTGGAGTTTGGGTCTGATTCCAAAGGAAAAAATGCATGTATGACTATCTGATCCAGAATAACTGAGAGGAGCAACACATCAGGAGTTTTTATCAATGTTTGCTTTTCTTTCATGATATAACACAGACTTCACAGATCTTACACTCTAATTGGTGCCTTTATTGTACAAGTTATTTAGTTGTCTAGGTAGGTGTAAGAGTCGGTCAGAAAATCAGCATTGTCTCAACATTGTCATCAGGAACATGAACAGTACATTACCTGACAATGGCCTGTCTGGAGCGCAGCAGCCAATCCCAAGGACAGAATGTGCGGTACAAGGCTCCTGGAAGGTCCCTGGCTAGAGCCGTTAGAGATAACCGCATAGCTACTGTCAAAAAGGATGGATTGCAACTGTTGCCATAACATCGATGAAGAAATCATGAACTCTAGACGAACTTTGCTTCATTATAATACCAAAACACACCTCCTGGTCGAAGGCTACCCGCCTCCAAGACTTACCACGCCTCAGACACTGACCCTGCGCCTGCGTGATAGCCTCGCTCGAGAAGGGCGGAGATATGATAATTGTATTCTGAGAAGGGTGGAGACTCCTGAGGCAGAGGTGGAGCAAGGTGTGTTACTAAGCATAAAAGATGATTTCTGAACAATGGGAATTTGAAGCTTCCCCACCAAGGACCACGACGATCGACGACGCAGCATTAGCTGGACCCGGGACCGTTAGGACGTCTTGAGATCAGCGGTGGTAGCTATAACCTCTCTTTCTCCTCTCTCTAAACTTAACTTTACTTTTCTCCTTTCTCTCACCCATCTCTAACTATTGCGTGCCTCTTCACAGGCAATACAATAAAGTTTTACTGTGTGATTACTGCTATCCCCTTTGGTGTTGGTCACCTTAATTTTGCACTTTTGAGATCATAGCAAACGAACCATGACGAGTCCACCGAGTGGACCGTGACATTAAACTGGCGTCACGGACAGGATCCTGAGAGACAGAGGGGTGCAGGTTTTGTGTGGTTTGTAACAGGGGAAGAACGTTTCGTTCCAGCCGCACCTGGCCCTACACCTGAAAGGGTGAGAGGTGTCCAGAAAGCAAGGGGGGCGATTCGGGATTCCCGCACACCGCACACACCTCAGTGTATTTCACCCCAAACTCGAATTGAGGGCTCTGTCTATCAGGATCAAGTGAAGGATCTCTTAGTGCAAAAGGGGGAACTGTCCTCATTAGATGAGGTTGACTACTCGGGGAAGTTGAAGGGACAAGCAGAGAAAGTCTGCACCTGTGAGCAACTAAGTTTTGACTCCCCGAAGTGAGATTTTGGTCCCTTCAGCCACTCGGGGAAGAGGAGGGTGACGCAGCAGTTGTTGCGTGTGTGGTGTAACTAAGTTTGACCTCCCCGAAGTGAGTTTGGCCCTTTGCAACAAAAATGACTGAAAAGAATGGTTATCAAAACTCTCCATCAGTAAAAAATCTTGGCTCGTTTTATGCACTCTTGGCAAAGTATGGAGCTCGACCCTCCCCGCCTGGGGAAGAGTGGGCTCGAGACAATTGGGCAAATTTACAGAGTGTAACAGACCGAGTGATTTCTATACAGAATGAGGCTAGATCACGGTCAGGCAAAGGCAAAGCGATAATCTGTGCAGTTCTTGGAGCCAGCCTGGTCGCAGCAATTGAAGACCGCTACAAGCGGCGTAGCCAGGAAAAACAAATCATAGAATCCCTTGAAAATTTGGTACAACTTTTGCAGAAAACAACCTGCAACCTGGAAGAGCAGTTAGCAGAGAAAGAAAGAGTAATTTGCTTGTACAAACAGCAAGCAGAGGAAAAGGAGGAAGAAAATCACTGTCTAAAAGATGCCTTAAAAGAAGAACTTTCAAAGTCTGTTGAATCATTGAATGAGAGAGAAATGAAAATGGAAAAGATAGGTATTCGGCAAATAAGTCAGGTATACCCCCAAAAGGAGCTAGAGGAAGCAAGGAAACACTTCAGGGAAAACCCCCAAGTGAGGCCTTTGATTAAAGCAGAATATACTTATATAAATGATGAGGATAATGACCCACATATTACAACTAAAGAGATACCATACACTCCCACTGAATTGGCCAAAATGAAAAGAGAATATGGGCGCCTTCCCAAAGAATCCGAAACAGTATGTGTGGCGTGTATCTTTAACTGGAGGGGACCAAATTCAGTTAAGTGAAAGGGAAGCTAGTGGTTACTGGGGCCACGGCGTCTTTTTAACAACAGGGGATAGACGTGCCCCATGGTCCCTAACCCAGCGGGCTGCCTATTGGGCCGGAGGGCTGAACCCCTTAGACAGGGGGGATCCCCTAGCAATCACAGGCACAGTTGATCAATTGCTAGAAAGTGTGCACAAAACAGCTTGCCTGCAAATGATACATGAAAGGAAGTTAGTTCCCGGATGTGAATCCCCAATGATGTTGCCGGTGAATCCTGAAATCATGACTCCTTTGATAAGGGGACTCCCAGAATCACTCAAATCTACCGGGATTGTTCTCCAAAGGACCATAGCGTCTTTAGACCCTGTAAAAAAGTTGGAGAGCTTTATTAAAGGCAACAGAGATGAAAGTAATGTTGGCACAGATTCACCTTTTAATCATAGCTCGGCTTCTTCCCACTCAAAACATAAAAGGATGTGGACATGGGGAGATGTAGCACAGGAATTGATAGATTATAGCAGAAAATACGGTCCTGTGAGAACTTTGGAGGAGAAACCTAAAGGAATCCGTCAAGCAGGAGCTAAAGATCTACCCCTATCTGTTAGTAAAACTGTAACCGCTCTCACTGACTCCGCCAGTGCTGCTGACTACTCCTACTCTAAAACTGGGGGAGGAGGAAGACAGCCCCTGACTCGACAGCAATGGTGGGCTTTGGGAATTAAAAAGGGAGTTCCCAGAGATGTAATGGATGGTTTACCCCTTAATAAACTGAGTAAACTGATATCAAAGTGGTATGGTCCGAAACAACACCCACAGCACTTAAGGTCAAATAGAGAAATCTCCCCTGTCATGCCCACAGCCCCCCCCGCGGATAGCCATAATTGTAGAGAGAGAGAAATAGACACTTTTAAAGTATGGGTAATTTCAATCTGAAGTAAATGAATTGTGCCCTGAATATTTTATTATCTCTTTCTACTTTTCTACATCTGTGAAGGGAACCTATCGTGTGTCTCATATATACAAATCTTTGCTGTAGAAGCCTTCAGCTACGTTCAGTGAACCTTACACAGTTTGAAAAAGTAAGGTATTAAAGATGGAAGTAAGAGTGACCTGGGCTAGATGTTAGAAAGAAAGAATCATGATTCTTCAGGAAAAAACAACATGGTATTTCTGTCACTTACCTGTTTTAATTTTGAATAATTGTTTAAAGAAGATGTGTTGGAAGTGATATTTTAGGAATGATAAGCGAATGGATTTCTGTGTTGTGAAGGAGGCCAAAACCAATTTCTAAAACTTACACAAATGTCATTTCAGTCCAGAAAACCAAAACTTGGAGCATATTGAAATGCTTCACAGGTCTGTGATAGCTTTGGGGATGTGAGAGAAAAGTGAATATTGCACTCAGAAAAAGAGTGAGCTTAAGAGGTACTTGAGAAGGGGCCAACTAATATTGTAGCAGTGATCAGTAGGATCACTTGCTTTCTTATCTAATGTGGTTATTTCCTGAATAAACATAAAAGGGAAAAAGAGCAAAAGGAAAATAACTTAGCTGTTTACTTATGTTTTCTTATGACATTGCCAGGGCAGTCTAGCTTTGTTCAAAGCCAAGTATTTTTGATGAAAGGCATTTTCTAGGGGGTGACAAATGTACTTGGTACTAAAATCTGAAGCTAAACTCCAAACAAGCATATATTACATACGCATAGTATCTTATTTTTTTTAATATACCGGTTCCAAATTCAAATGAGTCTTTCATGTCACAGTCCTCTGCCCCTAGGGGAATACCTCTGAACTGCTTTGATTACTGTTAAGACTCTGGTGGAATAAAACCACTAGGCCAATTTCAGTAGGCTCATATCCTGCATGTATTTGGACATCACTTTTTTTGCTGAATATTTCAGAACATTTTCAGAGTAAGACACTATGGCTGGGTTTCTACATGGAATCCACTTTTGTCTCTTCTGTGATCCTTACCATCTTTTCCAGAGGCATTCTCTGGAGAAGGCTGAATCCCTGCAGTTAGAGTAGATAATTCATTACTGTTTTCTCAAATGCCATCACAGAGAATGTTTCCATATGTGCTCTTTCTCTGGTACCTTCATTCTTTTTCCTTCCTAAGTGACTACGGGTTTGCACTACTGTTTTCTTTTTGGTCTGCAGAGGGGAAAAAAATCCCATATCAATGATGATGGTTTCTCTTCCAGGGCACTTGGCAGAAGTGCACTGTGTGTGGGATGTTTCCTTTATCATTTGAGCTTCCTTCTCAGTCTTTCCAGTACAGTTTACAATGGTTTCCTGTCAAAAACTGAATAGAAAGAGAAGGAATTGTATAAAAAATTCAGTTCATCTAGGCTGATTGCTTTAACGTTGAAGAATATGCAAAGGGAAAAAAAAAAAAGGAAACAGTGACCTAATGTTTGAGGTCTGCTAGTTCACCTGTAGCAGCTGCCATTAGATTTAAGACTTTACTGAACATGTGATTCCCTTTTGACCAACCTGTCCTTACACAGTCCCTGGATGGTCTCAATACTGTGAAAATTTGTTTAAGCTTTAGCATTTCTTTTTTTTTTTTTTTTTTAAATTCACGCTCTGATTTTATCCACAATTTGATAAATGTGACCAGCTACATCCCAAAACATGAAGATATAACATTTTGGATGATATAGCTATAAATGTTTTTTGGACCAGTTAAAGCTAAAGAAGGAAGGTAAATTTCCCATCCTTACATGCAGTAATTTTGCTGACCACCTTTCACTCTATGGGCCATCCACAGATGAGGCCTTGTTAATGATTCTTTCATTTTTTCACATGCAGCTATTAGAGTTGCATTCTAAACTGTTCTTTATTTACATGTCACTGTCTTCAAGGTGAAGGCAGCTCTAGGCACAGGCAAAATAAACACTTGTCTAGGATAACATACTACTGAGAGGCAAAACACCACACCCCTGCAGACTACCTATGCTTGCATTCTGGAGAAGCAGCTGTTAGTCTGGAGAGTGATGGACCAGTGGGTACTAGAGTAGGGACAAGGTGGTATCAATTGCAATTACCTGCTGCTGCCCCTTCCTCCTTTTACTTGTCTTCCCACCCCATCTTTGCTCCTTGTCACTCCCCTTACAGTCTACCCCTAGCTTCTCATTTGGTGGAAAGAGAAAATCATCTTTGTCTACGCATCTGAGTAGCCTTGAGCTGTCTCTGTTCGTGACTGTAAGTCTCATTGATTTTGTTTTTAATTGTTTTTCTCTAAGGTTTTGGAGCATGCTTGTTTTCAGATCAGGCTTTGTTCAGCTTCAGTTGCTGCAATGAAGTTGCTGGGGGAATGAGAACAAAATCTGACTCAGAGCAACTTTCTTACTTCTTTGCTAACTAAGAAACTGGTGTTGGAGTCTGTATGTAATTTCATTTCCATATTCCATAGTGTCTGCACATCTTTTTTGTTCGCAGCTGAAATAGATGAACTAAATTTCAATATTCAGTGAAGTAAGGTTTTATCACATTTTAAAGAATGTAGTTACCTTCTATTTTGTTCAGAGACTTCTCTGTCATCTAACCTCTCCATGTCCAGGTGTTCTGTGCTCTGCTATAATATTGGTAAAGTGGACTGAGATCCATTTGGAAATCCAATTGTATGTTAGTATTTACTGCTGGCTTAACAAAATGTTAAAGAAAGAAAATACAGCAATAATAAATCAACAAAGTTTTCAACAGAGAAAAAATTGTACTGTTTAACAAAAACTGGTTAAAAGTACATATTTTCTGATCTTAACAGAAGATTTCACAGATTTACTGCTGGCAGAAAATTATATGTATTGTTCAAAAACCAGGTTTTTGGAGCTACACTTTTCTTACAGAATTATTTGCCCCATCCAAATACAAACATTGTGCATTATGTTAAGTTGGAAACCTCTCAGAACTGTAAGTGGAGAAGAATCTTCATGCATATAGTAAATATTATTTTACAGTCATTAATTATAGCCATGAAGGGTATCTTACAATAGAATAATAAAATCCAGAGTGTCTTTGTTGATAATAAATGGCCAAATTTCCCATAGAATTCAAAGAAAAAATGGCAAAATCACTGGGCAATGAGAACAGGATTTTATGGAAATAGGAGTAATGTTTCACTATATCACACTGAACGTGTTTGTACTTAGTAAAACAGGAAAAGTTTCTTTTCCAATTGTAGGAAATTTTCAAGACTTCAGAATGTTTTGTAGTCTGAATAAGAAATAATGACTACAATTTTGACTTTCCATAAATGTAGCTCAAATGAAAAAAATGAAACAGTTTCTGTAAAATATTTAAACAGCCTGAACTCACCTCACATTCATGAAAATTTTTTTCCAATGACAAAAAATCCCCTAGTATACATACAGATTTGCTTAAAAGATATAAAAAGAACGTTTTTCAAATTTTTCTTTTTAAATTTAAGTCAAGAAATTAATGGAAACAGACTTTCTTCAGAAGAAATTTTATTAGGAATAAAGCATTTCTACCATAAGGAGAAGCTGCTAACAGCAGGAACAGCCACATAATGCTTGCCAGGATCTCTGTTGTGATTGTAATTAACATCCCTATTGGCAGATGCACAGAAATCCTTGTACTTGTGCTTATCTATCTTAGGATTTTAGTGTTTTTTCTGTGTGGCATGTTGGGGAGGGTTGCTATTGTGGGTTTGAAGAACGAGAGCAAGAGGGACTGGGAGATGAGAAATATCCTAAGTAGTATTTGATTCCTATTGCTCTGCTCAGGAAAATGAATGTCCCAGTGCCCAAATAATTTCCGGTTAATTTTCCAATACTGACATTTATTTTTAGTTCATATAAAAAAACACAAGGCAATTTTTAGTATCATATTCCAAATAAACACTCTTATAAGCATAATAGTCTTGATCACAGGGCAAATCTGAAAGAAATGTTCCTGTGGTCAGAATAGCTGGAGAAGCAGTCTGTATTTCCCCAAAGGCTCATACAATTATCACTATGGGCTCCCCCAGAATTTTTTTTTCAATGCTTTGGTATTAGTGTCCTTTAGACTTCTGCTGCATTTGCCTCTTTTCAGAATAAGAAATGCATTAAAGTCCTACAGCCAAAGTGTATGACTTGGTATCTTAAATCTTCTAAAACAAAAGGTTTTTCACCTGGTAGCAAGCTTTCATGCAAGGCTCATTTTACATACCTCTTGCATGTTGTAGACATACTGCTGTGGAATTGCTAGGTGAAAATTTCACAGAAGAATTCCACAATAAATCAGTGTCACATATCATAGAATTATAGAATCATTTAGGTTGGAAAAGACCCATAAGATCATCAAGTCCAACTGTAAACCTAACACTGCCAAGTACACCACTAAACCATGTCCCTAAGCCCCACATCTACACATCTTTTAAATACCTCCAGGGATGGTGACTCAACCACTTCTCTGGGCAGCCTGTTCCAATGCTTGACAATCCTTTCAGTGAAGAATTTTTATCTAATATCCAATCTAAACCTCCCCTGGCAAAACTTGAGGTTGTTTCCTCTTGTTCTATCACTTGATACTTGGGAGAAGAGACCGACCCCCACCTCACTACAACCTCCTTTCAGGTAGTTGTAGAGAGCAATAAGGTCTCCCCTCAGCCTCCTCTTCTCCAGGCTAAACAGCCCCAGTTCCCTCAGCCACTCCTCATAAGACTTGTCCTCTAGACCCTTCACCAACTTGGTTGCCCTTCTTTGGACACACTCCAGCACCTCAATGTCTTTCCTGTAGTGAGGGGCCCAAAACTGAACACAGTATTTGAGGTGCGGCCTTAACAGTGCTGAGTACAGGCTGACGATCGCCTCCCTGTTCCTGCTGGCCACACTATTTCTGATAGAGGCCAGGATGCTATTGGCCTTCTTGGCCACCTGGGCACACTGCTGGCTCATATTCAGCCGGCTGTCAACAAGCACCCCCAGGTCCTTCTCTACTTAGCAGTTTTCCAGCCACTCTTCCCCAAGCCTGTAGTGCTGCATGGGGTTGTTGTGACCCAAGTGCAGGACCTGCCGCTCAGCCTTGTTGGACCTCATACAATTGGCCTTGGCCCAGCGATCCAGCCTGTCCATCCAGATCCCTCAGTAGAGCCTTCCTACACTCAAGCACATCAACACTCCCGCACAACTTGGTGTCATCTGCAGACTTGCTGAGGGTGCACTCAATCCCCTCTTCAGATCATTGATAAAGATATTAAACAGAACTGGCCCCAATACTGAGCCCTGGGAAACACCACTTGTGACTGGCTGCCAACTGGATTTATCTCCATTCATCGCCACTCTTTGGGCCCAGCCATCCAGCCTATTTTTTTACCCAGGAAAGTATAGGCCCATCCAAGTCATGAGCAGCCAGTTTCTCCAGGAGAATGCTGTGGGAAATGGTGTCAAAAACTTTACTAAAGTCTAGGTAGACAACATCCACAGCCTCATCCACTAAGTGGGTCACCTTCTTATAGAAGGAGGTCATGTTAGTCAAGCAGGACCTGCCTTTCATAAACCCATGTGGACTGGGCCCAGTTGCCTAGTTGTCCTGTATGTGCCATGTGGTGGCACTCAAGATGATCTGCTCCATAACCCTCCCCAGCACCAAGGTCAGACTGGCAGGCCTGTAGCTCCCCAGATCCTCCTTCCAGCCCTTAGTGTAGATGGGTGTCACACGTGCTAACTTCCAGTCAACTGGGACGTCCCCAGTTAGCCAGGGCTGCTGATAAATGGTTGAAAGTGGCTTGGTGAGCACTTCTGCCAGCTGCCTCAGTACCCTTGGGTGGATCCCATCCACCACCATAGACTTGGGTGTGTAGCAGGTCGCTAACCATTTCCCCTTGGATTATGGGGGCTTCATTCTGCTCCCTGTCCCTGTCTTCCAGCTCAGGGGGCTGGGTACCCCGAGAACAACTGGACTTACTATTAAAGACTGAGGCAAAGGTGGCATTAAGTACCTCAGCCTTTTCCTCATCCTTTGTCACTATGTTTCCCCCCACATCCAATAAAGGATGGAGATTCTCCTTAGCCCTCCTTCTGTTGCTGATGTATTTACAGAAACCTTTTTTATTGTCTTTTACGGCAGTAGCCAGATTAAGTTCTAGTTGGGCTTTGGCCCTTCTAATTTTCTCCCTGCATAACCTCACGACATCCTTCTAATCCTCCTGAGTTGTGGGCCCCTTCTTCCAAAGGTCATAAAACGCTCTTTTTTCCCCTGAGTGCCAGCCAAAGGTCTCTGTTCAGCCAGGCTGGTCGTCTTCCCTGCTGGCTCATCTTTTGACACATGGGGACGGTCTGCTCCTGCACCTTTAAGATTTTCTTCTTGAAGAATGTCCAGCCTTCCTGGACTCCTTTGCCCTTCAGGACTTCATATATGCTATAATACAGTCCCTTTGATGCTTTCAAAACTGATAACGTGCACATCCAAGGTGGGCCTTTATTTTATGTTTTATCTCGTTGCTATATAATACTTTTTGTAAAATTATTTTATGTTGGATAATACCATGAAAAAAGCTATATAGACATAAATATATACACGCATTCTGCTACATTTTAAAACCAGATTATTGAATCAAAATAAACTTGGAATCTCTTATTCTTTGGCGTTGGCACCAGCTTTAAATTCTGTAAAATAAATCAGAATCTGGCAACTTGTCTAAACCACAGAAGTATAATTGAATACTAATGTTAGTTATTTTTCTGCTGTGAATATATTCACAGATATTATATGTAGTTATATATATACGTATATGCTCAGAACTATATATACTTTTGTAACTGGACAACAATGTTATAAAGTAATTTAATTTTTCATTTCTCATCTTCAAAAGAAGAATAGTATGTTGTTGACTTTTCTGTCTTACCATGAAAGACATGATGGAAATATTGCAATTATAAAGGCAATTTGGCAAAGAAAATATCTAAAAAAGCAGATGGAATCCTAGGCTATATCATTCAAGCTATTTCCAGTAGGCAAATGTGATTGAATTGTGATTGTGCAAGCTTCAGTTGGAATATCTATTCTTTTGAGCAAAACAATAATGACATCAATTGCAAGGGAAGTTACTATATTATCAGCATTGGAAAACTTCTCAAAGGAAAAGAAACTGAAAAAAACTTTGGCTCATCTAGCCTACCCGAATGAATGTTCTCTCCAACCATGAAGGAAAGCAGAAATTCTAAACAGTAATATTGATTAGTATTAATATTATCCTAAAACTGGAAAAAAAGTAAGTGTGCTAGACTGAAAGTTAGAAAAAAGGGTTCTAACCACTATAACAGTACAACTTCACCCTATCAGTCCAACAACAGGAGGAAATTGTAGAACTCTGCAGTACTTTTAGCTTCATGAATGTAGGTACATTTATATAATGTGGATTTCTGTCATAATAGATATCTATGAACAGCAATGCAGGAGGCCAATTGAATTCTATGCTATGTTCCAAATGTAAAGCTACAAAAAAGTGTATCAATTATTGCCTGTTACAGCCCATCAGCTATAGGTTCATAAAAATATGTCTCAGAAGAGACATGCTGTAGTTTGGAATGACAAGTTTTTACTGCAGTCTTGAGCAGTGGGAGTTCATTTCACACTATTTGAAAGAAATTAGAGAAATTTGGAGAAGAAGAAAAGGTATTGATCCAGGATAAAAAACTGTTAAAATCTGTTTCTGTGGTGTAGAATTAACAGTATGTAGTATAAGAGATTCTCTAGTGTTTCTCAAAATGAGCTGTACCATTCTGTTCTAGTTTAGGTTTTATATAAAATGATTTTTATGTACTTTTTAAAATACATTAAGCAAATTATCATGCATCAATCTTCTCTCACCCTTTCGTCAAAAGGAAAATATTCTTAAAATGTATTATTTTTTCAGTTCAAATTTCTGTTTTATGTCCACTTTCTTATGTATTTTTACTACTGAGTACTTAGATCTTCACAATCTTCAGTCAAGAACAGATAAAGTGTTATCGCCCACTTCAGTAATTTTATTCTTTAACTCTTCCATTGTGTGTGAAGAGGGAATCTATCAACCACAGCCTGTGTCTAGAAGTGAGTTTTTTGCAGAGTGAACACTCCGACATTTTTTGCATGAAAATTGAAGAGACTTAACCATCTATCACAACATGACTGTCTCTCTTATTTACTGGAAGATACAGAACTGACAAAGGAGAAAAATGAATATCAATCAGAAACTGAGGAATACTTCTAAATGTCAGTATTAAACATTTGTTTTCTCTCTGGATTTAGGAACTGACTAAACAGTTTGGCATATCCCAAGAAAGCAGTGAGGAGATGATCAAAGCACACACTACCTTCTATGGAATTTGGAGAATTGTAAAGTTTCTAAATGGACTTTTCATTTTCAGGTTTTTTTAAAGCTTGAAAATTAAAGAAAGTATTGAAGTTTGGGTCAAACAAAACATTTTGTTCATTAGTGATAAACAGTTGTTCATTGTAAAAAGGAATGCTCTGTGTGTCAAAAAGAGTAGCATTTTTTCTTAAGCAAATTTATACAGTAATTTATACAGTAAACCAATAATTTTTGGGTATACTGAACAAAAATAAGAGTTGTTTATTTACATATGCCAAACCAAAAACAACATAGCAAGACACACTTACTAGTTATTCACAACAGATTTTTATACTATAAGAACATATTGTACCCTGTGCTTCTGTGTTGCATTGAACTACATTAATAGCAAATTATGTTCAACTGCACAACAGAAACCAGTTAATAGGCAGATTTTATGCTGATGATACAAACTTCAGAGGTGAAATTTGATTGTTTTGCACCTCACTTTCTTCCAGAAACTTGAGTTAAATTTATGTTTCCAGCCTTCCCCTGCTCCCCATATAGCTGAATGTGCTATTTATCTATAATGTACTTGGTGGAGACACTGAAGAGAAGCAAGGCTGTCGCTAGTTTGGATATCCTGCTAGTTCATCTGATGCAGCAGTACAGCTTTTGACAAGAACTATGCTATCCGTACATTATACAGTAACCAAAAGGTAAGAGCTCTTATGTCTTAACAGTAGTTTCAGCTTTTATAAATCTGAGTGATTTTCTCGGTTAGGAATAGGATGTATCTCGTGATCAGTTCTGACAATGAACAGGGACATGACAACAGGCTTTTTTCCTTGTGCTGGAAAGGTGAATTATGTACTTTTCTAGAACTAAAGCTTATACAACTGGGATTTCTTTTTCTTATTCCCTCCTGCTTATCTTATTACATTCTGTTTCTGCTCTTTCAGCAGCTATGCGTATCTGGTTTTGTTAAATTTGGTAAAGGTGGTAATATCACCTTTGAGTGTGATCTAGGGTATGCTGAGAATGAAATACTATAGGTTAAACAACAACAATTTAGAATATGGCCCACTAATTTATGCATATATCCAAACTAACCACAGCATGTATTGCCATTTCCTTAGTTAAAAAAGTAGGGGGCATAAAATACATTTATCACTCCATGAGAAAGTTTAGGAGATGTAGTACACTGAGTCAGGGGAAACACATCGTTATTAGTGACACCAGGTAAAGAATACCTGCTCAGAGAATATTAGAAAAAGCTAAGCTAAATAGACGGAAGTAATTTTCCCCTTTTAAACAATTGCCAGATGTGCACAGCATGAGTACTGCATCTGGTTTTGGGCGCCCCAGTAAAATATAGACGTTCTCCTACGAAGAAAGGCTGAGATAGTTGGGGTTGTGTAGCCTGGAGAAAAGGCGGCTCTGGGGAAACTTCACTGTGGCCTTTTCAGTACTTAAATGGGGCTTATATGAAAGGCAGAAAGACTTTTTTTACCAGGGCCTGTAGTGACAGGACAAGTGGTGATGGTTTCAAACTGAAAGAGGGGAGATTTAGACTGGACATAAGGAAGAAGTTCTTCACTGTGAGGGTGGTGAGGCACTGGCACACGTTGCCCAGAGAGGCTGTGGATGCCCCATCCCTGGCAGTGTTCAGGCCAGGTTGGATGGGGCTTTGAGCAACCTGGTGTAGTGGAAGGTGTCCCTGCCCATGGCAGGGGGGTTGGACTAGATGATCTTTAAGGTCCCTTCCAACCCAAACCATCCCATGATTCTGTGATTCTGTGATAAATGGGAGCAAGTTCAGCACAAGGCCACAGTGATGTTTGGGGGCTGAATCACTTGCCCTGTGAGGAGAGGCTGAGGAAGTTGAGCTTGTTCAGCTTGGAGTAGAGACGGCTTCTGGTGGACCGAACAGCAGCCCACCAGAACCTATGGGAAGGTTTTCAGGAAGTTGGAGTCAGTATCTTCACAGTGAGGCATGGCAGAAGGATGAGAGAAAATAGACATAAATTGAAATAAGAGAGCCTCAGACTGCTATAAGGAGAAACTTCTTCGTGATGAGGGCAGTCAGGCAGTGCAACAGGCTGTCCAGAGAGGTGGTGTAGTCTCTCCATTCTTGGAGGTTTTCAAGATCTGAATCAAACCCTGAGAAATCTGGTCTGATCTCATCGTTGACCCTACTTTGAATAGGAGGTTGGACTGGAAATCTTCTGATTTCTCTTCCAACGTGAATTGTCCTATGATCCCATGAATAAATACATTTTTGTCCAGGAGCAGAAGGCAATGTCATCTCTAATAGTCCATCTTTCCTTTTTCACAGTCTCAGACTGATTCCTAAGTCCTGTTGCCTGAACAGATTAATTTTCCTTTACTGCATACAGTTTCATACTACTAGAGAAGTAAAATTCTTGTCTTCTGTTTGTTCTTTGAAGATATTAGTTAAGTGAGAGCCAGGTTATCAAATGCTCTGAGGAAAAGAACTAAGATCTTAATCTATATTGAATATTTGTGAAGCCAGTCCAAACAACGGAAGACAAATTAAATATTTCAGTAATCATATGTGTTCACAAGAAGATATGCCTCAGTAGTCCCTTCTAACTGGATTTTTCCCATTCTAAGTACTTCATGCCCAAGCATACTTCATCAGTGCAGTCTCACTAGAAAATGAAAAATATATTAATAGAACTGACTATTAATAGTGATTGCTTTTAGTAAAAGTTTACTGACATCAAATAAAGGAAATTCCTAATTGGACTGAATCAACCACTTTTGGATGTGTACTTTGCTGTGTACTCAGCATTTATAATTAATGAGAAGAATGTTCTCAAGGATACCTACTCACTTTGAATAAATATAGGATCAATTCCATTATTATTAGATCAAGAAATAAAGAATTTATCCTCTAAAGAATTTATGGTCTAAAGAATGTAGGCAACTTATCTTAGAAAAAAATGTAATGGTGAGTTTCTTCAAACATATGGAGTAGAAACAGAGTAGGTTAGAAAAGAACGAGATCTGCTGTTTTGTGTTTGTTTTTTTAAAAAAAGTTGATTCCCTGAATCTGCAAGATCCAACAGATCAACAGGAAGCTGGTGTCAATAACTTATTCAGAGAAGCAGATACAAATATAGTATATGCTGAACTGTGTATTTTTGCTTAAGTTACTCTGTAAAATAATTATTTTAGACTTCAAGTAATTTATCTTAGAATATTAATATGAACATTGTTACAGTGTTATCATGCTGAGAATTTTGACTATATAGTAATTTAATTGCATCTGTTGAAGAACATAGCAGTAGAAAAAGAGTATTCAGTCAGTTTAAATCTGAAAAGAGAATGTCTTTCTGAACATCAAATAAAATCAGGTAGATAAAAATTATTTTAAATAACAACAGCAAAACAAAAAAAAAAAGATAAAAACAAATATGAAGGTCTCAGGAATAAATAAACCCACAACAAAATAGCAGCTTTAGGAGAACACATTCAGTGCTGGCATACACTTGACTGAACATTCCTATAAAGGGGTTGTATAGATGGGTTGTTTTGTCATTGCTGTGAGAATAGTCAAAATTAAACAAAGGCTGTTGTTATCATCATTAGAATCACTGGACTATAGAACTGGGTCAGATTATCTGAGGGCAAGATTTAATGGAAATTCTGATGTTAATTTAAATAAATCAGTTTTTTAAAAGCCTTAGTAAGTTTGGTCAAGCATACATTTGTTTGTGGTCAAGCGTATTTATGTATGTGGGATGAAATATAGGAAGAAAAAAATATTCTAATTTAGCTGACAATAGGAGAGGATTAATATTACAAAATCAAAAAGAGAGCTCAGAAACGGTTCCAGTATACTGTTTGAAATGATCCTAAACAACTTCTGGTCAAAAGTAGCTAAAGCAAATCAATTCTGAGAAGAAATGAAGTGTCTTGTCAAAATTGGCAAAGATGAATCTACTGTATTTCTAGTGAAATACTGGAAATATCTGAGTCAGCTGGTAGCAAAGTAATTTGGGCAATGCCCTTTCTGTGTCTCCTCACCTGTCCTTTTTTCCCCTTCTCTCATGTAAAGTAAGGTAGCTGTGAAACTGTAAACTTCAGGGAGGCTGCTCAGGCCAAGCCAGGAGTGCTGTCAGGTTTTTCACTGCTTTAGTAACACAGCTCCTGTAATCAGGTCTAGCTAGTGCAGAATACTTCTGTATGAGCTGCAATTACACTTTGCACTGGCATCGTACCCTAATACTGAACAGATTAGCCAAGTTGTTAAACAAGTTGCACTTGAGATTTGCACAGCCTATCCTTCATGGCAAGATCACTCTGTGATGATAGAACTGAAATTCAAGTTACATCTTAAAACACTGATGTCTAGGTGTTCACAGATAGGTGTCTGTATGGCAGCCAAGTGAGCCATTAGAGTCAATACACCAACACAGCCAATGGAGTCAAAAGAGGTATTCAGCTGACCAGATGTAGGTGTCATCCATAGATACCTGCATGGAGTAGAGTAATATTTTGGAAACTTAGTCTACCAGCTTCCATTAAGCCCAGTCCTGATAGTATCAACATGAATATAAACCAGCTAGATGTCCTAGCCACAAAGGATGGAAAATTATCCTGAGACCATAAGGTCCAGACCCATCCTATTTTAGGCAACCCTATCACATGATCCTGTTCATAACCTGCAAAGACTATCTGTCTGGTTTGACCCCTTCGCATACTGTTCCTGTTAGTTCTTGTAGAACCATGAGTTTCACTTGTCTGTAGATGCATTTTCATGGTCCATAGAGACAAAAATGCCTGTGAGAAATGAATATTGGAAAAGGCAAAGTCAGATATTCTGAATTCCAAATGGGGCTCATGTTTATCATCGAGTACAAATGTTCTACATTATCAAGAAAGACTCTGAGCATTAGAAAAACTATAATGTGGCATAAAACGTTCTTCAAAGAGCCATGGCTATGCATTGCATCTCAAGGGGAACATAAATATTACTGCCTGACACTAAGGGACCAGAAAGTAGGATGCATAATTTTACTTTAACCAAGTTGACTGAATTTGTGAGTTATAACTTCAGTTTTATATTTAATTAGACAACCAAATATACTATCTTTTTTCAATGTTAGTAATAACAGCCAATGTTAAAATAGTTGTTACTTTTTGAGTGTTTAAAGAAACCTGCATTTTTCAGAAAGGGACTTATTTCATAACACCTTTTGTAGTTGTTTAATAGGTGTAACATTGCTCTAGGCCTTTTGCTTTTCTTTAATACTTTAAAATAAATACAAGTTAAAAATCACTCTGGATTTATACTAACTTTGACTGAAATTTTGCATTTTGAGGGGCACAGAATCTATTCTGACTTGACTGTGGCTCATTAACAAATTCCAGACTGTAATTCCTAGTTAGCTGATTTGATAGGACTCAATTATATTTTAGTTAAATTATTTTGAAAAGAAACTCTGTTTAGCATCAGCTCTGAAGAAAAGTTCCTTAGGTTCACAAAGCTGTAAAAAAATACAAGCTAGCAAGTTAAATCCCATTATATCTAAATCATAAGGGTTTATTTGTTTAAAAAGCTTCCTGGGATTATAAATTCAAAGGAAGTCTATACATTTAAATTAAGAACACTGAAATAGGATCATCACTTGAAGGCAATAACTGAGTGGGAAAATAAACACGACAAATTCCGGTATTGATAAGCAGATGGAAGAGCAGGTGTAGATATAGTTAAATAATTAGACAATTTAAGTCCCTGAAATCCAGTCTCATTTCTTTCTGTATGCTAAAGGCAGCTGGAGAACAGTATAAGTTTTTTTTCAGTGCATAGTTTGATTTTACTTCCTCACTTTGCTTTCTCGGCTTACTGTTTTATAGAAATATAGCCAGTCATTAACAACATGAAGTATGCTTTATAAGTGGTTTTCTTGCAAAATGGACATTTCTAAAAGAATTACAGATGGGAAAGTATACCTAATGGGATTTCTTCTTCATTATAAAATTATCCCAATCTAAGCATTTTGCAATCACATCATTATGATTGTAAAACATACAGAAAAATCAAGTATAGCTATTATGATAGCAATCTTCACTAACATTTGCTCCTTCAGACCAAAATTGATGGATTACATCTCTGTATAAGAAACACCATTATGGGAAGATTTACTGAAGTAAATTATTAGACAGGAATTCTCCTCATTACCTGTCAATTTGGTGAATAATATGTTCAGTGGAGGTAGCTGCTCACAGAGACTCTATAACGTCAGAGCTCCTGTTAAATTTAACATTTCAGGTTTGGTAGTAACAGAAGCTTCTGGAGGTGAGTAAAGGTATCACAGTGCCAACTCTTCCTCAACCTGCTCTTTGTCCTACAGGTTTATATTATACCCATGCAATTCCAGGACTCTACAGCTACTATGATCAGTCCTGTAGAAAACAATATCAAGCATGTTGGCACTCAAATATATCTATCAGTCTCTACTGTCTTTACTGCTATATGTAGTTTTCTACCTTCTTGCTTTGTCTTCTGTCCCTAGCAGTGCTGGGATATCCAGTCCTTGATGAGGTGAGACAAAATGAAATGCTTTCTTTTTCTCCTTGGCTGCCCAACATGAACCCCTGTAGTGGCAAGGAGGATCACACCACTGTGCTGAAACACAGGGGGCTGTAAAATAATGCTATGGGAGTGCTAGCATTTTCCCAGAAATTATGCCTAACTAGTTAGCAGCATGCTAACAGGAATGCTGCTTCTTGACATAGCTGGCCAGATGTAGGATGGAGCAAGTTAATGCTACATATAAGCCTGTGTTCAGCAGGTAGGAGGTATCCCTGCAACAATGCAGTTAACCTTTTTATGTTCTAATGTTTTCCTCTCACGGGTGATATTCTTTTCCAAGCCTTTTCAATAAAATGCAATCTGGTAAAGTCTGATTACGTGTAGCTTTTCATAGTCTGAATTTACATTAACATAATGCCTGGACAAACACAATGCTCCTTGGAAAAGAGAAGTTGTAATACCACTCACCTACTGAGGGTAGCCGGAAAGAGGTTTGAATCTTACAGAAGCTTAGAAACTCTTATGCTCACTTAGTCTTATATGTCAGATTTATCTAGCTGCCATGAAGTAGTTGTGTATCTCAATAACAAGTTTCTGAATCAAATGCATGATGGAGAGGATCTGGTCTGCCATACCTACAGAGGAGGTGTGCAATGCAAATGATCATTCATGGTTTTTATTAGGGACGCTCCCAGCTCTGCTCGCTGAGGTACAGTACAGATGTCCTCTCAGTTCTTGATTCATTCCCAGAATGTAACTCATTAAACAGGGAGATGGGTCATAAAGATAGTCATCCAAGACCTGCAAGGGATGTGCTGTTGCACCTACTGCCTTCTCTCCAGAACAGTAGCTGGTCCTTCTCACCAGCATTTAGAGCAGAGAGAAAGGGTAGTATAATGATTATGATCCTTACTAGTTTCTTTGAATAACTCCAATTGTCCCCTTTGTCGTAGACTTTTGTGTGGGAGCAGCAAATCACTTTATATCACTCAGTTTTCTAGCTAAAAATCTGTATATAATAAAATTTGCTCAACAACCAACCAGTAGTGTTTAAATACATGTGTTAAAATGGTGAGGAACTCCAGTGTTGTGATGATGGAAGACCATAAAATAGTCAAAGTAGTTGCTTTGTTTTATCACAATCTGTCTGCGTTGTCATTCTGTCCCCACACTGACTGTGGAAGTCAAGTTCTCTGTTGATGTCAGTTTGGTCTGATCAAGTCTAGAGCATTTATAAAAGTCATTTGGGATGAATGGAGTAATGATGCAGTTGTAATCTGGGCACTATCACTTTCTTTCTTGCTGTGTTTGTAATAGGAAAAAATATTTTAAACCTGAAAAAGACTTAAAATCCTATGTCATAGACAGCACAAGTTTTATTGTGTCTTAAAGAATTTAGGGATTCTTTCAGCAGTTGTCCCAATGTCAACACTTCAAAGCTTGTTAGCTTCACATTCACATCTTTTTTTAATCTTGTACAAAATCTTTTATCTCGGTTTTTCTGAGCTTTGATTATTCAATAGAGCAGAAACTGAATCCCTGTAATGAAACCTGAAATCATGAGTATAAGGCAGGAAATCAAACCTGACATCATTATATAAGGTACATAAGAACTGAAAGCAAATTTTATGCAGAAGGGCAATTCCAGACCAGCAAACTTAAACCAGCATTTTAATACTGTAGATATGTGTTGTTCAGTGTAATACAGACGTACATGGGATTATTCTTATCCACCCAGAGGTCATCTGGCTTGCTGTTGTAATTGCTACACGAGTACCTTTACCACATGGCAGTGCATGCTTTATGGCAAGGAGAGCTTAGATCAGAATCCCTGGAACCTGTGCTCTTTTAACTCATTTTCTCCCGTCTCAGATGGAGTTGTAAGGAGTTTATCAAGATGTATGTCTGCTTACTTCTCTGAGGCTGTACAGAACTTTTTTTCCTTTCTACGAGATGCTGAGGATGATTATTATTATTAATAATTAATATGCCATTGTGCATATCATAGTAACAATATCATTAGCCATATATTGTTAGACACATTATTAAAATATGCTATAGGACAAACCCTGTACCACTCTGAGTATCAAATCCAAATAGGCAGGATGGATCTATTATTTCCATTTTTACAGAAGAGAAAAAGAAATACTATAAGATTATATGGTTTACCAGGATGGCAAAACAAGCTGAAACAAGGACTGTCTGTGGTAGTCAGTAGTTTTCCTAACTTTCTCAGATTTCAGTCTATTGCATTTACTGTAATATTGTTCTGTCTTTCTAAATATGTCTCGCTTGCATTTTGTCTTTTGAAAGGCAGCAAAATTTCACTCTTTTTTTCTTTTTTAACCAGATAGATAGTTACATATCCATTATCTATATCTAGTATCTATTATCATCATAGTAATTAGTTAGACAACGTTGAGCAATTAACTATGCTGTGTGTGTGGAACACTGCTGCACTTTCAATGTGAAAATGTAAGCTGTGGATTGCTGTGATTACTTTCCGTCTAACTCTAACACAAATTCATTCCTGTTTTTATTCTTTTTTTAGCACTGTAAAGGATATAACCTGAAAGACTTGCTTTCTACCATCCTGGGGGAAGAAATAATTCTGTCAGACTATTAAAATTTTTCATTAAAGCCCATTAACTTCTTTTTATTCAATTTTCAGGACCCATGGTACTGTTTGTAGATGTGAATGAGCTTGTGGGTTTTGTTTTTATCCATAGCTCTCTTTTTCATCAGGTGTAATTATTGCCTTTTTTATCTGAAATTTTAAATATAATGATTGTAACTTCACAGTTCATCATGTGATGGATAGTGTGCCTATTCAGTAACAGTCTGAACAGAGAATATGTTTCTACATGAGTGATATCAGTTAACTGTGCAATATTAGTTTGTGTGAACGACAGATGACATTGAACTTCTGCAACCTTTGTAAGAATGAGCAGCTGCATACTTCGGAGCAATAAACAAATGCCAAGCAAATGAGTAAGTCGCTGGACATTCTCACAGATCTTTGTATTTTTTGTGTTTGAAGAACTCAAAGAGAATGCTCCTTTTATGGTGAGTTTGTGATGGGTCTTAAAAAAGCCAGCTACGTGGTCTACTTTGCTCATCCAGCTACTGGCTGCTTATAGAAGTCTCGTACTTTTTCACTATAAAATCTTGCTTTCTTAGTCAGCTTTGTTACCAGATGCCTTGTATTGGATTATTTATTCCATTGTCAACAGCCAGCTGAGTAACAATCTCATCTCTTTTGTAATTAATTCATGTGCCCAGTACAGAAATACTGCCTAAATACCTACAGGCCTTGAGAAGCTCTTCAGTCTGTACCCTGACTTTGGGCAATCCCTTGCAAAAACACAGGCCTGGAACTGACTGGCTGGGGAGCAGCTTTGCAGAAAAGGCCCCGGGGGTCCTGGTTGACAGCGAGCTGGAATGAGCCAGCGGGCAGCATGCCTGCATGCATCCTTCATCTGGCAGCAAGGAATGTCAATCCTGGGCTGTATGAATAGGAGCAGAGCCAGAAGGTCAAGGGAAGTGATTGTCCCCTCTAAGCAACATCTGCTAGACTACATCTAGAGTTTTGCACTCCCTTCCGGGCCCTAGTACAAGAAAGACATTGATAAACTGGAGCGAGTTCAGTGTAGGGTCACCAGGACAGCACAGTCAGGGGCCGGAGTACTTTCACCCATGAAGAGAGGTTGAAGGAACTGGGCTTGTTCAGCTTAAAGAGCCCAATAAGCTCCCCTACCTGTGAGGAGGTCATCAAGGAGACAGGAGCAGGCTCTTCGCAGTGGTGCGCAGTGGGAGGGTAAGAGACAATGGGCATGAAACAAAGGAAGTTCCGTCTGATGTAAGGGGAAGCTTTTCCCCATGAGGACAGCCAGGCAGTGGAACAGGTTGCCCAGAGAATTTGTGCAGTCTCTTTTCAACCTTCAGGCTTTCCAAGCCCCAGCTGCATAGCCCCGAGGAACCTGTCTGGCCTCATAGCTGACCCTGCTTTGAGCAAGGAGTTAGCCTAGAGACATCGTCAGGTCCCTCCTGAATTACCCAGTGATTCTAATCTGGGGTAACAACTCCATGGACTGAAAGCAGAGGAGGTAGCTAATGCAGGCTGAACTATCTCAGTAAAAAAGGAACTTGTGACAGATCCCGGAGGGAGAGCGCTGACTGGGTGACAATAACTAACTTTCATCTTCTTCAGTCTGTTTGCACCTGTGCAAGGAGCACATGGCTGCTATCTTTGCATTCAGGCTAAATGATTTCAGTCTTGTGAACAATGGAAATTCAACTCTTATCTACCTCAAGATTCTGCAACACTCTAAAAGTGATTGCAGCTATACCAAGCTCTCTCTTTACAATAAATGAGGGTAGGGAAATTCAGGTAGTACATTTAGTGTCTTCCTACCCATTGTGATAGTTTGAAAAATTGATGGATACTTGTGCAGTGTTTCTATTGTAATGCCACATCACTCGCTAGACCTTGAAATCAAACTATTGGCATCAGTCAATATCACTGAAGTTCAAACTGGTCTTCCAGGTAGGTCCATAGGACTTTCGGCAAGCAAGTCTGTATGCTTACTTAGAAGAAAGATTTACATTAAAGGGAAAAAAAAAAAAAAAAAAAAAAAAAAGAGAAAGAGAATGTCTATAATATATTGTGCCTTTAGAAGAAAATAGCCTTGTTATTATGCATGCAGAGAGCTGGTAAAATGGCCTGTATGTTAAATATTAAAAAGTAAGTAAGAACCATAACCATATATTCCATTCTCCAGCACTTTGGATATTAATTCACAGTGGAAAAATCAATTTAAACTCTCAAGATCAAGAGTACTGTTAATATTTCTTTAACATGCCTTTTTTCAGTGTCTGGGGAACAAAAGATTGATTTTTTGTTATTACATTGCCAGATTTTGTCCTTTGAAAAAATTTGTACTCAGACAGACAAATATTACTTAAAACAACATACATGCATAAATTCAGCATGAATACTTAGAGATAATGGGCTAAATAGTGCCTCAAGAAGCATGAAATATTCTTGTCTGTGGACAAAACTTTTTCCAGTTGGAGATCAACCACATAAAGAAGTATTTATTCAAAACAGAGCTCAAAATGTTCCCTATCATCCAAATTCAGGAATCAGAATGTGATCTATTGTTTAACTTAATTTGTTCTGATAAATTAGATGAAATAAACAAAATTATACCAAGTTTAAACTGATTTGGCTTAGAAAAACCATATGGATTCAGGCACAGATACCCTCCAAGTGTTTACATGCATATGTGCAAATTAATTAAATCAGAGAAGGAAAGTGGTGGTTGCCATGTCCTCTGATTTTATCACTAGTTAAGTTTACTGGTTTCACTGCATTTAAAAAAGTGGAAACCTGGACAGATGCCTTCAACAGCAGAATGGTCCAGCACACATTCTTACCTCCCAGCAAAATGCTCTAAAGCCCAAGAAGTAAACTAGGCTGGGATATAAAGGACCTTTTCTTCATTCTTATTCAATATGGGCTGCTATGCAACTGAGAGTGGAAGACAGAGAGACATTAAATAATAATGTGTCTCTGAGCATAAAAGAGAATGGTTTATTTTGTGTTAAAGTGCTATCTGATAAAATACATCTATTTGCACTCTTGCATGCAGATGTAGACATTACCTTTCTTCTCCTCTCCTTCATCTGTGTTATAGCTGTAAAATGGGTGCCTAATTGTGTACGGGGGATTCAGGACACACATCTTCTTTCACACATGTAGACTTACAGATCCGGTTCTGAAGCTAGTGTGATTCCAGGCTGTGTGCTACTGTGAGCACCTCACTTGAGATTGGTCATAACAGTGAAATTCACAAGCTTAGATACCCTTCCTGCTCCCAAATACTTTCCGGCCTGGAATAGTCCGTAGTTTAAGAAGTAAGCAGTAGTCTAAGAAGTACAAATTTAATATAAAATGTCCCATTAGAAATAGCTGGATTTTTAGGTTTCACTGGTAAATACTGACCACATAAACTTGATGTATTTCTAAGATCTAGCAACCTTCCTAACTTAATAAGTTCATAAACAGACTTACACAGCTAACTAGTGTAGGACGTGTTTGGATTTAGTGATCAAATAGAAACCTATTTGTTTTGAATTACCCATCACGGGGTAGATGTCTCTAGGCTAACTCCTTGCTCAAAGCAGGGTCAGCTATGAGGCCAGACAGGTTCCTCGGGGCTATGCAGCTGGGGCTTGGAAAGCCTGAGGGTTGAAAAGAGACTGCACAAATTCTCTGGGCAACCTGTTCCACTGCCTGGCTGTCCTCATGGGGAAAAGTCCCATCTTCCTAAAAAGTCAGATAGAGGAATTACAGACAATTTGGTGAGTTCTGTTATTGAGAAATTTGTTTTGCTTCTTTTTTGCTGAAACCACATCAGTTGTACCTAATTTTCTTCTTTTTAAAGTACTTTACATATTTGATCATTTTTCCAGTGGCTTACTATTGTATATATACATTTTGGATTTCACATAAATGAGTACTTTAGCTATAGTAGTTGTGTTTCCTTATTATTTTTAATGTATTTGTTTGAAGACATGCAACTAGAAAAAAGATGTAGAGATCAGAACTGATAGCAAATGGATCTCTATATAGATATAGGTAATATATATTTACACTATATAATCCACATAAATTAAAATTAAAAATAGATATGTACATTCTATATACATGCAAATATACATGTTTATGGTTCAAGATGTTGGAAAAGTACATAGAAATGTACTACACTTGTTAAAATGGAGAACAATAAAAGATCAGTTGCCTTGTTAAGGATTTAAAATTAAGTCTGAGATAAAAAAATATTAAGCTCACCACTCAATCTGAGTTTGTTGGTTGATGCAATATGCTGAATACTGAAATTAAGATGTATATCTTCCCTCTCATCCTAAAAAAGCAACTGGTTGTAATAACTCTCAGACAGACAAAGACATTTAAGTGTCTCGGGTAACGTTCTCTCCTCTTCATAAGATACTAGATAAATTAGATGGGTCTGTTCTTCACTGACATACCTGTCATGGATTGTTACCTCCAGATCATTCAATGCTGTACTCATTGATTGTTGAATAGGATGAGCCTTTATTTCCACATGTACAATTCCATCACTAAATAATCAGTCCTTCAATAAACTACTCCAATTTTAGTAGTCATTCTCAGACCTGAATATACATATTTCAAAACATCCTTCCTTCAGTAGTTAAAATAGGTTAGGTGCAACTAGTTAGGTATTCTTACCTCATAACATTTACTTTGTAATTTATGTTCATGTTGGGTAATGACAAGCAAACATGTTAGCATGGGAAAGAAATAATCATCTGTTGTCCAAGAGCAGGATGTTATATTGTGAGTGAGTAAAAGATGAATTGTTTGATTTATGCTCAGAGTAAATACAGAAAAAAAATTATTTGTGGGAATTTTTTTTAAAAAGTAAAATGGTCAAGAATGCTTTTCTTGATTCTAAATAAAGGGAAAGTGAGGACACTCTGGCAGCAGGTTCCTAGTGCTTTGCTGTGATTCACAGCTATAGATCCAAACCATGCTGTCTGGCGGAAGCTCAAGTATTTATGGATATTTCATTATCAATGAATAGTAAGTGCCTGGGAATGATAATGGCTGCATAATTTCTTGGCTGTCTGCAAATACTTTGGGAGTTTAAGCACAATAGTTAAAAGATGTCTAACCTCCAGAAACAGCTTGAACTGGACTGTTCAGCCCTGCAAAGGATTGAAAATCCCTTCTTCAGCAAATGTTAGCTTTTCTAGAAGTAACGTCTTGATCCAGTGGGGTTTGAAACTTGCTGGGCTACTTAAGTGTGAACGGTAGGAGTAATTAGTAAAATTTTTAGTCAATGAGCTCATCTGAATATGGAGAGTAGTAAGGAATGTCAGAAACAATAATAATTACAATTGGTAATGTCCAAACACCAATCAGAGTAGTGTTTTCACCTGTGTCATTTTAAGTAGCCAAATTTATATAGTCAGATCTCCCTGGTCTCTAGCAGTGGGTGTGAGTGAAAATGACACTAACAGCCTAGGAAGCCTAGCCTCCTCATTGATCTAAACTACATTAGTGTACAATGACCTGTGCAATAACTGTACCCCATTGTTCTGGAGATAGAGCACAAAAGCATGGACTTCTACATCCCTTTTCAAGGTCTGACTGCCTGATCTCTAGGAAAGAACTTCCTGTATCGAAAAAAAGGATAAGCATTTGATCTAGGAAGCATGTGATCTGAACTCCTTCTGACAAACAAAATTCCAGCCATTGCTGTTTGTTTCAATCCACCTGAGGATCACCCAGTTGTATAAGTATACTACAGTCATGAATGGTGACATTGAACAGTGCTAACTGCAACAGAAGGAACTAAGTAAAGCTGTGTTAAAAATGTCTGTTTTACAGATTACAGGGCATTCCAGTGTTAAAGTGGGAAAATAGGTTATTGACTGGAATGGAATAGAGAGACATAATTTGAGAAAGATCAATGAACTCATTCAATTCAGTTCAGTTTGTCCTTGAAATCAGTGTGTTTTAATACCATAGCATGAGAAAGTAGATTTGGAGCTTTCTACATCAGCCTCACTTGAATCACTTTGCTAACATCATTGCATAAAACCAGGATGGAAACCCCATTTTAACAAATTAAGAACAGGGCTAGATGCTGATATAATATAGATCACAAGTAGATTGATCATTGTTCAAATACATAACTGAATCCCATTATCCAACCATGTGAAACTTCGATGGTGTCAAGTATGTTATCGAGACACACAAGAGGTGCCAAAATGAGCAAGCAGATGAAATAGATGACATAGACGAATGTCAGAAACAAAAGCTAGCAAATGAGCTGTGGGAACAGATGGAGTGTGAATCACTGCTGTTATAAGGACTTACTTACATTCCAAGGAGAACATGAGTAGAAATAAAAACAATGGATTTCAGATAAAATTTTACAGCCTGTAAAAAAGTGCAAAAAGAACAAAGGAAGATAGTAAAAGAAAAAGACAGGAAGAAGAAAGTGTTGGACGTGCATAATGACTGGTACAGCACAATATACAGCAAAGATGAAAAAAGTTTTCTTTTTCTTGCTAAAGGCAGAACAGACCTCTGAAGTGCTTTTGGCAGCCTGAACAAGTTGTACGCATCTTTGTGTCAGCTAGTTGTAACACAGGAATACGTAGCTGTGGACTGTAATAGTTAATATGGAGGGTTTATACTTAGGCTAGATGTAATCAACCTCATCATGAAAAGAAGATGTTGAGAAAAAATAATGCTAATAGAACTTTTTATAGTTTTTTAGTTGTTGCTGATATTAAATTCACCAAAACTTACACTCTAATTTTTCAGTCATCTTTGTGTGTTTCACTTTTTTGCCTTTAATAGGTTGATCAGGACAGAGGTTGTCTGTCTTCCATGTTTTACAGTATACAATGCAAATGGATTCTGACCTGATGGGAATCTGTGAATTCTGCTATGAATAAAATGAAATTCCATGATAAATCACATATGGTGAATAACAGCTACCAGAAAAGATGGGCAGAAAATTAGTCACTGAATTATTAATACACTGTAATAAATCCGGAAATAATTTGCTGATAGTTTGCTTGCTAAGTATTTGATACAGCATCTTGTAAAGCATGTGGTAAATCATGGACTGTATTAAAATGTGGTTGGGCCCTAAACAATGGTCAGTTTCTAAGGACAAAAATTCCAAATCTATGATACAAGCAACCAAGGAACCACAGCAAATGTATGCTGAGTTCATGGTGGGACTCTAAAGGAACTCTGATAGGGCTTGTACTGGGAAAGATATCAGCTCTGCTGACACTGTTTGAAACAGGCTTTCCTAGATTTACAAAACAGTGCCAGGAAAGTCTTCCCAGCATCTTTTTATTTCACTTATAATTTCTGTGAAAGTACTGACACACTATAATAAAGGCTTATATGGTCCTTGGATACCAAAATGATTGGATCTTCAGAAGTACTTAAGACAGAAGGATGAGACAGATGGATAATTAAACCTCTAATGATTTTTTTTCTTTCCTGGATTATGAATAAGTTTAGGTAGCCTTTACTGTTGTGTCTGATGTTCCCTTCCTTACATAACTTTGTCTAATTTTTGATGCTGTTTTTGTTTTGGTTTGATTTGGTTTAGTTTTAGACTTTGTGCTAAAGTAAAGACAATTTCATGTAATTTTTCAGATAATATTCCAGCAAGGCTGTATAAAATGCAATAATACCGCATGGATTAATATTAGATCCACATTCAGATTATAAATGTGTTTTCAATATCATTGCCTTCTATCATGATGTCATGTTGCAGACTATATCTTTACTTTGTTACCATTTATGGACTCCTTTTTATTGTAACTTGCTATTTTCCAAAGTTTCCCTCTCCGTTCATTTCGTTAGATCTTTTCTCCCATCTTCAGGAATAGGATTTAACAAGCGATAGTACATTACATTGTCTTAAATGCAATTAATTATTATTTTGATATCTACAGATCACTTGCAGTGTGGTTCTGTCTAATTTTGCATTTGTGGATTTATGTGTGTGCTGATGTGTTTCACACGTTATGATTCAGTTGTCATTAACAAATGTAATCAAAGTTGACTTTTTACCCCTGCCTAGATCAATAACGAGAATGTAAAATAATCTGTGTTTCAATACACTAACTCCAGAGAATAACACTTCTTTTCCAGTCTTAGAAATCGCACAGGAACTACTATTGTAGTACATGGCGGTTTTTATTTCTCACTGATATTTTCCTGATTTATATTCATTTACTGTGTTAATGGGTAACAATATCAGATGCCTTGTTACTTTCAAAATGTATCTATAGCAAAAAGTATGAACTACAAAGAATCTTACCATTCCAGTCTTCACTCTGAAAGTCATTGGCCTTATTGATTACTCATCTGACAGGGTTCACAAAGGACTTACTTCTAACACACTGATAAAAATAGGTCCAAAGCATTCATTTGCTGCAATCATTTGAGTAGGAGTCTATATTTTCTGAATGATCCTCCTTTTTTCTTCATTAAAATTTTAGAATTGGATGTATTACTAGCATTGTTTACTTACTTTATTTTCTGTAGACATAATTCCCTAGGAAGTGTTTGGATATATTGTATGAATGAGAATTGCAGAAATAAGCTCATCATCAAGGAATGTGGTCAAAATTAATATTATCAGTAAAACAAAACAATGAAAAGATATCTAATGAAAGATACTGTATGTTACATTGAAAAGACAAAAGGATCAATACTGGGGACTATTTTAAATATTACAGATTATATTAAATGGAAGGAGATCCCAAAACATGTTACAGTGATGATTAAAGTTTAATAGAAACCTTGAGACATCAGTTTCAGAGCTATTGAAACAAGTGACTGAAAACAGAGTAGTTTCATGGAATCTGACCGTGATTTAAAAACCTCAGACCAGTAATGTAGTGGATATTTGGGAATAACTATAAGTCATTGTTGACTGGCCTGGAGACAGTCAAAACCACAATGGAGACAGATTCATTAAAAAAAAAAAAAAAAAAAAAAAAAGGCCTAGGCTGTATTTTATATTATGAAACTGAACACCATTTGGGGAGAGACAAGATCTTTTAGTTACCACAAAAGGCAAGTGCAAACATGAATTTTGCTTATTACTATCCATGGTTGTGAAATTTCCCATATAGATGCTAAAAATACCAAGGAGAGAGAAGCTGATAAATGAAAGAACAATGAAACTATTTTTTTATGACAGAGAATCAAGAAATAATCACATCTTATTAATCATCTCAAGGATAGTCACAAAGATGGTGAAAAGGCAGAGCAGGTGAGACTGTCAAAAGTATAAAAAAAACAAGAGTAGGAAAGCATAATAGCATAATAAAGATGGCATAATAAATAAGTCTCAGGACATCCTGCATGACACAAAAGGCTACTATCTTCACAGAGGAAAATTACCTTTTGGGAAAACGGGGAGAAAAGGACTACATTATTTGGTTGATGCAAAAGTCTCCTTTCAGCTAGTAGTAGCTTTTAACAGAAAGTAACTGATATTTTATATCTTTGTATTCAATAATCTGATATTCATTCTTGAAATTACATATATAAAGGAGAAAAAAATGAGCTAAAATATAGCCCTATTGCATTTTATTAAATGGAAAACATTAAAATGATCCTCAGGAGATTTTTATGATAAGAAAAATCGTACTTAAGTATACAAAGATATTCCCACCCATTACTTGTAAGAAATACAGCATTTATTCTCAATTTTCATTGCGAACCCAGAATGGAAGGTAAGTCATGTACTGTAGCTAGTTTAACTTTTCCCTTATTCTATTCCAGAAGATAAAATACTTTCTGATTTTCTGAATGTGAAACCTTCTCCCTTCTTTGTCACCCCTAAGTATGAAGACCCCCTGAGAAATCAAAAAAGATAGCAGGAGGCAAGGCCCTTCTGAATATGATTCACTCTGAAAAAAATGAACATCTTTTAAACAGTTCTGCTTAGGAATGAGAATCTGTCATTCTGTGATATTCCTTGTGTTCATTTGCATTCTAGGGTTTCAGACAGAAAACCACCAGCAACTGTGAAATATTTACAATAGCGTAGGCAGAACTGTGTTTTCAGATTTTGTTTGTCCCTAAGTGTGTCACGGTGAAGAGAGAGGAGGCTTTCCTAATCAAGGTTAATTGTTTTGCTAGAAAAGCAGCAAGATATTTGAACGTGCTTTAGTGTTGTGACTTCTTGGCCCTGTTAATATTTAAAATAAAAGGAACACTTCTTCCACTTTGCTCAAGCTTTTTCTCCAGTTTCAGTTTATGGTCAAAATCATATTTTCATATTTGGGAAAACACACACATGATGAAAAAGATTCTGATTTCATCTCCAGTAATACAAATCCAGAATCTTTCTACTGACTTCAGCATGGTACTTGATTTACTTTTTGCCTTGAGGTTAGCTTGAAGCTGCATACTGTTACCACATTGTTTGATGCCATACACATGGTGATAGGTGTAGGAAAAATTACAGCATACTTTTCTTTCCATGCATGATAAAGATTTTTGTTATATATCATGTACGCAGTAAATACGTTTTGCATAGAGTAGATTCTTGGACAAAGCGTGAATGAAAGAGCATAGAAAACTTTAGACTGATGACATATGCCTTTGTTAATGGGACCTGGCTGCTAATATTATTACTATTGCTATCTATTATTATGACTAATTAAAACCCAGATACTTGCTTAAGCAATTAATGTTTCCTCTTTTTTCTTTTTTTTTTTTTTCCTTTTTTCTTTCTCCTTCTTACTAATAAGAAAGTTTTGATAATTATTTAAAACTCCATTGCTGGATTTCAAAACTGCTTAAGCTCCCATTTAATCACTTAAGCAAATAGCCAAGCCTTTGAAAGAATTCCAAAATAGGAACAATAGGAGGAACTATGTAGAGAGCATCATGCTAAAAAGGTTGGTGACCTCAGGCAGAAGAACAGATAAGGCTCTCTCTGAAAAGCATTTTCAGCCTTATTCTCTGTCCATCCATACCTCTGTTATTTACATTCCTTAATAAGAACTAGATACTTTGATTTTTTTTCTCTTCCACAGACATGATCTAGACTGAATGACTTTAAGGATTCCAGCTTCTAAACTCCAGTAAATTTGAGTCAGTACAGAAACTGCATTGCTATTGTATCAGTAAGTAGAATAAGTATTAAATCAAAAAAATTCTTCAGGTTACATGAAAATGAAGACCTTTATCCTAATGGCTGTAAGTGGTACACACAAAATTATCAAGAAAGTATGTATGAAACAACAGATGGAGAGAATTATTTTTCTTCTATATATGTGTGTCATTACAGCAGAAATAATGCAGCATTTGTGGTATTAGTTTGCTTCAGCCTTATACAGAGGGACTGTCCTACCGTAAAATAGTTCTATTTTCCAAGTTCAGATTTTTTTTTTAATTCATTGTAAAGCCAAGACTGTAGATACAATTATTTTCCAGGATAGTACTACTTTCATGATACAGACACGACATAGAGATTCATCTCACCTTACTTTACATTGCTAAAAATTGAACATCAAAATCTCTCCAGTTACCCTGTATTCCCTTTGAAGTTAATGGAGAGAAACATATTCTTCAAGAGTGATTCATCTCATCTACCCTAAGTCAGACTGTGAAAATGTCCATCTCTCTTCGTTGGCTATAAAAGGAGTTTTGCAGTTAACCTAAAGTTAGGCATGTTGCACATTGCAGACTTCCTAAATAAAAATAAATCCTCATCTCGCATTTTGTTTTCCTTAGAATTTGCTCACTAATGCAATTCAGCACCTGATGTTTTCTACTATACTGCAAGATTCCTTGTAGCTTAAGAATCAAAGCTAATGTTATATATATGGCATCTATTGGATGATTAGCTTATAATGGCAACTTACTGGTTAATAACAACCTTCTCTTACCTGTGAACCTCCCTGGATTTGAAATGTAAAGTGAAGAACATGTATTTCATTGCTGAACATCTGAATTTGTAGATTCGTAAGTTCATACTCTTTTGGGTAGCGATTAAATCTTAAACTCAAAAGAATGTGTAAATGCAAATAGAAACATGCAGAAAAGAAAGCAGTAAAAATGTACTGTGGTTTGTTATTTTTGATAGAAAGGGTGGGAGGAAAAAGGATTGTCTACTTAGGAAGTATAATTATTTATAAATCATCTAAACATAATAATTTAAAAATATTCTTTGTTAATGATAAACTTTTCTTTCACCTTAGGCAAGAAACAGTATGGGAACAATTTACAGTTAGAACAGGGACTTAACTGGGTTTTCGTTAGACCCAAACTGCTACAATACTCAGCACATGCACCTTTACATCAGTCCTGTTTGTGTAAGATACTATTTCAGCAGAGAATACTTCAGTTTTGGTTGCTCCTGGGCAAGTGTTTTAATTTATTCCAGCTATGAGTCTGTCCCATGGTTTTTAACCAGGGCTTGGTGTGATGTAGTCACACCAGAGTGAACAAATTTCCTGCCATAACTTTTGGTGACACCAACAAAGCATAGGGAAGCAGTCAAAGTGTGCAGACCTGGAAGGAGCATCGGGAGTCCCTGTGGTCCACTCACAGTGTACAAAACCAGGAATAATAGGACCAGTCTCATTTGCCCAATCTGTTCTTGAAAATCTATGATAATGGAAATTTCTTTTTCTCCCAGAGGAATGTGTCCTAGTGCTACACTACACAGGCTTTGCTTTGAGAAGTTCAGTGTAAATCTCTATTGCTTCAATAGTCTTCCTTGTCAGTTACTCTTTTTTATTGCTACCATTGATGCAGAGAGAAATTTCTTTTTTTCTGTTTCTACTACAAAACTACATTTTGCAAAGTTGTACTTATTGTAAGATCATCCCTGAGATTTTTCTTCTCCAGTTTAAGCAAAATGAATTATCTCAACATTTCCTCATAACGCATGCTATCACTATTCCTGCTTTCCGTGGACTTTCTTCAGTTACTCCAAATGCTGTGGGCTACCATGCTCAAAACCTGGATGTTGGAGGCCTTATCAGTTCAAGCAGCAAAGAAGAATGGCTGCACATATCTTACAGAAAGCACTCCGTTTGTATGTCCTGGAATGGTGTCTGCCTTTCTCAAGGTTGCGTGGTGTTATTGACTTGCTCAGTTCACAGTCTATGCCCTTTAGGTGTTCTTCTGCATAACATAGACTCGCTTCTCATTCTTTATCTTCTATCTGTTGATTATTCCTACAAGATTAGGATAAATTTGCATTTACTTTTGCTGAACTGAACACTTTTCCCCCAAACATTTATTTGGTTTATAATATTATTTTAATTATAAACCTGTTCCCTTTTAGACTTGCAGCTTTCCACAGTTTTTGTGTTCTGCAAATAAAAAAGTAGCCTTCCTTTTTAGGCATCCAACGTTAATATTATTTGAAATAACACTAGAATGTTCCAGAAAAGATCCTTGGGTGTCTCCCCATTGTTTTTTGTCTTTTCTATGTATCACTTTAAATACCCCATTTAGTGTGGTTTATGTCATATAACTCCAAATGGTTAAAAATTAGTTTTAGTATAAACAAGACATTCAGGATATTTTTGAAGCACTGTAGAAAAATCAATGTACCCAGATGCTTAAGATTCATGCCCTTATAAGATGTCTCTGATCTGTGGAAATCATTACCTGCAAACAAGGTGCATTTTCTTCTTTGGCCTTTGCCCACTAGCCAAATATTCTCTGCTTGTGGCCAGTCTTTATTCATTTGATAGTATTCTTTCAGAACTCTTCTTCAAAAGGAGGCAAAAGAAACCTAAAATGAAGAAATAAATTATATATTAAGAAGTGGAAAAAAAAGTATCTTCCTTGGTTTTTTACATCTTTCAGGGAAGCAACAGAATTATGGATTAAAAACTCTAGGAAGAAGGAAAAAATCAGATATCAAGTAATTCATAAAATGTATTCCAGAACAGCTGTTTCAGTAAATGTTTCATTATTTCTATACTCACACAAAGACTGCAATAAAACAAGTACTTTATTTAAAAAATATAAAATGCAATGAAAGTGCAATAAATTATAATTCTGTAGGAATTACCCTAACACATATAGGATTTTTTTAAAGCTAATTTTTTCATACAGATGCCTTACAGAACTTTATAGAGGATGTCCTCAGAAACTCAATTCCATAGATCTGTTAAAAACATGAAACAAAATGTTAAAATTCTCTGCAAAACACTACAGACTATTTCAGAAAAGTTTCTGTCTATTTTTGAAGAGCTTGCTACTATTCAATACCTGTCAGTAATTGTGTCAGTTTTCAGAACAAATGGTCAAATATTTCCTATCATCATCCTTTTGATTTGCAATACTATTTTTCTTTCCAATAGATTCATATTAAAACATCAAAGGACTAATTTTAAATTATTATTTTATATTCAAGGTTGAGCTAACTTTTTTAAACAACTTCCTTTCACTCACCAGACGCCAGCCAAAAAGAACAATGCTTTTAGGTATGTAGGTGGCTTACTTTAGAAGAAAGTACAAAAATCATTTTAACTCACATTTATTTCCTCAGTTCTCTAATTCAGGGTTTTGACTGAGGATTTTGGAGCTATTATAAAATGACATGCAAGCATAGATATAGCTTCTGTTCTCAACTCAGCAAGTCTTATGAGGAGCATCTGAGGGAGCTGGGGCTGTTTAGTCTGGAGAAGAGGAGGCTGAGGGGAGACCTTATCGCTCTCTACAACTACCTGAAAGGGGGTTGTAGTGAGGTGGGTGCTGGTCTCTTCTGTCAGGTGGCTGGAGATAGGACGAGAGGAAATGGCCTCAAGCTGCGGCAGGGGAGGTTTAGGTTGGATATTAGGAAAAATTTCTTTACTGAGAGGGTTGTCAGGCATTGGAACAGGCTACCCAGGGAAGTGGTTGAGTCACCATCCCTGGAGGTATTTAAAAGATGTGTAGACGTGGGGCTTAGGCATGTGGTTTAGTGGTGGACTTGGCAGTGTTAGGTTTATGGTTGGACTCGATGATCTTAAGGGTCTTTTCCAACCTAAATGATTCTATGAGTCTATAATACGATCTGAATTACCACAATTTTTTGATCACAGTCTGCTGTCCAGGATTCTGTGTCCTCTCATTAATTTCTTAAAAAAGTTAGGACCTGAGAGACATAGGAATATATTAGTTGATATATAGAAAGCATTTCCAGTATACTTGATGGCAGTATTTAATTTATTTCTGTGCTCTGTATTCTTTTAAGTTTAAAACCTGCTATTTTCTGGTATTTGCATTCACTTAATTTTCTCTTGTTTTATATATTACTTAAGATCTGTTGCTTACTTGCTCCTTTTTTTCACTGGTATAAAATAATGGATGTATTCACATGGTAAGACTTCTACATACAGTCATGATTGTACTTGAATAATAGACTGAAAGACAGGCAAGTCCTGTATGGGAAACAAAAATTCCTTTGTGTCTTTTAAATATATGGAAATGTCAAATGACAAGCTTTTGAGACTTCTTACATTTTAACTGAATTCTATGCTGAAACACAAGTCAAGAATCTGTTTTTTCAGACTGGATTATAGAACATTAAATCTCAAACCTATTGTGTTTAAAACCCTGACATGTAGATGTTAATGTTCTCATTCAAATTTCAGAGAAAGAGTATCAGTTTCTTCGAAGAGAAAACACTTCATCCACACAAACCAAATAAAATACTATTTCAAAGGTGAAAGTAGAAATGCGTGCAGAAAAAATAAATGCCTGTCTCCAGAACTGTTTTGGGGGAAAAAAAAACGATTGTTGTGCAGTGTTGGAGCCCAGGAACAGGAGCAAGGAAGGAATGGTCCTGGTCACAGACGCCCTCAGTAAGAATCTTCGGGAGAAACTCACAGTAGGAGAGGCAGTGGCCATCATGCAGCCCCCAGAGGTGTATAAATCATGGCAATTTTGAAATGGCCTGGAGGGTGTGGATGGATACTAATAATCAGCTCATAAACCAAATTCAATAGAGCAAGTGGTGAATAAAATCAACTTAATATTTCAGATGTATGAATTCTAAAGCAAAAAGTCGTGAAACATGACTTTTTTGCATGGTAAGGAAAGAGGATGTGTTCTGATCTGCTGAATGTCTAAGGGTCACGACAAAAAAGAAGAAACAAAATCACAAGCCATGTGTTTTTTCAATTCATAAAACAAGTTTTACTTGGGATAAATTATTTTCTGAAATATTAGTAGGATCTAAAGCATGGGACTTGGTGACAAAAAGAGAACATAACTACATCATTATCTATGGAGAAAGGAATAGAGAAATAAAAATACATCCACAATGATTTTTGAAAGTTTGCGGACAGGATTTTGATGGAGGAGATGGAGAAGCTCTTGTCACTTTTGTCTGTGACTCTAACAGTCTGTTATTAATTGGCAAAAAATTAAATTAATATCTCCAAATCAAGTCTGGTTTGCCTGTGGCAGTAACTGGTGAGTGATCTCCCTGTCCTTATCTCGACTCATGAGCTTTTCTGTCATATTTTTTCTCCCCCTGTCCTGCTGAGGAGAGGGCGTGATAGAGCAGCTTAGTGGGCACCTGGCATCTAGCCGAGGTCAACCCACCACACTTGTATTGAACATTACTCCAAAGACACAAAGGTTTTATTTTTACATTAAGGTCAGATGCCAAACCAAGTTGGAAATTGTTTTTCTGAGCAAGTTATGACTTTTTGGACTGTTCTAGTTTCAGTGGTGATCACTGCTATATCACCAAGACAATGAAATATAATGTTTGATACTAAAATAGTGACATAAACACTTGCATTTTGTAAGGGGAATTGTAGTCCGCAATATCAATTTCAATTATATCAAAGTGTAGAAGGGGAAAAAATTGTATTTTCTTTCACCTGTGAGGCATCGTATTTCCCATGCAATGTCCTGCTGCTTGCTTGGTTCAGGTTCTTTTCCCAATTTACAATTCTACAGAAGTATGTGAATTGCTGTAGTAGACCCTAAGTTTGGGAATTGACCAGGAAAAAGAACATCAGATGAAAAGTTTACCCTTATTTGGCATTTCTAGCAAATCAGTTAAAGGATATAAATAATATTTAGCAGGGATAATAGGTTTTCCAAGGCCAGGGAAAAAAACATTTCCAAAATGAATCAGCTTTAATTTACTTTTCTTTAACATTATGTAGTCTTTTAAACAAAATGGAGATTTTTTCCTTTGAATACAGAGTTAGTCACACATAGCAATATTTATAAATGTAAAAATGTCTTTTTTCAATCAGTATGTTTAAAAGCATAATTAAAAAGAAAAAGTAGCCAGAGATTTTAATCAGCTTAAACTTTACATGTCAGGTGAATGACTATTTTGTTTAAAGTTACCTTGCGGCCTTTCTACTAAGACCAAAAGATCTTTGAAGTGATCTAAGGACTGACTCTTCTCAGAACTACAAATATTTACAACACCTAGGTTTAACCTTCAGGCTGTGAGTAAACGTCAAGATACACTGATTAACCTATACCTTTTAAGTTACTAAATGACAGAGAAGATCAGCTACACTAAAGTTTGAAAAAGAGGTCATGATATGGAGAGCTCTGCATAATTTCACTGAATACTTCTGTGCAGAGCATTCATTCTTAAGAGAGCATGTGAGAGAAGCATTTGCAGGATCAGTATTGTCAGTGGGTTGATAGCTTGTTCACCAATATCTAAAGCATAGCAACTAATGTCCAGACCTGAAGTCAATCTTGCCTTTAGAGCTCTTCCACCTATATTCAACAGGTAAGCAGGAGACACATACCCCATAACCTGTTGATTAGGGCAAACATCTGAGTTACATGAAACCTTCCTAAAAATTTCAGGTGAATGCTCCATACACAGGGCTATCCACTAATCTGAGAGCTGGATTTCCCTTTTCTGTTACATTTTTTTTTTAGTTTTGATAAGGCTGTGTTCCAGGATGGAAACAAATCTGGATACTTCCTCTTTTTTCAGGGTGGAATACTTGTTTTCCAGTCTTGTAACCATATAACCAGTCAGTATTATTTAGGCCTCATTGAAGTTGCAGTAGGATAAAAGTTGTGTTAACCCTGCTGGTTGAGAAGGCAGATGTAAAGACAAGCTCAGGTAATTGTAGATTTGAGTGCCTACTTCAATTTTAAGAACAATGACAACAACAACTAAAGAATGGAGCAAATAATTAAAGAAGGAATCTCAATGCACATAAAAGATAACAATAAGATTTGTTATGGTCACTATAGGTTTATCAAGAGCAACTCATGTCAAGGTAATCTGAATTTATTTTGATGGCAGGTCACAGCCGTATGAAGAGTGATGAGCAGTGGATACTATTTTTCTTGACTACTGTAAGGCTTTTAACACTGCCTCACATGGCATTCTTATGACCTATTTGTGGAAATATGGTCTAGGTGGTGCTCACAGATGAGGAAACACCACTGTTTGAAAAAAGTGTTTTAAAATATAGTTATTAATTCTTTCTGGAAGCATGTTATCGCATTATCAGTCAAGGTGACTTCATGTTTGACCCATTTTTGATATGTGTGCACAATACTGTGTACACAATACAATAAGCGCTTGTCTTACCTATGTTTCACTCTGTTCCATAATAAAAGCTTATAGGTACCAGAAGGAACTGATTGAAAATAATTTAGTGAGGCAGGAGTACTATAACGGAGGACTTCAAATGAAGAAACATGGACTAGAAAGTGGCAAAATCTTTCTAATGGCCAGGATAACCAAATGTTGGGAAAAATACTGAGAAAAAAATGTGGAATTTCTGGAAAAATATCTTTAGCAAATGGTTTAGATAAGTTCATTTTGCTTGTCTAGGGTGGTTGAGGCTTAGAGAAGGATTCACCTACTGTAATTTAGATGTCTGAAACTTTACATTGTTGTTCCTTAGCTAGGGTCCATTGTCATTGACTGAGGAAATTAACAGAAGGTACAAGCAGGAAATATTTTATTTTAAAATAGGTGCTTAAGCAGATGAGCTGCTGCCTGGAACTGCCTATTTTTCTCCCTCGCTTCTATGGATTGCTTAAGGGATACTATCCTATGATTAATTTCCAGAGTTTTGAAATTAGGTGAGTCCTCATCCAGACCTATCTCCTGTGGTTTTATAGGTGTTTCAGTTCCATAGAGCTTGCCCTAAAGCTCTGTATTGTGCCAGATTCTCTCGCCTTTTTACACTGTTCACAGGTCTTCCACAAAGACTTCAGCAGGTATTTTGAATGCCCTTGCACTGTACCAAAGTTCAAAAACATAAACAGCTAACAAACTGTTCAAAACCATCTCCCAGTATGTTGTTTTTATACAACATAAAATAAAGGAAAAAATAGGAAAAAATATTAATTAATAAATAAGCTTTATTCTTTAGCAGTACCATAATTTCTCTTCCCCCTTTCTTGTTCTTCCTTCCCTCCCTTTTCCCAAAAAAGAGATAAGGGGGAGAGGGGGAGTGGAAGAAGGAAAAAAGGAAGAAAAGAAATATCTTCTGGAAAAGAAGGTAATGCCGCAAGAGATAAGAGAGAATGAGAGAGGGAAACAGCTGAAACTGGATTATGACACTGTCAAAACTAACTATGAGGAAAAATTAGTATGCAATCGGAGACATGTAGAAAATGGTCAAGCATGTCACTACTGACACATAGTGTAGCTCTGAAATATTGTATAAATATATTATTTCCTTCAATTCTTGAGGTAAAGAGGTCAAATAGTGGTTTACCTCAGGAAAAAAATATTTTTACATATTCATCGGGGAAAAAGCACTCCATTCTTTTGAAAAGGAAATATCAATGTGACAGCTTTACAAAATTTACAGATAACAGATCCTCTAAATTATTAAAGATCTTCTGCAGCACACATACAATGCTATTCAAACATAATGACAATTAAATGCTTCCCATTAGTTTCTTTCTATTTTAATTATTTTGGTGATGTTCTTTCTGATCCACAGTATTAATAGATAAAAATAAATTAAAGTAAAACAAAACAGAATATATGTGAAAATAAGTTATTTCATGTATGGAACATGAGATTTTTCTGGAGAGTTTCATGTATGGAACACTGGAGACAGGAACACTGTCTTCAAAACCGTTGGCATGTCAGTAGTTTTATACATAAGGCAATTCACTTAGCCTTTCTTTTAATTTTTAGCTAAAGAAGTACTACATGAGCTAACATAATATACAAATGACTCAATCCCAGCTTCTCTGATGATCAGTGAAAAGCTTGGAAACAGCACCATTTCTTTTCACAGTGTCATAAATAACAATAAATCTATGTAAAGAACAGTCTGTTGAATTGCATAAAATTTCAAAGATCCCAGGGACACGTTCTGCCAAGTGGCTGCAGTCCACAGATGGACATTTCTGTGAAAAAGTGAACTTAATTTATGAAAATATTCCTTCTCAAAGAACTGAGGTCCAAATTATAATCAATTATTTGTTCAGACTCAGTCCTCATCTGAAAAGGATTTCAGGATTGGCTCAAAGGAAAATAAGTATTAAATATGAAATTATTTCTCATGAGTACAAATTTGAAAGAACAACCTCTAGAAGATAACTAATGTATCTATTTCCAACGCCCTGAGATTTGCCACTCCTCAGAATAAATTCTAGTCTGGTGCCATCTAAAATAAATGGCAAAGCTCCCCATTGGCTGCAGGACAGGCATGGTAAATTTCAAAGACATGAAGGGCAATGAAAAGGTCTTTTCATCAAACAGGAAAGAATAAGAGATTTCTTTCAGGTCTGTCATCAAGGTATGTTTCTAGTTTATTGTGTACAGAAAGGCTGACAGCAAAGGAGGTGCCATGATTAATCAGCAGTAGGGTAATTAATGCCTCAGATAAGAGAAAAAAACCCCCAGATATCTGAAATTAAGGAAAAACATATTGTTAGACACTTGAGAAGTTTTTAATGTAGTTTCCATCTTTCCCTCATTTTGATTAATTCAAAATATCTGATCAATAAATGTTCCAATGTTTTGCTCAAATGCTATAATGATATTATGAAAATTCCTAATTGTAGTGTGATCATATTGCCATTGCTTCCGCAGCCTGTGTGGTGTTTGTGTGGAAATGCAAGCCAAGACTGACATCTCTCCAGACTAGAGACATCTGGGGTTGGGGAAGATCAAATTTAGGTTTTGCTTCTTATCAAGGGAAAAAAGGAATTAACTTTTGGACTTAATGTTTTTGAATGAATGGGTAAATTGATTGTGTGACAGTCACATCTGACGGTTTTATATGTAGTGTTTATGAGTGGGGATTAAGTAAAATGAATTACTGCATTCAATTTGTTTTCCTTGGTTAACAGAAAAGGTTTTCATTTTAATTCATTCTATAGTGATAATTGAAGTCATGTTCAAACTGATATCCAGGGTTTACTAGAAGATTTTAAGAAATTTTTAAGTTTATATAAGAAATAGAATATGAGAAAAAGAAGGTGATATATATATTATATTTTGTTCTAGTGTTAGGGTTTCAGAAAAAGGGATTTCTCTTTCTCAAACAGAGTTTCTTCAAAAACTGATAAGTTTCTAAAAGTACTTCACACTTGATGAATTGGCATTTTCAGATGAAAACCATTTTGTCCAGTTCTAATTAGTGTGCTGCTGCATTAATCAGATTTCCTGGTTTGAGATGCAGCACACCCTGTGAAATTCCTTGTGTTACGCTTCTTCTAGTCAGTGGAGAGTGGAATGTCAATTATGATTATAAATTATTGTTATATCTTCTTCAAAGACACTCTATCCTTTCCTGAGAGCTGTTACAATTTGCTTCCTCTGAGGCACAAAATACCAGGCTAGACTTTTTCCTCAGATGTTAGAAAATGTTTTAATAAAAGTCTGTGTAATGCCCTGAAAAATGACAAGATTCAGGCTGTTGACAGTGTTGATACTTACTGTTATCAAGAGTTTTTTGCTGGAGATATTTATTTCCACTTTCACCTCTCTACCATGAACAGTGGAAGGAAGCTTATGTCCTCTATGACACTTTATTTACAATGGTGATTCACAATACTCTTCTCCAGAAGCTCTATAAAGACAACACAGAGTCACAGATTAATTTAAGTTGGAAAAGAGCTCTGGAGGTCATCTGGCCCAAATCCCTGTTCAAATCAGGGCCAACTTCAAAGTAGATCCAACAGAAGCATATGAAAGTCAATAATGAGAGTCCTTATTTCTAGGATCTCTATCTGAGACTGGCTTAGAATAAAACTTCATTCTTATCAACACATGTATTTTGGAGTTCAAGTATAAGCATGAAGACATAAATATATAATACATACAATCAGATTATTCCTCATTGCTCTCAGAGTATAATTTCCAGATACAAGATGACTGCCTTTTATTAAATTGTTTCTAATGAAAAGTTAATTAATAATGGATTTCAGAGCAATTGGAAGAATCAGCAGTTTGCTTTACCAATATAAGTGTATTTTCTTACAAGATGTGATACCACTAATTGAGAAACGATCTGGGGGTAAAAAATGGTTTCTGCAAAGACACTGAGATGGTGCTGCAAATCCAATATTTAGGGTAGACCACAAGCCAGACTGAGAAAGCAAAAGCAAAATGATCGATTGCTTTAGTCATTTCACAAAGATGTTTGACTCAACATGGCACAATGGTAGAAACTGTTAATTTTGCTAAAAACATGTTTGAACAGCTGGATAGTGCAGTCTTGGTCAACAACAACCTGTAGATTGATTCAAGCTGATAAGTAGCATGCAGACTATTCCACTCAGTATCCCCTAGCACCCTCCTGATTGCTCACACTGAGAACCTGGCCAATAAAGCTGTGATAGCCATAAGCTTTAGGCCACAGGTCAAAAGCAAGTAAATTATAGTAGCAACCTTAAAATAACAGGAGCTGGAAGGAAAAAAAATCTGATTCTTACTCTTAGAACTCCCAAAAATAAGATGTATACCCTAGAGAAAATCTGAAGTGACATGACAAAGCAGGTCATAGGAAGCTGAAATCTCCCCTACATTACAAGATAATACAGAATTAGAGAGAAACTCAGATTAGTTTCTATGGTTTTCAGACCCTGGGACAAAAGAATTAAAAACAATCCACCTCTGTAATTCAGATCATGTTTTAGGAATAGTGCTTCTATAGTGATTTCTTTTAGGTAAATTCTGGTATGTGTTGGTAGAGATAAGTGATTTATTTTTTTTCTTAGTGCCTGGAATCACTTGAAGAATTCTGAAGCCAGATCAGAACCATTCCATGAAAACCTTTGAGTGAGGATCCACTTTCTTTTGGTGTTCAGAATTTGGTGGCTTCATTTGATGGCCTTTTCTTGTATTGGAAGAGGTATAATCCCTATACACTCCCTTCATCTCTTTCACAACTTACCGTGATGGATTTGAAGGCCAGAACACAGAACTTTTCATCTACTGTTATAGCAGGTGCTATATAAGCATGGAACAAAGAAACCCCCTATCCGTACCACAGAGAAAAATATGCTGTGATCCAAATAATGAATATGTTTGGACTGAGATGCATGGGTTAATTTTAAGATGAACATTTTCTGTACTTCAGAAAACAGTGTAGGGGAGAGACAGGGTAAGGTAATGCTCTAAAAAACCACTAAACTTTTTTTTAAAGAATTCATGCAGCACTTTCAAAATGCATATGCTTTTTAGCCTAATTAAGCATATGCTTAAGCAATTATTGATTTGATGTGCTCACTCCAGGGCTTAGAATGCAGAAAGTATTTTGTGACACTGGAAAATATGTTGCTATGCAATTCTAAGAAAACTCTGGAGGCAGCTGAGTAGAGTTTATCTTACTAATGTTGTTTGTAAAAGCAGATTCTTTTCTGTCAGATCTACCAAGGGAAACAGTTAGGTCTAGACACATGAGAGTATATATGTAGAATATAGACAGAAGAAAAGAACAATATATAATACCTAACCCATTCCCTAACCTCTATATAAAATATCACATACTCAGTTGTACTCAATGACAGTTGAATAAATTGACCTCAAACCAAGTACCTCAAATCAAGTACCTGCTATTTTTCATCTAATTTAAGATTCAGTTCCCTTTTGAATTCTCCTTTAGGAGTGCAAAGGAGGTAGGCTTGGCCTTCCCAGGATCCTTTCGGTCTTTCTCTTTCTGGCTTGATGAAACATCCTCTTTATCATCTCTGAATAAATATTTGCAGAGGAATGGATATTCCAACGATCATCCTGTGAAGGGTCTATTGAAGAGGTGCCTTTTTCTTGCTGGACTTCTGAACTGAGCCCATTTCTAAATGTATGATCCACCTTTTGAAATGAAGTCTGGGGTTTTTTTCCTAACTAAATAGCTTATTGCTACAGTTTGACATATGCAAATAATTTAAGAACATTGCATATTGCATGTGCCCAGAAAGCCCAGGCCATTTCTACATTAAAGCACTTGAAAATACTTCATTTTTCAGTGGTTAAAATTCCCATATGTTTTGCATTACAGTAGCAATAACAATAATAATCTTGCAGTAAAGATGATCTTGTTTGACTACCAAATTTTAAATGTGACAGTACTAAGAACAGAAGGTTTTTGGAGACCCAGAAATAGTATGTTTACTTCATTTGTGTAGTTTATATTCTAATAATGTGCTGTCTTGAATTCCTTGGGATATTTCTTGACTGCTTGTAAATTTACACCAGTGATACCGTCTGGCACAGCAGTTTCAAGTCAGCTATTATCTGTGGAAACAGATTAAAGCATCCCTGAAGGTTTTTTTCCTTTATTTGAAGAGAATTTTCAATCCATTAAAAGCATTCAGAGAAGGGAAAGGAACAGAAAGCAACCTATTTTCCAGTTCAAGCATACTCTGGCTCTTGATTATGGACACCATGTGGATAATAGTACAGTATTAATTGTACTGTTTGGCAAAAATTTACATCTGTCCATGACCATTGATTTTAGAGGCAATGAACAGGGAGTTACATCAGCATCAGTATCAACTGTTACCAGCAGGTCAGAAGGTGCATTTGCAGGTAGAAGGTTAAAATAAATACTCAAGTAAGGATGGGCATCTCTTTAGGTAACACCTTAAAAATGCTATGATCATGAGCAGGGGCCTAAATGGTCTAAATGGTATTTGTGTTTGTAATTCAAATACAGAGACATAAATTTGATTTTACTTAATATCACCATTTTCATATTTGTTTTTCTCTAGTTTCAGAATATCTGAATGTAAAGGCACATAAACAAGTTTCTTCATGGGGAGGTAGGGTGTTAAATTCATATTTGGAATGATGGGATATTTCCTCCATGATTCTTTAAAGGCATAGAGCTCCCAAACAAAATGCAGACTCGAGTGGGGCTAGTAAGAACTATCAGATTTCAAAAGGGAATTGAAAAAATATGTTATGGGAGGTCATGAAGATAATAGGGTCACCAAAGATACCATGTCAAAAGAAGTAGCTGAAGGAAGCAGGAAACCTGGGGAGGAGAGTGAAAGAGAGGATGGGAGGCTTAGGAACGGCGAGGTCTGACAGGTAGTAGGTGTAAGAAGATGTGGAAGCAGCTTAAGGGAGGATTAGCTCCTGTGGGTGAATGTGAGAAAATCCCATGAGTCAGAATCCTACAGCAAGACTGTTTTAAGACAATAGGAAGGAAAAATGTAATGTTAAATTCCAGCAGTGGAATTGTTTCTTGTATTTTTCCTCAGTTGATAAAGAAACAGAGACTGAACAGAGATTGACTCATGTCTGGGATGAAACAGAACGTGATTAATTAGAATACATGTGATATGTCTAGGAAGGAGAATAATATTTAGGATTTCAAGAACCAACCTCAGGAAGAGAGGGATATGCTTTGCATCACTGGCTGCCTGAAGGAACATGTCAGGATATTTTGAGATGATAAAGCAAGGTGTCTGTGAGGGAAGGCCTTAAGCTCTGAAGGGTGCCAGAATGGTCTAAAATGGCTCTTTGGCCAGAAAGAGGACAAGTGGGAGAGATTTTTAAATTGTATACATCAACTTCTAAAAAATCCTCAGATTTTAAAATTACATATTTTGCAGATGTAGGTACAAGTTTGCTGAGCCTACTGATTTTAAAATATTTTCGCTTAGTAAATGCGGTCCAATATCCTTCTTAGGACAGGTATTTCATGAGTTTCACATGGTGAGAGTACATAATGGCTTTTTCAAATACAGAATGTATATTATTTTTTAAAGATTTTTTCCTCCTACATGCCTCATTATTAGCAATTTGATGATTCCCATGAGTTAAAACAAGCCTAACATCCCATGATGACTCATGCATTCTCTTAATTTAGATTTCAAAGTCATTTCAGAATCTCCTAAGTCTCTGAATGAAAATCGTCTAAAATCCTTGATCCTCTGGGAAGCTAAAGATATCTGATGATGAAAAAGCTCCCTTTCTTAGTAGGATTTTACTGACTTCCAGAAAACATTGTGTTACAAACTTGTTAGCAGAAGAGAACATTTTGCTATTGGATTCTCACCAAAGCTGTGAACAAAAGAACTCTCCACATCCATGTTCTCTCTTGATTGCTCAAACTGTACCTCTGACAACATGGAATATGATTGGCTTTTTCTTAAGATCATTCTCTGACTGCACAACAATTTTTATAGCTGAGTCTAGGTAGCAACAGTATATATCCCAATGTTGATTTAATTCATTTTAATTTTGCAGACTCCCTGTATCTAAGCTCAGAGGCCACACATTTATCTTTTAAAATTATTTTTTCTGCTGTCTTTTAAACTTTTATGTTTAGTGAGTGCTTATGTGCTTCAATTTTCTAATATTAACTCAAAGTATATTGCAACTGGTACTTTATAACATGTCTTATTTCAGGCACAAAATACAAAGCTTTTATGTGTTCTATCACTTTTGGGGAAAAAGCATGCACTTAATTTTGGATTTAGCTACCTCACTAGTACCAACAGGAAGAAGTATACATTAATAAGCATCAAGATGTAACTTTCCATTAATATTAATATTGTAATTTATAAATAAAAATGAAAGACCTCTAATATGCTCTTGAAATTTTCCTATGATGTATCCTCTCCACTTGTATATATAAACACATGTAAAACCAACTAAAGTCAATACTAAAGCAATATTGATTTGGGAACCATAGAATATGTTTAACTGAACTGTGCATGCTAAGAAAAAGCAGCAGATAAAAAAATGCGTACAGGGAGTAATGTTATATTACCTCACTGTGTTATATTACCTCACTGGGCTGCAGATAACTCCTTACAAGAGTTCAAGAACAGTTAAATTGCTCGTAAGATTCTAGACATATGGAAATAAGGCTACACCTATGTTACATGGTGAATCAATTCTTGTGTGGACAGTCTTTGACCTCCAGAGAAATAACCTCCTCTTTTGGAGAGGAGGAGAACATAGTCCATAAAAAGCATCTGTGTGGCAAGGCTTGCAGGAACTTTGTAAAACAACAATAAAGAGGTAGAATCATTGTTTTTTTTCAAAGTGATTATTGCCAGCGAACCAGTTGCTACTTAACAGCTGTAGGAAGAGCCAGTGTTTTTATTCATTTTCTTCCTATTCTCCTTAATCAGTTTGAAAATGGCAGTGAACTGTAAGGAGTCTGTAGATGACACAAAATGTTCAGGACAGTCAGATCTAAAACTTCCAATACAGAATGACTAGCAATAAAATGATGGATGTAACACTATCAACAATGCAAAGTAATGTGCAGGGGGGGAAACCAACCTTAAACATGTTTACACATAGGCAGTCTCTAAATTAACTGTTACCTCTTGGGAACAAGGTCTTTCAGCCACTGTGAATGCTTCCCCGAAAACATCTGTTGCCTGAACATTAGCAGTTGAAAATGGCAGAGATATTTCAAATTACTAGAAAAGAAATGGAGACAAAACAGGTTGTTTTATTTTACTGCATAAATCCCTGAAGCACCTACAGCTAACATAATGGTGTGCAGTTCTGGTCACTCTATTTAAAACCAATTAGAACATATATATGTTCTAACTCCCTCTACAGGCAGTGAGGCCATCAAGTGAAATAATTAGGGCACAAGCTCTCATAAAAAGGGGAAGAATTTTTAAGTGAGGGGCTTTTGATTTTGTTTGTTTTATCGTCTGGATTTTTTTTTTCCTAATTAATTTGTGGAATACAGTGTTGCAGGCTGCTGTGGAAACCGAAAGTTCAGAAAGGGATGACACATGTTCATGCAGGATGGGTTATGGGTTCATTTATGCCCATCTTGAAGATGGACTTCTCGGCACTGCAGTCCTCTTCTATCACATGATGACAGGAGCATCAAAAGCGCTTTATGCCAACTGTGATGCCTCAGGATTTCACAAAAATAACCCTGGATTTATGGATATCTCCTAGGCTTCCTTTACCATCCTCCATTATCAGTGGAGGGAAATAGGAATTTGTTTTAGAAATCTGGTTCAGACTGAGGTGAATTGCTTCCTAAATTATATGGCTATGGCAAGAGTCTGGCTAGCTAGTTCAGATGCATATCTGTGCACTGAACACTAATTCCCACAGGATGTTTAGGACCACAGGATGTTTAGAAGGCCAAACATTCAAAAAAAGGTTTGAATATCCTTAAGTTCTGATAGAACGATAGGTCTTATCCACAGCTGAATGACTCTAATTCAATTAATAGGACTTCATGTTTAAAAATTACTTCAGGGGGTTTATGTTTTATTTTGCTTTACTTCTGGGGTTATACCTTCACATAACTGTTGAGGTGTGTTTAAAGTTTCCGCTACCAAAACGCTAGAAACAGCAGTGTAGCATTTTGGTAGCGGAAACTTTAAACACACGTGAATGACTCCCTCCAAAAAACTGTCTTAGCTGCTTTGTCCAGCTCCTCCAGCCCTAACAGAAACTTTCACAAGCAGATTTCTTGCATTACTACAGAACTGCCTCACTGGGCTTTGGTGCCTTGCATATTAAAGCGGATTTGTGTGCTAAATTGAAATCTTAGCAAACAAAATTACTCAGGGTCTCCCTATTTATAGAACTGACCACTGAGGAATTGAATTTAAATTCATATAAACATATGTTTCTTTGAAGTTTCCCCACTATCACTGCTACCTTGCTACTTGTCTTTTTAAAGATAATTTATCCTATTACATTTTCAAGATTGAGATATAGAGGGAAGTATTGTTCCTTCATTTAACTATCCTGCTCCTACAGCCTGGGTGTTGTTTTTTGTTTGGTTTTGTAGTGTTGTTTTTTTTTTTTTTAATAAAATGACAGAGTGAGCCCTTATAGTCAAAACTTATTCATGCAAACAGTCATCCTGAAACTGGTGAAAGTTCTGAAAGAACAGGCAGAAAAATTCCAATTTTCTCATATTTTGAACAGTTACAAAAAATAACTGTTCCTAACAATTGGTTGAACTATAATAAACATAGCAAGTGGCAAACAGCATGCAAGATCCTGTCAGACATACAGAATGGAGAATGGAAGAGAATATTGAGAATTTAAAAATACATATTTTGAAAGCTTCCTTACACAATTGTTAAAGTTTAAATGGGTTACATCTTGTGATATATTTTTGATTACTTCCCATTGGCCGTTGATTTGAAAGCTGATTATAAAAACAAATTGTGCTGCAATTAAAAAAACCAAACAAATATTTACATCAGCAAATAAAAATATTTGCATAAGTCAAATATATATTCATGTGGCAAATTTTGTCTCAGGCAAAAATCAAGTAGTGCAAGTATAATAGCAACAACATTGTATTCAAAATATGATTACATCATATTATACATATGCAATGCATCATAAACATATTTTTTAATATTTAAATTTCAAACAATAGCTGTTTTTATTTTGGAAGACAATATGATTAGATTACAATTTTTGTGGCTTTTCCCTATAATGATAAGGGATAAGAATAATCTGAATGATAAGAATATTTTCTGAAAGCTGAATTTAATTTGTTTGTGTTAATCAGAAACAGCAGTAAAATGCTATTACTACTTATACAACAAGAAGCTATCAATGAAATCAGATAAAGCCCTCATGATGATTAAATTTGGAGTTACATTGACATCTAATTTAGATTTAGATTTAATATGCTAATATGTTACAGTGTAATGGGGTAAGATCAAAGTGTTGATGATAATTACTTTGAAAGTTTCAGCATCATATTGCATTCATTTGACTAGTTCCCATGACTTGCAGATGACACTGAGAGATTTCTTGTGAAACAATTTACAAATAAAATGATCAGCAAGGTTACTTCAACTGTTAAATGAGACTAGACATGGAATAATGGTATATAGACTGCATATCAGGTGTCAGTGTGATCAGCAGCAAGAAAACGGGCTTCAAATAAACTAGAAACTCTTATTTGGACAATTTTAATTTGGCTTATATATTATTGCTCTTGCAGTGGGCACAAAAAAAAAAAATCACTTTTTGCTATGCCATTGTCTGTTTGTTTTTTTCACAATATGGAAGTGGAAAATGCCACACAGTCACAGTAAAGACACCTCCTGTAAGTAGCAAATTCTCTCTTAAAATGATCCTCACTGTAAAGAGACATCATCAGAGAGTCAGAGGAAATGACAATCTGACAGGTCCACCATCTGCTTCCTAAAACATAAAATGACAAAGCTTCTATCCCAGGGAGTTTATTATCTCAATCAGATAATGCAACAAATAATGTAAAACATAATATAGACATTAGCTGCTTGTAGTGAGCAGCTGAAGGAGAAAAAAATGTGAACTGAAAAAAGTACATAATTGTTTACATGTAATTAAATTAGAAGGGAGAATCTTTTTGTGTTGTTCCAATACACAACAAAATTATGTTTTAAGAAACTAAATTTTTCCTTGGAATGTAAGTCCTGAATTTCAGATCACTTTAGCTAGGGTCTTCCCTTCAGCTCCAACAGAATTTTTCTCTTAGACTTTTGACAAACTTCACTTTAAGACTGAAATTAATCAATTCTAATTTCAGACATGCAATTGCAGTGCCTAAACTGGAAATGTATGCATCTGAGGTCCTGTTCCAGTACTTGCTGAGTGTGATTCTGATTTTATGTAGGATGAATTGCCTGCTGAAGTGCCTGCCTCTCTCCTTTCATTATAACAGGAGTCAGTAACACCCATATTTCCTATTTAAATGAGGGGGATGAACCTGGACCTGCAATCGGGACTGCCTTTATGACACCATAGATTAAGATAAATTTAGTCAGACCACAGTGTCAAGGAAGAGAGCAGAGAGTAGGATCCATGGGATCGGAGTTTCATTCAAGGTGGGAGAAAAATTAATAAATCTAACTTTTCTAGTGTGTCAGGTAAATGGTGCAGAGAAGTGAAAGAATCTGCTATTGCTATAACCAAAGAGCAGTCTATCTGCAGGTGGGAAGGAATGTCTGTCCTTTAATTACTCACTTGCCAGAGTTTTTGTGTTTGGAGGTAATATACAATTATGTCTTTTGGGTGTTCTGAAGCTAAACTGGTGGTGGATTACAAAGCATTTTTAGAGACGGAAATGTGTGAAGTGTTGTCACAAGTGCCATATTGCATCCTCTAAATGCTGCTTTACATCTTGCTTTCATACACTTTTATAATATGGTGAAAAAGATTGTGCATAACAATTATGCAGGGCTGTGCCTGTTACATTGTATATTTATTCTGTGAAATATCCTCTCTCCTGTTTCAATAATGGTCCTAAGCATATGTCTATACCAAGAAATAAAGAACTGTTCAAGCTCTGTTTAAGCCGGACTAATGCTGTATTGAGACTGTTCCTCAGTCCTGCAAGCAATAAGGCTGTATTAGCACAATACAGCACCCAAATATTAGCTTGAAACCAGCATCAAACCATTTGCTTTCAGCTCTAGAGCTAGTTCAGATATGTCAGTGCTATTCCTCATGTGCAGCATAGAAATGTTCTCAGATTTCCTTTCTTCTTCTGTGGCTATCAATATGTTTCCATATCTTGGCTTCTTCTCATATCTGGAATGTTTAGATTTGTTTGAATCACTGAGGCTTGGATAATGATGAGAAAATGCTTGTTTCATGAATACAGGAAAGGAATATGGGTTGACATAATATTATGATAGTCATGCACAGCTTCTTCCTGGAAAATGCCAGGTGAAGATCTCTCTATATTTTGACTGATGTCCAATTATTTGTTTACTTTAGATTTTTTTGAAGTTTTTTATGATTCTGTTGCTCATGTGTGTATTTTTGGAAAAAAAACAAACCAAAACAAAACAAACCCAACAAAACTTTCTTCTGTGTAATTTATTGTATCCTGCCTGCATTTTTGAAATCACACCCATTCCCCAAGCTCTGGCTAGCAACAGAACCAACATCCAGAGGCTCATAATAAGAAGGATGTATGTATCCATGCATTTCTGTGAACTCCTGAATGGCATAGCTCATCTCTGAAGCTTCAGGAATCCTGAGGAACTAAAACAAGTTAAGTCTGAAAGCTGAGTCACTCTTCCATTTCAAAGCAACTTCTGTCACTGAAGATGTGAGAAAGATTTTTATGGAGTTTTACTAAATGGATATTGTAGAACCTTCACTAATCCCTGTGTCCTCTCTACTGGGTGGAAATGTGTAGGATATGACACTGAGTGCTAAGTTAGGGGGGACTGGTGGCCCTATTTCCAGCACTGAGCTCTCAGTCAGGATGGCAGTATATGAAAAACTCCATCTGGATTCTCTTCTTTATCCTCCTTCCTCTCCAGGTAACAGATTAGGGGAGGTAAAAAAAAAAAACCACAAATCCCTCCCTCTCAACAAAATCATGTTTATCAGTAAAGACGTTATTATTTAGGCTTGTCATCATTTATGCTTGTCATTGGCAGGGTGGGAGTGGTGTGGGGATAACTGCAAGAGCAGAACCAGTCAACATAGTGACATAAAACCTAAAGTTATTTTTCTACGAGGAGTATGTGTAGCAGTTGGGTGTTGAATTCTGTCTGGAGATCTGTCCTACTACACACAGGACACGCACCAGTCAAGGACCCTGTTTTGGGGTCTGGGTGTGCCCCTCACCTTTGAGGCACGGGAATGAGGCAGCCCCCCCGGGTGCCCGAGTTGTGGCGGGGGTCTCACTGCCATGGGTGGCTGTCCCACCCCAGGACTGCTGCCCTCAGCCTGCTGCAGGGTGGCGGACCTCTGTGGACGTGTCCCCACCGAGGGACTACAGCTGTTTATACTGCCGTTTTTTAAGTTAAATGGTCAGCAGCACCTGCCGACAGCCTTGCTGGTCACATATCCCCAGTGTGTTTTACTCGCACCCTGTCTGAAGTCTATTAGCAGCGGTTGCCTGTGGTAGCATTGCCTTCTGATCTCCTGCCCAAAATGCGTTACCAGGATGCAATGTGGTTAACAACTTATCTCTGATTCCTTCCATTGCACATCTAAACCATTTCGGGCGGGCAGATGTAGGTCAGATCTCATCTAGCAGTGCTTTCAGGTAAGCTTCCCTCTTAATAATTATCTGTGCTGCTTTGTCTTTCCGGCACATACCAGAATCACCAAATCAGTTGGAGCTGGGCAGATACAGACCTTGTTTTATCTGAGCTGTGCTTTCAGGTAGGTTTCATCCTGTGACAAGGCTATTGACTTTTTAATGTATAAAACATTTCAAATTGAAGACTTTAGATACATCAACCTATAGATAACACAAATTGTAAAGTGTGGTACATCCCAGAAGCACCTTTTTCTCTCCCTCTGTCTCGCTTTAGCAGGGAACATGACAACTACAAGTGACAAATCCTTACTCGTAGATCCCAGTTCAGCTCAAGTTTGTCAGTTCACTGACTTTTGATTTCCCACTTCTGCTTTCCACTCCTGAGTAAGCAGCGTAGAGAACCCATTTATTCTGCCATATCTGGACCAATTTTGATATTTTTAGAGAGTTTAGAGCAAAACAAAAGGTGCATTTTATATAACTAAGACAGTTGCTTCAGTTGGTCAGGGCAGGAAATACTACTGGGAAGACGCATAGAACTAGCTTCTCTTCATTTTTTTCCTTCAAGCTTTGAAGCCAGGGTTTAGATATCCCTGACGAACATCATAAATGAATTATGTGCAGAGTAGACATCAAGACAAGTGAGAGGAAAATAAGGATGTCAACTCTTAGATGTCTTGAGATACTTATGAAAGGAAGATTATGATCTCTATAACAATCTGTGAAGGACAGTTTTGTCCTCACAATCAAGTGACACCTTTGCTTGCACATCTTGTGAAATATCCCAAATATTATTAGTGTGTCATCTGTGCTGTTGCCAAAACAAAAGCTGGTAGAAAGTGTGTTGCAACGAACAATGTGAAATGTACCACATGGCTGTCCATCTGCTTCCAGTCTTACAACTATAAATTGAAATGACTCTTTTTCATTTATCATTTCATATTGAGATTTGAAGTTTCATCTTTGTTAATGTTTGCTAAAACACATATTCATATACATATGAAATTGTACCTACTTACGGAAATGTTACTTTTAAGATTTCAGGGTGCAAGAGAAGTTAAGGAAAAAGTTTCTGCTGAAGCTTTGTCAATTTTTTGATAAAAGTAATTTGCTTTCAGTTCATCAACACTGCTTTGTCTCTTAAATATCTCAGAACCATATAAGAATTTAGGTGACAGCACATTTCGCTGTGCAGTCCTTAAATGTGTTTTACCTACTTTGGTACTGATAGCCTCTAACTGAGGTACTATACAGCTGTCCATCTGTCGCGGAAGAAGAGGAGCAACAAAGGAAAACAGCAATGAAGAAGTGGAGGAAGAGTACTGGTTTCATTTGACAATGACAGAAAAGTCAGGATTCATCAATAAAGGAGACAGAAAAAAGCTGAACTGGGAAGCTGAATAAAAGATGTCCAAGGAGAAGGAAGAAGAAGAACTGTAGAGAAATCTAAGAGAGCATATGCACAAGACAGGTGTTTACATTTGAGTTTACATCATGGAAATGCACAACACTGAAATTATTTAAAACTATTACAGCATTAGAATAGTGACAAGATTAGAAATAAAATAGATCATCTAATTTCAAACCTAGGTACTATTTACCATCAAGGAAGAATATATTCTCAGTTTTCTAGGTAAAAATTCCATAAATGGTTCACTAAATATTTATTAATCTTGCTCAATGCACATATATTTCTTTTTAAATACTTCTTGTGACTGAACACTCTGTAGTTTGCTTCTTTCTTCAAAAATTAGTTCCTCAGTATCACTCTCTATCCCACCTGTGGAAGCACGCGGAAAGGCCAAAGCACAAATACTTGCAGGCTTTGAATGTATCGATACGTTTGTCTCATGTACAGTGCCTGGTGATGAAACAGTCCAAACTATGCCGCTAGCATAATCTCATCAGAACAGTTGTTTATTTATGATCATGAGTCCCTTGGCACCACTCTAAATTGAAACAACAATCTCTAGGTAGGCCTAATTGACATCAGTCAGTATTTTTATCATGGACCGTGATAGTCAAGCAGCTCATCATATCTTCTCAGTAGTTACAATGTGTCATGCATCATGTCAGTTTACAATGAGGAGAGGTTAATTAGGGGTTCTTTGACAGGATGCAGAAAGCTAGCTTGTGCCACTGATATGTTGGCAAGCAGATGTGTGAGATTATGTTGAAGGCTAACTTCAGTGCAAAAACACTGAACTGTGTGAAGTTTAAACAAATTTTAACACCACAGTGGAAGTGCATTATATGAGGCTATTGGGATTTTCCTGGGAGTAAATTTCTGCTAATGCTTAAAATGCTGACTGAAGGACATATTGTGTATTAGGATGGAACTGATCCATTTGTTTGACTATTATTTCAGGGCCTCATACATCTATGCATTAGATTTTTCTTTCCTGTTTCTTTCTCATATAAAACCTTACCCAATAAAATGATGCTTAGCATATACACCAAGTTCTACTGACCAACGTCAGTTACAAGATTAATGTTGCAATTTATTTATTAACCGTTACCTGCAAGGTAGAAGAACTCACATCACCATGAAAGCATGGGAGCATTCAAGACATCTTCTTCAGGATGGGAACACAGACAGTTCTGGGCTTGAGATGCGGGACTGATACTCTAGAACAGTTCCTGAGATGTCAGATTTTCCCCTGCATTCAACAAGTTAGCACACAGCAAGCCTCTCCTGTAACTGTGCTGTGACACAGTCACTAACAGCAAAGGGGCGATAGAGAGCACGTTCTAAAATGTTTCGGTGCTTTAGGCACCAGTTCAGAAATCCTAGCTACATGTGGATGTTCTTTTCCAGCATAAACCATGAAGTCAGACATTAATCCCAGACGCAAGGCAGTAGGGACAAGCAAATACTACAGCTACTGTGTGTTGCCTCCCCACTGTCAAGATTAATTACATACATAGGGAAGTGCTTGTCACCTCTCTGACAACAGCCTACATTGCAGTGGAGTGAAGGAAAATGTCTTCTTTATACAGGGGTCTTAGGCAGGAAAAAGTGAACTAAGAAACACCGATAAATAGTAGTTCAGGTAGTGCTCTCTACCTCAGCTGAAACAGGTGATTTTTCTGGAGAAGACACAGTACTCATACTGGAGGACACTGGGTCTTAGCTGGCATTTGACAGAGAGCAGCGATGAAGCAGCAAAGAAGGATTTGCTAAACAGGAGACAGTGTGAGAGACTTTATTTTAGAACCCAGCCAAGCATGTGAATTCAGACTTCAAATAAATAAATTTGATTTGAACTCACCCACTTCATTTGCTCAGGAATGCTCACATTATCAGTTACTGCTGAGGTATGCCTTAGAAAGCTGTGCCTTGCTGCCTGTCAGCTCTTACTTGGCTGGTCATGTGAAAACTCAATAGCCTTCCAATCCTAGCTGTAGCTTTGGTTCAGTCTTTTTCTCTACACAGCAAATGGTATGGCCTTATTCTTGAAATCAGAGCTTGTGACCACTCTTACTGTACAATAGCACTGCTGGTTCTTAACTTCATTAAAACATGCAGCAACGTGATTTACAAGACTGTCAGAAGGCTGGCAATCTCAAAAACTTAAGCAATTTCTGAATCAGTAGTGACTGAGGTAAACTTCAAAATGCATTACGTACTTTTTGCTGGACATTTGTATCCTCATTTGACAAGAGGGTTTGGCACCAATATCTGATTAGGAAAATAACATCAACAACAACAATAACAATAATAACAAAGAATATATGTCTTTCAATATCCCGGTATTCTTCTCTATTAATTCCCTGCAACTACTGCCTATTAACATCTTGACTTGCGAGGACTTAGTTGCAGCAATGGCATGAGTGTTTTGTAAGGCAGGCCGTTCATGCCAAGTGGTCTTACAACTGACCACACCTGCTGGCACATACAGGTGGTTGAGCTATACTTGGTGTATTGAGCGTGGGAAGGTGAGATTCGAGGTTCTGCCACAGGAGAAAGAAAAATAAAATAGGCTAACTGTGGCTGTACCACTTAAAAAACTAGCAAATATCGACACAATAGCTGAAACTATGTAATTTTCAAAGTGAGTACATTTTTAATTGATAGTATTACTTTATTAAGGCAGGCTAAGTATATGATTTATTTAAGAAAGGTGTGGGGTTTCAGGGTTTGTTTGGGGTTTTTTTTGTAGTGAAGTAGTGCCAAAATGGGTAACAAAATAATTAAACCAGAGTTAAAATTTGATTAAGTAGAACAGGAGGAGGGGAAGAGGGAAATGAGGACAGCAGACAGCATTCATAATTAACATTTATCCCTCTAACTACCATACAGTTAAGATCTGGCAGGAAGGGTCAGGAAAATCTAATCATTTCCCAAAAAGTCAGGATCAGATGAAGCAGCAAATTGCAGGTTCTTATTTGGGATCCAGATGAATACACAGGTCGCATAAGCCAAATCCTAAAATGAATTTTCCTGTCCGTGTGAAGCTCCGTTGGCTGCAAACAAGATTGATGCAGTGACATTCTCATTCATCTTTTTTTTTTCAAGTTTTTCATTTATTTGCTGCCTTTGATGTTGTGCAGCAGGATTATGTCAGGGAAAATTAGCAATTTATGCCCATCAATAATTACACTAACTTTCTTGTAAGCTGTATATTATAATCTCTCCTAGGACCAGATTTAAAAAAAAAAAAAAAAAAAAAAAAATTCAAGCTAGTGAATTGGCACTTAGATAGATACTAAGTGCTTAAATCAGAAGCTGTAACCCTGAAAACCCCAGTTTAACTGCTATGTCATCCTAGCGTAGGCATCTTATTTTTACCTTCTTAGCCTGTAAAACTGCTTCTGTATTTTCAGTAGGCAGACACATAAGTGGAGAAAGAACCTTCCAAGTATTTCTCATGACTGTAGTGTGCAAATTTGAACACCTCAACTACCCTTGCAATCTAGCCACATCAATGCTTTACTGCATTCAAGATAATAAAGCTGAAATCTAGGGCTTTTTAATTGAAAAGAAATATCATGCTACTGCCAGCACAATGCAGCTAATACATTTAGACTTCAGCAAGTAGTCTGTTCTGTGCTGAATGGTGCCACTGGCTTTTTACAGACCTAAGTATCCATGAACCTGATCACTTCAGTATTCAATAAAAAGCACTATACAATACAGCCACCTCAAACTGGGTTCTGGGTTCTGCAACAGGGCTGGACATCTAAAACTTTGGCACTGCACTCAGTAATCCAAGGCATATTTTCTAGTGGTGGGTGTAGGAGATGGGCAGAGGAGAAATGGAGCTAAGTTTGTGAAGAAAGAAGATGGTATGTTAGAGTAACAGTGAGGAGGGACTCATGTCCCTCAGAAGGTGAAGGGAGAGGTTAACTATCATACGCATTTTCTGGTTTAGATGGTCTTGATGAATAATGTCTTTACTGCATTATATGATACAGTTGAATACCTACAATTCTATCCACATCTCTCCCACATTAGATTTTTACATGCATGTCTCCAATAACAGATGCAGAGGCAATCCAGCAGGTTTTGTCCATAACGATCCCTGAACAAGGAGCTAGGAGGAGTGCAGTGCAAAGACATTGATTGAATCATACAAGTCACCTCTGCATGGCAAAGCGATGTTAAAAGTCCTTCTTTAGCCTTTCCTGCTCTCTCAGCTGATTTTCATTGTGTTTTAGAGGGCTGTCACGGCATTTCCCTACTTTGCAGAGGAGAGCAAGCTAAATGTATTCAAATGCAAAATGTGTTCAGATTCTACAGTTTAAAGTGCCACATGGTTAAATGAATGGAGTCATAGTGCCTAAAATCAACAAGTATGTCAAGTTGAAGAGATTCTATAACATGAAAGTGCACATGTAAATTTTGATAACTTGAGAAAAGGACAAGTTGTTGCAGAACCAGGGAGCCTTCATTTCCCAGTGCTCCCACTCTTTTCAGTCCTGAATAAAGGGAAGACATGAGATCAAAGACTTTATTTTAAAAAGATTACCTCTAAAGAGCTGCAAGACTGGTTCGTTTAGCTATAATGGCAGCTGTAATTTTAATTCCATAATATTTGGTATGTTTTTCTACATATTCAGTTATTCTACTTGTTATGTAAAGGTTGTACTTGGTTATTAAAACTTAAATGTGACAGGCAAGTTGGTATTTCAGAAGGGGTTATTTCAAACCAATGAGTCATTTGACGGCTTTAGACTGCTTCAAGAGACTTGATGCCATAAACTTCAATTTAAAAAGGTTTTGGTCATATGTAATACCGGTCTGATTTACTGTGAAGTCCTCCTCTTGAGCACATGCTCTTGTTAACAGTATATGAGGGACTAGCTATTTATAATAACCATAAAAGTATTACGAGAACTTCAGTATGAACACAGTAATTTTATTTTTTTTAATATGATAAAAACAGATGAGCTGAAGGGATATTTTACATTTCACAGCTTTTGCAGAAGCAGTATTGACACTTTTACTGTAATTGAGAGCTTTTATTTATACTCTTCCCTACATGCTACGCAGAAGTTAGCATACAACAGAATAACATATACTTGATTTGTTCCCATCACTTCCATATTCTATATCCCATAAAAACTAATGCACTATCAATTAGCAGTGTATTATGTTTCATTATTAAAATGAATTGTATCACTGCTTTAACATAAAATAATTGTATTATACAACGTTTCTCATGTCATCATGGTCTGTTAACAGTCCTGCTGCCTATTTGCAAAGGCTCATAAAAGCTACTGGACACCAGGGAGCAGTTTTTGTGGCTTCTGAAGTACAATTTCATTTAAACTCTTTCATGCTGCCTTTAGTGCTCTTACAGCAATATCACTTCTCTGTAAATGGATCAAAATAAGCCTTGTTGATGGCTAAATGTGCCATGGAATTGCATATGCACAAACGCTTGCTGTCATGCAAACTGAGAGAAAAATCAAGTATAAAAGATGGCAATGTGTAAAAGGCAGGATAAGTATTTGATGTCAAAACTGAGCACTGATTCCCTCTCATGTGCAAAAATGTTGTTTGCCTAGGTGCTCTTAAAATCTGCCAGTACATAGAGTAAAACTGCAGATTTTGCTTTCTGGGTGCTACATTACATAGATGGTATTGTTTCACAGTCGTTTTGTTAGATTGTAACCTTACTTGATTTCCATTCACAGCTACGATACTTTATTTTTCAACAATGTAAACTCAACATTCAAAATACATGTATGCTAGCTATCTATAAATCATAATATACAGAGCAAGCAACATCCATCAACTTCATATATCAATGGAACTCTTTTGTTTGAATTAGTTCCAGTTTGTGAATTTTGTTGTTCACTTCCTAGCATGGAATAAATCAAAACAATTCCATAAGATTTACTTTCTTTCTCCTGACATCCTAGTTTTTGGATGAATGTTCTCAGTGTTTGTACAAATGTACCCATACATTTCTCTGGACTGTAGGAACATATGGGAGAATTAGGGAATGTTTTTCTAAATAATTTTCAAACATTTTCTACAACAACTTGCTGCGTTGGTCTGGGACCAATGGTCTGAAGATCATGAGGTAGGGAGAATCAGAGGGGAAAAAGCAGGAAAGAACTTAATACATTGAAATTAAAGCTGTTTGCTTCCCCATTGTCTGGCAGTTTGTCAAGGTATCTACCCCTCTGTAGTCTACATCAAGCAGGAACAAATTACTAACACTTGCAACCTAAATAGTTTACCATCGTGGTTTCACCCCTGCGGGCAACTCAGCCCCACACAGCCACTCGTTCACTCCCCCCCACATCGGGATGGAGGAGAGAATCGGAAGAGTAAAAGTGAGAAAATCTTGAATTGAGATAAAGACAGTTTAATAAGTAAAGCAGAAGCCACGCACACAAGCAAAGCAAAACAAGGAATTCATTCCCCACTTCCCATGGGCAGGCAGGTGTTCAGCCATCTCCAGGACAGCAGGGCTCCATCACGCCTAATGGTGACTTGGGAAGACAAACACCATCACTCCGAACGTCCCCCCTTCCTTCTTCTTCCCCCAGCTTTACATGCTGAGCATGACGTCCTGTGGTCTGGAATATCCCTTGGGTCAGTTGGGGTCAGCTGTCCCGGCTGTGTCCCCTCCCAACTCCTTGTGCCCCCCCAGGCTCCTCGCTGGTGGGGTGGGGGGAGAAGCAGAAAAGCCCTTGGCTCTGGGTAAGCACTGCTCAGCAGTAACAAAAACATCCCTGGGTTATCAACGCTGTTTTCAGCACAAATCCAAAACACAGCCCGATGCTAGCTACTGTGAAGAAAATTAACTCTATCCCAGCCAAACCCAGCACATTTACTCAAACAAAAAGCTGCACAAATGGGAAAGGTGCAGTTTTATACAATTTTATTCCTCCTTTTCTGACTGAGAATGAGAATGATGTGCCATTGGAGTATATAAGAAGTCGAAAAGGCACATCCTCTTATGAGTCTCCTAGCAGATGATTCTGTAATACTGGAGCACATCACCATGTGAGCTGTAAGCTGTAAGTTTCTCCCCAAAAGAATTATTTATAAATTCAAGATCAGGCCCTATATCTTAAGAATTTTTCAGCTTCATCCCTACTAGACATCCCTTCATCTATATACAAATAACTACCTTTATGTTTTGGTCAATTTATCAGATTTTACCTGATTAAACAAAGGGGCCACTGTCATTGTAAGTAAAAGAAACACAAAATCTTGGTAACAAAATATTGCAAACTGTATGAAAAAATTTAATAGAGTGGAAAAAAAAAAATCCTTTTCAGATGGTTTTCTCTAAACTTCTTGCAAGCAAATATGTTTAAGTAAGAGCAAAATTAAGCTAACAGGAACTTGAACTGCAAGGAAAGCCTGTCTATGAATGGGAAATCAAGTAAGAAATAATTGAATGGAAAGATCTGAGATAGAGATAAGTTAGTCAGATTTATGACGAAATATCCTCATGAGATGTTCCCAACAGATGGGTAAGGTAATGTACCTTTTTGTACCAATGCCCTTTGATAATAATGTTATGTGTTATAATATTGTATATTTATACTAAATTGGTGCTACCACCATCCTAAAGAATTAATTTCCTCTTTTTTTTTTCTGTTTGGGAGGTGTCACTATATAACAATTAGAGGTACTGATACTTTGACTGAAGCATGTGCTTCACACAGTTGTATGGCTCCTTGAATAGGTCACTAGAGTATGAATATGATGGTACTGTCACACAGTTCTTAAAGGCATAGAAACAGAGCTTTTAAACTGTTAAGTTGCAGCAATGTGATTTCAAACCTTGTTGGTCATTCATGTCACAGACTGCCAATGGATGAGTCAACTTGAGAATTTGATCATTTGGACTGGTGAATCAAAAGTGGCTAAAGTGCTGCTAGACATTTACTCCTATGTGTGTCACTGGCAGATAGTACTAGATAGATGAAATGGAGAGGAAGAATAAGGACCAGAAACAGTACTAGTGAGGTAGCTGAGGACTATATCCTATTTAACTCTTCTCATAACACTGCTCTTGAGTAGAACCTTGACATTTGTAATTGGATTCCTAGATAAATATATAATAGGTCTTAAAGAGAAAATATGAAAACATATGGCTCTGGCCTTTTCTTATCCTCCCTATCTTTGTCACCAGATGTGAGGCATTACAAAACTGCTACAACTGTGCGCTCATCACAAGCCTAGGCAGAAGAGCCCGTCATATTCACTTATGAAGATGTAAGGTCATCACCTAGAACGCTAGTTTAAATACATTAAGGGCAAGTGACAGGAAGAACATACTACAATTTACTTTCTCGTAACTATTATGTATCTAAAATATGTGGACTTATTTCACTTTCTAAGTTTCCTTGCAGACAAAATAAATGTCATCACAACCAGTAACCTCCCCAGAATTTGCTCAGGAGCAAGGGAAGCTGTGCAATCAGTAAAATGAACGTCACCCTGCAATGAGAAGAGATTCAGAATTCATTTCCTACTCATCCACACGTATCAGGAAGGATGCAGGGGGAATGTGTTGATTTCTCTGAAAAACAGTTAGATGCATGATACTTACACAGTAGGAAGTTCCAACAGGCCTTTTGTCTTTTAATAGCACCGTCTCTTTCCACACATGTCCAGCAGAAATGGGATTCGGCCAAACAGGGGTAAGGGTTTTAAAGGGAAAGAGGGTAGGTTTAGACTGGACAGAAGGAAGAAATTCTTTACAGTGAGGGTGGTGAGACACTGGAACAGGTTGCCCAGAGAAGCTGTGGATGCCACATTCCTGGAAGTGTTCAAAGTCCACTGGGAGAGGGCTTTGAGCAACCTGATCTAGTGGAAGGTGTCTGCCCACAGTAGGGGGCTGGAACTAGATGATCTTTAAGGTCCCTTCTGACCCAAAACATTTTATGATTCTATGATTCTATGAAACATTTATAGCATTTTTTACTCCTTAATTCTGTTGCTACTTAACAAAGATCCCATTTATAATTCACTTCTTGACTTTATCCTGCAATAGGATAGGATTTAGACACGGATTTAGACATGGTGGCCATGAAGTCAATTGTCTGAGCAGTTTTTCTTCCTGTTTGTCATGTAAATATGCTCTAGCCAAGCTATTGAGGGCATCATGAGATGCCATGACATCTAGGCCAGACATCTTGATAAAGCTGCGAAGCATATTTAAATAAATAAATAAATGAATTGCAGCAAATGCCAGCATCACTTTGTCATCTCAAGCATGAATTTCTTGAAGCTTGTATGTATTAACTAGTTAAAGCATAGTTTTACTTACCAGGAGACAGCTGCACCTTATTAGACATCATTGTAAATCCAGAGCATTTTTATATCCTTTTGTCAGGATCTTTTATAATGTTCTTCCATGTCTTTTTAGAAGGGTGTTTTCTCCTATCTTCTTATTAGAGCCAACGAGGCAAAGAAAGTTTGGTTTCCCAAGCTGTGTATACAGTCACTGTTCATAAGATCATAGTTCACAAAAGAAATTGAGCATCACAGAATACATTTGCACATAAAAAAAAATACTGCTTTTGGTTTCATGATCATCATATGTACAAGAAACGAAATTCTGATGTCATAGACGTGCACAATACTCCTATTGAAAACAAGTGGAACAGAACACAGGAGCTAAGAGGAAAAAACCCTATATATTGTAAAAAGAAAGATGTTTAAATCATTAAAAGATCTCTTCTGGCTTTTCTTTAGCAATGTTCAGCAGAGGTATATAATCTGAGGTATATTTTTAGCTTGGCACTTTCTCTTTATTTGTCATTAACCCACAGCAACCAGATATTTCAGACTGAATTTGTACTTTAGTTCACTGTTCATTCACATATTTAAGATTCTTGCCTGGGTTTTCATTTGGGTGCTCAAGTACTGCAACTACCAAGTATCAGGAAAAACTGATAGTCAGAGCAAGACAGCGTGAAAGATAAATAATGCTCTCGGTCCTTTCCTGCTAGCTTAGAGTGGTGATAGCCAGTGAATGCTTCTCCTCCCCTCCATGCAAAAATCCCATCAATCAGCTGAAACCGCAGGTATTAAGCTAACCTATTTGACTTTGGTTTTTAAGAAAAGATGGCAAAATACTCGCACATATGGCTGGGATGCATTATGTTAATTAGTATGTCAAGAGCAGTACTTGTGAAACTTGCTTGTGAAACTTTCCCTATTCCCATCCGAAACTAAATTGTTTAGCTTAACACCTTTTATTAGCTAAATTATCAGGTGGGTATAACAATGCCTTTCACTTCACATTGGGAAAGAAGGTGGAGGAGAAGCAATGGTGTGGGCTTGGAAGCACAACTGAGAGCTGAATGGTAAATCACTTCCCAGCTGATGATACTCTTGCATCTACGTGTCCTAATTTTGTTAGGAGTCTGTCCAGGTCAAAGTCCTACATTATGGCCTAAATGATACATGTTGTGTGTTAGGATCAGATCCAATCTGCCAATCGTATGTACCACGTACATACGTAAGTAATGTAAGTAAGTAAGTAAGCAAAACACTCAATGAGAATGTTGCGAAAATGACTAATATGCATACTCGGGTTTTTTTGTAAGTAAACATTTACTTTGTGACACTGTACTTGCAAGAGATAAAAAAAGAACAAAAACCACAACTGGAAGAATTAAAAACACTAGCAAAAACTTTCAAATGTATGAAGTCATTTTTGGAAAAGAGGAATAGAATGATTTTCGAAGTAGAACCTCTTAGGTCGAGCTCATATCCTTAGTAAAAAAGTGTGAGCTGATGGATCATTAGATGAGGTGAACTGGCCTAGTTCTATTGAATTAAATGAAGCCACACTGATTTACCTTAGGTGAAGATCAGGACTTAACCTATATATGTAACTCAATGCTTGTAAGTGGGAATCTTAACTTTAGTGAGACTGCTTGGATGGTTCTTTCATTTCTTGGATGGTTCTTTCATTTCACACATGATTAAGTGATTTCCTACATTAAAATCCAAAAGAAAAATCATTAAATGTGGAAAGCTCAATACTGTATGGTACTTAGCACTTCCAATTCTATGGAGGTCAATTCAGGCTGAAGAATCTCAGTATATGCAGGACCAGTGCCTGGAAAGCAATGAACTCATAAGAATTAGGCATCCTATTCTGTGAAATATTTTAATTATGTTATCATTTTTAACATCATATGCATATATTATTTTCTTTAACATCTCAATGAACTGTTTGACACACTGAGTTAGACTTCATTTCCTAGATTATGTTGATCTTAGAAGAGCTTTCAAAGGTATAAACTCATGCAATAAAAAAGACACTGACTCTATCACATTTCACTTGAAAAATTTGTATAAATTGTTCTGCAGAGAACACGGTCAACGGACTGAAATCTGACTAAAAGTCTGTAACAAAAAGTAATGAAAATTAACAATGAAATAAGTAGATGGGAGGTATCATGTGCTGACTCTAGAGGCCAGAGTTCTGACCTCCTTTTAATATGCTCATTGATAAACTGGAAGAGAGATGAGAATGTTAATAAAGCAGGCAGATGATCTTAAATGAAAGGATCTGAGATAACTATTCAAGATCAAGATGTATACCAAATGTTCCTGTTTAAGTGGGAATAAGGAGACTAAATGATGCCGATATACAGCTTAACCTTTGCAAACTGCTTGTTTGAATATATTCCTGCTGTGGCTTTTTGCTGCAGTTACCTACTCTCTTAACAACTTATTGCCTTTGTACTTTCCCTTTCAGATTTTTCTTTACATAGATGCTTTTATGAATCTTCATTGACTAATTCCTGCAAGGATTCTATAGTTGCTTTTCAAAATTTCCAGTTTATTTGTTCTAAAATTAGGCATTAATTTACAGCATAATAACCTCAAGAACTGTTAAGACACAAGTAGATAATATCAGACTCTATTTACTCACTGTTTTCAGTGAACAACAGACATACATTAGAAGAAACACATGGGCTGTCTAGAGAAAATTCCAGATATAACTGAAGGATAGGAGTTTATTTCTCGAAAGTACAAAGAATAAGAAATTAGCTGCAGGTTTGACAAGGTACTAAAAAATCCCCCTAATCTATCTGGGTTCTTTCTGTACAAGCAGAAATTAAGAATTAGAGCAGTGTGAAAATGACCAATTCTGTATTTTTCAGCTTTCAGTTTTCAACTTCTGTCATTGGATTGCTTCAAGATTCTCATTTTTTGAAGATGAACTTTTGTTTGGATGCTACTCCAGGTAACATAAAAAAAAAAGGTGTCCTAGAACACCCAAAATAAGAGAGTGAGTCACCTAGCCAACTATAAACACGTACATCTGACCTTCCTTCTGTAATCAATGGTAAAAGTAGGCCTCTCTGAGGCTTCGCTCATCTTATTCTAAAGTAGGTGTTTAAAACAAGCCAGAAAAATTCTGCATTCCTAAAGTTCCTACTTCTCTATTTTTCAGATAGAGACATTTCATTCTGTAAGTATGAAAGCAGGATATTTAAACATTTTTACAATATTTCATTCAGGTTCTTTTAGTCAAATGAAGTTTCATTAGACTAAAAGGATTTATCTAAATATTTAGTTGGTACATCTTCGGTGAAAATAATTTTGATACAAACTTTCCAATCCTCTATGTTTACTTCTCATATGCATAATGTTTTAAGACAGAGTCATGCTGTTTCTAACTGCCTTCTTCTAAATAATGTACTTATATTCTAAATTAATGTGAAGAAACAACAGTGTTGATTTCTTTGTTATTGTGCCTTATGGCATGAATAGCAATTTGTAAAGACCTTGTATAGTGTCCAAAATAGATCACCTCAAACATTTTAGCCATTAGGTTTGTTGATGTTGGACTCTTATTCACCAATATTCTTAATAGGATGTTTAAGATGATAACTTCAATACTGCTTTTTTATTTTTATTTCATTTAATTTCCTTTGCTCTTCAGCATCACTAAAGCTTAAGCATTTATGTGCTTATTGAATCTCTTGAAGTTGAATCACTATCTGGTTCTCGGGTGGGAAATTGATTTGGTACAAATAAGCAGAGTAATAAATCATTTCATTCCCTTTGTTTAATGCCTTGAAGCCCTTTTGTTCTTTTTTTTTTTTCTTTAACCATAGGTCTTGATCAGCTTTAAAAAAATATAAAAGCATAATCAGAGCTGTCCACAGGTTTCTTAGGTCCTTGAACATTGGAGTGTGAATGATCAGAACCTCTTTTTTCAGTGCTCAGGTGCTAATACATTGTTCTAAAGGATAGCGAACACTGAAATTGTTGTATTATTGACAACAGAAACAAAAGGTTTACAGGTACATCATAATGTCCACATATTTAAATAAGGGGTTTTGATGAACTTATAAAGCTCTTGAAGGAATGCTATAAATAAGTAAAGATTTTTCTCTGTCACTCTGTGTGCTTAAGGAAATTATATTGTCCAAATTAAAAAAAATTAGAAAGAGAGAAGATAAAATTATATATATTGTTAAAAAAAAAAAAGAGAGGAGGAATTAATCTTCCCCAAATCTAGCTATCTAAAATGTGATATTCTGATATGAGTTACTTGACTAGGCTCTCTACAAACAGAGACCTTTGGAAACCTGTCTAATATTTGCGGGAGTAACTGTCTTCCAAATGCACTTATTTCTTTCCTTTGATTAAAGAGGACATCAAGATGGTTAGGTCAGATTAGGCACGGAACTTGCAAGTGAATATACAAATACCACTCAAATAGATAATTATGTTAGATTGCACCATAAATAAATTTGGGTGCAGACTCCCTTTATTTTATACTTCCTCAGGAAAGAAAGCAAAATGTATCTGTCAAAAAGTATTCCTGAAACACCTGGTCATCTCCAGGGATAAAAAATATGCCAAGATCTGTATTTTATTACTTTTCTGTATTCTCTCTCTCTTATTGTCTGGCTTTTCTCAGCTGCTAGGTATTGTAGATGGGAGTCATTGAACTACACGCAGATATATTTGATGAGGACATGTGAACCAGCATTCATGTGCACCCTACAGGTCTCCCTGGCTAACAGAAAGGAATGGGCACTTCAGGGTTGTGATTAATTTCATTCTAAAGCAGACTTGTAAAATAATCTGGATTAATTGTTCCCTATTTGTCTACATTTGACTACAAAGCATCAGGTAGCTAGTTCAAATGCAGAGATTTACACTATAGGCATTTAAAGTGAGGTAATATTATTCCTTTCCTGTGAGACACCATTTCTGATTAATAGTTTATTTATGATACGCTAAAGATTTGATTATGTCTTGTCTAGGTACATCTAAGACAGGTTTAACCTGGTTGTGTGAAATACTCATGGCTGTGTTCCCATGGCACAGCAGGTCTCAGCTGAGAGCTATTTTCCCAGCTTCTAAGGCTGGCTCTGAACCCGAGGTCTGCTGTGCTAGGCTGTCAATGCTGGTTACCTAAAAGTTAGTCTCAGGAGTTTTAATCTCTTCTTAGGCTGCATGCACACATAAAGCATTAAAGTTTAACAGTGCTTTGGGCAACATTCATTTCAGCAATTCTTGTTTCATGTGAACTTTCTAATAACCAACCAGTTTTAATCTCCTCCGTCCAGGTTATTTGGTTTGAGGAGTGCCTAAGGCCTACCAGGGTTAGCATTTTTTTTTTTTTTGCTAGAGCATTCTTTAGGAATTGAAGTAAAAACCACTTTGTAAAGAAGTGAATCAGACTTCATGTAGAACGTATTTCTGCTGAGCTTCAAGGCTGGAAAAAACATGCTACTTCCATGGACTTTGAACATTTGTAACCCTCCAACTACTTAAACTGATTGTCTTCTGAACACCAAACAAAAAAGTATTCTGGTAAGTTGAAATAAAAGAGTAATTTTATATATGAATGGAATGGAATCTTAAATTCAACTTTATGCGTAGCATATTAAAAATCCTTACTCCTTTACAGAGTGTAATACATTTGTGAGCCTCAAAGTATTTATTTCTGAAGGAAGGAAAACATACCACATCGCTAAAAATATCACTGCATCCAACTAAAAGTCAAAAATCCAAGCAAGATCAGAAAAATCAAAGATAAAATAAATGATCTTGCCTGATGTTGTGACAATGTTTCCATGGGTACTGTCTCCAGGTGCTCTTGTACCTATTCTGAGATGGAAAAAGAGAATGGAGACTGCCACAGGAATGTGGTTTATTTCCTGTGTAGTACAAGGAATACCACTTGTTCTGTTCACTAATAGAGGAAAAGCTTCAGTGCACCTTTCCAGTTAGTCACCTAAGGCTTGAATGGATATTGTTCATGTCCAAACCTTCTAGTCTAACACTACTTGAAGTCAGAAACAGATTGTCCAATGAAATGGTGCTAAAGATGCATTGAAAGTCCATGAATTGGCCACAGGCATACTTATAAAAACACTAAAACAATTTTACCTTTTCAGAGACAAATCCTGCTCAGATGTGTTAAGTTTCCAAATGCAAATAAAAGTCACATTTCTGTACCTATGAGGACACATAGTCATACCTGATAATATTCGGCTCTTTCCTTCCACGAAATCTCAGCAATTAAATATAGAGGTCAAGTGGGAATGTTAGGGTTATAGTAAAGTTGTTGGTAGTAAAGCTGTTGGCAGCAAGGTGTGTGAAGTAAGAATTTCCCAGGTTAGTTACTCCAGTTGTGTGAATGAAAATCTAAGTATCAATGTCTGAGGAATGGAGAAGCAGCAGCACTAGTCCTTATTAGTGCTATATTTCCTTTGTGTCACCATCCCTCCATTCACCTATCATCATGGAAGAAAGGCAGGAAGGTGCTGCAACTTTGAATAAGTATACAGTTTTTTAGAGCAAATGACAGTGGTGTGATATATATTATAGACTCGTATTCTGTCCATAGAGATCTGAACCTTTCTTTGTAGGTTTAAATAACTGTTTTGAAAAGAATTATCTCGTTTAATGTCTATCTATCTGCATAGGTCTTGGCTGCAGAGGGAAAAAAAAAATACATACACATGGAACTGACAAAATAAACCCCAGGAATTATCATAAGGATCAAATCCCAAATCCATCTAGTTCAGAATACTAATTTTGCTAGCGACAACAGCCATTATCAGATCACACAGAAAGGCATAAGCCTCTGGCTCTAATGACTAGAGATTGGTATAAACCACAGAGCACAAGATTTATTATTCCTTCCTTTTCTTTTCTTTTTTTTTTTTTTTTAATGTAGGCTCTGGCTGTCTGCTGTCCATGATTCACTTTTTGACAAATGCTGCACTTTAATCCAGTGTGGTCTGAGAGAAAGTCTTTCCTTTTAGTCATGACTTTCATATTATTCACAATTGAAAGGAAATTGGTTTAGAAATTGAATTTATAAATCAGCTGGCCAAACCATCTAAAATCAGACTTGTTCAAAAGTAGAGTATTATTATTCCAATAAGAATCTACCCTATGTTCTTTCCTCAATACAGTAAGTTTAAGAGGGAATAAAATTGAAGTTCACGGTTTCCTTTTTTTTTCCTAGTTCTACTATTATTGTTGTATCCACATATTTTTCAATAATAATAAAGCTTTAGTGCTTTACAACTTGAACATGATGAATTTTGGCTTAGCATTTTGGCTGGCAAAGAAAATTATCTTCTTACTTTTCCCAAGGGCAAGAAAAAAAAAAAAAAAAGTTAAATTTGTATGTTTTATTTGTTCTAGGGCACTTGAGCCTTGTTTTTTTTTTTTTGTAGGGTAAAGTTACAGATTATCATTTTGATAATTTAATTAGTTCAAGCATGTTTGTAAAATAAACCAGACCAGTACATTCATTTGTGGTGTAAGCCTCTCAGTGGAGAATGGTTACATATGATGTGTTAGCATGTTGAAATGCAGACAGCTGGCATATGATTGCATTGCGTGTTGGATTTTTAATAAAAAGAATAATTTGACACTATGAATGTATTCTTTTCTAGATTCACCACCCATAGTCTTAGAGAAGAAGGATATTTATAGGTATACAGATATACTTAGATTTCAGCAATGATAAATTTGCAGGTGACTTTTTTTTTTTATCAAAGACAAGTTTAAGTTTGACCTAATTAGGTATGATTTGGCTTGCATAGCCTGAAACATTAGTCTTATCCTAAACAACGTCTTTTTTCTAAAATGGATTTTCTGCTCAATAAAAGGCTAAAAAGTGTTTTGCAAAAATCAGCTAAAAATCCATCAGATCATGAAAGCTCAGTTGAAAATCTTGGAGCCAAGTGAAAATAAAAGAAAGATTGTGTACTAATTTTTTTATTTGCTTTTTCATTGCATTTGTTATTTCTTCTTTGAACTGAAAAAAAATTCCATCTAATAAATTAGCAAGTTAATTTGAAAATATTTAATTTTTTAAAATGTAGGACCAATGGAGGCAGTCAGAGATTTTATATCTTTTTCTAAACTACTTAAAAATTATTATTTTCATCATTAATCAGGAAAATAAAATAGCCAATTTGTCATTTTTTCCTTGGAAGTGGTTTTCATTTAAAAAAAATAATAAAAATATCTCTCTTTAAGCATAACGACCTTAGTGAGACTATTCTGGTCTGTTAGCAATCCTGCAGACTGCAGCTATTTCTGCTTGACTCAAAACAGGGGCAGAATTATTCTTCAGCTACTATATTTGGGGAACAACTGCTAGGGATGTAAGCTTTTCTTAGCCAACAGCCTTCTAGGAAAGTAGTCTCAGAGGAGTCATGTTGATTCTTCCCTGTGCAAAATCAATTTTTGTATTTTATTTCCTGTCTTGAAAAGTCAATGCCTTTCCTTTCCTTTCCTTTCCTTTCCTTTCCTTTCCTTTCCTTTCCTTTCCTTTCCTTTCCTTTCCTTTCCTTTCCTTTCCTTTCCTTTCCTTTCCTTTCCTTTCCTTTCCTTTCCTTTCCTTTCCTTTCCTTTCCTTTCCTTTCCTTTCCTTTCCTTTCCTTTCCTTTCCTTCCCTTTCCCTTTCCCTTTCCAACTAGCTAACCATGAAACAGCCACAGATGTGTTAAACTAGAAACCATGAAACCATACATAGGTGACCAGAATTCTCTGTTCTACAGCCAGGTGATTGATTTGAGACAAAAGTCTGAAAGTCACCTTAAGGGAGGATGTGAAAAGCTTGGCTGCCTGAGTAGTTGAGTTGGCCCCAAGGCTTTTTTGAGGATGGTCAGGAGACAGTTGTTTCTGCTTCTTTGGGAGGTGCAACATTAATTGCTTTTACTACCATCAGACTGGTCATCTTTATAAAGGCCAGGTTTCACACTTACCCTAGTTTGCTCAGACATGATGCCTTGAGATCCTCAGACCATTTGCTATCTTATTAGTATCCTACTCTTTATATTTAAAAATCAGAAGCATCAAGTGCTCTAGATAGCTTCTATTTTACTCATAATTGGTATTCAATTTGCAGGAGTTATTTTTTCTTTAACACATCAGATTTGAAAAGAAAAGTTAAGCTGGGAATGAGAAATAGAAGTAACTAAATTAGGCATTGAGAAATTAATATGATTCTGGGATTTTGTTTTTATAGAAATATTATCTTTAGTTATAGAATCAAGTTACAATGAATGCCAAAACTTATTATATGAAAAGAAATAAGGAGTGATTACTATGGATATGACCACAATTACCATATAGGAAATTATACGGGAATTAAAACTGACCCGTTTCTCAGATGCCTCAGTGTAATCATTTTGGAAGTAGATAACTTCATAATCTAACAGACAGATAAAGGAGCTGAGATTATGATATTGCCACAGAGAGGCAGTGTGCTGGCTGATACATGTGAAAACTGCCAAATTCTCATCACAAACCTGAGGGAAATTAGCTGAGTACAAGGGGAGGTTGCACAGCACTCATCTGAAAATGAATTTTTTTTTTTTTTTTGTCTGGGCCCTCAGTTTTCTCTGTGTGCGACTTCATTAAATGACTTCCTCCAAAGGTTGTGGAAGTTGGTGACTCCCTCTGACTTCACAGGCATTGATTAAGCCCTGAACAAAACAGATGGCAGCAGCCCTGTTGTGTTTGGCTGGAGAAGGGGGAAAAGAAGCCGGAGCTGTGCTAAACTGCAGTGACTACATTGCTGATCCACAGTCAATATGCTTTTGTACTTCACAATTGATTTAAGTTCCTGTCAGTGCAGCTCCCACTCCTATATGATGTAGCCATCTAAGGTCTCTTACACTACCATTATGTGGCCATCCCTTTATAACTCTCCTTCCTCCTGTTCTATCCATAATCAACAATATAGGAAAACTAGCTATCATCCATTCATGTGTCCTCGTAGACACTTTAATGATCAATGCTCTCTGCTCCACCTGCTGGATAGTAGTTGAGAGGGGGAGGGGAAGGGCACAAATGTATTAGTACAGAACTAGAGGTTATTTCCCCTTTCACCCTCCTGCCACGTTCAGTCCAGGCCTCTTCCACATGAGTTGTTCAGGGCATTTCTTACCTTTTGTGATTGTGTCCATAAATCGTTTCCCTCCCATCTATATTGCACTTTTTTCTCCCTATCTGTCCCTTTTGCTAGTTCTTCTTATAGCTTTTTTGTTCTCTCTTAGCCCTTCTCTGAACAATGTTTTGCAGCAAATACCAAGACCCAGTAAGCCTCATTTTGCCTCAGAGCCAGCAGAATCCGCAACACAATACCAACAGCTCTACATTTTTGTCGTGTGCCTTTCTCACTTCATTGGTATTCAAAACGCCTCCTAATTCAATGTTGTCTGTTAATTCATTAATATTCCATTTACTCCCTCTTGTCAGGAATTGATGGAGATGTCAAACAAGGCTTGGGACTGATCCCCAGAGCTGTTCCAATATACACAAGCTTCCTACCACATGTACTACAGTTGACTATTGCCCTACAGCCTTTGTTAAGGTTTATAGTCCACAGGACAGCAGCCCTTGTGGAACAAAGCTTTTCAACTAAGACTTCATGTGACACTGTGTCATGCTGAAGCTCATGCAAGATCCAGCGTTTTCTAAAAACAATTTATTGAATGTTGAAATATTGCAAGACACATTTTGTTTTCAGAGAAACCTACCAAATGTGCTGCACTAGAAGTCCCACTTGTTTATCATTTTTTTAGATATATATGTTGGTAAGTACTATAATTTCTTCTCATAATCAGCCAAATTTCCTTGTTTGTTTGTTGTTTTTCTTCCCCTTTTCCTCCAGCTCTTGAGAGCACAGACAGAAAATGCATCACTACAGCAGTGCTTATCCAAAGTAGCTCTTACATTTTAAGTGAAGCAGGAATAATTATGGCCAATATTTATCATTTGTGGAAACTCCAGAAATTCCCAGTTTACATCTGCAGGCATTCATGTTTTTTGAAGCTTAGCCCTAAGTTGTTAGGTTAAACTTAATGTAAAAGAAGATCCCAAAGTGTAAGAGACAAAACTTAATTCTAATAGGATTTCAGTGTATTTTATTTGTGCTCAGTCCTATTCTCCTTCAGACTCATAAATTCAAAGAATAGCAGTTTGGAACACGAACTGCAACTTTTTACCATTACAAGCATTGAATAGCAAAAATGAATGTAGCATATTATATATGCCAAGTTTAAGCTTTGTATGTTAATTCCCCTTTTGCTACTATTAGATCAAATATAATGTTTTAAATCACTCATCACTTGATCCAAAAAACAGGTTTGTTATTTCTTCTGTTCTTATGTATTTGTTTTACGTTATTTAACACTGTTTGGTGCATGAATATTGAATAGCTGTATATATAAGCAGGATTTTACTTTCTTTTTCAAATTGTTCTCTATTTAGACCAAGTGATTACATCAAAATGTTTTTTATTCCCACAGAGATGTACAAAAGTGTATGAAAACAAGATAAGGAGTAGCTCAGAAACTTCCTGAGTATATCAACCTCCACAGAAAATTTTCAGGTTAGTACACCCAGCTCTAACATAAAAACTGAGCGCTGCATAGGCCAGTCCTGCTGAAGGGGGAGGTTTTAAGATGTTTAGCACAATACTTGGAATAAATGCAGCAAAGAAGTTAGAATATGGGGATGGGGGGTGGTAGGGTTTGGAGTTTATTGAAAAATGCTTACCATTTTTTTCTTTGTAAAAGCATGGTGGTTTTTGTTCCCAGATGACAGTGAAACACAGTGTAGGATGGTGAAATAAAGTCAAAGTCCTTTAACTTTATTCATGGACTAAAAAAAAAAAAACTTCAACAGTGTTAACAGCTGTAAAAGGGCTAGTTTGGCTGGGATACACTCAGTTTCCCAGAGTCACCATGGAGCATACAACATGCCCTGGTCCTACTACACTGCGTGCCAGTAAGTAGCAGCTGCCCTAAACCAAGATAATATTTTCCATCTTTCTTCATGTCCCATTGCCCGGATGGCCTCGGTGCCAGCAGCAGCTGGCTTCAGCTTTTCCCTGCTGTGACTTTCACTCAGCTGTTCAGGGATGAGGCTGGAATTGGCTGCTGTAGAAACCGAGAAAGGCATTCATTAGGGAGCAGGGGAAGAGACAGCTGAGTGGCTGCTGGAAGGGAGCCTGCATGAGGCTGACATGCCATTCCCTGAAGGCCAGAAGCAGCTGTGGGGAGGAAGAAAGCGGAGGACATTCCTCAGATTTCATCTTACTCAGAGGAGTATAGACATTTCTGAATATTGGTGACTATGTGAATATTTAGGGTACGTCTCCTCTGTCAGTCCTCACCATTCCTTTATGCAATAATCTCCATATTGAACTGTGTCCCAAGAGACAGGGAAGTGAACAGGGAGTTTGTACAGCTTAAAGACTGCAGCATCCAAAGATGAGAGTGGAGGAAGAGAAAGCCTTGGCATCAACTTATGACATTGTCTCCAATATGAAATGAAGTCTCCCAGCGAGGTCTCCGTTTCCCAGGGAGAAGAACACAGCTGGGGAACAGGAAGGGTTCCTGGGACCTGCTACTCAGACCTCCAGAGCTATCCTGAGCAAAATTTTAATAGTATTGCAATGGTTGTGGATATAAGCCTCCCTCTTGCTATTGTGAAAGATTAAAATAATAACTGTCATCACTAATATCTCTTCTTTGAGAGAAAGAAGTACAAATAGTGACCAAAAGTGGCTAGTAAGCATATAAAGGGATGGGGAAGAAGAGTCAAAGTAGAACAGAGCATATATACATAGGCAACTGTTTAATCTTACCACTTTTAATAGTATAACATCACCTACCTTGTGCATGCTGTTGCTGAAGTTTAACGTGATTGAGGGAGTAAGTAGAAGCTGCAGTTACTAGGGTAAAACTGTGGAGACGAAGAAGAGTAGGAACTTTGGGAATGGGAATAGGCAAGATGATAGCAGCTGAAAGATAATAAAGAACAGCTGTACTTCTGAAACTGCCTTTTTGGACTGAACACTTCCAATTCTCTTGATGGCATAAACACGTTATTTTAACAGTCATTGACTGAACTTAAAATGATAGAGGCAGAAATGAAATTTTTCGCTTTCCCTCCTCCTACATGACACAAGACATGCAGCCCACTTAAATAACAGACTATCCCCAGTATATGTCTTAATTCAGCCTAGAGGGGAGAAGGAAGAAAACATAGTCCAAATAGAAGAAGCCTAGCCTCTTATTTACATGCTTTGTTGCCATGTGTGTCTGACTGCTTGTTTCATCTTTCATCAACCACTTGTCTAGTAATCCCACTGAATCCAAACTCTATGATGTGCTAGGAATTCCACCAGCAAATTTAGCTTTCCTTTCTCAATCTCTCAAGAAGGTAGCATAAGCCATTTCACTTGTATTTTTAACATAACTGATAAGCTAAGGGAACTGATGATCACCTCAATTGTTCATAAAATTCTTGAAGCAGGCACTCAGGTTATGCACATTGTTAAATGAAGTTTTATTTCAATTTATTATAGCTAAAGATCTGAATCTGTATATATTCTCACTTTATATAAAATAAGGTCCCAGACTTAACAATGGAGTATGATAGAATCCAATGATTTTTTTAAAGTTGCACAGAATAATTAAATATTTTCTAATATAAGTAAAAAATTTTCTTGTTTTCCACTGTTTTAATGAGTAGTTTAAATTTTCCACAATTAATTTTTTTACAGTATTTTAAAAACATCATTATAATAATCAAATTTGTGCTATAGTAAGCAACTTTTAAAAAGGAAGTTTAAAAACAGTGGAATATGAAAAATGTCAAAAGTGGGATAAAATATAAATTCAGTTAGGAGCAGGCAAAAGTTAGTAAGAAGCTGTAGTTTATTGTGTGGAATTCCACCTTACTGGAGACTGATCTTTTTTCTGCAGGACTTTTTGAGGGTTTTGTGATAGCTTTGTTTTATAAAGAGAAGAAAGAAGGAATATTTTGAAAGTAAAAATACCATAACACTCTAATGGATTTTATTGATCTTTGAATGCAAAACCAATTTATTCAGGACCTTTAGTCTGTATTAACAGACATTTCTCTTTCTATCAGGTAGGCACAGTAAACCTGAAATAATGCATATATGAGCCAGAAACACCTGATAACCACCCCATTTGCCTACACACAAAAAAATAAAATATCTAAGAACTTGCTTTTAGACTAGGGTTGTAATTCATTTATAATTTATATCTTGATGTCCTTTGTGACTGGCTTTATTGCAGGATGATATTCACATCAGTAGACATTATTCAACTGTTGTCCATGCATGGAGAAACTAAATGATCTAAAACAGTAAAGGTGTTTAAATTTCTTTTTTCATAATTTACTTTTTATGATGGAATTTATTTTGCTTTCCCAAGCACAAGAACCAAAGAGAAAAGTAATTTAAAGTAGCATAACATTTTGAAATGGATCACATAGTTTCTTCAGGTTTGATTTTATTTAACGATTGTAGGAAGAGAAAACTTTACATCTTCTGAGGTAAGTCCATTTGCCTTAGAGTAGTACTTCCAAAGTACCAGTCAGCACCTCTTCATCCTCTCATTGATTCTTCACTTATCAGTGTTCACTAATTTCTGCCACCTATCTGGAATTTGCTCTCAGCAAACCTTATCTGAATTGATTTCTTAGAGGACATCAAAGACAGAAACTGCTGTTTCTGAAATTTGCCTGTCAGACAGCAATAGTGAGGAATCTTACCTCTTTATCATCCTATTCAATGTGATCTTGCCCGGTGTCATGTGAAAGAGTAGCTCCTGGGCTTCTAAGACTCCAGATATATCTATTATCCCTAGTTCTCCCACACAGGGGTAGAAGAGTGATCTTTCCAACTCCTAGACAAGACTTATCAGTAATACCAGAAGGAAATACTCACCCATACCTTCTAAAAGACTGGTTTTATGGTGTTTATTATTCTTCAAAAGTCTCAGTGAAGACTGAGCTGCTGTGGTTGAAAAAAAATCCTTGCTAACTGGAAAAAACCCACTGGCCTGTACACATTGTAAAGTGTATTCAAAGGCATGCTGGTCATAGGAAAAAATGCACTGGAAGAAAGGGTTCTTCTGACAATGGACACAGAATCACAGAAAAGCTGAGATCGGCAGGGACCTCTGGAGATTCTCTGCTTCAACCCTCTGTTAAAAGCAAGGACAGCTAAAGCAGGTTACCCAAGACCATGTCTAGTTGGGTTTTGAATAGCTCCAAAGATGCAAACTCCCAAGGTTCTCTGAGCAAACTCTTCCAGTGTCCAACCATCTCAGACTTATTTTTTCATTATGTTTAAAAGGAACTTCCTGTGTTTCAAATTCTGCCCATTGCCTACTGTCCTGTCACTGGGTGCCACTTAGAAGAGTCTGACTCTGCCCTCTTTAATATCTGCCGTCAAGTGTTTATATTTATGGGTAAGCTCACCCTGACTCTTCTATTCACCAAACTGAACAATCCCAGCTCCCAGACCCTCCAAGTAGCTTGGATGCTCCAACCTCTTATTCATGACTCTCTCCAGTATGTGTGTTTCTTTCTTGTACTAGGCACAGTACTCCAGGTGCAACCTCATCAGTTCTAAGTAGATGGGAAGGATCACCTCCTTTGATCTGCTGGCAACACTCTTCCCAGTGCACTCAAGAATATTGCTGGCCTTCTGTGTCTCAACAGCATAATTCTGGCTCATGTTCAACCTGTTTTCTACCAGGACCCGCATGGGATTATTCCTCCCCAGGTGCAGGACTTGGCTTTTCCACTTGTTGAACTTCATAATGTTCCTGTCATACTATTTCTCCAGCCTTTTGAGGTCCCTCTGAACCCTCTGATGTATTAATCACTCCTTACAGTTTTGTATCATTTGCAAAATTGCTGAAGGTGCACCCTGTCCCATCAGCCAAGTTATTAATGAAGATGTTAAACAGTATTGATCCCAGTATGAACCCCTGCTTACGTGACTAGTGACTGACCTCTAACTGGAGTTCGTGCAACTGATCGCAGCCCTCTAAGCCTGGCCATTCAATCAGTTTTCAGTCGACCCCACTTCTCACACACCCAGTCTTTACATCAGTTTCTCCATGAGGATGTTATGGAAGAGAGTGTCGAATGCCTCACTAAGGTCAAAGTAAACAACCGTTGCTGCTCACACAGTGAGCTGCTCACCTATCTAACCTGCTGTAGGTTTTCCTGCATCTCTGTTTTGATATCACTTCTATGATTTCTTTAGGCATGGCCTAGCAGTGTAGTTCACAGCTAACTCTCTAGAAGCAACCCTCTAGATATTTGGCTTAAGTTAAGCCTCATTTGTGCTTACTTCAAGTAAAATAAATCTCTTTCTAGATGGCAACTGGGAGAATATAATCCTGGTTCAGCTATTAAAGGCTGTACAGCTGCACTGGGAATTTAATTGGCTCACTAACCTATTTTTATTGCTCTATGACATTTAACAATGCTGTCAGGTGTGCATCACAGCAAGAAATCGTGGGGTTTTTTTTTTTTTGATGGTTCTACCTGGAGCAGTATATGAAGCTATCAACTATGGAAGAATCAAGACTAAACAATAACTTTCATTAACTGCTTCTCATACCAGCATTCTTTAATGCCTTTAGTCAGTTGGGACACTTCCACCATCAAGGTTTGCAAAGAGACTCACCCCTAAAACTCTGGGGTCTACTCAGATCCTTCACTTTGGCTCTGGTCACAGTTCCCAACCAGATGAACTTTAATGTGGAAAATAAAATCCCCCTCCTCTTCAAAATTTATATTTCCTTTCTAGTTAAACTTTAAGAGTATACTGGGAATACAGGAATAGTAACTCCTTTGGTTAGCTCTTTGTTTTCCTAAACAAACAAGAAATTATAACATTAAATACAGTAAAAGGACATGTATCAATTGCCGTGCATGTAAAAATGGTGCAGGTTTGGTACTCATGTGGTACATTATCATTAAATATCCTTTTAAATATTTTCACTGGAATACACAGGAACCCACTGATTTTTTTTTATTTTTTTTATTTTCGCTGCTTATAGCTGTAACAGTTCTTATTCATTTCCAACAGTGACACTGCTGTCAAAATCTAACTCCATTTCAAAAGGACAAGAGGCTTGCTTATATTTTTAATACCCCCCTGTGCTTTACCTGCCATCTCATAAATGACAAGAGCAGACTTAAAAAACAAATAAAAAAAAAAATCTAAAGGTTTTTATTTTCAAGACCATTTTTTAAATCTCCCTGTCCATGTCACTGAGGTGATGGTATAAGAGGGATATTGTAGCATTCATTACATTAAAACCATGCCAGCTTAAAGCTCTGTTCTTTTATATGCTAGCTAAATATATTCTAAACTGCTTGTATCCTTCTGCCATCCTTGCACATTTTTAATGCCTCTTTAGCTGCTTGATTTATGTCCAAACCTGCAGATTGCTTTTATAAGAATTCCCATTGACTGAAGTGATACTTACTCATGTGAGCAGAGCTGATAAACTGCAGGCCTCAACATTGCTGAACACAGAGCTGTGCTGATTATGATGCTACAGATTTTGTTTTCTTTCAGTAGGCAAAATACATTTAGAAACACTTTTCCCTTCATCCCTCAAAGGAACTCATAGCAGAGTGGCTGAGATCCAAAAACTGGCTTTTCAGGTGACAGTAAATCATTCAGAATGGTTCCTACTTCACCTGACATATCTTGACCTAGAAAGCCTTTACCACAATAAAAGATATTTTCAACCCAGAGAGATTTAAGCATCAATCTCTTGTCTTTTTTGTGTAATGCTTAGTGCAACATCCCCCATCTACCTGGATGGGTTCCCTGAACTACCCCGGAAAAGCATTTATGGAAAAATAAATGTGTTGTATAACTTATATGAACTTTTTAGTAATAAAAACATAACAGACCATTTCACTGAAGATTCAAATATATGCAAGCAAACAAAAACCTTGATTCAAATCTGAATCTCTTCCCTCACAGGCATAATTCATTTGCAACAGGATTCAAGGGCAGAGGGAAGAAGAGGAAACACTAGTCAGCTGCTACTGTATCAGTGTTATGATATTGTGGCTCCCCAGTGAATGGAGCTCAAAAAGAAACTATGGTCCCCCACCCCGAACAAATGCATGTCTGCCTCCTGTTTTTGCTTCCTCCTCCACACACATACATGCAACATTTCTGACTTTCACGCTGTTGATTTTTCACACAAAAACTAAATCTGTACTAGGTGGCTTGGATAATTAGCATAATAAATGGAAAACGAGTGAAGTTCTTGAACAGCAAGCCGCAATATCTCTTCTAAGTCTTTTCAGAGAGGTGTTAGAGAAGCTGAAATAAACCTAAATGCTGATCTTTATCTAGTTCTTTTACTATATCTAGGAAATGGAGAATAAGAACAAATAAGGTTCTGCTTGCCCAGAGAAATCAGAATTAAGAATGTGTTTAACTTTTATATACCTTAAATACAGCGATATCTGGGCACAGAACTTGATTTTCAGCAATGGGGGTTTTAATGGCTTCATATAACTCTCATATAACAATGAACAGCTCAGATGTTTTTAAAAGAAAGAAGAAAGAGAGAAAAACCCCACCACCATTCATCTGTCCTTTTTGACAAGGAAGAAACATTAATATTTGGAATCTGAGTTCAAGTCTGAAATGAGGATTTGATGAACTGCAAGAAAGCTGACCTGGAAATCAGAAATTGGAGCCAGCTGCTCAATTCCAGCCCTGCTTGCTAATCCCATGGTTCAAACAAGCCAGCAAAGAGTTTCATGTTACCCAGTAGCTCCACCTTTTAAGGGGAACTCCTTGGTGATATACAGTTAATATATTGTCCTGACAGAGGTAAAAGAAAGCACGGTATACGTTCATGTTAGAATATCTTTGTAAGTCCATGGGAAGGCAACTAAAGTTCTTTTGAAAACCACAGTACTGCCCGTTCTTTTCCTCTTGGCCTATTTGCGTTTACCTCTATCCTTCTCATCATTGCCTGGGTGTAGCTCATGTTTTGGGCAGTGTTTTCACTGCAGTGTTACAGGCACTGACAACACTGTTTGCTTCAGAACAACTCCCCAAGTGCACAGTACATGACAGAGCTAAATCAAAGTTACTAATTTCTCCCTCCCCTAAAAACCCCCTAACAGAATATTTTATAGGAAACACGACCATGCTGCAACTAAGGAGTACTCTGACATATGCAGAGTTTTAAAACAGTCGTGATTAATCAGTTTAGCTTTTGTCACTCTTTAAAATAAAACTTTTAAATTTACAAAATAAAAGTGTTTCTTCTCCCTGATATGGATAAAGTCATATTCCTTTATATCTTATATGAAGAACAGTATTCTTATTATCTACTTTTGGTGCATTACAAACTTATTTGAACAAATGCTCCTCTAAATAATCTGTTTGATTCAGGCATTGGTGTATTTTGAAGTGTACAAAGCGTATTTTGATGATCTCATTAACCAAATGGTAAAACAGTACACTGGAAGAGTAGCCCATAAAATAGATTTCACTGTTGTTTACTATGTGGCCATGTCTTTTATGTGTAATTGGGGAGATGTGATCGTAAAGGAGAAAAGGCTTCCTTTTAAAAAGGAAGCTTCAGTCTTTAAAGATTTTTGTTCTTAGTTGTAGTGTTACATCCTAATTTTTTCTTTTCAAGTCTCCTTATAAAATTTCAGGAATGAAGGAAGTGGATAGATCTCACCTGGTAGATGTGAACTCCTACAAAGTCTGTTTTCTGGGCTATACATGTGTATTTACAGGTATATAATCTTTTGAGAATTATGTGATTAGTATGATTTGGCATAGAACTTACTTTAGGTTGATTTTCCTTGGTTTGGAAAATATCTCCACAGGTTGTATTTTAATGCTGATAATATTACCACCAGGGAAATATACAATATGATAGGAAGATAATAGTTTTTTACAAAAACTGCCACTATGAAGACCCTGTCAGTGTTCACTTGACAAGCAAGGCATATTGATTGACTAGCACTTTGCAGAAAATTAAGAAGTCTGGCCTCAGAGCAAGTTCAGATGACTAATAAAATTCACAAGTCTTTTCAGAAATTATGCACCAAACAAACATGATGACTGCTTGAGAATACAGCTTTCCGTCATGGTAACCATAAAAATTAAACTGCCTCCAAGTTCCTAACAAGTACATTAAGATGCATCAAACTAGGTGTTCTGAATGCAGACAACTGTAATTTGTGATATCATTTACAGGTATAACAGCTACTGCAGTTAAAATAATGTTTACTCTGTGTGGCCATTAGAACATGTAAATAGAGCATGATGACCACAGTAATACCTTTCATGTTAAGTGATTACATTCAGGTCTAATTAATGCTCAGATTCAAATTTTACATTACCCTTAAATTTTTTTTCAGCTACTTGGATACTAATGTAAAACCAGTTTTATTTATAAGTATTTCAAAAATCTAGAAATGCCTAGCTTACACTTTGTGCTGTGTGTCTGAGTGGTTTGATTTTATTGCTGTTGCTAATGCATTTGATGCAGACACTTGTTGATAAAATCCTTGAAAGACATTGCTTACCACATTTTATAAAGGATGTCAAAACAAAAAGCTGCAGACTAGTTTGGTAAGCATTCAAGTGTTCTGGTAAAATGTCCTCCTTTTCCAAATCATTGGGGAACATGCGTAGACTTCTTGATTCTATTTGCTTGTTAAGTCTACTGGGAAAGACAAAGAAAGAACGAACTTTGGAGAATTTATATCTCAGTTTATACATACATCTGTTTCTTCTTCACTTAACGAAAAAAAGAGTCTTCTTTGGCCTTTTGATTAGGAGTAAATTCAGTATTTCTTAGTTCAGTGGTAATTCCCCAGTCATGGACTATGGATCTGATCCTGCAAATTCTTACTATTTGGCTCAGACTTTATTCAATAGTGTGTAATAACTAATTTGCATAACCTAGCAAGAATAGATGTTACATTGATGCTTCCAACTGTTCTAGTAATTCCTGTAATATCTCTTCCTCATTTCCCTTCTGTCATGCAAGTTCACAATGATTAGTCCTTCTTATTTTAAAAAAGTGGGTTTTCTTTAATCTTTAATGTTTAATTGTGAATTATTTAAAACCAAAAAGCAGTGTAGAAAGATGAAAGGGCCTTCAGTTTTCCTCCCAACTAACCGTAAAGCATTTAGCTGACGAGGTTAAGCCCTAGGTGCTAGGTAAACCCTTTGGTACCCACAGAGCTTGTGGAGAAAAGCCAGCCGCTGCAGAGAATGGTTCAAGCAGTAAGTGACAAGCAGCACCCATCCCTTTACCGACAATATGGAAATCCCAAGCCAATGTACTACTAAAATTATCCCTTCAGTTAAGCTAAAGTTATAAATTGCAGGGGTAGATCAGAGTAAAACTGCTTTCTACCATCTTTCTTGCCGAAACTGAAATGATACTTCCCACTTTCCAGTGAGGCTGACCCACTGGTATGGAAACTCATTTTTCAATGAATACCATGTTAAACATTTATATGCAAATTAACCTTCTGACACCTTATGACAGGAGTGTCAGCAGATAATATTGTTAATTTTCAAATTGTGTGGAAAAACCCTGACGAGTGAAAGACTCTTTTGTGGATTAATCAATACAAAGATGGCTTACATCACTTTTTTTTTATTCACCTCTTTTTACTGGTGAAAAATGCTAAAATATTTCTAAGTTACTTATGTAATCAGAAAGAGGAGCATGTTAACACTAAAGGTTTTCACTCAATGGAATATTTTGATATTTCAAAATTTATTTTTCTTCTTTTCAAGGACCATAACAGATACTTTCCAAATTTCCTACAACACGACAATTTCAAATAATTTAATTATGAGGTGTCTCTATTTTCTAAGTATGATTTTGTATTTTAACTGAAGTTTAATGTTACGTTTTTCATTTATATTGTATTATTATTTTTACACTATTTCATGGCTTGTTAGCATAGTAGTACATTATAATACTGTAAACTATACGGAAATACATATTTCCTCAAATATCATAATCTTCTACTCTTAAAATAATGAAAGGCCAACCATTATTTAATATTAACTTAAATACCTTTTGTGTCTCAAATAATTTTCAGGTTGTTTTATGAAAAATATGGTAATTAACTAAACCAAAAATATTATTTCTTGTTTGTTAAATAGTGAAACTGTTTCATTATATCAAACAGTAAAAACTGTCTGTTGTAGGAAACCTAATATGTCCAATCATTACCCAGTAGAAGTTGCCCTTCATTATTTCTTCTGCTTAACTTTTTAAAAAATACATAAAATGTTTTTAGTGACATAGAGAGATATCACAAAGTTATATAGGAATACTACAGAAAAATATGTAAACAAACATGTATGCAAAGGAAAAATCAAGACACTATTTGCCATTCTTATGTTAAATTTAGTAATAATTTTTGTCATTCCAAAAAGATATTTTTCTACTGTGCCCATTTTGGTTTTAGAGTATTTTACTGTGAAATGGTATGTGATCAACAGTATTGCTTCCCCTTCACTACTCCTCCCCCAAAAGGTTGCATATCCCTGCAAACATCTCTGATTAAACTACAAAGTGTTGTAACTAATTTTACCATTCATAAACACTTCTGAGGAAAATTTTTGCTTGGGTCAAAGCACCTTGCATTTGAATTAGCTAAATGTTTTCTTTGTGGTATCAATTAGTTTCCCTCAACAGAAGGCTAAAATATGAGATGTATTCAAAGAGGATACATTTTTGCCAGTATCATTTTTACTAGACCACTGGAACTGAGTTCAGGCAGGTCAGCAAGGGGAGATACAACTTCAAAAATTATGAAGGAGGTCATTATAACTGTATGAATAGCTAGGTAGTATGGACAGATACAGAAGAGGTAGCAATGCAAAACTTGTAAATATAGTAAGTTTATTCTCTATAGTTAGGACCAAATTTTCATGAATGTCTCTGGTTTCAGGTTCTTTAGGTTAATGTTAATTTCACCTAACTTTAGAAAGGTAGACGTTTTAAATGAATTAGCTCTTTGGGCTCCTTCAACAGTTAAGAGAAAGAAATGGAACTTTTCAAACGGCTCTTCCAAGTCTGTTTTCAGAAGAAAGGTGTCACTTCCTAAACGCAGGCTTTTTCCTCTTTGACCATGAAGATGACTAGATCAGATGCAGATATCCAGATGTTAAATGTCTGAAAAAGGACAGCTGACTTCTACCTTTAATATTTACCAGTCAGTTTTTCACTAAATTTTATTTGGTATGGATTACGAACTCCATTTCTGGTGGCTTGCCTTGAAGACACAACACCTGCAAAGAGGAATCAGAAATCTATATTCTGTTTTTCCCTGATGTGTTCAGTGAAGAGGATTTGTTTCAAGCAGTTTGAAGTCACAGCAATTCCTAGTCCCCTTAAAATATCAGGAACAATGCAAAATAAAGTACTTTGAGTGAAGAAGTGGAGCAATTAAAATGTCTGATGAGGTATAACATTGAGTGACATGAGATATCATTAGTGGATGATGCAAAATTAAAGGTAGGTGAAATGGAACTTGACAAACCCTAGAATAAAATTCATAAAGAATGGAGGATGTCATGGTAAAAAAATCCACAATATTGTAAGAAAAAAACCTGTCAGTGTAGATATGTACCAAATTAAAGGTCAAGTTAGGAGAGCACATCAGATAGCCCACTCTATGACAAGCAACATATAAGCAAAGATGAGAGGAATGCAATTGACTGGAAACACCAACAGAGAATATACAAAGGCAACACTGCAAGTTCATGTCAGACTTTTTTCTGTGTGCCCCTGATCTGGAGAGTAAGCTTAAGGATGACTGCACATCCTGTGTATCAGGACATAGAACATCCAGATTGTGCCTTCTCTCACTGTTATCCATTTCATTACAGTTTCTGCTTTGCTCTCAAGTGATTTATGCAGAGACTAGGGTCAGCAAAGGAGAATGAACCAGACTATGACTTTTAAACTAAAATGTTCTCCAGTTAGAAGGTTGTCAGGTGATTCACTTGCTTAGAAGTTGGTAGCATAAATGATTCTTTCCTGGCTCCCTAGAAATAAAAGAATGAGATGATGGAGGAGTTCAAATTTGTGATTTGAATCAAGAGTGAATTTTAAAAAGACTTCCTGATTTTTTTAATTTGTAACTTGGGAAAGTGGGTCAGCACCCAAAATATATCTCTCTCCTGTAATGCTATTTGGTATTTTTACCACTCAGAAGAAAAAAGGAGAGAAAAGAAGAAAATGGAAAGCCACTTCAACTTAAATGGGTTTCTCTGTTTTCCAGAGTCAACTGTGCCAACTGCCACAGAATGGTTATTATGTTGCTGTCATGCTCCAGACCTAATCTCATTGCTTTTTTCTAAGACGCACCAGAATCCTCCCACTTCAGCTGCCTTAATCTTCCTTCCTACCGTTGTAGATGGTGAGTCACATTTGCAAAATACTGTGGATTTCACTAATCACCCATTCCACAGTGTCAAGAAGTGCCAGTATCATTTTCTGAACCTTCCTCACAACATTGGTCAGGAACAGTTAAAGTCATATGTCACATCATATGTACACACAAGTACATTTTAAGTGTATATACATGTGTGTATGTATATGTGTCTATATGTCCAGCTGTATAAATATATGTATGTATAAGCACACACAGACCTGTAGATACCGATGTATATCCATGCCTCCTGCAAGGTAAAGAAATGAAAGAATGAGTCATTCTAGCAACTTGCAGTTCATGTCAAGGGCCAGGAAGGACATGTGTCCTTATTCCTATAAGCAAGAATGACAGACGATTGTGGCTGCACAAATAGATCCCTGAAAGAAAATTCTGAAATCCTGCAGACAAGGTGCTTTGACACCTCCTGTCTCTACTGTCCCTCTGTAAATAGAAAGTCCGAGGTCTGAGTGTCAGGATACATGCTTTAGTGCTCATCTTCATGAACCCAAAGGAGCCCGGAGGAACAACGACAGGCAGGGGAACCCCAACAACCTCATCAGATTAAATGGAGCGCCTGAGCTGGCTCCTCCCCAGGTGATTCCAAGGGAGCCTCAGACCATTGCCCTGGAGTGAGGGAAACACTCCCTCAATCACCTTCCAGTCTGAGGAGGTGGCAGGGGACACTTTTATGGGAAGAACATTTTGGGATTATACAAGACTTACTATAGGAGAAGGACTAAAAGTAGGAGAAACAAGCATGGCAAATAGAGAAAAAAGGGGGTAAAAGTAGTAGATCGCGTGTAAACAGGTTGCTAGACAGTGTACTTGTATCAGCATTCCCTACTCCTAATTCCTGCAGTCTGTCCTATTTAAACTCTATTTCTGTTTTATTGGGTGAGGGACTTGCTATTCTGTGTGCATGTGTGTGTATAGAGGTCTAAGCACCAGCAACTTGAGTAGGACACAGGGGCCCATGGGTCTGGGATGTCAGTACCTGGAGAGACTGGAGCGTGTGCCTGCTATGGGGCTGTGCCTATCAGCATGTAACAGCTAGCAAACATCAAGCCAGGCTAGCTTTTAAGTAGAACAAAAGGCTTGGGACCCAAGTTTTGAAGCAGTTGTAAGTCTGAATAGGATTCTGGAGAGACTGGGCGGGGCTGAGAGTTGGCTACTGGAGGGACCGGGAAGTTCAAGCCAGCTCCTGGAGAGACCACAGGGTCTGGGAGTTGGCTGCTGGTAAGGCCAGAAGTTGAGACCAACTACAGAGAGAGGCATTTGTACGCGTGCATCTGTGCATGAGACAGCAGGGAGGTCCAGCGGCCAGGGACCAGATAGCCTGAGTGTCTACCCAGGCCACTTACCGGAGTGATGTACCTTGTGTATATATTTGGTGCTTATGAATGCTCTGCTTTCTGTGTCGATCCGTGTGGCTGGCACTGTATGTGTTACATACTGTGTGGATGTGTGTGCCTGCTGGGAATGCATGCCCAGCCTTTCTCCTGGCCGGACCTGGGAATGTGGACCAGCCACAACCCTACATTTCTTGGGCTACTGGACTCAGGAGCTTCTAGCAGTGAGAAATGGTCTGAGACTTGGGAAATACAGTTGTAGGCTTACCTCAGGTTTCTGGTTAGGCGATGTGCACCTTGTAACCCTTTACTGAACTGAGACAAACTTTTGAAACAATCAACGAACAGCAGAGTGCCAAATGCCTGCACACACTACTATGATTAAAATCCCTCCCAGTGTTTCTTCTTTCCCTGCATCTGCTAGGCAGCCTCAAGTCAGAAACAACTGCAAGTCTCTATTTTGTTTCTCATGAGAAAGTCTTTTTTCCCAAACAAATATAGAAAAGAAAGAGGAAAATCTTGCCTGAATTTGCTAACTATTCATAATAATGAAAATTAAACATGGCAGCACCAAGATGAGAAGGCAGAATTTGTATTCGATTTAAAATAAGTTCTGTTAACACTTATTTGACACAAAGCACTCTTTACAGTAACCAGACTTAAATAAAAAATTTAGACCCAGAGCCATTCATTACCAGTGGTCATTTGCGACAAACGTTGGCAATGAGTGGTTATGTGTATATACATTTGTGTATATCTATATATAATATTACATATGACAAAGATATATAATACATATAATGATGCTTCTAAGCACTTTCTAACATTCACACCTATAATACACACATTTATATTTTAAAAATACTATATTATTAGAAAAAACTTAGAAACACTATTTCTATTTCTAACATTTAAATATTTCTTCCATTTTAAATAATGGAAAAAATAAAACAACGAAAAACCTAGAAGTTACAATCAAACCAATAATATTTTAAGTTGAGATGGAGGCACTATCAGTTAGCCAAAAATTTATTTATTTGAATGGCATTTTCACATGACCAAAAGGCAAACAAAAGCTAACCTTTAATCTGCCCATTTGAATCAGAACATCATAGCATGTGACTTAGTCACTGATCCTTTCTACACTTTGGCAGCAGAATTGATAGTCTGAGATAAGCCAAAGATCAGTATTAAAAATGGAGATTAAAAATGAATGAAAGCAAAACAAGAAGGAACAATAAGGAAAAGACTAAAAATAAGCTAGGATAATTAAACAGAAATATTCCATAAAAAAGACAGACTTATACAGGACTTGCATAGTATATGGGACTTGCATAGCAGATAATGGTAAATCCAAAATATATTTAAGGAGGGGACAGAGAATGCATTATGTGCATTGTCAACAGAACTCAGTTCTATAAGGAACTGAGTAAGACACTCTTTGCTTAAGTATGACGTCACAAGTAGTAGACATTTTTTCTGAGGTGCTTATTACTTTTCCTGACTGTTTTTGAGGTTCTGAAATCATCTTGTATCCTTTAGAAACTTTTTCAACCCCATGCTCCTGTATCAACTAATTTATGTTTGATCTTTATTTTTGCTTTGAAGCAGAGACCAATGGAAGTTGAAAATGGTTGGTTTTGTTGGTTTTTTTTTTTGGGGGGGTGGGTGGGGGTGTTTCATTTTCTCTGAAAAAGATTATTTCTGAAAATTATAGGATTTGTTAATTTTTACATAAGACTATTCTGAATCTGACCACTAGTAGAATATGGGCTTTTTTCCTGCAATAAATTTAAACTATACATAGCAACTTTGTTATTTTTGGGGGGAGTGGTCAGAATTTTTTTCAGCAAGGGTTTTAAAAGTTTATTCCCTGCAACACACAAAATTATTTCCTAATTCGTTTTAATTACAAGTTGAAATTTTATATTGTCAGGTTTTTTCATGAAGCATTATAAATAGAACTCTATTCTCATTATAATTCAATTTAACAGTCTATTTGAATACTCAGAACTAGTATGAAACATCATATCTAAGTGAACTGAACTGAGGATTTCTATTCAGAAAGTTGCTTCTTAGTATCAATTTTTGCAATTCTTCAGTTCAGAACCAGTCACTGAAAGTTATGTCCAGCACTCTGCTATTCATGCTACCTAATCTACAACTGAACTTTAGGCCAGATTCAATGATGTGGAGTCTATATATACACACCCTGATATTATGAATGAGGTACAAATAACTTCTCTTGAGTTCATTTTCACAGCACTGTGCACTGAAGTAGCAGTTCACCATGCTGATTAACAGGCTTAATTCAAGCTTCTAATTAGTATTTATTCCATGAAATACGTCTAAAGAATAAACAATGTCTATTTGATGTGAGACTTTTTGTAGTGCAGTCTTTTTTTTTTTTAAGTTATTGAAGCTTTATTTTTTTTACATTGCTATTAATGTTGCTATTTCTATTATAGTTCATGCTGTTGGGAAGAAAATATTTTAACTGTCCTGAATTTGATTTTAAAATGTCTCAGGTGAGACAAAGTAAATTTTCAATCTTTCTAACCATTTGATTATAAGATCACATGTCATAGTAAATTTTTCCAGAACCTACCTGATAGGAAAAAAGACAACATAAGGACTTGGAACAATAATTTACTGAAATTATCAAAATATAAAAATAATACCAACAATTATTAACAGTATCCCCTTAAAATGGGATAACAGTTTTAATCCCCTTCATGATTTCACAGAAAATAGGATTTGGAATGATAGGAATGATAATTAAATACAACCAGTGTGAACGAATATAAATCATCAAGTTACCTACATAGGCGTGCTTTGAAATTCTCAGATTTAAGTAGCAGGAATTTAATCACACCTTTCTCATTTGCTCATATAGGTATGTTCTCAGAGTGCTTTGAATAAACTTAAAACTAATGTATCTGCTTATAGGTGTATATCAAAATCTGTAATTTCTATGCAACTCTGTGCTTGAAGGAGGGAAACGGAGCACCTTTCTTCCCTTTTCAGTCTTTTCTGCTGTAAAAGCAATGGCTTATATCATGTGTCTGCAAAATAAAAAACCCACTAATTTGACGCTGCTTTTAGATTCTGATGATCTGTTACCTTGTAACCTCTTATTAGGAGTTATTCTTGACTATGTAGCTATTGTCTTATGCATTCTTAAGATTTTGCACAGAAAGCTTATTTTTCCTTCTTTAAATGTAGAGAATATTTCTTGACCTCTGTAGATTATGTTCATCACTTTCAAAGAGGTTTTGCATGCTGGTTTCAAGCATGCATTTTTGATTTTTTTGTTGTTGTTGTTGCTGGTAGTACATGTTACTCTGTGGCGAAGTAAAAGCTCTTTTCTACATGGCATGCCATTGCTTCTTATTTGTTAAACATGCAGGAAAAAAAGCAAGACATCTCAATGTGTACATTATGTAAACTGCTTTTGAAAGTATATTTTAGTTGCTATTTTATCTACTTTTTGTATCAAAAAAGTCAGTACTAATCCTGGTTATATATTTATGTTAAAATAGCTTAAAATATTTTTAAGTTAACTGGTGATGGTGGCCAGACAACAGATTATATGATAACAAATCAGCATGGCTAAAATAAACCACTATCTGCCCTGCTAAAATTAATTTCATAGCTTTCTGAACATGCATTGCATTTCTTTGGATATTTATGACACAAACATTCCATGAAAAACTTGACTTTTACCTATAAATTCAGCTTCAATCTTTTAGAGTGGTTTAGGTGAATCTTTCATCTGAAGGTACCTAGACCGACCAGATTTCATGGCTTCCCATGTCGGTAACTTCACAGTTCAGGTGTTTCACCTGCAGTCAGGTGAAGAGCAGAGAATAAAAGTCCAACTTGGGAGTGAACTGAACTTTGTGTTCATTACGATGAGGTCCAAGTGATCATCTCTAGCACTTGATCTTATGTTATTCCATTATGAGTTATGTAATAAACATGACACTAGAAAAAATTATTTTTCTAAAATATTGACACAGAGACCTACCTCAGTCTGGTGTACACTACTTTTCATCTTGAAGCTGTTGCCTCTTCAGATAAAGTACTAGTTAGATCCTAAAAAGAAGATTAAAACAATGATTAGTTAACACAGAGACTGCCTTTTACTCCCTGTGGTGGTTTAACCCCAGCCTGCAACTAAGCCCCACACAGCTGCTTGCTCACTCCCCCCTGAGTTGGGATGGGGGAGAGAATCAGAAGAGTAAAAGTGAAAAAACTCATGGGCTGACATAAAGACAGTTTAATAGGTAAAGCAGAAGCTGTGCACACAAGCAAAGCAAAATGAGGAATTCATTCCCCACTTCCCATGGGCAGGCAGGTGTTCAGCCATCTCCAGGACAGCAGGGCTCCATCACGCCTAATGGTGACTTGGGAAGACAAATGCCATCACTCCGAACGTCCCCCCTTCCTTCTTCTTCCCCCAGCTTTACATGCTGAGCATGACGTCTTATGGTCTGGAATATCCCTTGGGTCAGCTGGGGTCAGCTGTCCCGGCTGTGTCCCCTCCCAACTCCTTGTGCCCCCCAAGGCTCCTCGCTGGTGGGGTGGGGGAAGAAGCAGAAAAGCCCTTGGCTCTGGGTAAGCACTGCTCAGCAGTAACAAAAACATCTCTGTGTTATCAACACTGTTTCCAGCACAAATCCAAACCATAGCCCCATACTAGCTACTAGGAAGAAAATTAACTCTATCACAGCCAAAACCAGCACACTTCCTTTAATGCAGAAACTTCCTTTTTAGTTTGCATTTGTCCAGTGGCTGGTATAGCAGGGAGGTGATTCTTAATGGGTTACTATAATAAAGAGGGTGATTCATTACAGCAACACTCCAGTTCTGTAAATTCATAAATTTCATTAAGATGATACAGATATAAATTAGATTAACACAACGATGAGTCACATTCATTGACCTTACCTTTGCCAAAACCAGGCAGCTGACAAAACAATTGCTTCCTGGGTATATGAGGAAAATGTGCTTTATTTACTAGTTTTTCCTACCTCTTTTAGACTTCAGTTCATACCCTGTACAAGCTGGCTGTTGACTAGAGTTGATAGAAAGCATGTTAAGCTCAACTAAAAAAAAATAAAATCCTATCAGTTTCCATAAGGTCATCAGTAACCAGAGTTGAATAATATGATTTTTCATACTGCTACATTTTATTTGGAGTATAATGCTAACATACAATATTTCAGACAAAGATACAGGAATCACTGGTAACCATTGCTTATCACACCAGCAAAGCACAGACCGAAGTCTTACAGGCACCATGAAACAGGCACCTATTCCATGAAGATGAAAAAAGGCATTGTCCCTCAGGTGAGAGGCTGAGACAGCCACCTCCCAGCTCCTGCTGAGGTTCTGCAGGCCAAGTAGTCACTCTTTTGGAGAGGGGGTAACCAGCCTTTATGTGCTGAGTCTCCCTGCAGTTCCAAGCTTTGCAGACAGCAAGAGCTCCTGCATTGAGCCATTTGCCCCTGTGCAAACTAGTGGTTTCTCCACCTCAGGGGCACTCATAAAATACGTGACATTTGTAAGTAGTGAAAAAAAAAAAATCCATTCTTGTTAGAAAGGTGTTGAACTATAACAGGATATGTGATAGCAACAGTAAGGTTCATTTCACTTAATTGAAGACACTCCCGCTATAATCAATTGAGAGAAATAAATAACTTTAGGGCATAATTGACTGAACATCTTTCATCTGGGTGAGAGCAATCACTCTGTAGAAGGATCTATTTTTCTTTCTCTTGTAACTTGGATGACTAAATCAGATGTACACATGTACATTTTATCAAATGAATACCACTACTGGTATCTCGAGCTGCCTACTTCAAATACTGTGTGACTGAAAATGGCTACTTTTATCTAATTTTGTAATGATTTAGTAATCTTAAACCGTTGGTAAGCAAATGTCATGTCCATATCATACAAAGCCCCTGCAGAATTGTTACTGTTGGCAGGCAACAAGTGGGGGCCCTGTGGTATTTCACTGAGGTTTCAGCTGGGAACTCAGATAATTCAGGTCATTGATAAACCTATTGAAAGCACATTTTGTGAGTCCCTCACAAAGCTGTTTCAGAGTTTTTAGAGAATCACCACTGGTACAATCCATGCCATTGCTCTCTCTGTAGAGGAAAAGGAGAGTATGTCTCTATAATTGTAATTACAACACTATTCATGAATATTACAAAACCTGGTTGAGTGCTCATCTTTTCTCAGAATGTTTTTATTAACAATTTTTTATTAGCTGCAGTTAAAAACCACTGATTGAAAACAAATTACAGTCCTGGCTACATAGTATATGGTATATTTGAACCGAACAAGCTGATTACTTCTGATTACAGGCATAATAGCAAATAATGAAAAAGAAAGAATGGATCATGGGATTGCAACAATATCTATTTTTTCTAATCAGTTGTGATGACTGTTAAATTTACTTTTTGCCTTCCACGTTCTTATTATGGATTCCACAGTAAGACTCTGTAGTTGAGGTTGAAAACGATTTCTATCCTTTTACTGCAGTAGTCAACATTTACTTTCTAATAAAGAATGTGGTTTGGGAACATTTCCAATGGTTATACTTAAGAAATGAAGAAAAAATGTAGCATCAAACTTGATCATTTTTTCCTTGATTGATCAGCTCTCAATAAAAGACCGTGGTAGATCTGTATTGGCAAATTCTTTAGGTTGACAATTAACCTTGCTTAAAAAGGCAGACAACTTATCCAGCTCCACCAAAAAAATCCCACGGTTTACTAGTTCATCTTCATGTGACAAAAAATACATATGTCTTGTCATGGTTTAACCCCAGCCAGCAACTAAGCACCACGCAGCTGCTCACTCACTCCCCCCCCACCCAGTGGGATGGGGGAGAAAATCGGGAAAAAAAAAGCAAAACCCACGGGTTGAGATAAGAACAGTGTAATAGAACAGAAAAGAAAAGAAGAAACGAATAATGATAATGATAACACTAATAAAATGACAACAGCAATAATGAAAGGATTGGAACGCACAGTGCAATTGCTCACCACCCGCCGACCGGCACCCAGCTAGTCCCCGAGCCGCAATTCCCCGCCCCACTTCCCAGTTCCTATACTGGATGGGACGTCCCATGGTATGGAATACCCTGTTGGCCAGTTTGGGTCAGGTGCCCTGGCTGTGTCCTGTGCCAACTTCTTGTGCCCCTCCAGCTTTCTCGCTGGCTGGGCATGAGAAGCTGAAAAATCCTTGACATTAGTCTAAACACTACTAGCAGCAACTGAAAACATCAGTGTGTTATCAACATTCTTCACATACTGAACTCAAAACATAGCACCGTACCAGCTACTAGGAAGACAGTTAACTCTATCCCAGCTGAAACTAGGACAGTCTTAAAGCACCCTGTGTGTGTATCTTTATACTGCAGAATGGAGTGTAGTAGAGATCATGTAGCCCTCAGGCCATGGTTTCACATTACAACATATTTGAAACAGTGCTAAAACAATACTGGCCTGAAGTATGGTTGTGTTTCCCTTTTGCATCCTCCTAGTACAATGTGGCAAGCACAATAACAGGTGATACCACAAAGGTGTAAACAAATTAAATGAACGTTGCTATCAAACTCCTTGTAAGTGAAAGCAAAATCTCAGGGCAACAACAATGTCCCTGCTCTTATACATGGTGAGCTGCTAATCTGGACAGCTTTGAGATACAATTCTTTGCACAGGGCACTAACGTAGGTTCAAATCCATCATTCAAATGTGTACACCACTTAATATTTAGGTAATATTTACCATGTGAGAACTAAAAGAGAGAGCAGTTACAGTGCTACTCCAAAATAACCAGCACTCTAGTGATTACAGCAATGAGACTACTTCCAAAATAAGTATTTCAGTCTTTGCTTCAGGTGATTTGTTCTGTGACTGAAAACATTCTACTTTCATGAAAGGCTGAAACTTTCCACCAGAAGGAAATATTTCTTAACAGAAAATTTAATTGAAAAATCAGATGCCTTATTGGAAAAAAGCCATATAAACCTCCCCTTACTATTAGCATGATGAGGTGGCATTTCTGGAAAAACTCTCTGATTCTGCTGAAAAATAAACAGATCGCCTTATCTGCTGATTCTCGTACCAGATTAGACAGAGAATGGCAACGGACAAGAGTTATGAAAAATTTATCACAAATCTCCATGCTGGAGATATGGAAACTTTCTTACTCCCAGAAAAATTCATATCCGCAATGTTAATATCAAAAGGTTTAAAAGCACAATTGTTCTTCTGTCGCATATTAACAAGCTGATTACAACTAAGCAGTTTTCAAAAGGGCAAGTGGTCACTCTTGTCCTAGCAGACTGTGATTTAGATAACAAGATTGAAGTGTTACTGATAGCAGAGCTCTGTGTAACTTTCTGCAGCAAATTAGATGTGACTGTCAGTGTGATTTTAAGATAGGTGTGTATTATAGTATATTTGTAGTATGACTTGTTGAATTAATGGCAGTGATTGCTCTTTCATAAATCAATCGGATTACCAGACATTGTACCGGGTGTCCGTGGCGAGGCGCTGGCAGCGGGGGCTGCGGGGCGGGCGGCCTCTGTGAGGAGCGGCCGGGGCTGCCCCGTGCCGGACACAGCCGGTTCCAGCCGGATCCAACCCGCCCGCCCCGGGGCACTGCTCAGCCCCGTGGCCAAGATGGCTGCGCCTCTGGGGAAATTTAGTTAAGAAAGGGCAAAACGCCATCACAGAGAGAGAGAGAGAGGAGGGAACAAAAAGAGTGATAAAAAGTAGGGGGAACACCAAGGTCAGAAGAGGAGGAGGAGGCACTCCAGGTGCCAGAGCAGATAATCACTGCAGTTCATGGAGGACCAGCTGCTGGAGCAGAAGAAACCGCTGTGTAGTGACCATATGCACTGATCGTACACCACCATCCCCTGCTGCAGTGCTTGTGGGGAGAGGCGGGAGGTAGGTAGAGGAGTCTGGAGTGAAGAAGAAAAGTTGAGGTGGGTAAAAGAGGGGGGAAAGGTGTTGCTTTAATGTTTTTCTTTTTGCTTCTCACCACCCAAATCAGTATCTCTTTTATTTGGCAATATATTAAATTAATTTTCCCCAAGTTGAGTCTGTTTTGCCCATGATGGTAATCGGTAAGCAATCTCTGTCTTTATCTTGACCGATGAGCTTTCTCACTCCTGATGTTCCTATTTTTCCCCCTATCCTAAAGGGAATGGGGGAGTGAGCGAGCAGCTGGGTGGGAGTTTGGCTGCTAGTCTAACCGACCACAGGCTTTTTTTTTTTTCCAGTTTCTTGAGAACTGTTTTGTAGGGGTGCTGCATAAGCAGACTACTCCACAGTAAGTCTACTCCTAACTTTTATTGCTTTTAGAGTCCTGGGATTACTTTTGCTTGTTTATGGGAGCTCTGTAGTAGATCTTCAGAAAGATTTATGAAGTGTTTGAAAAGGCTTTATGTCTTTTCCTCCACTATAGTTTTCATGCTAAGTTTTGCTCTTCTATTGTGTGCCTTGGCCTTCAACTTTGTTGGATAATTGGCATTGTCATTCAACTCTGACTAGATGCAAATAAAATATGCATATTTTTGTGTGAAGATGCACAAATATTTATGTGTGCTAGGTTAAGAATTCATTTGTTTTAAAATTCAACATGGAAGTTTGAAATGGGAGATGTTAGCCCTTGAATAACTAATTCTGAATCAAATTACTTATGGGCCAGATGCATGGATTTCACTTTAAGTTGCATTTGCCTTAGAATTATAGGAAATAGGTGCATAAAATTTCTGGATTATTTACTGACCTGTAGTCCTAGCTGTCAAAATTTTCTTGGCTTCGATTTTCTCCTAACCCTCTCAAGAGGAATCTTTCAACCTTTTCTTCACAATATTTACTGTTTTCTTTTAAATTGACTTCCTCACATCTGTTGAGTTTCCACTGATGTGAAAAGGACAAGTGGGATCTTTGCTCTCTATGTACAAAATGATACAAGACTGGAAGCCACAGATATCCTACATACATGATTCATGCAGATAACTCCTATTAAGCAGATTCTTTAACAGTGGAAGTTTCCATTTTCATTAAATGTATAAGACAGGCTAAGGAACTGTCTTGATAATCGCCCTCTTAAAAATCCTTTTTTAAAAATATTGCAGAGGTCATGGGGTGAACATACCCTTCATTTCTTATAAACAGAGAAGAGTGAAATGAACCTTTGTGAGCATTATGTAGCTGAGCATGGCAAAATGGTTTTAATCTGCAGTTCCCAATGTTTCCCCATTCACTTAGCTTCATTCTTCTTGTATGTTTGCAACTCCTTAAATGTTTAATTGGCACAGTAAATTTTAGATTCCTGTTGCAGAGATTGAGCAGTTCTGCTGCTGTCAAAAGCAGAGAAGTTCATTGTCCTTTTTCTCTTACTCTTGTCAGTAGCAACAATTTATCCAGATGCTAGTAAGCTTAAGTCCTGGAAACATGTATATAGGCTGTAAAGATCTACCTGGAAAAGGTCTTTAAAAGTAATTATTAGAGCATGGTGAGCAGCCACACAAAGCAAAATGGCATGCATACATCTTATTCATTATTTACAAGGCTCATGGATTTATTGGATGTAGTGAACTCTGACCTTCACTCATTCCACCCTTTAAAAAAAATCAGTATACCAATACATAAATAAATCAATTAATTGAATTACAAACTGTGTAAGTTCTCCACTCTCTAGGTCTAACCCAAAGCTAAGACAGCAGTCATATCAAGCAGCAATTCTGAGAATCATAATCTTGTTCATCGTAGACTAAATGAAAAGTGGCTCCCATCTCATGGAATTTTTTTTCCGTTATGATTCAAGTCATGATTCAGTTCCACATTTTTGTGGAACAGCTTCCCTCCCCCCCTCAGATAAATGAAAACATTTACTTTATTAATTTCAAAGCAACCGAATTAGTTTTAATTTTTTTCTTCTTCACTAAAAATAACATATATTTTTAAATAGTCATATGATCCAACCCCAAAACTGTTTCTATATCAGACTTTATCAAACAGATAAGATGTGATGTTTCAGCATGTCAACACTAATTTAAGAACAAAATTGAAATGGAAAATTCACAAAAATAAATCTTCCCTCACAAACGATTTGGGTTTTGACAAATTGACATTTTCAGAGGAAAAAAAAAAATTCTACTGAAAACTTCCTGACCTTTTTCAATCCACGTTACTGTACTTACTGGTGTGTGTTTGTGTAGTGCGACTGTATGTCTAGTCAGAGGAAGATTATTTTCTTGCTCATGCTGGCACATTGACACTAAATTGGTGGACAGCCAATTCTTCACTTTGCTTATCTTCTTGTATAGACACTCACAGTACTCAGAGTACTTTTATTTGTGGGGTCCAAGATGATTTTTTGGTCCCATAAAATTTTTGAGGTTTTTACATATCCTCAGGTTATTTTCATCATCTTCTTTATTAAAAAAAAATGTATTTAATTGTTTATCTCCTTGTTTGCCTCTGCTGGTATTCAGAAGGAAGTGAGATTTCATCATTCCACATCAAGTTGTCAGTCAAATATGGAAAGGCCTTAAAGCTATGCTAGCACCCTCAACATTTCACGGCTGACTGACTTACTTAAAAATTCAGTCCTCAGTAATCAGTAAATTAAAAAGTTTACTTCTCATGAATCAGTATTTTCTAAACAAAGAAGTCCTGGTGAAATATTTCTTGTGTTATACAGCCACTAAGACCTAAATGTCTCTTCTTTTGGAAGAGAGATAAGATGACTAGTCTCCATCTGTATGACAAGTATTTCAGAAAGCTACTTGTGAAAGCAGAGTGGATAAAATCTATTTTTACCCTAAAATAAGGTAAAAACATAAAGGTAAAGCATAATCCTTAACATAAGGGCAGAAAAGACAATAGCAATGTAATTTGTAATTAAACATGAAATAAATAATAAGATAAATCTGTTGAAGAGAAATACAATAAAGAATCCAAACCTGTAGTGCTATTCCTGCTCTATGCATGCATCTGAACAATAAGAAACATATCCTTTTGTATGTATTTTCTGTTTTATTATTATTTTTTAATTGCAGACAAAATCTGTTATAACTGGATAGTAGTGAAGAATATGTTATTAACATCTCAAAAGTCCTGTAAAACTGACAAGTGAAGTATAATATATTTTAAAATTACATCACCATGATTTCAGAGTGATGCCTTTGGGTTATATAAAACTGCTTCAGATTTAATTTATTATTAACTGAGAAAGTAATTTACTTGTTTGTAGAAAAGTAACTATCCACTTTAAAAAAAAAACCAAAACAAAACCAAACAGACTACTAAATTAGGACACTACAAATAAAACTGGTTTTGATGTTAAATATTAAGTTTAAAGTATGTTAATATAGGAAATATAATGTAAATATGAAGTTTAATGTATGTGATGTCAATGCTGGTAAATATGAAGTTTAAAGTTAGATCCAAGTCCTACAAATACTTTTTTAAAAGGTCAGAATAATTTTATAAAGAAAGAAGAGATGCATTGCCTTGCGTTACCTCCTGAATGAATGTTACTGCCCATGATCCATGCCCATGGCGGGATGGTGGATGATCTCTAAATATCATCTAGTACTTTACCCAAACTATTCTACGATTCTATGATCCTGTGATCAGTTCAACACTTTTTTTTTAGAAATCTGAGGAAGCAATGGCAGGAAGTTACAAGTTTTTAATTCCTCCCTTTTTCCTCCTTTAATAAGGCAGCTTTAATAAAGCAGCTTTGCACACTATTAAATGAATCAGAATTATCTCCAAGCTGAGAAATGGCTTGTTGAGTTGTCATTAGTACCCAGAAAGATACATTTTCAAGATCACCTACTGAATAGCACAAAAGAGGATTCACATCCATATACAGTTATATGGGTGAAATCCATTCAGCGTGAGTTCAGAGCCTGAGTCAGACCTGCTAGTTTAAAATTTATTTTAATTTAATTCATTTCCATTAACAGCTTTTTTAACAGCTCTAAAGACAAGTTTTTTTCTGCTCTCCTTATTTCCAGGTTCATGATCAGGAGATCAGGATTTCCTTTTACTGAAATGCATTCAACAACTCATCTGTCTCTGCTTCAAATTCTGTCCATGTCAACCTGATTCTTATTACCAGCTCTGTGTAATTACTGTCTCAAGAGGTTTGTACTGTTACTATATTGTCTGTCTTTCAAAATGTCTTTCTACACAACTGGAAGTGAGAGTTACTGTGGTTTCTTAAATCAAGTTGTGATTGCTTATGATACCTTTTGGTCTGGCTGCTCTCTCAAATGAAGCCAAAACTTGCTCTAAATCAGATTTACAGATGAGTTTATCATCATTGGCATGAAGCAAAAGAACAGAAAGACATTGGGTCTGATATCAACCATTGCCTTATATAATGCTGTGCATTCAGGACACAATTAGATTTAGCTAAATCACAGCCCAGCTAACCTCTAATCACACATGCTACCATACTATTAAATTCTTACTGTTGTGTCTGCAAAGGCCTGTTGACTTCACTCCTTAGTCGTTTTCATCCCTCAAAAGAGGTCATAGCTACATTATTTCTTCTGAATCATTGAATCATTCATCACTTTCTCTAAAATTCTGAAAAGTCAGAATAAAAATATTTCATCATTTTTTACATCATTAATTCAAATCTATTAGACATGAACTAACTTTCTAATCTTTAAGATTAGGATCCTAGAATTCTCATTATCTAACCTGTGAATATAGGTGTTTATAATGCCTTATTAAATATACCAGACAAACTTTCCTACTTATTTTTATGCATGCAGTAGTATGCAAAATGCATATTTAAATAAATCCATCAATTATTTTTTTCTTTCCAGTTTCCTTTAAAATTCTTTGATAATTCTACTGCAAATAGACAATCAAAAAATGTATGTCTTTCTTCAGAACACCAGAAGAGAGTTCAGTTCTCTGCCAGTTCTCTGGCAAATAGCAAGGGAATTAGGACGACAACTGCCAGTTTCCTGGGAGCAGATTTTTTAACAAATATAGGCCAGGAAAGAACTGACTCAGACCTTTTCATTGTCATTTATGTCCTCGTATTAATTCCAGACTATAAACTGAGAAATCCTTAAGATGGAGATCAATAAGGAGAAGCACCTGCAGATGCAATTTCTTTGGAAGATGTTTATCTGTTGCCAAAGTGTGGTAATGTCGTGGTTTAAGCCCAGCCAGTAAGAAAGCACCACGCAGCCGCTCACTCATTCCCCCCTCTCCCCCAGCCACGGTGGGATAAGGAGAAAATATAAAGAAACGCTCATGGGTCGAGATAAGGACTGGGAGGGATCACTCACCTCTTATGGTCACGGGCAAAAGCCAGACTCAGCTTGGGAAGAAACAAACTCAATTCAACTTACCACCGACCAAATCGGAGTCGGGTAGTGCGAAGCAAACCCAAACCCTCGAAGACCTTCCCCGCAGCCCTCCGTCCTTCCCGCCTCAGCCCCGCTCCCGGTTCTCTCTCCCTCCTCCCCCCGGCGGCGCAGGGGAACAGGGGACGGGGGCGGGGGTCGGTTCCTCACACCTCGTCTCTGCCGCTCCTTCCTCCTCGGGGGGAGGACTCCTCACCCGGCCCCTGCTCCGCCGTGGGGGCCCTCCCGCGGGAGACAGTCCTCCGCCAACTTCTCCGAGGGGAGTCCTTCCCGCGGGCTGCAGGCGGGCACCCGCTCCCCCGCTCCCCTCCGTGGGCTGGGGGGGGACGGGACAGCCTGCCGCCTCACCGCGGGCTGCGGGGGCATCGGCCTCCTCCCCCCCTTCCTCACGGACCCGGCGTCTGCAGAGGGGCTCCTCTCACGTCCCACTCTCCCCCCCCGCTGCAGGTTTCCCCTCTTAACTCCGTTCAGGTGTTACCGCCGTGGCTGGCGGGCTCGGCCTGGGCCGGGGCCGGGGAACCTTCTGGCGGCTTCGCACAGGAGCCGGCCCTGCCGCCCCTGCCCCGCTGCCAAAAAACCCCCGTGCCACAGAAACGCATAACAGGTAATTATGCAATGGACAAACCCAGGATGTTCTACAGGCATCTCCAATATAGATAAGGAAGTGCCAATGTGTTCTTTGAACAAAGTATTATAAGATGTCATCTGGAGCATTACCTGTTTTCCTGGTCATCGTGATCATTCACTCAAGCAGGCATATGTTCTTTTTGAGTGATATTGGCAATGAGGAGCTGTCTGTGGCATAGAAGATATTGGTCTTTCCCATCTATAATAGTGAATGCTGAGAAGAGATATGAATGCTGAAAAAAAAGCATGATTTCACCATACACATTAAGAAGTAAGATGAGGATTATGTTTATATTTAAATGTACGTTAAATAAATATCAGCAAAAGAGTAGAAGTATATAAAATGATGATGCATAAATTTAATCAAGGACAGTGAAAAAAGGTTTTTACTTACTAAAGCAGAGAGGATCCATACCAGCGTTTCAGCAGGAAAAAAATTATACTTTTACTTTTAAGATGGAGCACTAGCCATTTATAAGAGAAATTATGTAATACAGTGTTAGAAGTAAGAAAAAGAACAGAACTCAGTGATCCAGAAGGTCGTTCAGTTTTACAGTCCCTGACACTAAATACTGTTTCAGGGACGTGTAGGCTAGTGATCATTCCAAGCTATGATGACTTTTTCTAATACTTGTATATTTACACCTCAGTGGAGCAGAGCAGATGCACTTTAAGGTGAGAGCACAGACCGGCACAAGTTATACAATACCAGACATATGTACCAAAAATGAAATCAGGTGATACCAGAATAAAGACTATTTTTTCAGAGTTCTTAATCTCTCCCCATTCTATATGGTGTATATTTCAATTTATAATTTCTCAGAATTAAAAAAAAGAAAATAATTATTTCCAGTCTCTGTTGCTTAATAATTTTTTGGCCATCATAAGCAAATTCTTTGTCTTTATTATGTTCAAGTTTTTATCCTTTAAATGATTTCCTGCTTTGTTTTGACCTCTTCCTAACTACTGACCATCAGCATTCTGGTTTGAGGCTTATCAGCTACAAAATCTTGTGATCTGATCTGTGCTTCAATTGTCATGACAGTGATGTTATGATGTGGCAGTATTTCAATGTTAAATATTATATCTTGCCACTGACTATCTAGTTCCTGAAAAATGTAGACTGCATGGATCGCGGTGTTTATTATATTGACAATACTCCATCCCAGTCTTCTAGGCATAAAGCGATGCCAATAACACTGTGGTAAATAGCAATCTTGCTCGCAGACTCAACCTGTAGCCCTTCCATGTACAGTACCATAAGCATGGCTCATCATGTTACTACATTTGAAATCAATTCATTTCAAGAAAAATACCATATCCAAAAATAATCTGCACTCAGCTCAAAAGTATTGAGCTGAGTGTTCAAGTGTGAACAGAAGACAGCAAAGGCATCCAATTTATAAAGCTAACCTTTTACTGAAATAAAGTAACACACTGGAACAAGATAACTCCTTTAATGTTTAATTTCTCAGGTTTTTAACATACAAGGTCTTCCTGCTGGTAGACAAGGAAAGATAATTGTTCCCCATCCTCACTGTCCTGAAGACCAAAGGTTTTCTTCCAGCCTCATCATCCAGTCCAGTATTTTCAAGGATTTCCAAGGCTAACCAAATTCCTTATAGCCTGCTCTGGGTGTCTGTGTTACTTTTCTTTGTATTTTAGTTATTTATTCTACCTATTGCAAGTTTAAGATCTGTCTACTCTGTATTTCAGTACAGATGTCACAATCCATATCTTTAAATATACTAATAAATACTTATGGAAAAATGAAGGGGGTCAATGCATACCATCTTTAACTTCATTTGTTGCAGCAGAAGCTCTTGAAAAACATCTCTGTGATTGAGAACATGAACCTTCATTCCTGTATGAAGAGAAGCAATGAAGTTGTCATGGTTATTATAGCCCAATTTGGGAAGCAGTACCCTTGAAATATTTTGACTTACTGAAGCTTTAATGAGATCAAAACCCACTATATGTAGGTCTTGATTATACTCACAGCATTTTTCTTGGTTACGCAGACATGCAGAAAAATTGTACTACCAATTGTACTATGCTTAGAATGAAATCACATTACTTTCTGTGTAAGGCATTTTCTGCAAATTCATCAGTTCAGAAATTTAGCATACTTCTAACAACTATCTTCCTAGATGTAGTTGAGAGCAAACTATGACAATTATTGTTCCAAGAAGAATTATTTCAATTTTCTTCAGACAGATGGATGGTTTTTTGCAGATACTGAACATTTGTAGATATCAGAAGTGGGTTTGTCTCACCATCGTTTCAGCAAAACTTTTTGATTTTTTTTTTTCTCTTTACAGAAACAAGAACTACTGCACGTCTGTTTAAAGTGTCTCTGTAAAATGACAGGCTGACTCAATATCCTCCACATCAGGAAATTACAGTAAATTAGGAGGCTTGTGAGATTAGATAGCTAATTTGAAATACAAAGTCATTTTATACTCAGACTTTTTAGAGGTTGATAATGTAGACACTATTGCGGTCAACAAGGTAGTCTCATGGGAAGAAGGATATACACTGTATATTCTGACATACAACGAACATGTCAGTGACCTGACCATTGTTTTACCCACATAGTTTCCTATTTTGTTGCTAGTTCACATTAAGGATGAATAATTGGATGATTCACAAAAAAATGAATATGCAAAATTTCTATTTACAGTCCTTTTGCCCATAAAACATAAGGGTGGAGCAATTTTGTGCTACCTTTTCCTGAGATCACATCTGCGAGTACTACAGTCCACAATTTAACAAGATTGTTTGCAGGAACCATCTTTACTTTTTTATCTAGGGTTTCCTAATTTTAAGTTCTCTGCATGTACCACTGTGGATGACTATGTCACAGAGTGACAATGGTTTTATAACAAGCTAGTGCTAAACTTAAGTAAAGGTTATGTGTTAACTTGTTTATTTTCCCCAACAAGCAGTTGACATTTGAACTGCAAAACCCAAGCCAAATAAATGCTTTTCTGTCAATTCAGAGAAAAGTGTATCTAGCACCAGGTTTCTTCACACTAAATTTTCTTGGAAGGAATGTTCAACATAATGTAGCTATATATATATACAATATTTTGCAAATTCTTTTCACTAAGTACCTTATTCATCTATGTACCATCACAGTCACAAAAAGATACAGTTGTTCCACAAAGCTATGTATAATGAAGTGTTTGTTTAACGACTTTTTGTTTTACTGAACATTTTTCATTAGAATGAATCATCTAGCAAATCACTTATGTAGGGAATTATGTTTAATGTTGTTTTTCCCCCTTCCTCAAGTCAGGTGAGCAAAGCTGTCCCTTAAACTGGCAGCTGTGGCATAAATGAAGAATATGTGCTGAGGTTTTACTGCAGTTCTGCACACAGACTGAGCATGACCAGATACCAGTGACACGTTTCACTGTGTATCTAGAACAAGACTGGCCTTGCAGGGTGCAGCATGCCTCATTGGCCTTCCCAAAGAAACTGCTGGCTACAGAAGGTCATCCTTGAACAAACAAGGGTGACGGGAAAGGCAAGTTTCAATTGCGTTTTTTAAAAAAAACCTCTAATGATTAGGGGTATTAAATAAATAGCAGAACAATTTAAATTCCTGGGGAGGGTATTTCTGTGAAGTGACAAAAGATTCCAGAAAAGTGGGACAGATTTTCTAACTAGTGTATGTCTGTGGAGAAGAATTCAATAAGCATACCAAAAGAAAGTCACAACATAAGTTTAGCAAGATTTTTAAATGAATGTTTTTTAAACATTTGCAAGGAAGAGGTCTTAAGCCCTTAAGGAAACCACTGTTAACACCTTTCTCTGTTCAACTCAGCCTGCACTAAACAGGATTTGTCACAGTGAGGACTTCAGCTATAAAGAGATTGCTTTTAAAATTACAAAACCTGAAATGTTCTTTCTTTTTTTTAGGGGGGAGGAGGACTTGAAGGAGAGAAAGTTTTTATGCATTTGTTTTTAAGTTAAGACTATTTTATTTTTATTTTTAAATTTGACCTTGAAATCTAATTCACTCACCCATCCTTCTTTACTGTGTCTGACGTCCAGAAACGGTAAAACTATTTATCCTAGATTGTGACAAACTATATCTCAGAGAGGTGGAAGTGATTTGAGACCAAATTTTCCCTTGAAACTTTCTCAAAATAAGAATTAATGTATTATTTAAACGTTGCTTAATAAAAAAGTCCTCTAATGGCTTTTGGAGGGCATTAAAATTTTAAGCCTATTTGTAAGAAAAGCACAGAATGTGCATGCCATTATTGTGTATTATACACTTACAGAATAAAAGAAATAAAGACAAAAAAAGCCTGTTTTGAAACTCAGAGACAGATAGTACAGTTGATTTAATGTCTACCAAAAAGCTTTTTATAGCTCCTTGGTGAGTAAAGTGTGTCTCAGTTACACCAAACAATTGAAACATTAATTAATAATTGAAAAGGATGGTATTCCTTGGGTGAGAAATGTAACCACCACTTTCAACGCTCTCCTGAAAGCTGAGTTGCACCAGGGCCTTTAAAACACAGTGGGTTTTCTGCTCTCATCTTATTATAGATCCCTCTTCCTCTGTGCAAGTGACTTATTGGCAATTAAATAATCCAGAAATTAAAAATAACCTCATAAATAAATCATTAAAAAATTTATATACTACTCAGATGCTTTTGTCAAATATGCAGCCTATCATTAAATCAGTAGCACAGACGAATGGAAAAATCTTTTTACATATATGTCCCATGCCATTTCTTTTTTACAAGTAGAAATGATTCTTACAACAAAATCTTTCATGGAAAATGTTAAGGCAGAATACTCACAGCAAGAGTTTTTCTCACACGATGAACCCTGCAATCTTATTCAAATCAGTCTGATCATGTTATGTCACTCACATTATAAGCTCAGTGACACAGAAGTTATTCTGTTCTCTGCTTCTTTTTCAGGTGTGCAAAGTAAGACAACAGTGGTGTTGGGGATTTGGGGGGGGGGTATCGGGTTTTTTTTTGTAGTAATGTGGGAGAAATTCACAACATTTCTGAAATGCCATATCATTCTAAAAGTAAACTAATGAACTATAAAGATAGCTCATTGTATTTAAATAGCATTAACCAGTTGGTAATTATTGGAATTTAAGAGTGTGCTAAATGTCAGCTGTTCTTTCTTATTAAACCAATATATCATCACAATAATCTATATTAATGCTTTGAAGCACATTGGTTAACATTCACTTCTGGCAGCTGAGAAATCTAATGTTGATTTCTTCTGACCCACAGTGTGTTACTTGGGGCTTACTGTTGTAAGGGATTATGCTACAGGTACTGTTGAGCACCCTCCACTTCTTGTATGCAGCTGCACCAAATTCTTGTCATGGTATTTGGGAAAGGAGCAGAGCCATAGTACGCAGTCCTCTCTCTCCACACTGCTTGTAGCCAACCTCTAGTGCAAGGATTTCAGACTACATAAAAAATGTATTGCTTCCTACATCTTACAAAGGAGTGCTATACACATAAAACAACATATCTATGTCAAAGTGAGGTTCCAGAAATATGGTGAAAGAAAAAAGACAGCTTATTTTATCACCTGTGAAGGCTGTTAGAAAGGTAGATTGCTTATTTTAAATACTCCTAGATCAGAGTAGTATTTTACTTAGCCTTTTGAAAGTTTTTAAGTGTCCAAAACCATTTCTCGAAACATTATTTAATTCCATATTTACATTGAAGTGCTACTACCACTGCACTAATATATTCCCAACTGGGCGAAAAATAGGAGGAATAGAAGAAATGCATTCTAAAGATTCAGAGGTCCAAAGGCAGGTAAATTACAGTGTTATATATTCAAGTAGGACACCCTATTTGTCTAGGATTTCTACCAAGAAGAAGAAGTAACATTGATTCAGGAGTAATTAAGCCAGAGAATATTTACTTGAAAAGGTTTAAAATATCCAACACAATTTCTGCAATGCATAGTAAAGATAATCCAGCTATATTTTATAGACATTTTCTTGAGTCTGTGGTGATGTCCTCATGCTGTCCACTCTCCATGGATCATAGGAGATCCTGTATCCATTTTCTGATCTGTTGGAGGAAAGAACAAACACTCCATGGAGGAGAGAAAATAACTTGGAATACTGGTAGCTGACCTTTCTGCTACCTGGGCATGGTATTATTGGTGTCTCAGAGACTCAGACAAACATCAGTTTCTCCTCCCCCTGCCACTTGAGATGTCTATATGAGAAAAGTCTTCAGTGAGCCAAAGGAAAAGAAGAAATAGCTATGAATGTGATTTTAGTAAACTGATATATTTCTAGTAATGAGCTTAATAATCTTTCTCCTAGGGTACTAGTTTACATCTTTTTCTACCCCTGTCACATTGATTGTCTCTAGTGTAGGACGATTGTTAGATATTAAAGAAGTAAATTTTCATCTTTCTATTCTTCTGAAATCTTTGCCTTACTCACTTAGTGACATGTGATGAAATATGCTCGTTATATGAAATAAATTTCTCATTAATTCACCAGAGCTCACCCTCCTTCAAACTGTCTGCTATTTTTACCAGTCTGGTTGTTCACAGCAAGGGTGTAACACAGCACAATTTCATTGAAAGTCAAAGGGACTTGCTGAAATGAATACCTGAGAGGAAAAGAGAAAACACAGGCCTTTATCTGTTATCAGATTAACATGAGTAAATGTTGTGGGAAACCACGCTTTAAAGCATGTTACTACAGCGCTAGAAGGTGCAGTCTGCAAGTAATCAATTAAAAAATAACAAAAAAGCCAATTTGCAGATAAAAATTTATCTATTTCAGTCCTGCAGATTTGCATCAACCTCACCCAGCCAACAATCAGCAATCTCACAGGATGCAGGTGCCTCTTTCACATCCATTTCCTTTATTTACTGTAGTTTTCATTCACTCCTTTACTTGGATTTAAATATTCAAGCTTGGCCAAGTCAAGTTTTCTCTAGCTCTATTTTGACAAACAGTCAGGTATGGTGGATTACGTTTAAGATTTTTGGCCTCTTGCTATGTGGTAATGTGACAGTATCTGCACAGTATCCTGTTATAAGCAACAATTTCATTTTTGTTGCCACAGTCAACATTTATCTACCTATTTCATCCTTCTGTTCAGAAATAGCCTAAACATTGTGTGAAATTAATAAGTCATGGAGTGAAATTCAGCATTTTCCACTCCATGAAAAATTCCCAAACAGAAATGTATTTGGTCAGGATGTAAAAATTATATTCACAAATTCCTTAAAAGCAGAAATTGAAAAAATGAGTTCTTTAATTCAGAATGCAAGTACAGAAAAATGGTTGCTGTGGTTCAGATCAAGGTACTTCTAGCCAAGATTTCTGCCTTCAACAGTCATCATTATTAATTGTCTAGGGAATAATAAGAACATACATGATATTTACCCCTCAAATTTTCCAGGCTTCAATTATTGTCTGCTCTGGAGATTTTCTAGGCATGATATCATTTGTTACTTAGTGACTCCACAATGGATCTCTCTGACAAATATTTTTCCGGTATTCATGTAGACCCTTGTAAAAAACAAGAAATGTTACTTCTGTTTGCTAAATGAAAGGTGACATTCATAGGAATATTGCAAGATAAATATTTCATGATTTCACTATGTCTCCTTACTGTACAGTCTGCCAGACAGCAACAGGGAGGACATCCTCTTTCCTAAAAAAGTCACATGTATGATGCACAGATTTGAGAGCAGCAGACCTGCAAATATGCAGAAATTACATTAAATAGATTTCTTACTTGTGTTGGTATAAAGCACTGTACCAGAGCACATGGTTTCATTGGTGTTACTGCCAATTCAAACTTCAGTAATTTTAAGCAGAAGACAACAGTATATCCAGGTGTTACAATCACTGTTTTGGCCAAACAGGGACTAATATGATTAAGGTTATAGCCAAATACATAACTTGCTATAGTTTGATCCAGAGACTATGATTCAGGGTTGAAAAAGACCTATATTCTCTGGGGAGTGGATCTAGACAAAAATATAGCATGTAAAGGGACCACAGAGTTATACACACCAATTTTAAGGGCCAGAATTTCTATTACTTTAGTCTTAGAGAAAACTGAATGAAAAATCATCATTAGTGGTATTCTATTTTAACAGTGATTTATTTGTACTTTTCTTCTTATAAATTATAGACCAATGGATAATATAACCTAGATATTTCACTGTCATTTTCAAGTTGTGTTAACATGTATCTCACTCTCTAAGTTTACTGTCTAACAAATAATTGGAAGTGGATTTGATCAAACATTCTATAGAAGAAAGTCACATCTCATTTCTTGTATAACAAATCTCCTACCAAAAAGTAATTTTGCCAAAATCTGTAGCAAGTAAGAGTTAAGGCTTATAACAGAAATGCTTCATCAGCCCAGCATTGGCTTGCACTGTTAGAGCTGTGACTATGTGAGCTTACTATCTGGGGACAATATTTTCAAAACAAACTGTTTCCAATCGTTGTAACATTTTGCTGGGATTATAATTGGGGGGAAAAACCCCCAACAAACAAAAAAACTAAATCAAAGTTATGCTTCCCGAAACAACACTAACCTGGAGGTGGGTTGCACTTGATTTCTTTCATGGCTATAAAAAGGAAAAGGAAAAGTTAATTTTAATTACATTCAAATGTATGAACTTGTATTCAAACCCACACATAAGAGAGAAGACTCCCAGTGATACAATCAGCATATTTTGATAACATGTTATGCCGTGTGGTAAGAATGCTCAAGTGAGTGTTCCTGTATCATTTACATATATGATAATGAAGACTACTGGTATTTTTGTGTACAGACCTCTCAATACACAACAGGTTGACTAATGGTTCAAATGTTATTATCAATTATATGAAGAAACTTGCAGGGACCTTGTTCCTCATCTTTTCGTTTTTATTTCATTTAAAAAATCAAGCAAAATCTTGAGTGCTGAAAGAGCTTCACAATCGGAACATTTCGGAAAAAAATCAAGTTAGATTATATAAACCTGCTGATAGAATCATAGAATAGTCCGGGTTGGAAGGGTCCTCAAAAGATCATCTTGTCCAACCTTTTGTGGGAAGGGGTGCCTTGATGAGATTATCTAGCACCCTGCCCAACTGCATCTGGAAAACCTCCAGTGATGGGGACTCTACCACGTCCCTGGGGAGGTTGTTCCAGTGAATGATTGTTCTTACTGAAAATTTTTTTTTATTATGTTGACATGAAACCTCTCCCAGTGCAACTTGTGCCCATTGCCCATCTCTATGGGGCTCCTTGTGAAGAGCGAGTCTCCTCTTTGTAACAGCCCTGAGTACTGGAATACTGTGATGACCTCCCCCCTGAGCCTTCTCTTCTCCAGGGAGGAAAGACCTGACTCCATCAATCTTTCCTCATATGGCAAGTTCTCCAGTGCTTTGATCATCTTCGTAGCCCTTCTTTGGACCCTCTCCAGTCTGTCTGCATCTTTCTTGAATTCTGAGGACCAGAACAGGACACAGTACTCCAGGTGTGGCCTGGCAAGCACTGAGCAGAGTGGGAAGATCATGTCTTTATCTCTGCTAGTAATGCCCATGCAGTTGCAGCCCAAGATCTGATTTGTTGATCTAGCCCGTCTATGTTAGCCCCCAAAAATCCACAAAAAACAATCAACTAATTATTTTCTTCTCTTTATCTAAAGTTGGAAATCAGATATAGGGTTATCTATTTTAGTCCACCTGCTTTTCTTACTATCCTCACTTCTATCCCTTTCATTAGTCTGAAAAATTCGAATTTTTATAAATAATGTTTCCATCATTATGCTAGAAGGTCTAGGCAGCTCTTCCATGTTATGATTATTCTTACAATATTAAACCTGACTGGAACAGCTGTGACTAAACGTAATTTTATAGGAGCCAAAACGTATCCTGAGAGGCATATTGGTTTCAATGAATTTTTCAAAGGAAAGCTTTCTGCAGTCCAGGGCTCTCTGGTCACCTCTAATGAGAAAGAGAAAGAAAAAGAGATGAATTAAAAACCTTGGGTATTAAATTGAAAAAAAATCAATTTTTTACAAAATTCCATTCTCAAAAGAACATTTGTGGCCATTCCAATGTGGAACACAAACAAAGTTTAAGGTTTTGAAAGTCCTTTTTCTGCCAAACTCTCTACCACATGTGATGATTTTTACTGAGAACCGTCATTTCCAGAATACTGTATCAGTTCATGGTTCAGTGAAACCAGCTTGTTATGCTGTAGGTTCTCGTGACACAAAGAATAATCTATATTTTGATACCTGTAACCAGAAACTAGAAAATAACAGAAAGTGAGTATAGAACATAAACTATGGATTTCATATCACAGGTTCTTAATATACTGTCTGTTAGCAAGGAAAACGGTATGGTAATCCTCAGTAGATCAAGGACATGAAGTACAAAAGGGACTGTACTGGAACAATGCTCCATTCTAGGGTTCACTTCCAGCTCTAATGCAAAAAACTGGCAAAGCTTTTCAGGATTTATGTCCATTACCTAGAAAAGTGATATAATTGAACATTTCTGAGAAAATATTCAGAAGGATATTTCCACTTTAATGTTATAGTAAATGCTTTTCATGGCAAGATTCACATGGACCCTTACAGGCACATGGGATCTGATGGGCTGCATCCAAGTACACTGGGGGAATTGAACAAGGTCTTTGCAAAGCCACTCCATAGTTTTTGAATGAGGTGGGTATGGAGGCTGGGTAGGTCTCTGCTGACTGGAGAAAGGCAAGTGTTTCACCTAGTTTCAAAAAAGGCAAACTGGTGAATCTGGGAAACCAGAGGTGGGTCAGTTTTATTTCAGTCCCTGGGAAAATAATGGATTTTCCAGCAGTAGGTTGAGCCTGATGAGCCTTCTATGCTAAGCAGACTAGAACTGTGTTTGAAGGGAGAGCAGGGGATGTCATCTACCTCAACTTTGTAAGTCCTTCAATACTGGCTCCTATGATATTCTTGTATCCAAGTTAGGATGGGATATTCAAGGTCTGGATGGATGGACCAGATGGGTTGCATGATCCATCTGTTTGGATGATTGGACTCAGATGGTAGTGGTTAATGAGTTCTAATCTACCCAGAGACCACTAGCAAGTGGAGTAATCCAGGGGTCTACCCTGGGGACCAGTCTTGTTTAACAACTTCATAATTGATTGGGTGCACTCTCATCAAGTTTGCAGATGACACCAAACTGGGATAACTAGTCAATATGCTAGAGGGTAGGGCAGAGGGACCTAGACAGGCTGGAAGAATGGGCCACCAGGAACCTCATAAAATACAAGGACAAATTAAAAACGCTGCACCTGGGAAGCAAGAGCTCCTTGTAGTGACACAAACAGAGGACTGGGGGCTGGGGAGCAGCTCTGCAGAAAAGCCTCTATGGCTCTGGCAGACAGCAAGCCGAGCAAGAGCCAGCAGTGCTCTCGCAGCAAGGAGAGCCAGCAGCCTCGGGCTGTATTAACAGGAGCAGAGCCAGCACAGCGAGGGATGGCATCCAGTTTTGGTCAGTCCAATGCAGACAAGATATTGTTAAACAGGAAGAAGCTCAAAGGTAGAGCAAAATCCTGGTGGCCTTCATCTTACAAAGTTTCAGAAAGAGCCAGCGGGTAACCTGCACTACATGGCTGGTCAGTCAGCACCAGGGATAATACCACATGCTGCGTCTGACTTACTCCAGCATTCCATACTCACTGCTTTGTAGTGAGAGTGTGAGGTCCCAAGACTGATAAGGGTAAAATTGTTCCATAAAAATGATACTGCTTGAAAAAGCTAACTTAGTCTGGGAAATGGCACTAATGGGACTAATGAAGGAAATTTTTGTGAGAAATACTTTGTGCTTTATTTCTAGCAGGAAACTGGGACTTGAGTGAGGCCTGTGGCACCACTGCACAGATTCACCGCCACTACCCCTTGGGAGCGTGTCGGAGCTCTCCTCCAGCGTGGGGACTGCAGCAGGATCTGTAGGGAGTCAGGCACTGGCACAGCTGGCACGCGCGATCCTGCAGCCAGGCACAGCAGGAAGGAAGGAAGGATTCTTCTGTACATACTACTCTTAAGGACCATCCTTTGAACTAAAATTGTTTTGATGTGAGTGCGGGGAGTGAGGAGGAGGACTAGCCCTAAGCGAAATGCATACTGCCAGTGTAGCTCAACTTTATGTAAGACAATGAGAAATTAATGAAAAACAAAAACAACATTAAAACTTATTATAGTGTAATTATGCTAATGCATAACTTCAAAGGCCTGTTTGGAAGTTTATGTAGAATGGTTATGAAGTATGCAAAAATAAATGGGAAGTTAGCTGCTTCTCTCTCTTTTCTGTGAATATGCTTGTTTCATTACCAACTTTTTTCCCTCCACAGCACATTTTATAGCCAAAGTGTCATTGCATTAAGAATTTTAGCCTCATTTGTATAATGTTAATAGCACAAAGGCAGGTTTGCTTAACTACCCATACAGGAACAGGATTGCTGCAGCCCTGGAAGAAATGGATCCACTTGCTAAAAAAAAAAGTAGCTGATACTAGACTGTCAGCCAGAAACTGATTTTGCTGCTAATGCGAAGAGTTTTATTATCTCAACTAAGCAGACATGTGTCATTAACTCAAAAGAAAACATCCTAACAATCCTCTACCTCAGGATGCTCATATTGTGCAGTGGGATGTGGGGTACTTGTTGAAATAATATAACAGGACTTAAGTCAACAGGAGACAAAAAATCCAAAGTTAGGACACAATGTATGGCATTCTTATTTTTCTTTTTCCTTTTTGAAGAGGAAATAAAAAATCTTCACTGGTCTCCAAATAGTGGTTTAAACTCTTGTCAACTGAGATTAAGCCAGATGAAGTACAGCATGCCTGCAATATCCTTATTGCAGTTAGTGGGAATTCAAGGCATGGAGTGAGGGAATGAAGATTTTCTTAATGTTATTGTAATGGGATCTTTTCACCGGGTCCAAATGGTTAAAACGCTCCTAACTGCACTGATTGATATCAGCTCTGGATCTTTTCTGTTGCAGAGAATTTTAATCTTTTTAAGTTGTCTAGATTGGTTTTCTTTTAAACAAACAAGGAAACAGGAGGACAATAGTCTTCCAATAAAATTATGAAACAGTTCTGTTTACTAGAAGAAAACATCCAGAATTTTCTGGATATTTTCTGACTTTATGGTAGTAATATAAATTATACTCTAAGAGACAAAAGAGAAATTTAACCAGATTAAACACCGTCTTACCCATTAAAAAGAAAATATTTGTTTGAAACCTGCTACATAGTTTTTAGCAAGTACGTGATGCTTGCAAACAAAAATGGGAACAATGTGGACAAGTTAGTATGGAGCTCTATAAAACATAAAAATTTATATTTACCATTAAGAAAATTCTGGTCATCCTTCAGAGGATGTCTTTTGAATTTTCTTCCATTTTCTCCAGTTGGTGTTTGTAGTTCCTAATAACATTTTAGAAAAAAAAAATAATTGAACCCAAACCACAACAAAACAAAACCCCACCCTTGCTTCTCAGAAGTAGTCTACAGGAGAGAAAATATTTCCAGCAATATATGAATATTATGAAAACATATAGCATCCTCTTTCAGGTGCACAAAAAGAAAATGATCCTATTAGTGGTCACAAAAGGAGTTTTCCTCTTTTTTTAAAAGCATATGATAATTCTGGACAGATTTTAAAGATTGATGAAACATGTAAATTGTAAATAGTATTTATTGGTTTAAAATGATGGAATCAAGTACAGGCCATGGGTCTAAGGAAAGAAATAAATGGAAGGATTGATATCCCATAGCAAACAAGCACTAACTGTGAACTGATCATCATGATGTTAGCTAAGAAATATGATATAGGAGTTTAGGAAAGAAAAGTTACAAAACCCAGTAGTCTCAGAAGAATTTCATAAAAGAAGGAAGAATAAACTTGCTAAATTAATAATGATTTTTGTAGAGGAGGGTCAGTTCTTGTTCAAAACAATTTAAGTTTCTTTCAATCAGAAATTACAAGAGACAGTAGAAAGAAGATACCTGGATTCTAATAACACCATGTGGTCCAAACCTGTCAGAATTAAAGGTATTTGCACCAGTTAACTATTGAACTATGTTCAGTTGAGTTTTATGCACTGCCCCAGGCAAGAGAGAGAAAAGGGATGAGCAAATGGATTTCAAGCAGATATTCTTAAGGGAATCAGGAGGCTAATATGCTTGTAAAGTTTAAGGAAAAAAAACAAAACAAAACAAAACAACCCAAAATTTCAGTTAGAATCATTTATGCAGGGGTTAAAAAAGAAAAACAAAGGGAGAGGCAGAGAGGGGTAAATGAGAAGAGCTGGCAATGGTGATGAATGGAATAGGAATGGCCAGGCAAAAGAAGTTAGAAATATCCTTTATTAGATAACCTAAAACACATGATCCTTTGCCCGACTCCCTTTCCCCCTGTAGTTGTTCACTGTCAGTTATTGCCGGAGGCAGAGGTTCATTCTGGTTTTGTAATTGATGATAAAGTAGAGCCAAGACATGAGACTTTGTTCTAGGATAATAACTTGAAAATCAGTGGGACTTAAGGATGGGTTTATCTTTCTAATCCACTTGGCTTGAAACTTGTTTTTATATTATACAACCCCAAAACAGTAGGTAAGAAGTGTTTGTTGAGAAAAGGGATTACGGTGGATTATTACAGGTGTTAAATGTTGTGTATCTACAGGTTTTAAATCCATTACATTCAGTGTTGGAATCTGATGAAGGATTTTCTTCTTAAAAATGAATGTTTCTTATAGTTTGTTATATAGTTTGTTAATTGTTTTGATTGCAGAAATTTTACTTGATTTAGCAAAATTATTGAAAAGGAAATAACTGAGTCAATATCTGAGGATTCTGCTTGACAAGACATACATGATGTTGCAAGGTAACAGGATGTTTTTAAACATTTCCATTTAAGTGGGATGAAGTTTGGTAAGTAGATTGGCTCGGTTAAAGTTCAGGCATTTTGCAGTTAGAGCCTGAAGACTTCTATTCACTGCTTGATTTAGTTGAATATCTTGAGTACAGGACATGCATTTTTGTCTGGTGTCATGATTTAACCCCAGCCAGCAACTAAGCACCATGCAGCCACTCACTCACTCCCCCCCGGTGGGATGGGAAAGAGAATTGGAAGAGTAGAAGTGAAAAAACTCATGGTCTGAGGTAAAGACAGTTGAATAGGTAAAGCAGAAGCTGCACACACAAGCAAAGCAAAACAAGGAATTCACTCCCCACTTCCCATGGGCAGGCAGGTGTTCAGCCATCTCCAGGACAGCAGGGCTCCATCACGCCTAATGGTGACTTGGGAAGACAAATGCCATAACTGCAAACCTTCCCTCTTTCTTCTTCTTCCCCCAGCTTTACATGCTGAGCATGACGTCCTATGGTCTGGAATATCCCTTGGGTCAGTTGGGGTCAGCTGTCCCAGCTGTGTCCCCTCCCAACTCCTTGTGCCCCCCAAGGCTCCTCGCTGGTGGGGTGGGGGGAGAAGCAGAAAAGCCCTTGGCTCTGGGTAAGCACTGCTCAGCAGTAACAAAAACGTCTCTGCATTATCAACGCTGTTTTCAGTACCAAACCAAAACATAGCCCCATACTAGCTACCATGAAGAAAATTAACTCTATCCCAGCCAAACCCAGCGCATCTGGCGTTACTGGAAATTAAACATCTGTTTATTCAATAAAACATTAGCAAGTAGAAAAAACCTGAGGGCATCTCTGTAGTAAGACAGTCCAGGTATGATATAATACCCAAATGGAACAAACAGAATCAACCATTTTGTGTTTTTCTGGACATCTATAAACAACAGACTACAGGTGCTATTTGGCATTGCAGAGTTATTTAAGAGATCTTCACAGCTAACTAATGAGTGGAAATGAGGTCAAGAACAAAATCGGCTAGTGTTAGAATAGGAAGTTAAAATCAGTTAGATTAGCAAAGGAGACTATCTAGGAGCCCTTTTCGTGGTTTATGAACCACATATTGAGGAAGTAATGTGCCATTGGCAGTATCATACTTCTCTTTCCCTGGCCCAGTTTTTACTTCATTTCTTGTGCCAACAGCAATGTCAGAAAGTCTCAAAGGCATCAGTTTCATAGTTAAGTATAACAAGAAGGTTCTCACTCAGAAGCAGCCTGTCGTGTTTTTTTAGGCAGAGGTAGATTTTGAATTGTACTGACAATTTTCCAAGTGTCATTAAGGGAATGGACACATAAACAAATTTCATCGTGATCAAGAAGTATGGCAGTTTACAACAATCAGCCAGTCTATAGGAACTATATGCACTTACCTCACAGCAAAATAGTTCATGGGAAAAAGTGTATTCTACTTTGTTTTTCCTGAAAGACACCATTACAACCTGTTATAGGCTACATACCAAAATGCAATTTTGTAATTTGCCTAATTTGCTAACTCGTTTGTGTGTTTATAACAAATAAGCAATTATGGGTTAAATGGCTTAATCTCACCTGGTTCGCACATGTGACCACAACAAATTCATGCAATGTTAAGTTTACAATTTGAAAATGAAATGTCAATGGGTTTGGGCTTCATATGGAAATATGGCTGGAGCTAGGGAAACAACTTCGGGAAAGCAGAGTTGCTTGGCAAAAGGCACAATTCTAATAACTGTGAAAGAGACAGGTCTTCCTTAATGCTGGCTGTACATATCCAGCTCCTGGGGAGCAAGATCTCAGGCATCTTTGTGAGTATGCTGATTGTATATCAATTCTTCTTGCCTGGTGTCCCCCCATTTCCTAACCAAACAGAAATCACTTATCAAATATCTGATCTTTGATCTAAACAGAGATAAAATTATGTTTTATAACTTTTTGGACTGCAGAGGACTGTAAGGCAGGAAAGGTTTTTTCTAAGAAACATTCTAAGGGACACCTTCAATAGTCAACGTATTATTTGATGCTACTTCTTGAAGAGCTGCAGGCAGATTTTCCCAGGAAGAAGTATCCATAACTACTTAGGAAGCTCTTTGGCCCACATTCACCTTATCTAAATGTAGACATTTAACTGCAACAAATGATCAAAGAGCTTAATCATCAAGGGTAAGAGACAACATGCTTCAAATTTCAGGTGACGTAAATCTCCTCTAGATTGCCTCTTTTGTAGGCTGACTAGCCTCTTAACTTCATGCTACGGTTAGACTTCTAAAGCCAGATAGAGTGAATCCAACTCTGTGCTGCCAGTTGGTCTACAGCAAGGAGGTTAAAAAGATGTGTAGAGAGGACCATCAGTTAAACTGGAATTCTCTGATTTTCAGTAGACTTTTTAATTTATGGGAGCAGCAGTCTGGGAGTACAGTATAATTTATTTTTGAAAAAGGTTTTTGTTCTGTTTCAGATTGTTTTATACTTGCTACTGTTATTTTATGATTTCAATAGTCTTATTAAGCTTAAAATTTAATAACAATAAATAGCAATAGACATTGAAAACTAGCAACTTCACCCACAGGCAACCTTGAAAATAACACATCCAGACAAGCATAGGATAATCTACACTACCATATTGTGAAAGAATTTTCCATGAAAGAAATTTTGATAAATGAAATAAAAGAATTGTGTTATTTAGCTGTCAAATATGACTAAATATCCATGTAGAACATTACTTCCAATCTCAGTTATAATGCTAATCAAGGCAATGCAAATAGCTATTACATTTTTAAGTACAATGTACTGAAATTACAGCCTCAGCAGGTGGTTGTTAGTTAATTAATAGAAAAAATATAACAGTTTTTAAATTTTATTTCATTAATTTCTTTGTATTTCACCTTGAAATAACTATGTCATTTCCCAAAAGTATAGGGGGCATTTCTACTGTATCTACAGAACTCAAAATGATTTAGATTTTCTAAACACATGGTATTTAGAAGATGGTGTCCTAAAGGACACAGAGGCTGAAGACCACATTTGTAAAACAGAAAACAAACAAAGAAAACCCCTAATGTCTATTGTAAAAATAATTTTAAGCAGAATTTCGTTTCATTGCTAAAGTACTCCATATACTGTCTAATTCTGGATGAAACCAAGTTCCATAGGCACTGTAGCTTTTGATATTTCAGTCACTCAGTCACTAAGTCCTCCGCCTGTGCACACTCAAAGTTGTAATCTATGCAGGCATTCTCTGAGCATGCCTGAGAGATTGTGCTCTGCACAGAATTCAGTAAGAGATTCTAATTTTTTTCACAGGATAAATGAAACAATCTCTGCTTTTCTTTCTCAAAGAGCGATTAGCCAGGATGTTGGAAACCCAGTGTAAAATCCTTTATGCTAGGGTTCTTGAAACCATGTGTTTTTATTTTACAGAAGTGTCTGAGCTAAACTCTCACCCTGAGAGAGTCATTAGAAGAGCATGTAGTCTCAATAATTTTTGTTGGAGCTATTATCTTTATTCTGGTCTGTCAGTGATTAATATAAAATATATAACAGTCCTGAGAGCTGGAGCTAGCTCTAAAGCCTTCTTCCTGTCAAATAAGTATTGTAAGTAAGATTCACATTTATGTGTTGTCCCGACTGGACCACCACAGTAAAGCAGTCAAGAGAAACCCTGGGGACCCTGGCTAGGAAACGAGGGATGCGAGGCAGATGGGTACTGTCAGCTGCAACCCCTGCAGCCGGGGAGAGCAGGGTGCATGTCTATGTGTGTGTGAGAACTGTTTGGGATTGGTTAGCAAAGGGTGCTTAGAAATTTGCAGGTGTGTATCAATGTTGCAGGTGTCCAGTATTTTGGTTTATATTTTGAATTTTTTATTTTTCTTATAAGTGCATAGTTATCTGATTATCTGTTAATTATGGGCTGTTAATCAATCAATTCTTTGGTTTGGAAGGATTAAAGGATGTGAGCTGAACATTTTCTTCTCTGCAAGAACTAACCTTTGCAGCCCAGAGACACTAGTGAGGGCAGTGAAGTACTGAATCCCCTGGTTGCCTGTGCTGTGGAGCAGCAGTCTAAACATGTATATTCAGGAAAAATGTTTAGAGTAAATCTTATTTGAAGAAAACAGTGATCTTTGCTTCACTTTTGAAAGAAAAGTAGTAGAATACACACTAGTAGAATAATACTGTAGACTTTGAGTCCTGAATGATTTTAAGCATACAATCCTATCTCAACATGACAGGATTTGCTTTTTGCCAATATCCAGCTCTAGTTTTCCACACATCAGCTGGGCTTTTTGGGCTCCAGTTTTGAGGCATCCTCTTCTTTCCATGAAAATCTTGACACTTAATGCATTGCTCTGCCTTGTACTGTGGAGAGAAAAGTTTTCATGGTTAGATCACATCTTGTATCTGGTCCTACTTGACTCATGTATGCCCAACGTTAGTAGAGTAACAGGAAATTGTTAGATTTCCCAAGATCTAGAACAGCTTTAAAAATGGGACATTTTTGCTCTTTACTTCACTGTCGTAGCTTGGTCATTCCTTTTTTATTCTGTGTACATTTTATTTGTATTCCATTTCCAACAGGCTTTGTATAAGTTTTTATTAAATATTTGTGCTAAGTAAGATGAAGGATGTCAACAAGATCTGCTTCAACAAATTAAAATTTAGCTTTTGATAGAAGCAATGTATCTAAGCTATTTTGAAAATATAGATGAAATGACTGGCAAGTTGAAAAACAACACTACCAAATATAACTTACTGTTTTTCACATGCTTAGAAAAAAAGGCATGCTGAATTGACCTTTAGTGAATTGAATTGACCTTTAGTCAAGTCAGCTAAATATCACCTACACAGAGAAAAAGACAAATCTTTAAATTAGCTCAATTGAAAGTAGAGGTCTCTCATTTATATTTTCATTTTACAACATAAGTGCTACTTTAATGGTGTTCCATGTCTTTCCCAGGCACTTAAAGTATGTACTTGAACTACACTTTATTTTTCATATATTTTGAGAAATAAATTATTCTCCCTTCAGGTTAATAAGTTTCTGACAAACTATTACCCACAGAAGTTCATGTTTTTTATTTTACAAGGGCTTCTAGCAAACCACCAAAATCATATAAAGAACTTTGGATGACAACAATCTGTAGGTCTTCTCTAAGTCTGAATATCCAAGTGCACAGAGATCAATAGAAAGGAAAACATGTATTGTTCGAGCTCTATTATTAAAACTCCAGTTTCTAAGCATTAAACAGTTGGTGCTCATGCATCTTTCCAGCCAAAATGCAAAGCCTGCTTGAAGGAGAGAAGTTAGTATAATGCAGAAAATTGAAAATCTGTGTCCTCAACTGTGCAAGATTACAAAACCTATCTTCTTTCTGAAATCTGCTTCACAAAGATTTTTCTTATTGATAATACAATTGAGAGTCCATACGAAGAGCTTATCGATCTTTTCATTGGAAACAATTCAGTGAATAGACTTTCAGCTCTTCACAACATACCATGCTTAATGCAACTAAGCACGTTATGTTTAACTGGTTTGTGGGCTGTATTTATATGAAAGTTTTTAGCAGTATTTGGGTCCACTGTTGAGATGTCCATCCTAAGAAGATTATCTCTACAGGATCCTCAGGTAAAATTTTGATCTTGACTGGTCAACAGCTATTCAAGCCAAGATTTCACCTACAGTTTGGAAAGTGCTATTTGATATTAATGGCAGACTGATCTAATACATATGCTTTGATTTTAATTCTGAATCCAAGGTTCAATACTTTTTCAAGCAAGAAATATACAAATGATTTTATGATTCTCATAAAAGTGTAATATTTTGATGATACATACAGCAGCAGTGACCAGATGATTCAGGACTGCCTGGGAAAGGTGGACTGTTTGTTTGTTTGTTTTCTTATGTAAATAAACTACAATTTCAAAATTAAAAAAATGAAAACTGTATGGAGTTGGTGAAGAGGGACAGGAACGTTGCTTGAGGTCCATCAATTTTTTTTTTGTTATATGGCATACAATACAAAGAAAAAATAATACAAATTATACTGTATTATTATATTGTAATCAATGGGGAAAAAAATCCTGAAAAAAAGGGAGAATCTAAAGATATTCCCCCAGAAGGCTGAAATGAGATTTTTTTCTCTTTATCATACTTTTAATCAGTTTTACTTTTTGAAAGATACAATCTCAAAATCTGTGCACCTACGTAAAAGTGAGTGATTTTGGAGAATCATCACTTTCTGACGGGAAAAAACTTCTCTGACCTGCTCTTTGGGTGATTTTTACCCCAGTCATGTCCATCATGCTCACAGTGGTTTTCACACTCTCATACCATCTTCTTAAATCTCTTGTGTTACTTCAGCCCGAGTATTCCCCATTGGCAGGGCTAACGTTTCTTATCTCTTGGATGGTGGATGCTTCTCAGAGCATCGTTGGTGAAAACCCTTCACTTTGATCAGTCATACACCTCTGTGTACGCATCTCTGTGTTGTCAGAGTTTGACTGCCTCGTCTTTTCTCAACATCCAACCACAGTACAACTTTTTACCTCATATTACAGTGATAGCGCATAGTGACTCAGAGCGAGGGATTTTCCCTTCTGCAGCTGTTGCTTTTCAGTGCTGTTGATGTTTAATGATCACTTGTTTGCACCCAGCTCTTTTTTTCACAGAATACATGAAGCCAGTGTACAAAGGGACTGTGTCAGCAGCAATTCTTAGCAGAAAGAATATTTATTTACACACAGCTTTGCTATTATCAATTATATACACCAATTTATACAACTTTAATTTCTCTGAGGAGTAAAGTAGTAAACAAAATTTAAAAAACCCCACAAACTTTGGGTTACACCACTGGGGAAATTTCCTGAAGTCCTTGGCTAGAGAAGGTAACTTAGGGGTTAACTCAGTAACCATGTTATCAAGATCATGACACAGTTTTCTGCTGTTCTCATTGTTTTTGCTGAAAATATTTTACCTTTTCATCCAACAAAGTAATGTTCTTTCTGATAGCATTCAGATGCAATATCATGCTGATTTATTGGAGTATCTCCTGAATTAAAATACTTAACTTATGTCATTAAGGAAATGAGATTATGATAAACTGAGGTGCTTGTGACATGGATCATTGTGCTAATGATCAATATCTCAAGTCTTGTAGAATTTACCACTCCTGCAGAAGACGTTTGTACATGCCAATTACAACCTATTAAGGTGTCATTTCAAGCTAGTTTATTGCAAATTCATTAATATTATCCGTTTCAGAGATTTTAGTGTAAAAAGACAAATACATCAATTTCAAAAAGTGAGATACTGAACTGTGAGTGAAATAACATGCATGCAGCATAGTGTTAAAAAACCAAAACCAAACCAAAACACCTACATATATTTGCTGATGGTTAAACAACAATTTTTATGAAAGTCATGAGGTGTATGCAACATGGTTAACAAGAATACACAACCATAGACTACATTAAGTTTGCAGACAGAAAGAAAAATATGAGCTTTTAAAGTGAGGATTTCCTTCCCTTTCATAGGTCTAATTAGCATGCTTTGGTTCTTTGGAGAAAGAAGGTCATGTTGTGACAAAAAACAGTTATCAGGCTAAGTAGTGGAAGCATCTGTGACAGCTGAGTATAGCATATGTGACTATTACAGAAAGTCTAATAAATTATTTTACAGAGTGATTTCAAAGAGAAGGTGTTTGATGAGTTAATTTTATAAACTTGAGAAATACTTTCATAAGGTCATGCTGTGATGCTGTTTTCCTTCTGTTGCAATGGATATAAAATAACATCGTTCACGTACAGTTGCATAGAATTGACTACATTAATAACAATGCGGCATATTGTGCCAAACATTTCATTTCTTTTCTCTTCAGAATAATACAATATAACCATGAACAGCAGACAGAGACTGCTTGTCAGTTTGTACAGAACTAATACTTACTGTTTTAAGCAATGAAAGTTTATATTTTAAGACTGAAAACTTTGTTATTCAAACATAACATGGCACAGAGCAAATTAGGTGGTGACAGATTTTTTTTTAAAGTAATCCTTTTAAATTACATCTTTTTTATTTAAGATTAATTATTAAAATTTAAAATCCATCCCTCCGTCTATCCATCCAGCCAGCCAGCCAGCCATTTTACTTATTATTCTTATTTAACCTTTTTTCTTTTACTACTTAAATGCAATTATTGCCCTGGCAAGTCACTTATCCACCTGCTAGCTGAGATAATAGTACTCACAGCAAAATAGTTACGCATTGACTGGTTGTGTCTTTGCAATATTAAGATTAAAGGCCTCAGAAATATTTTAACTGTTAATATCTATAGGAGACAGAGCTGAGATAAAAGAAAAAAAACAACAATATACACAGTGCAGGCTGAGACATAATGCTTTGATTTTGGAGAACAGGGATGTCAGTAAACAATGATTGACTAATGGGGGTTTTACAATATTGCATTCTTGTCTCCAAGCTATTTTGCAGGTTGAGTTTACAATTTTATAGAGCGCCTTTATGGCTTAGTATACATTATCCCTGTTAGACCAACATTTTCACCTACATATGCTACATACAGGTATGTCTTGACAATGGTGCTTCTCAGAAGTCCTTTGTAAGGTCTTCTTTCATTTCTGGAAGCTGAATTTCCATTTGCTTCAGAAATCTTCAACTCACATTCTCATAGGGATAATTTGGTCTGAAGTTTTCCCTTTAGTTTTACCCTAAGGCTAAGCTGTATTTCTGAGGCTGGTTTTGTTGATTTTATTTTAAGATGTCTTAGGATACTTGCATATCTAAAGTGCTATCTAAACAATTATTGTATAGTATCAAAAAATTAATACTAGATACTAGTGCAGCCCTTTTTTGCTGTATCCTTCCTCTGTTCTTTGCTTTTTTTGAGGCATTAATTCCTCAAATTCCTACTTCTGGCTAAATAGCAAATACCTGCTTCAACATTTCTGTGTCAGATAGGTACAGAAAAATGCACAGGACTGCAGATTACAGAGCAAGTGTAAATTCTAGTTGCCCTAGGGTGGGCTGAGAAAAGGAATCCATCAGAGAGTGAGACAGAATCTGCAGCACAGACAAGAAATATTTCATGCTCGTTGCTTTCTCTTTTATCTTCTCTCCTTCTATTTCTGTGGTTTTTTCCTCATTTATCTATTAGCAGTTTTACTGTGGAGAATACCAATAAAACAGTATTTAATGAAATCTCAGTAGTCTTTGGAAGTGATGCATCGGCAACCTAGGTTACTCTATTACAAATGCTGACCTGAAAATGTAGAGACTGAGAGGTAAAATTAAAAAGCATAGCTGTTCAACTTCAGTCCTGTCAAATGTATCATTGTTCCTGCTATCTTGTATACAACTGGTATCAGTTAATCAAGTAACTCAAGTTTAAGAGTATATTAAGGATCAATTTAAAGAACCATTCATAAATACACACTCCTCCATCTAAATGCTTTCTTGACATACTCTTTGTTTTTCCAAAACACCAAAAGGTTTAACAAAGAATTTACCTGAGCATACTACCTTTCCATCCATAAACATTCCATTCTCAAACATTACAGGTGTGATCCTTGTAGTTCGAACTGACTCTTTCTTTGTGTTGGCTACCCAATTGTAGGAAATAATTCTGAAGCTCAATTGTTTCTGTTGACCAGTAAAGGATTATGAGAATGTCTCCATGATATTTGCTAAATGTAATGTGAAATTTTCTAAAGAGTTATAAATAGTAAATACAGAATAAATCAGTTCTATGATTAAAGGTGCTGGGGAAGGTCATGAAACAATGCAGCCAGGTCATGCAGCCAGTGGTAGCTTGCTACACCAAAGAATATTAAGCAGATAAAGCTAAAATAGGTAAGAGTTAGCAGGAAAATCCTGTTTTAAGAATTGACTAGAGCATGCAAAGATTTGAAGACATACATAGTTATATACTTAAGTCTATTTTGACTTTACACCAAATCTAACAATGGGGTCTATGTAGGAGAAATAGCAAAATAAATGGTTGTCATAGCATCATAGAGTGGTTTGGGTTGTAAGGGACCTTTGAAGATCATCTACTCCAACCCCCCTGCCATGGGCAGGGACATCTTCAACCAGATCAGGTTGCTCAGACCCCGTCCAACCTGACCTTGAATGTTTCCAGGGATGGGCCATCTACCACCTCTCTGGATGCTCAAAGCTCCATCCAACCTTGAACACTTCCAGTGATGGGGCATCCACACCTTCCCTGGGCAACCTGTTCCAGTGTCTCACCACACCCATCATAAAAAATTTCTTCCTTATGTCCAATCTAAACCTACCTTCTTTCAGTTTAAAATCATTGCCCATTGCCCTGTCACTATGGGCCTTGGTAAAAAGTCCTTCTCTGTCTTTCTTATAAGCCCCCTTTATATATTGAAAAGCTGAAATAAAGTCTCCCTGGAGCCTTCTGCCCCAGTCTGAACAACTCCAACTCTTTAAGCCTTTCCTCACTGGATAACTGTTCCAGCCCCCTGAATCATTCCCCTTCATTCCAGCCCTCTAATCATTCCCCTTTGTTCAGGTATGTATTTTGCAGTCACTGGACTTGTAAGAGTGTCTTTGAAGAGAGTTCTTCACTGGTGTCACCATGCTTTTCCAGCCAGGAACCTCTGAACTAGAATAATTTATTTTGGTAATAGTCATCTGTCTTGGTTTGTATTTGGCTTACTAATAGTCCTTTTCTAGTGATCAAGTCTGAAAAAAATGTGGAGGCATACTGACTGTCCCTCTTTCCAGGAATGTCCTCTGAATCTCACAAGCTCCTCCTGGTCGTACTATATATGTGCTCATTTCAGTTTCTGGTCGTACTATATATGTGCTCATTTCAGTTTGTAAATGTCTAGAAATGTCCTAATGGCAATCTACATAAAATCTTGGCACTCAGAATCAGAACTGAGCTGGAGAAGACAGGATTTCTTCCTCAGTAATTTTTGGTTCCTTTTACATTTCTTTAATAGGCTTCATATTTGTAATAGCTTTCTGCTAAACGGTGTACAGTACTACTTCTGCATCTAATTTTCTCGTTGTTTTTCCCAGTCACTCCAGAACATAACATTGTAGCCTAACAGTATTTTCCCCAGTATGTTATTGTCATACATTTCTCATATAAGATCTTAAATCCGGCAGCATACTTGTCTTGCTGTGAATGAAAGGGCTTTGTCCTGTTTTGTATTGCCTTTGCAATAGGGACAAGGCTCAGCTGTGGGCTTGTAGCAGCAGAGAGCTGCATCCTCTTCAAAAACTCTGTAATGTTACAGCCTCTCTCTGAATGTAAAGGAGATGAGAAGAGGAAATGCAATGCTGTACTGGGAATGTGCATTGATGAATGGGATGCCATCGCTGGAAACAGAAGAGTAAAACTTGTTTTCTTCCTTTCTTTTCCCCCTGTTGCCAGTTTTCTGACTGAATAGCATACCTGCAGTCAGGTCTATATCTGCAGGCATTTTTCATGGCATAGAGAGAATTCGGGCCTGCCTGTAGACAAAGGAGGATGAGGTTTGGTGTCTTACACTGAGTGGATGGAAGAGGGAAATCAGGAGGACTGGGATGTTAGGTTACAACAGTAGGGCATGCAGCTTCTGAGATGTCTTAGTTGAGTTTGTTCACTGCTTTACTCAGAGACTTGCCTCCTTTAGGTGTTTTAGACTGGTACCGTTTGTACAGAGAATAGTTAATGAAGACCAGAATCTGTTTGGGGTGCAGGCTATCATACAGCACCTTAAGGACCTTATGCTTGTTCCCTGAAGAACAGCATATTTCAGGGGCAATATTCCTACTGTAAACATACCTGTAATACATATATGAACTATGGCTCCGATTGCTCTGAAGAGCAAAGTTACTGAATTTAAAATGGAAATATTCAGATCTGAAAATGGCCTATTAAAGATGGAGGTCCTTTTGATAACTTGTATCTGGATTTCAGTTCTGAACTCCCTCTAAACTCAGGCCTAGGCAGATATGACCTCAAGTCAAATAATCTTTAATTCATTTAAACAGCACATAGAAAAGAGATATCTACTGTCTATCTTTCTTCTGCATGACCTTGTTTTGTCATTTAAACATGAGCCTTTTTATTTTAAAGGTCTGTATGACAGCCCTAAAGTTCTACAGTATAGCACTATAATTTTGATTAGGTGGGTGTACTGCATAGAAGAATATAATTAGACTAATTTTCTTGGATCTATCTATTTGCTTATTTATTTATGACAGTTGCAGTTTACAGTATGTCTGCTGGTGGGTTACTGAGGGATGAAAGTAAATATTCTTTTATTTTTGTATTAAAGGAAGACTACTAAATAGTGTCTGTGTGAGACAGACCAATGCAGCACAAATAACAAAAAGAATAGAACAGCACAAGACAATTTCTAAGAAATCATGAAAACCTGATAATAACCCCCTTAAGAGTCATAGGTATACCTTTAAGCACATATGGTAAGGGATCTCTGAGGAGTTTTGGCTAACTCAGGTGCCATATTTGTTTGAAGGGCCTTTGCTACCTTCTGAAGCAATATAAGTAGCATATCTTTGACTGCTGGGATATATGTCTGTCTGTCACACAAACAACGTAACACAGCAAAACTGCTAGGGTAAATGCAGATGTGACATAAGCAAGGCTGTGACAGAAGGAGAAGGGGCAATATTAGATTATCCTGCAAAAAAAATAATCTAGTTGGTCTAAGAATATTAGGATTTTAAAATACAGCTTTGTGTTTTGAAGGAGAGAAGCCCCTTTTTCTTTGCCACAAATAAAAGAAAGAAAGAAGAAAAAAATCTGAAAATTATTATCCATCATCAAGAGACTGATTTTCGCCTCTGACCCATTAGTTTTATAAGATTATACATCCAGAAAGCTAATTTGCTGTACTCCCTCAGCAAAACAGTTGCTGTTTTCTTCTATCACCTATTAATTTGGTCTTTGTTATTTCTCTGTTTCTGGTTTTCTTTTGATTTCTGCCTATCAGCCCTTCATATTTAGGTGAATATTTTGGGGATCAGAGAACAGTTTTTTCCCCCATGTTTGTGGAGTCCCTATCATGATGTTACCTAATTCTAGGCAGTACAATATTATCTGTACTATTGTTAGTATCACTGACCATGTTCTTTCTTACAGTATTATTTGGATGGGAAGTCCTTACTCAGAAAAGTAGAGAAGTGGAAGCGTTGGCACTTTTTCTTACATAGAAGCAAATAGCCTGTTCTCTAATGGTTATCTGCTGTTACTCCAGTCACAGTTTGAAGTAGACTGAGCTAGGAACATAAGAAAGGCAAGTTCTTGCCATTGTATAAAATATGTAAAGGAATTTTCTTCTGATTGCTTCCTCTACTAAGAGTTCTGCCTCTTCTCTGTAAAACAAGGTGTCTCTGAGAAGAAAGTCTGGCTGTGCTAACAGAGTCTGTTATCTCTGACCTTAACTTGGGACTGACCCTGAGTGTATAGGAGCATTCTTGTATATTTACCTGTAATATGTTTCCATGTCCTTTATTTTCCTGAGATGCTCATCTTCATGAGCTTTCACAGAAGGGACCAGGACTGTATTTTTACACTGTCTAGCTTAAAAATCAACCCAGTACAATCAAGATTGAGGATTCTGGGCCCCTGAGCACTATTTCTATTTGAATAATAAATATATATATCTGGAGGAGGTTAAATCTGATTATTTTAGAGCAGGCTGTCAGACTTGCTATTCCTTGAAAAGGCATATTCTTAACAAAGGCAAGAATGCACTGACATAGAATTACTTGTCTTCTGGAATAAAGATGTCAAAAATAAGAGACAAGAAGGCGATGGATATACATGGCTGTCTGTTATGTTAATTCTTCTGTTTGATAATAAGGGTAGAAGGAAGCAAGGAAGTAAACTGACAAACAAGAGTATTCCAGGAAGACTGATGAAGGGGAAATAAAACTATGGCTTCAAATCATTAAAGAGAAGCAAATAATAAAAAGAATCATAATAACACAGGAAGAAATGTGGTGAACAAAACCCGGGGAAAACAATTTTAAAAAACCAACAAGCCTGACTTAAAGAAAAAAAAAAAGGATGCTGAAGGAAGAGGAGTGGAGAAAAAAGGACTGGACATGAACAGGATAAACAAGTGAGAGGAGAGATGCCAGCATGGCTCACAGAGAAACAGCCAGCAAAAAGACAAAAGTTTTGCATACTGTGTTTGGAGAAGATTTTCACTGAAAATAATGGAGTGGAAAAGAACAGAGCAGTACAAAACAGTGTCTTAGAAACAGTGGAAACCAAGAATGAAAAATAAGGTCAGGAGGTTCCCAGAGGAGCTATATCTTGCTCAGGTACACAAAATGGAGGAGATGGTACTTGCCTTCTCCGTGTTGAGAAGGGAGACAGGGCTAGCACTTTGCTGATAAGTTATGCTTAAGCACAGTCACTGATAGAAAGGAACATTCATGATCTTTTACTAGACAGGTAGTTCAAAGCCCGCAGTGACATTTACTATTCTGGTTTACAGATTTTTCATCTCTTTTTCAGATTTGTTTTGCTGGAATGCTTGATAAAACTTCTGCACAAAGATAAATGCAAATGCCTGATTGCACAGGCCAGACCATCTTGTGCTTTCATCAAATATGTAACTGTGCACACAGGTACTGTGTGCAGTTAACAAAGTTCATATGCTTGGACAGTAAGGTATTAATGAAAATGTCGAGTATAGAAATCTGTCCGGAAAAATAATATCTTTGTTCTAGTGATACCTTCTCTTCAATATCAGATGTTTATTGCATTTTTTTTTTACTGCATTACATCAGATATTTCCTTCTTCTTTTTATGTGGATGCTAATCTGTCTGTTAATGACAGTACAATAAGAATTCTGTTTGGTCAGCAAGATGCAGACACTAATACGATGTATTTCTGTTGCTGAGGTGCTATTACATAGTAGTTATCACTAAGTGATATTTCCACTCTTGCTATTGCAGATGTCAAGTGATATGCTTTGTTTCAACTTGTAGACCATTTTGCATTGACTGTATTATTCCATCTCGCAGTGCCAATTAAGAACTGTGCATACAGTAACAAAAAGAAAATTCTATTTTTACAAGAAAATAATCCCCTAAACTCCTCTTATTGAACATATCTTCTACAATGCATGCATAATCATAGCTCTGCTAAAGAAACTCTTACATGTACAAAGTGAACAAAACATCAGTGTAGCTATAAAACAGTTAGTCATTCTTTGTGAATTTGTTCAGAAATCACAGAATCACAGAATGCCTGACGATAAAAGGGACCTCTAGAGGTCATCTTGACCAACACCTCTGCTCAATCATGATCACCTAGATCCAATTGCCTAAGACCACATCCAGAATGTTTTTTTATATATCTCCAAGGATGGAGACTCTGTAAATTCCCTGGGCAACCTGTGCCAGTGCTCAGTCACCCTCACAGTAAAAAAGTGTTTCCTGATGTTCATAGGGGACCTGCTGTGTTTCTGTTTCTGCCCACTGCTTCTGGTCCCGTCAGTGAGCACCACTGAAAAGACCCTGGCTCCATCTTCTTTACAACCTCCCTTCAGGTATTTGTACACATTCGTTTGTATCCTTTAGTGAATTCATGCTGACTACTCCCAATCACCTTTTTATCCTTCGTGTGCCTGGAAATGGTCTCCTGGATTAGTTGCTTCATCACCTTCCCAGAGACTGAGGTGAGGCTGACCAGCCTGTACTTCCCTGGGTCCTCCTTTCTGCCCTTTTTGAAGATAGGAGTGTGTCATGGTTCAACCCCAGCCAGCAACTAAAGAACCACACAGCTGCTCACTCACTCCCCCCCGGTGGGATGGGAAAGAGAATTGGAAGAGTAGAAGTGAAAAAACTCATGGGCTGAGATAAAGACAGTTTAATAAGTAAAGCAGAAGCCATGTGCACAAGCAAAGCAAAATGAGGAATTCATTCCCCACTTCCCATGGGCAGGCAGGTGTTCAGCCATCTCCAGGACAGCAGGGCTCCATCACACCTAACGGTGACTTGGGAAGACAAATGCCATCACTCCGAACGTCCCCCCTTCCTTCTTCTTCCCCCAGCTTTACATGCTGAGCATGACGTCCTATGGTCTGGAATACCCCTTGGGTCAGTTGGGGTCAGCTGTCCCGGCTGTGTCCCCTCCCAGCTCCTTGTGCCCCCCCAGGCTCCTCGCTGGTGGGGTGGGGGGAGAAGTAGAAAAGCCCTTGGCTCTGGGTAAGCACTGCTCAGCAATAATGAAAACATCCCTGTGTTATCAACACTGTTTCCAGCACAAATCCAAAACATAGCCCCATGCTAGCTACTGTGAATAAAATTAACTCCATCCCAGCCAAAACCAGCACAGAGTGACATTTGTTTTCCTCCAGTCTCAGGCACCTGTCCCAGTCACCACGATCATTCAAAGATTATCAGGAATGGCCTCGAAGTAACATCAGTCAGCTTCCTCAGCATGCATGGGTGCATTCCATCAGGGCCCGTAGACTTACATATGTCCAGTTTGCTTGAGTATTCTCAGACCTGATCATCTTCCACCAAAAAGTATCTTTTCCTTACTCCAGTCTTTCCCCCTGGCCTCCACTTTCTGTATACTTCCTTTTTATGTCTGAGTTTTGTCCAACTCAGACATGAGACAGCCAGCTCCTTGTTCATCCATGCAGGCCTCCTGGCACTTTTGCCTGACTTCCTGCTTGTTGGGATGGACTTCTGTCAAGCTTGGAGGAGGTGATCCTTGAATATTAACCAGCTTTCCTGAGCACCTCTTCGCTCCAGGGTCTTATCCTATGGGAATCTTCCACGCAGTCTTTCCTATTTCTCAAGAAATCTTTCATTCAATCTTTGGATTGTTTCCAAGCAATCTTTCATATATTTCATGGTTCCATTCTGTTGAAACAACCATGGAAATTATTTCCTCTAGATAGATGACAATTTTCAAAATCTCGCTTGTGTCTTGCTAAGTTGACTTCTAATTGTCTTCTTAGCAGGGAATTCTGCATGAGGTTTTGTTGTATATTGCGTTTGTGTGGCAAGGTTTTGGTAGCAGGGGGGCTACAGGGGTGGCTTCTGTGAGAAGCTGCTAGAAGCTTTCCCTATGTCCAACAGAGCCAATGCCAGCCAGCTCCAAGGCTAAGCCCATCAGCGACAGTGATAGCGCCTCTGGGATAACATGTTTAAGAAGCGGGAAAAAGTTGCTGCGTAACAGCAACTGCACCCAGAGAGGAGTGAGAACATGTAAAAGAAACAACCCTGCAGACCGCCCAGGTCTGTGAAGGAGGGGAGGAGGTGCTCCAGGTGCCAGAGCAGAGATTCCCCTGCAGCCTGTGATGAAGACCATGGTGAGGCAGGCTGTCCCCCTGCAGCCCATGGAGGTCCACAGGGGAGCAGATCTCCACCTGCAGCCTGGGGAGGACCCCACGCCGGAGCAGGTGGTTACACCCAAAGGAGGCTGTGACCCTGTGGGAAGCCCGCGCTGGAGCAGGCTCCTGGCAGGACCTGTGGACCCATGGAGAGAGGAGCCCACGCTGGAGCAGGTTTGCCGGCAGGACTTGTGACCCCATGGAGGACCCACGCTGAAGCAGTCTGTTCCTGAAGGACTGCACCCCGTGGAAAGTACCCAACTCAAGTCTATTTTGCCAGTGACGATAAATGGTAAGTGATCTCTCCCTGTCCTTATCTCAACCCACAAGCCTTTCATTATATTTTCTCTCCCCTGTCCACCTGAGGAGGGGAGTGATAGAGTGGCTTTGGTGGGCGCCTGGTGTCCAGCCAGGGTCAACTCACCACATGCTGTTGTTTTGTGGAGGTTTGTGTTTGTCTTTGGGTTTGTTGTTGGTAGGTTGTGGGGGGTTTTTTAGCTTGATTGCCCATGTGTTACTGGTTTATGTGTAGCGCACAAAGTAGTTTAGTCTGATTGTGTTACTTGTGTCTGTTTGTCTGTCACTTGACCTATTTTCAATTTCAAATAAATCTAACTATTGCATAAGTTTCAGAGATACCAGTTCCCAAAGATTTCATAAGTCAGCAGCGTTAAAAAGAAAAGATTATATTAACATTTCTATGGAGAAAATTTCCAAAGAACTCAGCTGTTATTCATTAGTGGGTGGGTGGGTGGTGGTCTTTGCCAGAATACTTGCTGACCAGTTAGCTTACATGTCTCCGCAGGAGCTGTACCACGTTTCTTTACCTCTTCTTTGTTGAAATAGAGAGACATGGAAGTGAGATAAGTTATAGGAGACAGGAATATGGGAGGAAGAGAAATTATGTCTGGGTTGAAGGAGGGTGTGGAAATACCATGTGAAAATAAGTGAGAGGTTTAGAAAAATCTTAGAGGAAGAAGCATGTGGATATTGTGATCCAATGAGATGGAAAAAGACATAGCTAAATAAATAATTTGGGTTTTACTAGTTCCACTACTCATAGAAAACTTTCTCTACTCAAAAAAATTATATTCTAGAATCAGACACAGGCCATTTGGAAAATTCACATCTACACACAATAAATTCAGATTTATATAGGACAAAAACATTTTAGTGGTGATGACATTAACATTTTATCCAAAATGTTAACGACTTATTTAATGAAAGTCTAAAAGTGAAAAGTAGTTTTAAGTAGATTCTGATATTAGTGTTAGCATTATATTAACATTAACTTCTGTTCCTCTATATAGGGATTGGAAAGCCATAGAAAATGAGGGTATAATGGGGGTATGAAATATCTCTTCAACAAGTTCATTACAGTTGCTACTTACTTAAAGTTTTGCCTGTGCAGAGGAGGGGAGATAAATCTTTCCTGTTGAAATCTTCACTTTATTTGAATAGCCTGGGTATCTATAGATAGGACTTGAACCTTGGAACTGAAATAGATTTCTCTCCATTGGGGGTTATCTTTGCTTGTTCCAAATAAAATTAGTTTTCATATGACCTAGCTAAAAGCCTCTGAAAATCAGGAAGTAAGCATGCTCGTTTTAGTTTAACTGGGCTTATAATGTGCACATTGACAAAAGGGTTCACTTTACTTTCTTTTGGCACCATTACTTTTTATACAATGATCTTTATCTATAGAGTAATACAGCTTCAACAGAAGTTGTGACAAAGGACTCTCCATTCCTTCCTCACTGTACAGAGATAAAGTAGGACTCATAGTCCTGTGAGTAAGGAACTAGACTGCATTAGATATTGAACCAAGTCTTGGTAAAACCAGAAACTTTCTGGTTTAGGGGAAAACACTCAATGGGATGCATCCCAATTAATGATTACCATCTAAAAGTAAAGCATCTAATCAAAGTTGTCTAGAGTCAATGGAGAGAGAAAAGCACCTGAAAAGGGTGATTCATTATTTCTATCTATCCCAAGTGTTGAAATTTTTTTCTGAGCTTTAGCTCAGATAATTTAATTAAGGATAATACTCCCTTTTTTTCTACCTCCTGTCTTCTTTCACTAATTAGATTTTTAAACTTTGTGGAGGAGATAACTCTGTTGGCATTTTTTTGATGCTTTGTACTTTATGTCAACAGACCTTAACTGGTAGATATAAGGAGGTCATAAAGTAACTGCAGCCCCCCAGTCTTCTACACGACCAGTTCAGGAGATTAGGAAAGTACACAAATTCCATTTCAGAAAATACACTGCATGATTGATTCATTTGAGAAATAGCATATCGTGATTTACTTGTAGTGCATGTTTACCATAATGCATTCTATGGTCTGCTGCATCACCTGACAAAAGGTATATAATCATTTCATGACAAATCAGACTATAATGTATTATGAATTATTCATTTTCTAAATGGTAACAAAACAGTTAATCTTACATGTACAATATTAAAAATGGGATTTCTAGACTTGTTTATTGAGCAAGACTTTAAACAGTCTTTTGTAAAAATGTGGATGTCATTTCTTCTTACTTCGTGTAGTCTAATTAGCATCAATGTATACAATCAGCCAGCACACTCTTCTTGACCTGTACTGCTTCCTTTGATAGCTGTAGTTTATCATTGTGACTTGTTCTCCTACATGGTGCTTAAACAGTTAAAGCAAAAGTGTTTTCTTCTTGTTGCTCACAGCAGAGCCCAAAAGTTCAAAAGATAACAAGAACTTCTTGCTATTAAGGAATTATAAAATGTATTTGCAAATATGTGTCTAATGGCAGTTGTCAGAAGCAATTAGTTTCAAATACATTTCACAATTTAATCATGCTGGGAAATGCTTCTGAACTTTAAGGATCCAGACTAAATAATATGAGTACAGTTTCCTATTAAAGAGCATGAAAAATACTGAAGGAAGATTAATTGCCACAGATTAAACTAGTGTGTAGTATTTATGTCTCATTCATTAATTTATAAACTCTGACTCCTCAAAAGAGTATCAAGTATTCATCTAATGACCCCAAGACCTAGGATTTTCATTTAGAGAGCTTTAACTTAATGGAAGACATGTAAAATGCTTTTTATTTAGGTTTACTTTCATAGATTCAGCTGGCTCATGGGTCAACTATTAATGGGTCAGACAAAAATTATCATCTACATCAGTGTCCATGATAAGGATTCTATGACATAATGCAGCCTTTGATTTTTGTCCTTATCCAGCATCCTGACTGTTAAGAGTCACAAAGTATAGATACTAAGGAAACATGTAGATTGCATGAGTTTCATGAAAAATATGGAAGGGGAAAAAAAAAAAAAGAAATGCTCATTTTCATTTGCAAAATGTATTTGAGGGAAGCTACGAACAGCAAATGGAGATGGAAGAATGATGTTGGAGACTGGAGACATTCTGAGATGAATGTGTAAAATGAGAGAGGGAATATTTTATAGTAAACAGTTAGATGATGGAATGGACTTAGTATTGATAGGAACACATACAAAAATAAGAGAAGGAAAGGAAAATAAAAAGAGAAATGAAAGTGCATCTCATGTACTTGAAACCAGCCAATAGTTTAAGGGTAAATTGCACAGAAAATAATAGTAACCGAGATTTATAAGGCATGTATTGCTTAACTTTAGTATATAGGAGAGCTTTATAATGTGGGTGCATGGGACAGTGTTCCCTAAAAGACTAAAGAAGTTTTCTTCTTGCCTTTTATTGATTCAAACCATCAGGTCATGATGCCAGTGATTTCTCTAGAGGACTTTTTTCCCTTTTTCAGAGCCTGGGGACATTTTTTAAGCAAAAGATGGAAATTGCTACAAGGTTTCTTAATGGCTGCTTAAAAAGCTACTGTACAAGAGAGATACTGAGCTACAGGAGATACTCCAATAAAGGGCCACTGCAGTGATTAAGTGATTGGAGCATCTCTTACATAAGGAAAGGCTGAGAGAGCTGGGGCTGTTTAGCCTGGAGAACAGAAGGCTTGAGGGGATCTCATCAATGTGTACAAATACCTGAAGGGAAGGTGTAAATCAGATGGAGCCAGGCTCTTCTCAGTGGTGCCCAGTGACAGGACCAGAGGCAATGGGCAAAAACTGAAACACAGCAGGTTCCTTACGAACATCAGGGAAAATGTTTTTTGCTGTGTGAGGGTGACTGAGCACAGGCATAAGTTGCCCAGGGAGGTTGTGGGTGGAGTCCCCATCCCTGAAGATATAGAAAAGCTGTCTGGACATGGTCTTGGGCAACTGACTGTAGGAGACCCTGCCTAAGCAGAGGGATTAAAGCAGATGATCTCCAGAGGTCCCTTTCAACCTCAACCATTCTTTGGTTCTCTGATTGTGTGATACAGGTCAACTTACATAAAACCATCTTTTTCTCTATTCAGGAACTTCTGTGGTCATAAAGCATTTTTTAAGTCTTAGTACATTGTGGCAAGTTGACCCTGGCTGGATGCCAGGTGCCCACCAAGCCACTCTATCACTCTCCCTCCTCAACAAGGACGGGGGAGAAAAAACGACAAAAAGCTCATGGGTCGAGAAAAGGACAGAGAGATCACTTACCAATCACCATCACGGGCAAAACAGACTTGGGTTGGGGAAATTAGTTTAATTTATTGCCAATTAAACAGAGCAGGATAATGAGAAATAAGAAGAAATTTAAAAGCACCTTCCTCTCACCCCTCCCTTCTTCCCAGGCTCAACTTCACTCCCCACTCCTTTACCTCCTCTGCACAAGCAGCCCAGGGGGACAGGGAATGGGGGTTGCAGTCAGTTCATTACACATTGTCTCTGCTGCTCCTTCCTCCTTACACTCTTACCCTGCTCCAGCATGGGGTGCCGCCCATAGGATAGTCCTTCATGAACTTCCCCAATGTGGGTCCTGCAAGAACTGCTCCAGCATGGGTCCTTTCCACCCGCTGCAGTCCCTTAGGAACAGGCTGTTCCATCGTCGGTCCCCCATGGGGCCACAGTTCCTGCCAGACAACCTGGTCCTCTGTGGGCTCCTCTCCACGGGGTCACAGGTCCTGCCAGGAGCCTGATCCAGTGTGTGCTCTCCACAGACCACAGTTCCTTCAAGGCACATACACCTGCTCCAGCGTTGGGGTCCTCTACAGACTGCAGGTGGATATCTGCTCCACTGTTGACCTCCGTGGGCTGCAGGGGACAACATGTGTCACCATGGTCTTCCCCACGGGCTGCAGGGGAATCTCTGCTCCAGCGCCTGGAGCACCTCCTCCCCTCCTTCTGCACTGACCTGGGGGTCTGCAGGGCTGTTTCTCTCACATATTCTCACTCTTCTCTCCCAGCTGCTGTATTGCAGTGTTTTTTTACCCTTTCTTCGATATGTTGTCATAGAGATGCTACCAACGTCACTGATGGGCTCAGCTTTGGCCAGCGGTGGGTCTGTCTTGGAGCCAGCTGGAACTGGCTCTGTCAGACAAAGGGGCTCCTTCTGGTGTCTTGTCACAGAAGCCACCCCTGCAGCCCCTCCACTACCAAAACCTTGCCACAAAACCCGATACATATTTGAAAAGATACAGAATACAAAACCAAGTTCAGGGACCACAAAATGAACAATGGGATGAAAGACAGACTCCATCATGCAGAATTAAGGAGTTTGCCCTATTCAGCTTACTGAAGAAAAGAAAGATAACAGAACTGATCATTGCCATTACTCATACGGTACTTAAAATGGAGAAAATGTTTTGACAGTAGAAATAGGGCTGTCTAGCAGGCAATTCACTTGAGGACCAACAGTGGTAATGTACTACAGCTCCAAGAAAATTTATCTACTCAACCTACAGTTTCCTCTTCTCTTTCCAGCTTGTCTGATCTTTTGTACATCTGCTTTGGGTTGATTTACCTGCTGAGGCTTATACAGGGAGCAATGGGAAAGGACTTTCAGCAGAAAAATACAAAGGGAAGCAGATATGTAACACAGGGAGGAAAGAGGATGATCTGAGATGTTGTGAAGGGAAGCACAAATCTTGAGTTTGTTTTGTAGCAGATAGCAGCCCTTTGTTGATTTTCAGCACTACTGAAAAAGGATTAAAAATAAAATAACAGGAACTTGTAAAAGAGCCTAGAAATATTTAACTTCAAAACATAATGTACCTTCCTAGCGAAAACGCTGGTTAAACACTGAAATAACACGTCAGGATGGATTGCTTAGAAATATACTTTCTAAATAGAAAGTACTTTGGACCAACTTTTGGGTTAACTTTTTTGATCTCTTTGTGGAATGCAGGTGGTTATGAAAGCTGACTCACAATCTCTCTGAATTTCCTGTGTATTCTCTTGCCTTTTGGACCTGGTTGTACTAATAACAATTAGAGCTGTCCCCAAAAATCTGTGTTTAAGCAATGCCATCTTAGGTCTTCAGCTGGTCACATGAAAGTATTGGGAGATTTTCTTCACTGTATAGTTTATCTTTGATTACTTGGGTGGGTGTGGGGGTTTTTTTGTTTGTTTTGCTGCTTCTAAAAGAGTGAATATATGGTGTACCTAGAAATATGCTATTGAGAAGGTCACTCCAGAAGGTGCCTGTGAATCTCTTCAGATTTCTGATGCTTGTGTCTTGCTTACTAAAAGCAAATCCAAAATAGCACCGAGATCAAAAGAAGATACAAAGAAAGCACTAGTATGCACCATATCTACACTTTCTCAGACCTGTTTATGCTTTTTAACAGTCTTCTCAGTTACGTGTTGTCTGATTATATCACACACAGAAAAGGTATACAAAGGGCATGGGTAAATTAACTTGTAACTTCACAGACAATTCACAAAAAATCTTTTCAGCAAAGTTCTTTCCTCAAAACCACAAAAGCAGCTAGCACAGAACTCAGTGGGAGTTATGTATCTCAGAGCACAACCTGTTTCAGGTGTAACTAAAATTTCACCAAGTTAGTTCCTGTTGTGGCCAGTTTCGTCACACTGACAGGACTGATGGGACAAGTCAATGACAGTACTCATTTACCTAGGAAACATAATCTAGAAAGGAAATGTAGACAATTCATCTGTCATCAAAAATCTTCACCATCTATGAACTTCATATTCCCTTAGGCAGTCTGAGTGCTTGGTAGCCTGTTATAAATGTAAGGGTTTATTTTTTGCCTTAGTAGAGTTCACTCATTTTGCTTGTGTGCAAACACAAAGGCGTTGAAAGCAAAGTTGGTACCATCACATCCTCTGGTATTAATTTTGTTCCTGTATTTGGATCTGCTGGCACAGACTGAATGACTTATGTAGGATTGTGCTAATAAGAGCTCTCATTTCCACTTAGAAGTATTAGCGTATTTATATTAACATTTCATACATTTTAACATATTTCCCCTGATCTTTTAGGACAAAATGTATATTATCCTGACTGTGTAGCTCTAAATCTAATGTAAGGAAATACCAAAGAATTCTTTGAAGTTGCACAAGAAGGTTGAGATTCATATCTTCTAACTTTACCTAGAAGGTGATTGATGCCACTCTAAAATAGATATGCCTGTGACAGAGAGAATGAATTTTTTCCTGGATCTAAAGCCTAGACAGTTTGCTAGACTATACGCCTAACTTTTAGATGCCTAAAGCAGGATGAGATTAATCTTTTGAAGGGTTGCGCCTTAGTCCCTGGATTGTTTTGTCATCCTTCCCTGGTTGCTGTTTGCTGTCACAGGGGTACAAATGAGTCAGTATTTTTATTCCATTTCTATATATTATCTTACAATGTTTGCCTTTGTCTTCATTATCAAGGTATTACTTTGAAATAATGATTGTTGCCATAGGGGAAGAGTCCTCCAGGACATATATATCTTCTCTATCTGTGAGACATATTCTTCTAGGAGAAAATTTCATGTCCTTAAAGAAAGAACTCAGTAACATCATAAGACTAAGCTATTATTGCTGATACTAAATTAAATTACTTTTATGATTTTCAAAAGCATATTTTGAAAAATATTTTCTTATATAATACATACACTTAACATTTGTTGGATTATTTATGCAATATGAGAGATTTGAAATAGTAAATTATATAATTAGGTGCCATTCATGTTGACTGTTAGATTCTTCAGCTAAAATTAGTAATACTTTACAATTGAAAAACAGAAGCAGAAGTTTCAGGTTTAGTCACATGCTATTTAAATTGAAATTTGCTTTACATTTGGGGGTAATGGTTCATTCTCATCCCCAAATCCTAAATTCCTTTTTTCAGTCCTGTCTTCAAGAAAAAGAGAAGGACCAGAGGAAGTATAGGCCACTAAACTTCATCCTAGTCTCTGGGAAAGCAACAGAGCAAATTCACCTGGAAGTAATTTCCAACTACAGTAAGTAGAAAAAGGTGATCTGGAGTAATTAGCACAGATTTACAAAGGGAAAGACATGTTTGACCAACCTGGTAGCTTCCTACAACAAAATGACTAGTTGGTGGAAGAGGGAAGAACAGAACATACTGTTTATCTTGACTTCGGGGAGGCTTTTGATACTGTTTTCCATAACATCCTTATGGACAAACTGATGAAGTATGGGCTAGGGTAGTGTACAATGAGGTGGACTGATAACCAGCTGAACTCCCAGTCGGAAGTGTTGTGATCAGGAGCACAAAGCCCAGCTGGAGGCTAGTCACTAGTGGTGTACCTCGAGTCAATACTGGGTCCAGTCATGTTTGACATCTTCATTAATGACCTTTCCCCTCAATGGTGGGACAGAGCACACCCACAGAAGCTTTGCAGATGATACAAAACTGGGAGAAGAGGTTGATAGACCAGATGGTTGTGCTGCTATTCAAAGGGACCCTGACAGGCTGGAGAAGTGGCCTGATGGGAACCTCATAAAGCAGAACAAAGTCTTGCACCTGCAGAGGGGTTGGACTAGATGATCTCCAGAGGTCCTTTCCAGCTTCAAAAATTTTGTGATTCTGTGTTTCATTTAGGCTATTTTCTGAATGAGGTACTTGCCAAAGCGTATCAGCATGGCCAGAATTTTTTAAAATTTATATATTTTCAGTTTTCACTGCAGTTAGATTTGAGGAGTTTGTAAAGATCAATGTAGCAGTTAAGAGTTCACATGTAAGGCGTTAGTAAACTGAATGTTGGAGTGCAATGCATAGAACTTTTTTTTTTTTTTTTTTTAGCTTCGGAGTGAGAGAAAAGTCTGTATGATTTGGCATAGCCCTCCTAGCATGGTTTCAATGTTCAGATACAATGATGTGCTAGTACAGTTAGGATGCTTTTAGTCCCAGGATACTTTATATGAACACATTATTCTGCAATGAATTTCCACTATTGGGACAAGCTCACATATTGCCAAGGCAGGAGCTGTCTGTGCCAACAGCATAGACATTAGGACATCACAATTAGGCTGAAATCTATTCTGCTTTTGAACTGGTAAAGCCTTTGTTATTAACTTCAGCAGGCTAAAGATGCTAATCATAACTTCACCAGGGCATGCTACCACACATTAGAAGTGAAGATTTTTAAAGCCATTCTTTCCCATTGTTTTCTGGACTCATTCATTAATCTCTGCTCACATACCTAATTGCCTTCTTAACACTGTCAAAAGTTCATGCTTTTTTTGCACACTATTATATTTCTTTGAGACAAGCCATTTCCATTGCAATAAGTATCATCACTAGTTTTCATTTCTTTCCTTAAAACTACTGGTGGTGAAAGATTATTTAAAAGACTTGATTATAAAAAAAATATTTACAGTCCTAAAAAAGACCAAACATAAAAATAAGATCAGTTCTAAAACCTGAAATGTTTTGTTTTCTTTTAGAAACTGAGTTCTTTAGATTCAATTTTTTAATGGAATAGTTGGCATTACCTCATTTAAAAGAAGTGAAGAGTCTCCATTATTTATTGAAATAAAACATTTTACTTTTTGATTTTTTTTAATTTCATATTTTCCATATTTTAGGCTAAGGTTCTGGCCAGTCACATTTTAATTGCTACAGAAAGTCACACAAATTAAGAGGAAAAGCAGGCATTTCTATATCTGAATTAAAAAAAAATAGAATTCAAAAGCAAAATCTTGTTATCAACCTAGTATCAGTGTCAGAGTTCTAATTCTTCTGGCTTGGCCAAAGAAAATGTTTAACAGATTTTAAAAGGAACATTTTCAGGAAAGCTCTAAAGAAGTATTGCTTCTACATACCCCTTTGTAACCTTCATCACTTAATCCACATCTTCATTTAGGTTTAGAGGTAGTTAGATTATCTCAGAATAGGGTACCTTTGTATTTTGTGTATTGGACTGTACATATTGGGTCAGACCAAAGTTCCAGTTAACATAATGTCCTGGTTTCAGCTGGGATAGAGTTAATTTTCTTACTAGTAGCTGGTATAGTGTTATGTTTTGGGTTCAGTATCATAAGAATGTTGATAACACACTGAAGTTTTCAGTTGTTGCTAAGCAGTGTTTATACGAAGTCAAGGGTTTTTCAGCTTCTCATGCCCAGCCAGCAAGAAGGCTGGAGGGGCACAAGAAGTTGGGAGGGGACACAGCCAGGGCAGCTGACCCAAAGTGGCCAAAGGAGTATTCCATACCATATGACGTCATACCCAGTATATAAAATGGGGGGAGTTGGTCGGGGGGGGTGGATCGCTGCTCAGGAACTAACTAGGCGTCAGTTGGCGAGAAGTGAGCAATTGCATTGTGCATCACTTGTTTTGTATATTCCAATTCTTTCATTATTATTGTTGTCATCGTCGTCATTGTCATCATCATCATCTTATTATTATTATTATTATTTTCTTCTTCTTCTTCTTCTTCCTCCTCCTTTCTGTCCTATTAAACTGTCTTTATCTCAACCCACAAGTTTTACTTTTTTCCTGATTCTCTCCCCCATCCCACTGAGTGGGGGGCAGTGAGTGAGCGGCTGGGTGGTGCCTAGTTGCTGGCTAGTATTAAACCACGACACATAATATCTTCTCTTCATCTGTAATGATTTTATAATGCTTATAAAAAGAGTTTAAGAAAAGCACAAGCAGATAGTGATACTTCTCTGGTATAACCTCCCAGCTTTAAGCTGTCTGACTTCTTGAGACAGAATTGATATCTTTGTGCTTAATAGCCCTTGATATATTTGTCTTTCATGAATTCATCTAATTTACATCACTTCCATATCTACATCCATCTTTAGGACCACAATGCCTTCATAAATATCTTGTCAAAATTCTTCAGTGTCATGGTGACCTTAAAAATATTCAATCACAATCATTGGTGTCAAAAAACCACAACCTCATAAATATTTTATCAAAATCTCCTTATCACTCACTGTCAAAACAGCATTATTGCTTACCATATTCACATTCTAATCCAATAAATTAACATATGACAAAGCCTTGTTTTTGCCTAATAGAATGAGTAGAATTTGCTGTCATTAGCTGTACAACTTTCTTCCCCTCTCTTTCTTAACTGTGTGTTCTCAAGTTAAGACATTTAGATTACAAAATCCTTGCAATTATCAAATTAAAGGAAATTAAAGTAAAATTAAATACTCAACATGGATATTAAAGCAATATACCTCCCAGTATGTGATAGGGCACCATTGCTCAGTCCCCCTGAAGCTGTCTTCTCCAGGCTGAACAAGCCCAGCTCCCTCAGCCTGTCCTCATGGGTCAAGTGCTCCAACATCAAGCCATTGTGGCGGCCCTACACTGAACTCTGTCCAGTTAACTGATGTTTGTCTGATACTGGGAGCTCAAAACTGAATGTAATATTTGAGACACTGTCCAAAGTGTGTTGAGTAGAGGAGGATAATCCCTTCCCTTGATCTACAGGTTCCGTTCCTGTTAACACCTCTTTGCTGCCAGGTGACTACTAGCTCACGTTCATCTTATTGTCTGTCAGAGCCCCAGGCGCTTTTCTACAGAGCTGCTCCCCAGCCAGTCAAGCCACAGCCTGTATCTGTTGCAAGGGGCTCTTCCTCCCCAGGTACAGTGATTTGCATCTGGCCTTCCTGAATTTAATGAGCTTCCTGTTCGCCCATTCCTCCAGCCTGTCTAGGTCCCTCTGGATGGCAGCACTACCCTCCCACACACCAGCCGCTTCCTCCAGTTTGGTGTCATCTGCAGATCTGATTAGAGTACGCTGCATCACCTCCTCCATTAAGCAGGACAGTTCCCAGGACAGACCCCTGCATTACTCCACATGTTACTGGCCTCCAGGTAGATTATGACCAATTAACCATGATCCCCTGAGCTCAATCGTCCAACCAGCTTTTACCCATGTAGTTGTTCACCCATCCAGACGGTAGTGTTCTACCTTGGATACAAGAATGTTGTGGGAGTCAGTGTTGAAAGCCTTGCTGAAATCAAGGTGAATGGCACCCCCTGCTCTCCTCTCAATCAGAAATCCTGGAGTGACTGGCCTTTTTTGAAGACAGATGCAACATTTGCTTTCTCCAGTCATCCAGGAACTCTCCTGATCTCCATGACCTTTCCAAGATGATAGAAAACAGCCTTGCAAGAATCATTTCTCTCAGCTTCCTTGAATGCAGCGTGTGGATTGGCATGGGTCAAGTAATTGATCTTAATCCACTGCTATGTACTCTCCTCCTTGAACCCTGCTTCTTAACACAGAGGCTTGGGAGAACTTCTTGGTGAAGATAGAGACAAAGAAGGCAAGGAGTACATCAGGCTTATCTGTGTCTGCTGTCACTGTGTCTACTCTGAAGCTGCCTTGCTTTCACCTCAAAATTAAAAAAGAATCTTGAAATCTGTTACATCTGAGATGACCTTCTCTGAACTACCTAATGTTGAAACATTGGTAGGTCATTCAGCCCATTTATCAAATTATTTAAAAGCTATTTGTAATACATAGGTTCATAACAAAGCTCTAGATTTCCATCTCTAATGCTGGATATTCCTGATTTATTTAGGACTGAAGTTTATTCAGACTTTACAAAACTCACAGATTAATAATGAAATACAGCTTTTATTAGGAGAGAATTAATCTTCTTTCATAGCAGACTTTTTTTTATGAAGGCTTTTAGTGTAATTTATTGTCTAGTGAACAATTTTTTGAGAAGCAATTAAGAATTCAGCCATGTTCACTTGGCATTTAGTGCTTTGTAGCTACAAAATCTGTTTTCTCTTGATTTCTTCTGAGTGCAATATTGCAATAATTTTTTTCCACTCCTGTCAACAGCTCCAGCATACAGCAGATTTCTTCGTGTTACCTTCCCTATTAATTTCACAGTTAGAGGGGAGTGTCGTGGTTTAACCCCAGCCAGCAACTAAGCACCACGCAGCCGCTCACTCACTCCCCCCCCACCCAGTGGGATGGGGGAGAAAATCGGGAAAAAGAAGCAAAACCCACGGGTTGAGATAAGAACAGTTTAATAGAACAGAAAAGAAGAAACGGATAATGATAATGATAACACTAATAAAATGACAACAGCAATAATGAAAGGATTGGAATGTACAAATGATGCGCAGTGCAATTGCTCACCACCCACCGACCGGCACCCAGCTAGTCCCCGAGCGGCGATTCCCCGCCCCCACTTCCCAGTTCCTATACTAGATGGGACGTCATATGGTATGGAATACCCTGTTGGCCAGTTTGGGTCAGGTGCCCTGGCTGTGTCCTGTGCCAACTTCTTGTGCCCCTCCAGCTTTCTCGCTGGCTGGGCATGAGAAGCTGAAAAATCCTTGACATTAGTCTAAACACTACTAGCAGCAACTGAAAACATCAGTGTTATCAACATTCTTCTCATACTGAACTCAAAACATAGCACCGTACCAGCTACTAGGAAGACAGTTAACTCTATCCCAGCTGAAACTAGGACAGTATCCACCCCTTATTCTATACCATTGACGTCATGCTCAGTTCCCATACCTTTAGTTACATCCTGGTCAATCATCAACACCTTATCTATCACTTTGAGACATATGAACAATGATATATATATATATATATATATACATACACAGAGATATCATTCCTTTAGTTTATGGGTTATGTTCATTGAGTTCATTTAGTTCCTGACTCTGGGCTCCATCCGTCATACCAGTCTTTCTGGGCAGGAGGGATGGTGCAAAGTCCTCTCAGTCGGTAGAGCAGAGTTGGGCTTCAGTGCAGTATGACGAGCAGTTGACATTGGACGCAGCAGGAGGATGGTGTGCACCGTTGGATTGTTGCATGCTGGAGTCAGTTCTGGTTCCATCACTACTGCGCTTCGCTCAGTTTTATCACAGTTTTTCTTGCTTGATCTAAGTGATTCTTACTATAGTACTATGGATATAGCATATAACAATTATAGTAATGATAACATACAGTAGCAGGGTTATATAGCAACTAGTATCATACAGTTTAATTCTGGCTATTCTCACCTAAAATTAAATCCCCTTGAGGCACACATCGGACTTCCCCATCTTTTCGCATCACCCACCAAGTGCACCCAGGCCCTTGAGCAAAAGCAATTCCACGAATGGGTTTACCTTTGCCTGAGGCAGGAGTAACCCAGACTGTCTTCCCTAACATATTTTTTGTGTGCACTACAGGGACTTTATCCCCTTCTACAGTACGTAAAAATTCTGACTGGGCAGGGCCACCCCGATTGGCAGATCCTCTGGTGTTGACTAACCAGGTGGCTTTTGCTAAATGTGTATCCCAATGTTTGAAAGTTCCACCCCCCATTGCTCTCAATGTAGTCTTTAACAGTCCATTGTATCGCTCAATTTTCCCAGAGGCTGGTGCATGATAGGGGATGTGATACACCCACTCAATGCCATGCTCTTTGGCCCAGGTGTCTATGAGGTTGTTTCGGAAATGAGTCCCGTTGTCTGACTCAATTCTCTCTGGGGTGCCATGTCGCCACAAGACCTGCTTTTCAAGGCCCAGGATAGTGTTCCGGGCAGTGGCATGGGGTACAGAATATGTTTCCAGCCATCCGGTGGTTGTTTCCACCATTGTGAGCACATAGCGCTTGCCTTGGCGAGTTTGTGGAAGTGTGATATAGTCAATCTGCCAGGCTTCCCCAAATTTATATTTCAGCCATCGTCCTCCATACCACAGGGGTTTTAACCGTTTGGCTTGCTTAATTGCAGCACATGTTTCACATTCATGGATAACCTGTGCAATAGTGTCCATGCTCAAGTCCACCCCTCGGTCACGAGCCCATCTATATGTTGCATCTCTTCCCTGATGGCCTGAAGCATCATGGGCCCATCGAGCCATAAATAGCTCACCCTTATGTTGCCAGTCCAAGTCCACCTGAGCCACTTCAATCTTGGCAGCCTGATCCACCTGTTGGTTATTTTGATGTTCTTCAGTGGCCCGACTCTTGGGTACGTGAGCATCTACGTGACGTACTTTTACAACCAGATTCTCTAGCCGGGATGCGATATCTTGCCACAGTGCGGCAGCCCAAATGGGTTTACCTCTGCGCTGCCAGTTGCTCTGCTTCCACTGCTGTAACCACCCCCACAGGGCATTTGCCACCATCCATGAGTCAGTATAGAGATAGAGCACGGGCCACTTTTCTCTTTCAGCAATGTCTAACGCTAGCTGGATGGCTTTCACCTCTGCAAACTGACTCGATTCACCTTCTCCTTCAGCAGTTTCTGCGACTTGTCGTGTAGGACTCCATACAGCAGCCTTCCACCTCCGATGCTTTCCCACAATGCGACAGGACCCATCAGTGAACAGAGCATATTGCTTCTCATTTTCTGGCAGTTTATTATACAGCGGGGCTTCTTCAGCACGCGTTACCTCCTCCTCTGGCGACATTCCAAAATCTTTGCCTTCTGGCCAGTCCGTGATCACTTCTAAAATTCCTGGGCGACTGGGGTTTCCTATGCGAGCCCGTTGTGTGATCAGTGCAATCCACTTACTCCACGTGGCATCAGTCGCGTGATGTGTAGAGGAGACCCTCCCTTTGAACATCCAGCCCAGCACTGGCAGTCGGGGTGCTAAGAGGAGCTGTGTTTCAGTACCAACCACTTCTGAGGCAGCTCGAACTCCTTCATATGCTGCCAATATCTCTTTTTCAGTTGGAGTATAGCGAGCCTCGGATCCTCGATATCCTCGACTCCAAAACCCCAGGGGTCGACCTCGGGTCTCCCCGGGTGCTTTCTGCCAGAGGCTCCAGGTAGGGCCATTCTCCCCGGCTGCAGTATAAAGCACATTTTTAACATCTTGTCCTGCCCGGACTGGTCCAAGGGCTACTGCATGAACAATCTCCCGTTTAATTTGTTCAAAGGCTTGCTGTTGCTCAGGGCCCCATTTAAAATCATTCTTCTTCCGGGTCACTTGATAGAGAGGGCTTACAATCAGACTGTAATTTGGAATATGCATTCTCCAAAAACCCACAACACCTAAGAAAGCCTGTGTTTCCTTTTTATTAGTCGGTGGAGACATAGCTGCTATTTTGTTGATCACATCCATTGGGATCTGACGACGTCCATCTTGCCATTTTATTCCTAAAAACTGGATCTCCTGTGCAGGTCCCTTGACCTTACTTTCTTTTATGGCAAAACCGGCTTTCAGAAGGATTTGGATTATCTTCTTCCCTTTCTCAAAGACTTCTTCTGCCGTGTTGCCCCATACAATGATGTCATCAATGTATTGCAGGTGTTCCGGAGCTTCACCTTTTTCCAGTGCAGTCTGGATTAGTCCATGGCAAATGGTGGGGCTGTGTTTCCACCCCTGGGGCAATCGATTCCAAGTGTACTGGACACCCCTCCAAGTAAAGGCAAACTGTGGACGACACTCTGCTGCCAGAGGGATTGAGAAAAACGCATTAGCAATGTCAATTGTAGCATACCACTTGGCTGCCTTTGACTCTAGTTCGTATTGAAGTTCTAGCATATCTGGAACGGCAGCACTCAGCGGTGGCGTAACTTCATTCAGGCCACGATAGTCAACTGTTAGTCTCCACTCCCCATTAGACTTTCGCACTGGCCATATGGGACTATTAAAGGGTGAGCGAGTTTTGCTGATTACTCCTTGGCTCTCCAGTTGGCGAATCAACTTGTGGATGGGAATCAGAGAGTCTCGGTTGGTGCGATATTGCCGCCGGTGCACCGTCGTGGTAGCAATTGGCACTTGTTGTTCTTCAACCCTCAGCAACCCCACAATCGAAGGGTCTTGAGAGAGACCAGGCAGGGTAGACAGCTGTTCAGTGCCCTCCGTCTCCAAGGCAGCTATACCAAAAGCCCATCGATACCCCTTCGGATCCTTAAAATACCCTCTCCTGAGATAGTCTATGCCAAGGATACACGGAGCCTCCGGACCAGTCACAATGGGGTGTTTCTGCCATTCATTCCCAGTTAGGCTTACTTCAGCTTCCAATACAGTTAACTCTTGGGATCCCCCTGTCACACCAGAAATACAGATGGGTTCTGCCCCTTTATAACTTGATGGCATTAGAGTGCACTGTGCGCCGGTGTCTACTAGAGCCTTATACTCCTGTGGGTCTAACGTGCCAGGCCATCGAATCCACACAGTCCAATAGACCCGGTTATCCCTTTCCTCCACCTGGCTGGAGGCAGGGCCCCTCTAATTCTGGCCAGAGTATCCGGTATTCACTTCTCGTAAAATTGGCTCAGAAGTCCCTTCAAGAGGATCAGAAATAAGATCAGCCCTTCTGCTCTGTTTGGAAACTGGAGCGGCATTTTTCCTAGTAGAATCCCCTTTTGTGGTGGTTTTTCCTCGCAGCTCACGTACCCGTGCATTTAGGACCGAGGTAGGTTTTCCATCCCATTTCCTCATGTCCTCTCCATGATCACATAGGTAAAACCACAGGGCACCTCGCGGTGTGTACCTTCTATATTCTCTCTCTTGGGCAGAGGAGCGCTCACTCCTAATAGCTGAGACATTGGTCCTTACAGGTGGGCAATAGGACATATCCTCTTTGAATTGTTGGAAATCCTCGGACAGCTTCTCCACAGCCGAAATGCAGGCTTGTAGGGAGGAGGAGAGATTTTCTTCGTATTGACGGAGTTGGCGAGCCACTTCATCCACTGTCGGTGCCTCTTCGTCTTTCCAGGTCATTATTGCCAGTGAGTTGGCATAGGACGATGGTGCGCTCCGTACAAATTTCCGCCACATGGGTCGTGTGCATTGGACTTCGTCTGGATCTTTGGGTAATTGTGGGTTGTCCGGGTCATGATGAATCGTCTCTAGCACAGCTAATTCCCTCAGATATTGGATACCTTTTTCCATGGTGGTCCACTTGCTTGATTGACATATAACATCTTCCTTAAAGGGGTACCTTTCCTTCACACTTGACAAGAGTCGCCTCCAGAGGCTGATGGCTTGTGTTCCTCTTCCAATTGCCTTGTCAATGCCACCTTCCCTGGCAAGCGATCCCAGCTGCTTGGCTTCCCTACCTTCTAATTCCAAGCTATTAGCCCCATTGTCCCAGCATCGGAGAAGCCAGGTGATAATATGCTCACCTATACGGCGGCCAAAATCTTTTCGCATATCTCGCAGCTCACTCAAGGATAGGGACCGGGTTATTACCTCTGGTTCTGCCTCTTCCTCCTGTTCCCGTGATGGCCCTGGTTCACCTTCATCCTTTGCTAAGCGAGCTGATTTTTTATATTTCTTTTTCTGTACGGGGGCAACTGATACTGGTGCAGGTTGATCCGCTGGTTCAGTTGCAGTATCACTCGCCGGGTTTTGGATATCCGCAGCGTCTGTCGCCAAGGTTTGGGTAGCAGCATCTGTCGCCAAGGTTTGGGTAGCAGCAGTGCTCGTCGCTGGGGCTGGAGGGACCGCAGTGCCTGTTGCCAGGGTTTGGGTAGCTGCTGTGCTCGTTGCTGCGGCTGGAGGGGCTGCAGTGCCTGTTGCTGAGGTTTGGGTAGCCACAGTTCTCATTGCCAGGGCTGGAGGGGTCACGGTACCTGTCACCAAGGTCTGGGTGGCCGCAATGCTCGTCGCCGGGGCTGGAGGGGCCGCAGCGCCCATTGCCGGGGTTTGGGTGACCGCAGTGCTCATTGCTTTGTTGTTAGGTCCAGAGACCTTCTCTTCCCCTTGGGGGTGCTGAGTTGTGTCGAACAGGGCTCGATAGGCATGGGCCAGGCCCCAGCACGTTGCAGTGATTTGTATCTCTCTGGAGCTGCCGGGGTGACAGCATACCTTTTCCAAATATTTTACTAGTTCTTCTGGATTCTGCATTTGTTCAGGGGTGAATTTCCAAAACACTGGAGGTGCCCACTTTTCTAGGTACTTGCCCATACTACCCCACACACCCTGCCACTCATAATTATCCAGCCTCGGGGCAGACCTCTGGGTGATCTTCTTAAATAGTTGTTTAACCTTAAACAAGAGCTGAACCACATTCAGAAGCATGCTAATTCCCAGCAGTAGAGCTAGGACCGTGCTGGTGTCAACATCCCAAGAGTATTCAAATTTTTCAAAATTCCCAAACACCATTGTAACTGGACTGAAGGGGAAAGGAGAGGGGAAAAAAGGTATCCCACTCATAGACTGGTTTTCCAAGGAGGAAAGGTAAATGGTATAATTATTAATAGTTTCCCACAGATGGCTCCCGCAGTATAAAGGTGACAATGCTGAGTGCAAATACCGGATTAATTCCACAACTGATGACTTTATCATACCATAAACCAGTGTTATACAATACATCAAAGCAAAAACCTTAATCCACCTCCCACGGATGATAAGCAGCAGAAGAGGGACTACATACAGCAAGCGAGGTGATACATAACAGAACTTTAAAAACCAGAGCAACAACTCTAAGAACACATAAATCAACATAATGACCAGCGACTATAAGACCAATATAATGAATGCTTATAACAAATTTGTTTTAACGAGCTCTGGTCAGGTTTGTCGTTATCTCAACCCTTCGGGCCCCACGTTGGGCGCCAAAATGGACTGTCGTGGTTTAACCCCAGCCAGCAACTAAGCACCACGCAGCCGCTCACTCACTCCCCCCCCACCCAGTGGGATGGGGGAGAAAATCGGGAAAAAGAAGCAAAACCCACGGGTTGAGATAAGAACAGTTTAATAGAACAGAAAAGAAGAAACGGATAATGATAATGATAACACTAATAAAATGACAACAGCAATAATGAAAGGATTGGAATGTACAAATGATGCGCAGTGCAATTGCTCACCACCCACCGACCGGCACCCAGCTAGTCCCCGAGCGGCGATTCCCCGCCCCCACTTCCCAGTTCCTATACTAGATGGGACGTCATATGGTATGGAATACCCTGTTGGCCAGTTTGGGTCAGGTGCCCTGGCTGTGTCCTGTGCCAACTTCTTGTGCCCCTCCAGCTTTCTCGCTGGCTGGGCATGAGAAGCTGAAAAATCCTTGACATTAGTCTAAACACTACTAGCAGCAACTGAAAACATCAGTGTTATCAACATTCTTCTCATACTGAACTCAAAACATAGCACCGTACCAGCTACTAGGAAGACAGTTAACTCTATCCCAGCTGAAACTAGGACAGGGAGGTACTGTTTGTTCTGAAAAATAACAGTTAAAAATCTCTTTCAGCATTGATCCAGCTTTGATACTGAAATGATTTGAGAGATGAAAAATGTTTGCTTGGTAAGTTCCCGCTAGCCAGAGGAGACAGTATAAATATGCTGATATGTCCCATTATAACTTTCCTTGTTTATTTCTTTTATGTATTACCAGATGCTGGGTACTGAGTAATCTAAGAGCCTATTCCAGAACTGGGACATCACTAAACACCATTATTTACTACAATTTGCCATACATTCCTATGGCTTCCAGGGCCTTCTGTGCTACGCAGACTAGTAAACTTATTTTCCCCATCACCTCAGGAATATCATCATTCTTCAGGTTATTCTTAGACAGCCAAGGTCTTGTGTTGTAGTGCAATAAAGCCTAGTAAACTACCCACTGCAACCCACAGGATTATGTCTTTAGAGTAAAAAGTTCTGTAATCAGAAAACTGTGGAACGATCTCAAGTAAGTGTGAAATCAGAACTTCATGGTGGATTTTGAGATTTAGCACCTCAGCCTTCAACTTTGTACATCTGACTCTGCTTTGCTGTGTTGAGTCTCACAATGTGGGGGGTGAGGATATAAAGTACCATTCTAGACAAGGCCTGTACCTAAATGAACCTTTATACTCATCATAAATGAGGAACATGTAGGAATACCTCTGCCACCGTAAGGATTCACCAGAAGGGCTGACTTACAATGAAGTCTTTATACCAGCTTTTTGTATATCATTTAGAATTATTATTACCTCCTGTAGGACTGCGTTTGCAGCTCCCTGGAATAAAATTCAGAAGATGATCTTCTGGAAGAAATTTGCCTATATGATTTTTGGGGCCTTCTACTGGGGTGATGGATCTCTACTTTTCTCTTTTACTAGAGGAGTCATGCATTAAGGGCTCAGTATACTTTTTTAAGGATAGTTTAGAGCAATAAAGGCATTTATAGGTGCAGAGTATCAAGTTGTCTGTTCAATCTGAGCAAAGGGAAACCTGTCTGTTCTCAATTCGGCTGGGACAGAGTTAATTTTCTTCCTAGTAGCTGGTACAGTGCTGTATTTTATTATGGGAATAATGTTGATAACACACTGATGTTTTAGTTGTTGCTACGTAGCGCTTATCCTAAGTAAAGTTTTTTTTCAGTTTCCCATGCTCTGCCAGTGAGGCAGTGTATAAACTGGGGGGCATTGGCCATGGGGCCCCGATCACTGCTCCGGGACTGGCTGGGCATCGGTCAGCGAGTGGTGAGCAATTGCATTGTGCATCACTTGTTTTTCTTGGGTTTTATCTCTCTTTTTCTTATCTTTCTTTTCATTACAATGATGATTATTATTGTTATTATTAGCAGTATTATTTTATATTATTATTTTATATTTTATTTCAATTATTAAACTGTTCTTATCTCAACCCATGAGTTGTACGGTTTTTTTCCGATTCTCCTCCCCATCCCACCAGGGTGGGGGGAAGAGTGAGTGAGCAGCTGCATGGTGCTTAGTTGCCGTTGGGGTTAAACCATGACACTGTCACCGAGAGGGAAGGACAGGGGACCGGATCTAGGGTTGGATCAGTAAAAGCAGGTTAAGGTAGCAACTGGGCTGGACCTCCCCATCTTTGTGGTTGGACTTCTCAGCCCATGTGGTATTGAAGACTGGTGGTGGTTTGGGTAAGCAGAAGGCTTTGGAATCTCAGGTTAAAGCAAACAAACAAGCAAAAAGCAGAGCCCACAGTTGATAAAATATGTAAGTAGCAAATGAATGAAAAACAAATAAGGAGAAAAAAAAAAAAGCAGTAACGTATTACAACTAGTAAGATGAAAGAAATGGAGAGGCTTGTGAAGTAGCATCAAGTATGCTGCAATTTTTTTCCTTAAACTGAGCTTGTACTTTGGCAGATATGTCTAATATCCAATCTAAGATTGCCTTTCCACAGTTCAAGCCCATTACTACTTTTCTGTTGGCTGATTAGTGAGTCTGCCTTGAGATGTCCCTGTACATATTTCCAGGGAGAGTTATCACATCCTCTGTTGGTTATCACTTTGGCAGAATATTCTTGGTTTTCTTATGCTTTCTACTTCAAAGGTTTTATATTCTAAAACTGTTAACTATTTTTTTCCCCCTATAGAGCAATGCTGGTTGCTGATTCAATGCAATGTTTCATTTCAGGGCTGAAGTAGAGTAGGATAATTGTTTTCTGTACTTTATATTCACTTCTATTAAGACTAGCCATTGTGGCAGTTTCTTTTTCTGCAGTAGTTACACAACTAACTCATACTCAGTCCTTAATCCGCTTTAATTTCCACTAGCTGAAACAATTGCATCTTCCTCATGAACTAATTGCATTTTTAAAAAGAAGACACTGCACTTGTCTGTGTATCATTACCTTACTGAAGAAAAAAAAAAGGAAAAAAAAGATTATTATGAAACTTCTTGTTCAGGAAATGAGCAGCAACTGACATTTTGTAAGGAGTAGGACCACTGATCTTTGCTGTTTTGATATTGCTGATCCATGACTTTATGACTCTTGAAATAGCTACATAAAGGACCCTTGTGTCTCACTGTTATTCATCTTCGTAATTGACCTCATTCAGAGGCTGAATTTACTTTCTCTACCTTTGCTGCCCATGTCGCACTGTTTTTCCAGCAGCTGTTGAGGCAAAAAAGAAGCATACAGTTGGAAATAATGCTACAGCAAATCTCTGTCTATAATGAGCACTTTTGCCATCTCAGAGAGTAGCAGTCTTCCTCTCTGTAGTTCCTATCTGGAATAGCCTCCCTGTCTCTCTGCCTTGCTGAATGTTTGTGCCACGTCATCCTGTGGCAGAGCGGCAGTCTGGACCTATGCTGTGCCAGGATCCTAATCCAATTGTCTTTCCAACCTTCACAAATACCTTTGAGCCATTTAATGGCCCTGGCTAGAATCTGTGTTCCTTGCCTTGTGTACTTTCCACACTTCCATACCGATGTCCGTGGCAGGGATCGCCCCGCAATTGATTTAATTGTGATTATAAGCATAGCACCAAATAGACTGTGATACAGCAACAAAGCAATCCACGAGAAGGAATGAGGAAACTTCAGAAAATTCTTGGAGCACAGCCATTGCTGAATTTTTCATAATATACTGCAATAGATCAATGTGTTATTAATGCTTTCAGTCTACTACTAACTTTGGGGTGTAGCCACAATTATTGATTGTCAGTAGGACATGGGGAGTTTGCCTCACTGTTCCTTACTCACTTACTCAAGGCATGGAGCATCTATCACTGCCCAAACTTCCCATCCCCCTGAGCACCACAATTATGTTCAGTTCAGCTTGAGGCACTGCTGTGTTTAATTCTAAGAAGTCAGCCACACACAGGGAAGGAAGAGTCCTAACCTATTTCCCCACATAGCTGTCCCAAGACTAGGCACAGCCTAGCTTCAAATTCTAGGAAACTATTGCTTGAGTCATGCTTGAATTCAGCCTCCTGAATAAAGCTGAGATGAGCGTGTAACTCTAAGATAAAATGTGAACAAATTGTTTGCAACTCTGTGAAACAAATAGGCAACAATGAAACACCAGCAGATTCAGAGTGCGTGGGCAATACAGCTTTTTATTAACTATGAACTCCAACATCCTTTTTAGAAAAGTGAAGGAAAAATACTACAAATCTCTTGAATTTAAGTTAACAACCATATGAAGAGAAAAAAGAAGGAAATTTGATTCAGGAATCCATATAATCACTAATTAGTTTTCATGTGCAAGGACAGGACATTAAAATCACAAAGTTAATTAGCTGTTTCATGATTCCATAATGTTTTGTGTGTTTATTACACTCATAAACAAGTCTTTTTATTAGAAATTCATGGGTGTTGAAATAGTTGCGTAACAGAAGTAGATCACACTAGAAAGTGTGGACCTGAATCACAGGTACAGCTAACCCAAGTATGCAGGCAAGTCTTCGTTGTAAGACTGATTCATTTACAGGACTTCATGGCTGTTAAAAAAACAAATAGCCTGACAAAGAAGCCAATGAATGGAATCACTGTTAAGAAGTATAACACACAATGGTTTTAAAAAAAAAAAAGCCACAAACCAAAAAATGAATACTTACGCACTTAATGATTGATAGGTCCTATTTTGAATGCCAATGCATATTCTGTTTTAAATGAAACCCAAATTATTTTCCATTTACAAGTGTGTCTCCATTGAAAGGTCTTTCCCTATTTCTTGATCTGCCTCTAAACATTCATTAAATGGCTATATCCTGCAGCATCTGGCTACTCGCTCCTCCCTATGTCAAAATTATTCCAGTTTAGTAGTCCTTCCAAATGCACATTGGTAGGATTGGGCCACTGATGAAATGCACTGTAGCTGTTCTTTTCCTTGAATTTTACAGTAAGTAAGCACCAGATAAACATCAGAATTAATTGTGGTAGCAAGGACAAGAACCAGGACTCCACTTTGTCAGCTGAACACCCAAGTTAGAGGATTATATTCCTGCTGATGCTCTTTCCTTTCGGTCCATGTCACACATTCCTTTCTAAATAGCACACCAATTTTATCAAGGAGGCTACACAGCATGTTCTACTATTGTATGGTGTTAGGATGCTCTCTTCCCACCAGGACATGTGTTGACCGTGAGGGTGAGAAGGACTTGGAATCCAAGTCTCTGAGTCCTTCAGAAAAGCTGCATCCATCTGGTACTTATAAAAAGAGTAGCAAGAAGGCACTGACATAAGTTCTTCTGGCTATGTTTTAGAAGGAAATCGCTAGCCTTGATTAGTCCTTTGGAAATACATTTACTAGAAAAATTGTCAGTTTCTGTACAAAGTTATTAGTGTCACATCGATGTAAGATGTCATTTCAGCTCTAAAAAACAGCACAGAGGGTTGCTACATCCAGTGCTTGCTTTGGACTTTGTAAACATCCAAGCCCTTTATTGGATTTCTGTGCACTTGCATATTTCTCAAAAACATGTACATTTATCTTAACAATAACCTTAGAAATCTTTTGTGCAACTAGCAATTGACAGTAAAGAAAACATGAGGCAGCTCTGAGAGTACAGTTATGGTATCTGTATATATCCTTCTTTCACAGCTGCAGAGCAATGTAAGATTCTTAACACAAGCCTACAGTGAGCACAGCAAAATGAGCAACCCAGCTTGGCCCAGTCTCTTAAACAGAACTGTAATACTCAAAATTCATATATAGTATGGCCCTACATGCACCAGAATAGGTGTTCTTTGTGCTACTGAAATAGTTCAAAGAGCACTTAAAATTACTTCTACGGGCAGCTGAATGTACTTTCATATTTTTCCTTTAATGAAGCAGGTGTGTCCCTCCCACAGCGTGAGGGAATTTTTAATAGCACAGAGCTATCTTAACATCACTTTTTCTTTTCTATCAAAGGAAGTGTATCCCAAAGTCAGGCGGCATAATCAGGGGCTGAGCCAACACCAGGTGATCTCGCCAGGCAGCAAATTTCCTTGCATTTTGTAGTTCAAACATCCTTGATTCAAAGCTAACGGTAGAGGAAGAGTTTGCTATGACGTTGCAGCTTGTTATTTTGAAGATTGTAATTGAATATGGATACTTCCTTCTGCAACTGCTGCTGTAAGGGGTCCAGTTAAGATGTCTAAGGAAATCTAGAATCTGTACTCCTGTATTTCCACTGATAGTAAACACGGGAAGAAAACAAAGAAATAAACATTACAATTGCAGTTGTGAAAATACTGTTTTTTAGCATGGCAAGTCATTAGACATGTGAAATGTCACCGATTCACTATTACCAGACTCAAAGATCTCTTTGTTAAAAGGCTTATATGCTTCGGGTTGAAACACAATTGATTTTTATACCTGACTGATGTTACACTACAATGTTCTTTTCTTATTTTCCAGCAGACAAGGAATATCTGCTGAGAGCACCTACTATAATTTTACAGCCTTTAACAATCTCATACTCTGCACATGCTAATCCTTAGTGTAAAATATTACTAGCTTTGTGCCCAGGAATCTTGACAGATGAGTTATTGGTGAATGTGTCAACTCCTTCCTTATTTAATAGGAATATCTGGACATGAAAGTATATTAATCGCAGATTAGCTGACACAGCAGTTCCTAAAAAGTGTGTTTTCCTTCTTGTCTACAGTTTTGCTCCATAGTAGATATGGATAGATAATAAAGTGAAGAGATGCTAAGATATCATGAGCGTGTTTCATATGGATGTATACATAGCAATAGATAAGCATCAGAAATACATGCACATATACACACACATATTCACACAGTCTTCTTACATGCTATTATTGTATCTGAACTGCTGCTTCTGCTTTTTGTATCTTTCATATCAAAACACAATGTATCTTTCATATCAAAACACATATCAAAACACTGGGTATCCTCCAGATTTGGTAAAGCACTCAAAATTTGATCCTAGTAGCAGTGCTGTACTTGCTTATTTACAAATAAGAAAAAAGCTACCTCTTTTAGCATGAAAGGCTGTTTCTCTAACATATTTGAAAGAGCAGGTCTCCCTGTGACGATTGTAGTTCAGCTTAGTTAGGCAAAATTGTCAGTGACTCCAGAACAGGTGTCAGGCATCATTTATGTAGAATCAGGAGATATAAAGAGATGCTCATTGTGATTATTTCTTCGCTCCTTACAGGTTCAAGCACTGCCTTCCTACTCATGTCTAGTTCAAATAAAAGTGTGATGCAAACTAGATAACAGGATCACAGAAGTATACAGAAATCCAAATTTTGGAGCACTATGATATATTTGAAGGGTCCTGGATTAACTAAATCTGACAAAAGCCTGCAGCCTCTTTATCTGCCCTTTCTTGAATAGTTGCCACTTCTATTTTTTTCTTCTCTTTTACTATTTCGAGATGTGACATTTCCTTTGGTCATTTTTAATTCATTTTTATGTATTAGTTTGGGTGCAAAATTAGAAACCTAGTAGCTGTAAGATAAAATAATTAACCTTCATATTAGAAAAGAACCTTTATAACATTTCTAAAATAAATATTTCTACAGTTTGTGTCATATATATAGTATAACATTGTGTCAGATAATGGTTTCACTGGCACTTGTTTGATACCTAAATGGCAGATCTGCCCAAATTTCTATTGTATTGCTGTTTATTACTCACTAGCTATTTATAGATACACTATAGTTATTTAGAGTATTTCCTGTCTGTTTTCTATATTTATGTACTATGAATATGCATCACATGCAATAAGTACGAAAGTTCAACTGATGCAGACAAACAAAACACACCTTTTTAAGAGGACAGGAAATTCACAAGTAATAAGCACCTGATGCAATGAAAAAGGAAAGGTTGTGTCTATGAATATGAGGCAGACAGAGCCCAGCAATCCCTGTGCCCATGTTCTAGGTCAGATATTACTTTACTCCAGTTCAGAAGCAATATAATCCCTCCTTAGGCATCATTTGCCTGGGCTTCCTCTGAAGTTTATAGATTTTTGTGACTTGTAGATTGGTGTCAATTCCTGGGAAGTTCATAGCTGAATGGGAGAAACAGTGCCACTGGCCAGTTTTTGTATAGTGCCTTAGCTGTTAGAGCGTTCGTTTCAGATACAGTTCTTCCAGTGTAAGAGAATTAAAACATACATGTTTTACTTTCCTGGGAAGAGCAAATCACCAGTCACAGACTATTCTATGTGACAGAGCCCTTCCTATCTCCTGTTGACTGTGGGCCACACGGCAGAAATAACTCAAGATGTAATGAATCCTCAAAACTATTCTAGAGGAAATGCATTCTAAAGTTTCATGATTAGGGCATTCAAAGGAGCATAGAACTTTTCATTCTTCCAAACAGCTTATATTTCTCTGTATATCACTTCTATATTTTATACAGTGATTTTATTTAACATAGAATTAATTAAACTGCTCAAAACAAAGCCAAACCCCCCTGCAACAATAAAGGTGGGCTTTATGTTCAGGATAATGGTGCCCATTATAGTTCTCAATAAAATTTTTCTTTGTCATTCTGTTTTGGCAGTGACATGCAGTGACAACATAATGCAATGGAGATTTAAGGGAACAAGATTGTTCAAAACAAATATTGTATATATTATTCATTATCTAGATAACACTAACAACATGAGAACATTTAGTTTCTGTACCTATGAAATTGGAAAAAAATGGTCTTGACCTTGTAAAGGACCTTGTAACATTTGTGAACTTTTGTCATTATCTTAAATTGCCACAAGCCTGTTGGAAATACTTACCAAAATCCCCTCTGAGTTACAGCTTGTAATAAGGTATAGTTTGCAAGAAATTTCCACAGTTTTTTTGTTTGGTTGGGTTTTGTTTGTTTGTTTTTTACTCTCACATAAACACATTACAAGGTTCTTGTGAGGTTATGTGCTTGTGCAGTAGCCCTCTGTGGTGATTTTGTTAGCTATCACCAAGTATTACACACGTGCATGAGTACACATGACAACACACAGATGTACGACAATACTTCCATATACGTCTATTGCAAAATTCTCTGTTGAGGTCTCCACTGGCTAAAAAGCATTAGAGCTGTCACTGCTCAACCGTTTTCGTGCCTAAATAAATAAAATAGTAGCAAAGGGGCTTATTTGGGAGATAAGTGTTTTAATATTAAACCTGGCTCTCCCATTCATAGGCAAAGAAAGCAGAAAAGTAACTTTGTAGGAAGGAGTGATAAAGCCATCTTCCAGGGTATTTTAAAAGAAAACAACATTGCCAATGCACTTGATAGTATTGATCTCAATAACGTGCCTTTAGTATTCTTTACAATTTAATAAGCAAAGGCACAATCAAGCCAGACTAAGCCACAGAAGAGCAACACCTGTGTCCTGGCCTGAGCTTGTTATTATTGAGTTTCTCATGTCAAGGCTGGTGCAGTTCTAAGCATATGCAAAGGTCTACCTCTAGGAGCAGAAAGATGAAAAAATAGTTCAGGTGTTTTCACAGAAATCACAGAATAGTTGATGTTGGCAGGGACCTCTAGAGACTGTCTAGTCCAGCCTCTTTGTTCAGAGCAGGGTCACCTACAGCAGATTGCTGAGACATGCATCCAGTTAGGTTTTGAATAGCTGCAAGGATGAAGACTCCCAAACACCTCTGAGCAACCTGTTACAACGTTTGACCACCCTTAGAGTAAAGCTTTTTTACCCATTGCCTCTCGTTCTTTCACCGGACACCAATGAGAAAAGTCATCTTTGCTGGCCCCTAATCAGGCATTCATACAGATGCATAAGTTGTTGCTGCTGCTGTTGCTGTTGCTGTCACCCCACCCACCCACAAGCACACACTTCTTGAGGTTTAACAGCTCTATTTTAAGGACTTCAGTTGGTTATCTGGTTTAGCCATTTCTTTTTGCACTATGCACAATATTTATTTGTGAAACTATTTTTGTTGCCTCAAAACTTAACATTAGTTGTCTCTACTGAAGACCAAATAGAAAAATAGCTAGGTAAAGAAAAATCCCCTGCTGGTATCCACTGATAAAATTATTTTCTATATATGCGCTCATATCACACACTTATGAGGCATGTGGCAGTTTTATTTCCCTCACAAAAGGTAAGAGCAACAGATTGTGATTGAACAAAATTGTCTTCATTTGCAGAGTAAAGGTTTCTTCCTATTCCTGTGTGTCCACATGAACTATTGCTCTGCTTTCAAAACCTCTTGATGCTTGAGTAAATGTTTCTATATTTTTAACTTTCATTTGTGAAATCAATGTAGTCTATTTGTCCACCTCAATTTGAGAAGCTCAGTAATCCTTCAAACTAAGCCCAGTGAAATTGCTTCTGTGTTTTAGCAATGCGTTAAAAAAGAAAGAAGGAAAAAAAAAGAAAATTTAATTCAGCATGCTCAGATCATATCAGGACTGTACAGTGAAGCTAGGCAGCTGCTGCAAAAAGCATTGGCAGAAATACCAACTGCATAAAAGCTCAGTCCCAGACTGGATTTCAGCCATTCCAGTTCCGTCACTAGACATGAAATTATTTCACATATTGCTGTGAAGAACATTTCTATCAAAAATACTGATCGGAGGAATAAAAAGTTTTCTTCATTTAATTTTGTATTTATACAAAGACATGAAATTTATAGTATATATTAAATCTCTTTACATAAACCTATGGATGAGTTTTTAAAAGAGAAAACAGCATGATGAAATCTTAAGATTACATGATAGAAAGCAGACAGCTAGTCTCAAAGTTTGACATATAATGCTAAGAAATTCAGAACTGAAAACCCCAAGAACAGGACAAATAAGCTAAGCAGTTGATACAGACAGTAGCAGGTATTACTGTCATGAAAAGAATAAAAACACTGACAACAAGAAATGTTAGAATTCCTATGAAGTCTAACTGCATTATGAAGTACATGAAAAATTTTCAGTCAAGTTATTATTACCTCTTAGCATAAACTGTTATTCTGCGGTATTTTAACACACAGTACCAGTGAAGCAACATTGCCAAGACCTCAGAGGAATTATACCTGCCTATAAATGTAATGGGGAGGATTGTCCCAGCTTTTCATTTCCTTCACGTGTGAGTTTGCAATACACTTCATCTTGTTTCAAACTGATTCTCTTGGATCAAATCTCCTCATGGTGCCAGTAATTCTGGGACTAGAAGTTCTAGTTCAGGTCAAGGTGGGGTGCCAAGCATTCAGAGAGCACCTGTTATTGTTCAGAAATATTATGAAAGTAATATGCAGCGTGATATAGTAGATAAAAATCTCTTCAAATATTGCCTTGTGGTAAAGAAATGTAACTATGGTTTGTCTTTCCCAAATGAATGTTACTTTTATTGGAACTGCCTGGAAACTCTACAACAAAGCAGATATTATTTGAAACTTAACTTTTCATGAAAATGAATCTGTTTCAACTGAATTTTCCTGTCTCCACAAACAATTTGAGCACAAAACAGCAGAGAAGCTCCTTTTTTGCCAGTTTAGAGACAGAATTAAGCTTTCTGGCTCCTAGCACCTTCCCCAAGCTGCCACACTACAGTCACTGCAGTTCCTATTACTCCTTCAGAAGCCAGGAAGATCTCTATCTCCTCCAAAGTGCTGGTCAAGCTGCAGTTAGCTCAGCGTTCTGGCAATCTAAATTCCTCTTGCAATTTTGATATAATGCATTATTCACCAGCTCACATTTCTATAACTTGTTGTGTAATGCTGTTACTTAAAAAGTGCCTGAGTATATTTCAGCAGGACGAACTGGACCTTAGAGTAAATTTATGATCTCACTAACCACAGCAATATATTGTCTTGGTTTTGGCTGGGAAAGAGTTAATTTTCTTACTAGTAGCTGGTCTAGTGTTACGTTTTGGGTTCAGTATCAGAAGAACATTGATAATACACTGACGTTTTCAGTTGTTGCTAAGCAGTGTTTATACGAAGTCAAGGATTTTTCAGCTTCTCATGCCCAGCCAGCAAGAAGGCTGGAGGGGCACAAGAAGTTGGCACAGGACACAGGCAGGACAGCTGACCCAAACTGGCCAAAGGGGTATTCCATACCATATGACGTCATACCCAGTATATAAAATGGGGGGAGTTGGCCGGGGGGGGATCACTGCTGGGGAACTAAATGGGCATTGGTTGGCAGGTGGTGAGCAATTGCATTGTGCATCACTTGTTTTGTATATGTCAATTATTTTATTATTATTATTGTCATTTTATTATTGTTACTATTATCATTATTAGTTTCTTCCTTTCTGTCCTATTAAACTGTTCTTATCTCAACCCACGAGTTTTACCTTTTTCCTTCCAATTCTCTCCCCCATCCCACTGGGTGGAGGGGCAGTGAGTGAGCGGCTGCGTGGTGCTTAGCTGCTGGCTGGAGTTAAACCATGACATATATAAATCCAGGGTGGACAGTTGTGACTGAAAAGGTAGTTCCAACTTCTTCCCAATATTTTTCAAAGTTTTTATTGAATTTACTGTCATTAAAGCATGTAAGTTCTTGTGTTTCATTATCTTTAACATGTGTAACAAATTGGTCCTCAGCAATGTCTTTCCTCTGAGAATACCTTCTTCTAGGAAAATTACTATTTCTAGGGGTTTCCTGTCAAAGCAGTGGTCATCCCTCTTCCACCCTCAGAACAGAAGGAGGGTGTGATTTGTGGACACTTGGCACCGACTACCTCTCTAGAGGGGTAGTTGAAGATTAGCAGGTGCTCAGAGTGTTCTTCTTCAGCAGCTTTTTAAAACAGACAAATGGAGACTCTTTTGCATAAATGGTTGCACAATCAGCCTTTATTCATCATATATTTCTATTTAAATTCCAAAATATAGAAAGAGATATTGAAATACATAGAGAAGTGTGCCTAAAAGTTAAGCAAAAGTATAGTGGAAGAAGTTGGTAACCTGATTTTTCCTTCTTTAGAGGAGATATTCTTAAACATAGTAAAGCACATGAGTATCTTTACTGTCAGATCAGTGAGGCTGGAAACGAACAGTAAGGTGTTTTTGTTTTCTTGGCTAATTCTGCTTTGCCACCTGTCCCTATTCCAGGCCAGTCCTATTTCTGGCTTGAAAGTAATTTAAAACCTCAGAAGATATTGATGGATATTTGATCTATTCTGCCAGCGAGCTGCATTCTTCTTTTGTGCTCTTCTTCTGATAGTCTCTGGTTTAGGTTCCCTTTAATCTGGGTTGTGGCCTCTGTATGGTTTGGGGTTTATGTTCCCACACCTGAGAGAAAACTCCCATACATCTTCATGGTATACAAGATCAAGGCCTGAATGAAGCATCTTCTTCCTATATTTCTATTGCTAATTCTATAGTCAAGTGTCGTTGACATATTTTAGATAGAACTGCTTTTCACTGAACAAATGCAGCTTCATCTGTAGAAGTATCTAACAGGACCATAGTTCAGTAATTTTTTTCAATGGGGGAAATCTGAGTATATTCTCTTAATAATATTTTGACTAATTTTATTCAGACATTTGCATTACATAAATATGAAAAAATAAAGGTAAAATCAGTATTAAGAATGTAGTTATTCTGTCATTTTATCATATCATCCATGTTTAATTTTCTCAGGAAGTTTTGAATTCTTCTTCCAGGGCAAGTTTTGTTGTTGTTGTTGTTGTTTTTGTTGTTGTTGTTTTGGTTGGTTGGTTGGTTTGGTTTTTATTTTTGTTTTTGTTTTGTGTTTTGTTTTGGTTTTTTTTCCAAAATGTCAGTATTTCTTATGAAAGGGAAATGTTGACTTCTGCCCATCCTTCTAAATTGACCGGTAAAATGTGGAAGCAGAAGAAGAGGGATGGATGAGTTTTTATCTGTGAATGAGTTGCAAATATTCCCAAACACAATAAACCTTATTTTTAAAATATAGATAAAAGCCACAATAGCATTGTCTGAATCTTAGCATCACTCTCTGCATACTCGCAAGTAACTAAGACTAGAGCTGTAGTTGAAAAGTATTTTCTTTCAAGCAGAGGGACTGTTATAGCTAAATGTGAATGTGTTAATTGAATTATCTCCATGAAAATAAAAGCCTATCAGATTGAAAAATAACCGTAAAGGTCACTGAATTAAAACATTTAGAGAGTAGAATAGGTGCTTGGAAAGTTTATGGCCTTAGCAAACAAAGCAAATAAGGTAACAACAATGAGGACGTTCAGAGATTGCCTTGTGTTATTATGGGAGGAAAAGGTAAGCTCTGTGAACTTTGCTGAAAATATTGCCACGATAACGCCAAGTGGTCAGCACATTGTGTTGTAAGCAGATGGCCACATACACTGTAAAACGAGCATAGTTATATAAGTGATATTGCAATGGTTCACCTTAGTTTTAAGTGAGAACATTTTTTACACAAAGAGGATTGTTAAATAACTACAGGATGTTCAGGAAGATCTGAACATTTACACAAGCATATAAATCAGTAGAACAATGCAGCCTGCTCCATTTACTTCAGTAGATGCTCCTGTAGAGATGGTGCCATGTCTTCATTCCTTTCTTCCTTCTTGGAATATCTTCCTTCTTGGTGCTATCTCAAGAGAAAGCAGCCTCTGTGTTCAAAAATGATAGCAATAGCAAAGGGCTTTTCCTTCCCTTCATACTGCTAGGCAATTGCATTGTCTTTTACGTCATCATGAACACAGCCCTTTCAGTGCAAACTAGAGGAAATTAGATAAAAGTAAGGTGCAAACATTTTCATTCAGATCATGGAAACTAGGATTTCGATTTTGTACAGCTAGCCATTATCTTCACTTTGTTTTATGAGAAGGCCTTTTCCCCCACTGAGAGCTATGTAAAATCATTGCATGTAAAGTAAGAAATGTGGGAATCTTCTTGAAACATTATGATTACATTTTTTCATCCCCGAGTATGCTGAGATAAATACTTATGTGCCCTTGATATCTCAAGACAGTAGGGAACCAAGACCTTTGGTTTTGTTCAGACCAGTTAGGAACCTTCTGCAAAGAAAGAAAGAAAGAAAGAAAAAAAAAGGGGGCACTTATTCTCCCAGGGAGAGAAAAGAGCATTTCCTTGTGTTGTGCCTCGATCAAGAATACTGCATCCAGCTGAGCCTAATCAAACAGAGAGAAATACGTGGCAGTGTTTGTGTGCAGAATACACACACACTCCTAGGCACAGTATGAGACATAATGCCTGCTGTCAGACTTTCTCCCCTCTGCAGTGTACTATTTTTTAAAACCCATTTTATTGTATACAGATTTTATTAGTGATTTTTAAATTTATTTTTTTTAACTGAATGCATCTAGTCATGTTTCAGAGAACCATTAAACAGGCAAGGCTTGCTTTCTGTCTCAGGGATGAAGCAGAAGGATGACAGTCAGGAGACAGTTATTTCTGTTCCCTATCTCTGATGTCAATTGAGTGTGTTACCTTGGAGAATTCACCTTCTCTCTCTGGGCCTCAGTTTCTAACATCAAAAGCTGAAAAAACACCGGAACCGCAACATGGCTATTGGCAGGTATTTATGTGAGATATTGAAAAGAAAATGAAAATACAACTAGATTATACCACTGCCTCCTGCAGTTTCCAGTGATGTGCAATGCTCAGTAACAGGAGATGGCTAAGCCTATTCTGAACAAGATGGAAGTCTGGTTTTAATACTCCTCAGCTGTTTTTCTTTGATTCTATGAATTCCCATAGTCTATGCTTAAACCCATGTAAGTTTTCAGCATCAACAATATTCTGTGCCAAGGATATACACTGAATGAAGAAATTGTTTATATACTACCTTCTTCTCTTTTTGGATGTTCTTTAGTTCTTATAATATTAATCTCCTATGCATTTTCTTCATGACATACATGACTTTATACATCCTTATACAACCCCTTCACTTGCTTCTTATTGAGGCTGGAACAGTACATATACCGTGGATTTCTACAAAAAGGGCATAATGAAGTTTTCTATTTTGTTTTCCATTTCTTTCATAATAATTCCTAGAATTACATTTGTTTTCTTGACCGCTGCTGCACTGACCTGACATTTTCATAGAGCTACCTGTTATGACCCAGAGATCTCATTTCTCAGTAGTGATTGTCAGCTGTCAACCCATCACTGTATACACAAAGCTTTGTCATTGTTTTTCACTAATCCTGTTCAAGTTCCAGTTGTGTCTGATCCATAATCCCTGACAAGATCCCAAGTTTCTTCTATGCCCAGCGACTTTCCTAATTCTGATGTGGATTTTGTTGTATTCATTATCCCCCAGTGACTTCTCTTGGAGCTGTTCCACTCTGTATAAACAATTCAGTGAGGGAAAGATTTAAATATTCAAGGCAGCCCCTCTGTGTTACCGTGGGAATGGCTAATTATTTGTACAAAATGAAATAGTTCCAAAGGAAACAAGACAGACTGAAAGGAGGTTAATTTTCATAGACTTCCTCTATATTCAAGAGAAAGAAATTTGTGGAAAGAACTACCTGAGGTGCCCTAAATTTGTCTCCACTGGCTATTAATGACACTTTGCCTCTTGTATGAACACCCACTTGACTCAGCTCAGTGAACAGAGGGAGCATTCATCCGAGCATTTACAGAGGTAACAGGGATTCCAGCAGGAGTATCCATCATTCAAGGTAAATTCACTGGCTACTGGGAAAATCACCTTTTTAAGGAAAGTCTTGTTCTTCCTCTGGTTTGGACAATACAGTCTTTACTGAATCCAAGAAACCTTTCATGGTGAAAGTTATGGGATATTAAATTAAGATGTACTATCGCAAAAAAGTGAGTATGGAATAGTAAGAAATTAAATGAGCAGGTGAAAAATAACTCTTCTGGAGTTAAAAGGGAAATAAATAAGATACCATAACTATGAAAAGTTAAAAGTTTAAGACAAAACGCTCAGAGTTTTATCTGACATTTTAAGCTTACTTACAGCTGCCGATGAGGCAAACTCAACCTTAGATCTGAATTTTTGCTTTTCATTTCTGTGTTTTAGGTTGGATTCACAATGGAGTTTTTGCAGTAAATGTAGCTCCGGCCCAGGGCATTGGGTGCCTCCCTGGGCTCCCAGGCTGGAATGTTGCCCCGCAGGTGGTTGCAGCTCAGCGGGACCTGTGACCAGGCACACGGCTGCAGGTTGGCAGGAGCTGAAGCTGCAGCTCTGGCAGGACCAAGGTGAGAGCCTCAAACGAAAACACCTCCCCAGGCCAGGCTCCAGCCCCATGCCACCTGGGAGCCTTTCCCCAGGGTCACCACTGGGAAGGGACCACCCTTGGCTGCACTGGCTCTGAGCTGGCCCAGAGTCCTGTCAGCCAAATCTCCAGGAGCTGGCGGGGATGCTCTCATGGCCTCCACAAAATTTTCAACCTAGAAACTTCCAAAGTAGATAGCAGAGGTCACTGTCATTGTGCTTGATACGGACTGTAATGTATGCAAAATATTCTGAGAATATCCACAAGGTGAAGCTCAGTAAATGTCATGGACAAGGACCAACTAATTTCTAAACAGTCATTGGTCATTGACATGGGTTAGGCATGGATCTTTTAAAAACTGTTCAAACTGAAGCATACCTTGGCAGCCTCATGAACAGAACTTCAAGTGTGAAGGAAATGCTAACGTTGAAAATGTAAAGGATGAAAGATTTTGCCTGGTTTGGAATGAAGCAGTAGATGAGACAGAAAAGGAATAGTGTCATAACTGAGAAATGAAGTACTTGAATCCCACTTCAGTCATTTGAGGTACCTTTTTCACCTTCTGGACCACAGTTCTTTGGATCCTGATGAAAAAGGTGAGTTACAGTTAGTCTTATAGACAATATCCTATCTGTCTCTTCCTACAATACATTAGTATTGGATAAAACCCCAATTAAAGCTGGGAATAGGGGTCCTTCCCCTCAACACTTGCTCATGGAGTTGTGCTGCTTCGCTTGATTTCTGTCACCAGCAAAGTTGCATTCCTTATTATGTGATGCCAGCTTTCATGAGCTTGAGAAAGAGGTGTAGGTGTTCCCACACTCAGCTGCACAGCAGCTGGTGTTTGGTGACAGGAAGGAGCACTGTCAGGCTGAGAAGAGCACTGAGATGTGGTTGCTCAGCATCCTGGAGAGCTCCACACCTCTTCTGTTATGGGCAGTGTCCTCCTCTCATGACTGTATAACAAAAAAGAAACTGGTTACAATTGCTTTTCATGATAGGCCCAGTCACGTCAATTTAGATGGAATTTACCTTGCCCAAATTCAGGCACATAAGGTTTTATCACGGGTAAGGCAGAATTAATCAGCAACCTGCAATGAAGCTGGATACTGGGATTTATTTAAGAACCTTCAATACTAGAGCTTTTACCCTGTTTGATTATCTCACACACTCACTCACTTGCTCTACAAAATGCTATGTTCACTAGGTTTCAATTTCCCTTCCCCACAGGGAGGTCCCTGCTGTGCAGGAAGGTCGGGCAGAAAGTGGTGTCAGTTTGGGCTGCACAGCTGCTTGCAGCTGCTAGTTTCAGCCCAAGTCCCTGGGCTTGCCCCAGCATTCAACTCCACTCAGCTCTTTGATCTCCAGGATCATCCCCCCACTTCCAAGTATCTTTCCTCCAGCCAGGACATTCACCACCTTCTTTTCAGACCCTCTTCTTCTTTCTGAGACCACTTCTCAGGAGCCCTTCTTTTGAACATTAGCTTTCTTTCCAGAAACCCAAACCCTGAGCTTTCCCACCTAAATAGTGTATGTGCACACACTTAGCTTTCTAATTGGTGGTTCTCTCTCATGTCTCTCTATTAATTGTAGGATTCAGAATGTGTCACTTTTGTTTAGTCCAAGTGTTACCAGAATTTACGACCAGTACACATGGGTTGCAGCTAGCAAGTTTCTGCTTGAAAATACAAAAGCCTAATTTCAGACATTCGCCCATACACACACACATACACACAATTATCTGCTGCCTGTTAGCATTTACAGTTTAAGCTATTTTTATCACCTACAACAGGTTTAGACAGCTGCATCTATACTAATCATGGCAGAGTGCCTTTAAAGGCAGTAGAGAGGAAAAAGACATTTTTAAGGTATCTCATCTACCTTAAAAGTGCCATTTGAAGATGTCATGGACTGAGCCATTGAAATGTCAGTTGTCTTCATCTGTAAAGTAAAGGAAACACTGGGGGCTGACCTCCAGCTCACTTGATCAAGTGGCTCCTACTTTTCACAGCTGACTACAATTTAAAGATGTAAATATTATTCTGCCTAGTTTTTGAAGCCAAAGAGTTGGGACTTGAGCAGGTCTGATCAGGCGTGAACACAGTGCTGCATTGCAGGTGCCAAGAGAATGCTAAGGTAAAGAGGGGAGCCTCCTTGGTGGCTTAGGCTTTTTTACAGTTAGGCAATGGCTAAGAGAGATTGTTCTGGATCTCAGTTTTACATTTGAGCTTGTAAGAGCTGTACTTAATTCATCTTGGTCCTTAAATCACTTTTCAGAACTGGCTTACCTGTTATTTTTGTATTCCGTTTTTTTGGTTTTTTTGTTTGGTTTTTTTTTTTCCCCTTTGCTGTTCTATTTCTAATTCTTTAATAAAAAAAAAAAAAAAGACAACAGAATTAAACCAAGAAAAAAACCTCACCTTTTCTAGTCTCTTTAATTAGGCCCTAAACTCATGACTGTTGTATTCATGCATAACTATTTTAAGTTGGAGATTATTTTTCTTCTAAACTTTCACAGTAGTACAGTCAGTGAATAATTTGTGTTAGATTTTAAGTAAGTAATGCAGCGTAGTGAATCGGAGAGTTAAAAAAAATCTTTTTAGCACAATAGACTCATTCAAATAATTATGTCTATGCCTTTGGCAGGTATTTTTATGTATAGAGAGATAAGGAGACACACACTCCAGTACAGGTATTTTGTTATTCCTGTTGACATTCATATCAGACATTAAAGCAGCTTATAATCAGACTGAACTTTTCTATTGGCTTTAGGGAATGGCATATGTACATTTTTTTTTCCTTTTCTTCTTTGGCTACTACTCAAATGTCTATTTATTTAAAATTCAAGGTGCATTTACTAATTAGTGCCAGAGGCACTGTAATCTTAATAGGTCATAATAGGTCATATATGTCATACTGTTTAATATGCACCCAGGAATCTAATTACAATACATAAAAATGAGATTAATGAGATTTTTTTAATATGTCAGATTTAATAACAGGTAGAATTGTTTATACCTATGACTTAAAAATTAGAACATGTGTCACAGGGAAGACCTATGTGAGCCCTTTGTTAGTATAAGGGATTGAGTTCTCAAATAACATTCCCGAGGGAACAGCTTAGTATTCTCTTTTCCTATGCATAGCATACGTACTGAATCAACTTCAGTAAAATTAAACAGGGATTTGGTATCTGAGATTTTATTTTCTGAATGTCTTTTGGATGACATGGCTTTAGAATATAGGAAACAACAGGAAAAACAGACTCAAAGTGACAAAATGGTACTTATTCTAATTGCTGTAAAATTATCACTTGGGAAGGAGGAATGAGAAAGCACTGTATCATGCAAATTTTGTACTATAGAAATGTATTAATCAACATTGGGGCAATCTAGCAGTCTAGCTCTCATTTAAGCACTGCTGGGGCAGAATGTGTACTCCAAGTCAGCTGAAGGGTGTCATGGGGAATAACAGTACTCTCTCCCCTACGACTCTATTTCACATGCTTAACGCACGTGTATTTGTGAGTTTAGAAGATGGAATATTGGTGAATTTGGGAGCAGATGCTCCTGATGCAGTGACATGTGCCAAGGCTATGGCTTCAGCCTTCTTCCTTGCTCTTTTTGTGTGAATGGCCCCTGTTCCAAGGAAGGGAAGCCATGGCATTTGTTGTGGGTAGGAGGGGGTTCCTGAGAAGTGAGCACATGAGAACTGCAGTTTTTCAAAAGTTTATAATCTGGCTGTATAAAGACAGATTTTATGTGCCTGGCAAAAATACACATTACTTTGTAAAGGTGACCTCTGTCAAATTGTCCTGGCACCACCTCAAATATAGGGCTGTTCAAAGAAAAGACCTCTGCATGTATTTTAACATGGGTAACACCACATTCCTCTGGGTTTTATTGTTAAAGTACTTATCATGTTGGCTAAAATGTTTCAGAAATGTACTCTGACTTTAGATCTGTAGACCATTAGTGTGAGAATTAAAAAACTCTACACACCAAAGACAACTTTATTTTGCCATTTTGCAGAATCTTAGAAGGGATAAGCCATGTTAGGTCATCCAGAAAATATTTCTCCCAAATCAGGAATTCTTCTTCCACTAGTACTCTACATCCACTCCTGTTTTAAATGTTTCAAGAGACAGTTTCTACTTATATTCTAATCTATGTCACATTCTCACCTCAGCTTGTTATGGCAGTGTGCAGTGAAGAGAAATCCCACAAAGATCTAAAAGAATTAGTTCTTTCATGGGAGAGAATAAACTAAATTTTCCCTAATTCACTATTGGGTATATTGGCTTAGTGAAAAGGGCATATTTAAAATTTAAGTTTTAAAGGAAAATTTTTTAAAAGCAGATTTTAATGTTTATTTTTAAGCAGCATATTTAATAAAAACCTTGCATGATTCTGGAGGTAATGGATTTTTGTCTGTTCATGCTATTATTTCTTTGTAAAAAGTACCTAAAACCCCCATAATTTCTTCTGGTACTAGATAAATAATCCCATCCTCAAAGATTAAAAACCCTAGATAATCTACTCTATTATCCAATGGAAAAGGCATTAAAAGAAAAATGAAGAAAAATGGATAGCAAAGGGCAAAAACTAGAAAGAAAAAGGTGGAAAAGCCTCTGGGAAAACTTTTGAAAATTTTTAGCTTACTGTTTTAAAAAATGAAAACTGTTCTGAAATTCATTTGCCTGCAACTACTGATAACTCTTTCACTGCCCCATACTTTGGTACAGAAATAGGTGCAGAGTCTGCTTATTACAGTAAAGTAGACTTCTGCTGCCATGGGATGTTCAACATTCCTGAACTAGAAATCTGCACAGTTTCTTTCTTTTCACTTTAACTCTGCAGTATAGTTTCGTTCAGCAGGAGGCTTCTAATCACCATGCATATATAGAGAGAAAAAAAGTAATTTTACAAATGTAAACACTTTTATTACCCCTTTAGAGTTATTAAACTAAATTATGTCCCTGGCTATGCCAGTGTAACTGGCTTCAGGTCAGCACAAGCAGTCAAAATTGTGCTTGTGTAAATGAGAGCAGATTTTGGCCCAATCACTTCAAAGAAATGGGACTGATAAAAGTACCAGTATCTTTATAACTAACTAAAATGGCTTTTGCCTGCTACTAATATACTTTATCTACCATTATAGATACAATCTACCATTGCTTCAATGACTGTCTTCCCCTGATTTTTGAAGTTATAACATTGATCTGAGTCTATATTTCCAGTCCTTCCTGAAAACTCTATGTTGCCATCTTAAAGCTGGAAATTCACCCATTTTTATATCTATTCCTGGACATGACAGTGAATGTTAAATTGCTTTATTCTTTATATTAATGTCATGAATTTGAAATCAGTTCCAATGACACCAATTAGAATATTTTGCCCCAATTTTACTTTATGCTGTATCACCATAACAAAAAGCTATTATTTTCCTAAAAAACTTCAGTTTGAAATACTCCTCCTATTTTGATACCTGTGTCATTAGGATTTGTTCCTTTTTCCAGGGCAAGGCAATATTTTGCAGTTATTGGTCAAAAGTTTATTAAAAATTTGGAACTATTCTATAGACAAATATGCTGTCTGACTACACTAGTCTCTTAGGAACAGACTAGCAGATATTCTCTGAAATGCTGGACTGATAATCTGGCTCCATAGCATTGCTGCTGGGTTAAGAAGACAGCCGTAAAATTGGCATTTTTTTTTCATTTCCTCTACAACTTCAAGATCAATTATTGTGAGTATTCCCATTTCATCTGGCTTGACACCTGAGAATGTCTTTTTACATTTTTGTTTACTTTCATTGCATATAGGAGATAGTTCTAAAGTTAGTTCAAGTTTCCGTTACCTCACAAGTGAACATTTGCTATTGGGAATAACAAATTTTATTCAAGTTATACCCCAAGGCCTTATGGGAGCTGTGGTCCTTTATGCTAAGTATTGGCCAGAAATTTTTAAGACATTACGTTTGGTCATATGTATGATTTCCTGATATGGTTTATTATATACACTGGCTGAATATTGCTTTTGTAAATACTTTTAAAATATTAATCTTTATCTGCAAAGTCCTATATGATTGAGGACCTAGTTGGCTGAAGTGTTTTATGTTTATGAAATATGTTAAAGGAATATACTGCATACTTAAAATAATAGTAAAAGATTTCCATTTTCCCCACTTTTCTATTAGATTAACAGTATAAAAGCCTGCTACAAGAATCATTAGTCAGTCTAGTTTTAATTTATATCTCATGCAGAATGTAGTGGCAAATCTGACTATATCATTTATAAGTCTGCCACTGTGGCTGCTTGCTAAACAGAGCATAAAATTAAAACTTTTACTTCTTGTTTTAAAATTGCTTTATAGAAAGATTTTTTTATTACTGTTTATTGGGCAGAGATAGCTATTTTCAAAACAAGAAATAGACATGATCTTTATTCAATGTATTACATTCAGCAAGTTTCTTTCAGAAGACCTGCATAGAGACCTAAGATCCCATTGACTGCTGTCAGACTACCTCTCCTACAGACCTTAACCAGGTAACCAAAATTATTTTAGTATGGCTCCATTTCCTTCATTCTGAGAAGTTATCATCAAATATTGCTGAATGACTAACTCAAATGGTTTAGGTCAGTTCGCAGTGAAAACAACCACACTGCTGCTCTGATCAACACTTTGAATGGATTACTAAGAGAGCTGCCAGAAATACTTGACCTTGTGAATCATGTGTGGACAATTAACTTATTCAACTTATTCACATCAGCTGAATTAATAAAGAATCAAGTAATCAAAATAGTGCCTTAATAAGACCTGGAACAGAACTGTTTAGAACGTGTATTTTGCAATAGAGGACACAGAAAAGATCATTTAACTTGTAAGAGATTCAGAAAAGCAAACCAGCAAGTTCTTATGAGGCAACACAGTCTTACGCAAGTGTAAAGTTCACATGCAAGCCCAGAATGGAGAGGGTTTCTAAACTGGACCAGGCTGTTTCTTGTTGTACACTGACGTACAGCTGAGTCTTTGTGTCCCTACATTATGTTCACTGGTGGTTCTAATCCTATGTTTAATTTGGGAGTAGCCAATACAGGTATCTCAGCATATGCCATGCAAAACATATTAATGATAGGCGGAACTGTACACATTTGGTGCATTTAATTGGATCATACGAGATCAGACCACAAAGCATCCACATCAGTGGATAAAGGACTTGTCTTGCTTGCTTTAAGGGCTCTACCAGGCTGTAAGGACAATCTGAGCTAAGCCTGCAAAAGCTGTCTACTTTGGTAATGCCTGATACCAGGTCTCACGTAGAAAGGTGTGGCAGACAACTCTTATCTGACACTGGCTACATGACATTTGGCAATATTGCGTAATGGTAGATGAGAGACACAAGACTTTTGTAAGTATGTGCCAGGGTCTGTCTAAGAAAGGTCTTGTTATTTTTCTATTTTATTATCAAACACCATCTGAGAGTGGCTTCTGTTTGCACAGCGTGGACTGGGTGAAATTTAGACTTATTTGTGTTCCTGGGCCTTTGTTAAAAGTACAACACAGAATCAGATTGGTGCTCTATCCAGTCCAGTACATCGCGGGAGCACAGAGAAGAGCAGTCACTGCAGACAACAATGATGGAGCCTTTGCAACAGGTAATTACAATGTCAAGTTCCTCTTCATAAATCATAAGCTTTAAAGCTTTTGGGAGTCCTGACTATATAGGATTTGCAGCTATTGTTATTGTTCCGGACTGAATTCTTAAGTGAATATACTAATCTACACAAAACCTGTTACATTCATATATGACATTTCTCTCTGTTTTCCCATTATTGTCAAGTGTACTTTAGAATTACATGTGTATGGTCTTTAACTGCATGTGGTATTTCGTTCCACAAAGACACAATCCTTACATCTCTCTTCCCTCTGTCTCCCCCAGGCAATTTCTTGAAGCTTTGGTTTGTCCTTCTTTCTCTGGAAATCTTCCTTTTCCCCATAAGGAAAGGCATTTTAGATAAAAATACAGTAAGAAGGAGTAAGAGGACATAAACATAAGGATAGTGAATAAAAATCACATTATATGTTCATAGATTCTCTAAGCCAATGCAGGTGGAACAATCAGTTTCCTTCAAGAGGGCTGTCTAATTGACTATCCTTTACATTAAAATATCAAGGTTTGATCCCCGTTATGAAATTAAAGTTATCTTTCATTAGTAACTATATTAATTTGTATTATTTTTATTACTTTTTATTATTTTGTTTAGCTTTTGAAAGCAATTTTCTTCTATGGCAGTAAGTGACAGATTCCTCTATATTGTGATGAAAAGCACTGTTTAAATCATTTTTACATGTATTTGCCTTTCATTTTATCGTCTTATTTTGCTTAAGAGAGTTTAAAAATCAACACCCTGTGTAACCCTCTCTCCTCCAGCCATTCTATTTCTTCATCATGCCCTGCATGCTTTATTTAACCTAAACCTCAAAAATCTCTTTAATTTCTTGTCATATAAAAATACATTTATGTCTCCAGACCTAAATACTTTAAGTCCATGTTGCACCTTTGAAGGAGGTGAATCAAGTGAGTGATAGGTCCCTCTGCACTTGAGATGTCTGAATTTTACACAGTGTGATTAACATGAGCTTCAAAACAGATGGCCATTAAACATTACCATGGATAAAGGCATGGAGGGTCATCATCTGCTAATTTAGTACATTTGCTGAATTAATAGCTTCTGTGGAGCTGCAGTTTGTGGTGTAAGTAAAATCACCTCATTCAGAGGCCCTTTTTAAGATCATCTTATTTGGCTTAACAGTAATTTTATTCTCACTGTAATTTGTACCATGGAGGTGCTTAAGAGCTGAGAACAAAATCTTTTGGTGCTTAAAGCTATTCAAACACAAAGTGATGGATTATCTGTATCCTGAAGATCTTGAGTTCTAAGCAGATGATAAAGGTAAAGCGAAAAGAATATGCCATAAAAGCCAGAGAAGAAAATAATCATGGTTTCAAAATGCCCTTTTAATAAGGGCTGATCTGCACAGACACTGTATTGACTTAACTATACTGGTATAGAAGGTGCTATTGAAAACTCTTTGCAGCCCTGTGCTACAGATGGCATTTAAAAAAGTTATTTCCATGACAACTACATTTAATGGAGGTTTCACAAAATGTGGAGAAAGCCCTCAGGTGAAGAAGTTGTAGTGATGAATTCACACTGCAATTTAGCTGTGCTTATTTTGAGTCACAACATTATTTTCTCCCTTCCTTCTTTTCTCCATCCCTCCTTTCCTCAAAATGGTCTAGAATAAGAAAGTTTTCTTGCAGCCTGAAGGAGACAAAAGTGATTGTGGCAGTGTATCTGCTAGATTCTTTATCTTCTGGATGTCCAATATAACTGTGTGCATGCTGACTCTTTTGGTTGTGCCAAAATCATTCAAGCTGATTTAAACATTGTGATATTAGGGTTTCCTGACATGGATAATTCTGATGGAACAAAATTAGGAAAAAAACCTCTTCATTTTGGCATATCTGCAAGAATAGTAACCTCTGTCAGAAAGGCATGGTTGAACAGCTGTCAATGTGTTGAGGACAGTAATCTTTTCTTTCAACTCAACAGCGGCCAAGACAGCTTGTCAAAGTGTAGCTTAAAACAATAGACAATTTCTGAATAAAAAAACAGACAACTGAAAGCAGAAGTAATTAACTTCATTCTGGAGGAATCGTCTTTTGGTAGCACCAAAGATTCTTTGAATTCAGATCACAGAATTTTGCCTTGATATTTTCTTCAAAACAGGATGATTAAATTGAGTTCTACTAAGACTACTGTGCTCTTCCAAGTAATAGACTAAGAGATAAGAAGCACGGCAATGGTAGATCCACTCAGTCAAATACCCTGTCCCTGGGAGTGACCAATATCGAACATGTAGCAAGAGAGCATAACAGATAAGCATGCAGCGACAGCTTCCTAGCTTCTGGCAATCCATGATTCAGAGTCAAAGAGTTACATTTATCTCTGTGTTTAGCCTTTGGTGGAATTCTGTTCTACTAATATGCATAATTCCTTTCTGAGTCCATTTGTGCTTTTGGCATTCACCAATATCCCAAGGCAAGGAGTTCCACAGCTTAAGTATGTACCTACTTTTGTATGAGTCTGCACCAAAAAGTTTAATTTGATGACCTCTTAGTCATTGTGAGAAATTATTAATAATCACTGTATATTCACCTTCTCCTTGTTAACTGTGATTTTTGTACCCTTACCATTTAATTCATCATTCATCCCTTTTCCAAAGTAAAGAATGTTAATCAATTTCTCCAACACATAAATTAATCCACAGCAGTTATAAGATTTCTATCAACTTTTCCATGTCTTTCTCTATTTCTGCCAAAGATTTCAGATGGAGGAAGCAGAACTATACATAGCATTTAAGATGCAGATAGTCTAGAGGTTTATAAAGTATCATGCTTTCTGCTTTATGCTCTATTTTGTTGTTAATAATTTCTGTTCTTATCTTAAGATTTCTGCTGAACATTGATCAGTTTGTCATTACAATCAAAAATTAATCAAAGAAAACCCTTGTGAACTGGAATAGCTTTATTTAGAGTGCATCACAAAGTGGCATAGTTAGGTTTGCTTTGTATCTTGCTTTGGTTCATTTTTCCGCATGTGCACTATTTACATTTCAACTGGGACTTTATTTCCCTCTCCTGCAATATTGTGAGGTCAATTACAATTAAATCCTCCTACCAAGTCTTTATGGTCAGCCTTTATTTTTAGACATCTGGATATTTTTTTGTCAGTTATTCACAGCTTCACTAATTTTACTCTTCCCACTTTATTTATAAATATATTGAATATCACAAATCTCATAGAAGGGTATGGTGGCATTTATTCCCTGTATTTGTAAATTGAAAATGCTATTCTAGATTTTTTATGTTATCTTTTCAAATATACTGATGGCAATTACCCAAGAAGTCTTATTTCCCAGGAGTTTATGGTATGATTAACATTACATTAAATTGAAAGGGATAATTCATAGGTTAAGACACAGAAATTCACAGACCTACATGAGAAAAGTGTGACATCTTCCATCATAGTCAGTGAAGAGCAAATCCTACAGTCTGAAGGGCTTTTCATCTTACCCTAAACCTTACCCTAAACTAGACACTTATGTGTATTGTGTATAGAGATCCTACAATAATGGGGTCATTTTTGTTTATAACATCATTGCATCCTTCAAAGAAATTTAGGAAATGTGGAGGAAAAAGAGTTCTTACTATGAAACCCATCTTGATTATTCTTTACTAGAAAGTATTTTTCATTGTATCATATTATCCATATTTCAGCTTCTTTTATTCTTTATTACACTTTGTACTAATTTCCCTAATACAGAAGGCTAATTTACTGGTCTGTAGTTTTCCAGATTCCACTGAGTCCTGTAAAAAAGTAAAAATCATATTTGCCACACTTCATTCTACTGCTAATGAGTTTGATTAAGTGATAGGTTACGGAATTAGTAATTTGACAATTTCATTTTTTAGTTCTTTCTGGACAGTGGATGAATACTTGACAATTTCTTACTATTTATCTTACCATTTTGTTCTAACATACCTTCTAGTGAAATGTTAGTCTGCAATACTTTCTTCAATTTACCCCATTTAAAAAAAAAATTGCACAAAGAATCCCCCGTAGCTCCTTTGTAGTGAACACCAATGCAAATAATGCTTTTAGTTCTCATATTCTTGTCTTATCTTTCTTGAACATTCCTGTGATAGCTTTCTCATCTTTTGACCTTACAGACTTTCTAGCAGTCTTCCTGTTTCTGTTGTATTTGAAAAACAAGGCTTTATTAGTACTTTTCATGTATTTAGCAAGCTGTTTTTCAAAACATTTCTTGGTCTTCCTTTTTATCACTTTATATTTAACCTGCCAGAATTTATATGAATTTTTATTTTGTTAATTTCTATATTATTTCCATTTTTTTAAAAGAAAGTAGTTTTAATTATAACAAGGTCCTTTAACTTTTCTTTTTGTCAAGAAGCTTTTTGGGGAGTTAGGCTAGTTGTCATTTTGAAGTCCATTTTAGTTTGTCATATTTATGTATGCTGGCTAAAGTACTAATTTTGAACAGTGTCTGGAGTGACGGCAGGATTTTTAATCTTTTAACACCCTTTATTAGTTATTATTCAATTGTCTTTCTCATTCATTGTAGATATTCTTTTTGAGGTTAAGAATGACAGTGTTGGATTATCTGGATTTCTTTTTTTGCTCCTAAGTTTAAGTACGTTGAGGTCAGCAGACCTTCTTCCCTCTTATTAGTTGCTCCATAAAGAAATCTCTTATGATTTTTTACTCTTTAATCTCTGCATTATGTCTTATCGTGAGATTACCCTATCTCTATGGAAACACTGACATTTCCTATTACTACTGAGCTTGCTGCTGTTGCAGTGTCTGTGATTTGCTTAGCATGTTGTAGTCATATGACATGCCATTTAAGTACCTGACAGTGAAGTTGTCCACTTGTTCTTTTCCTATTTATGCATGCAGTCCATATAATGTTTGTGTTACCTGCCGATTCATTAAGCAATTGTCTTGTTTGACTTTATGCTTTAGTGATATGTGACACTGCTGAAATGTGTCAGTCTTCCACTGAAAGGACACACTGTGTTCTGGAGAAAGAATTCTGTATGATCAATATCCATTCTTATTACTCTCTTGGTTACCCTCTTCCTACTGTGTTTCTGATAATATCCTTGGTTAAAATCAGCTACTATTTTTTACCCACACTTAAATTTTTACTTCTGGCATTGTACAGATGAAAGAATTCATATCAACTCCTGCCATATTACTTGGGGATCCGGGGGTTTTGTTTCCTGTGCTAGAGTCATCACAGCTGGATAAGGGATTATATTAGCCATAGTTTCTGTTATATGAGGAAGATTGAAATGACTAAAGACTTAGAATCCAAAAGAAATATCTATACTCCACTCCTTTTTTCTCATTCAGTGTGGAACATAGAGGAAGAATCCACTGCTAAAACCAAGCTAGTGTAATCCAAACTGAAATTTGGGCTGAAATGGCAAAATGACAGTGTAAAAGTCTATATGGAGAAAAATACTGATTTTTAGTGGTGGCTGAACACAAGGCATTCATGATTTTTTCCTCTTTCCAATCTTTCATTCCCATGCCTGAATGGTTACACATTAAAACCCCCCACAAACAAACAAACAAGCAAACAAACAAAAACAAGAGGGGGAGAGAGAGAGAAAGAGAGAACAATTAATATTTAATTGCTTTTATCCATTCTGTCCTCATAGAGGAAGGTTTCTCACATCCAACCAGCAAGCAATACTTTTTCAGTCCTCAGCTTTGCTTTAGAAACACAGTCTCAGCATTTTCCTGGACTCAGGCACAAGCTATTTCAAAGCAGTTGGCCCTCTGCTTCCAACATACAGCTCTTAATCTCCCCGTTGTAAGAACAACTTCATACCCATTACTAAATTTTATCATAATTTTCAGGAAAATATCCTAAGTGTAGCTCTAAGATAGAAGTATTTTCTTTTGATCATATGTTTTTAAGAGATCATCATTCTTTATTTCTACTTTTGCATTTCACATATGTATGGTTACTAAATACGTAGCAAATAGCATCTGTGGCCATAAAAAAAAGGCAATTAAGAGGAAAAGAGGGGGAAGAATGAATGTTAATATTTGTGCATATTTTGTTTTAACACATGAACTTCAAGACATTTTGTAGTCCTTTTATATATAAAGTACCACACAGGAAAAAAACCCCATACCTTAGGGGTTCAGATACTGTGTTGGCAACAGTCTTCAGTGGAATGGATCAAGAAGCCTTTATATATAAGAAAGTACGTTTTTTAATGGATGGGTATACCATACATAGAATTGAACCTGGAAGTATGTGTTTAGTCTAGCTAATAAAATGAGATAATGTAATCACAATTTAATTTAAAGTGGACCCACAGGTTATTTTCCTGGCTCCCATTTGCGGACACCATAATAAAATCAGATCTGGTTTTAGTTATGCTGTTGCTTGAGGGCAATGACTTTCAGGCAACTGATGAACAATCACAAAATACAGCATTGTATTGAGTGGATATTCTGTGTCAGTATTGTAAATGCATCATTAAGTGGAAAATAAGTACCAGCAACTTTGGTGCATCCATAATAGGAATGTGGAGCTTTCTCTATGAAAAAAATGAAATTGATTTGAGAGGGGAATTTTTATGACGATAAACAGCAATGTAAGGCAGAACAAAGAGCAGGAATTTGATGGAGCTATGAAAACTGACTTAGGATCTGCCTGAGATTTCTGTCTTTCATTTCTCATTTCAATAAAACATAGGAATACCAAGTAAAAAATAGAAGTTTTCCTCCAAGATGGGAGGGAGATATAGGCCTGCATTTTCAGATCCACAAGTGATCTTAAGTGAAGCTGGTCCACATGAGGGCTAAGAACTGGCTCAGGTTACAGTGAAGGGCAAACAGAAAAAGAATATCATACATAGTCAAGGAGTGTTCATTAGGTTAACAGCAGCCTTTACAGATGAAAAACTAAATTGTGGATACACATTGCCAGCATAACCTGACTTGAGAAATTGGGCAGTATGAAGAAGGGATGAAAACAAGGAGAAGAAAACAATCCAGCAAATGTAACTACATTACCATGTTTCATTGTCAGATGAAGTCTTCAGTGAAGCAGATCAATAATTTTACAAATGTACATGGTACCTCAGAAATCCATGAATCCTGCTAATATCATCCTAACACATTCATATGATGAGTTAAAAAGCAAATAGAGTTAGATACATCAACTTTCTAATAATTGTAAAATAATTTTAAGGAAGTATTATATTCAAGTGCAATTAGTGAGTCCAGAATTTTCTTTAAAAAAAAAGTGTTCCAGGCTGCAGACATGTGTTGCAGGTCTTTCTTAGCCCCCATCGTTGTTACTAACTTCAACTGCTGGTGTGTATGAACATGCTTCTGGAAAGGAGGCAAAGGCACAAACGTCAGTGAATGAGTGGTGTTATTGTAGGTTATTCTGTAGTTCTGGGTATTGTATATTACAAGTGTCGTGTGTATTTCCTTGTCAAGAACAAAGGTGAATATTTTCTTTTCTTCTCTGTCATAAACACTGATTTAGGAGTGTTGTTTGGGCTGTTCCACAAGGCAGCAGACAGGAATCCAACATGCTTGTTACAAGCCACGATGCGATTTTTGCATGAACAGAGGATAAATGCTAAACCCCTTTTTGGTTAATTCTCAATTTATACTATGAGAAAAAAACACACAAGAAAAATCCTGCATCACATCTAAGCCCTGAATAAGCGGACAATTTGAGGGAAGCTGGAGCTCTGTTATTTAATTAAATGTAATTTCTTAATTAAATGCAACTTTAATAATGTGGGACATTCAATCCTTGCAATAACAATTCCAACAGTTACACTAAAAAGGAAATAGGAAAAATAATGCATTTAGTACAGGCTACTGGTAATGAACTAGTCATACAAGCAATTCAAAATCCTTTAAAAATAAGTGTTCAAAAGGAAATTCAGCCCAAAGATTCTCATTTGGGATAATACTTCTTCCCCTCCCCTGCCCCTTCCCCCAAGAAACTGGGTGATCACATCCTTGGAAGCTAGTGTGATAAGTAAAATAGTGTATTGGGTATAGAGACCCCATATTTTCTTGGCCAGCCTTTGGGACACATCAATCCTGCCTCTGTTGCCCCTGTAATATCTGCTCTCACAATAACTGTCAGGAAACATGACTTTCCCCCAGGAAGTCAATTTTAACAAAGCCAAAAGTATCCCCAGTCTGTGAAATGAAGGCAAAATTTAACTCATTGCAATTAACAAATACTGCATGCAATTTCTACATGTCCCTCCATCTGAACAGTTTAATTAAATCTCAAGAGGAAATTAAAACATACCTACAGGTTCATGAAGTTCTCAGTTCATATTACTGCTACATGAAAGTGAATGCACTTCTAACAGTTTATACGTGGTTGTTTTCTAGGTTTCTCCTGAATGTCTTAATAAATTTCTAGGTGAGAACCGAGGTTGAATTTTGGGTTGTTTTATTTTCCATCTGTGTACTTTGTAATAGCAAGTAAGTAAATCAAGCAAGATAGCAAGCAGATGACAATAATTATAGATAGGTAATAGATACTAGATAGCAGATAATAATAATAGAAAGCAGACAAATCTCATCTGAAATAGGCGCAAATTAAGATCAGACCTCTACTCTGCTGACCTAGATGCTCCATTCTATATCTCCAAAACCATCTGGCCCAAAAACCATCTGGGTTCATTCTCACAAACTGCCTCAGAGAATCAGAATTTTTAAGTAAAATCACTCTAGCAGTCTCTAACAAGAATACACTGTGAGGACAGGAGCCAAGATCAAGTAATTGTTTTTCAGTTGTTCAGAAGACAGGATTTATATCTTTTATTACAAACTATTCTGCAAATGATTCAGACACCATGCTTCCTTTCCCCTCTTTCACCCACATAAAGACTGATTCCTTTTTTTTTGTTCCCTTTTTGTATCACCTTTTGTGTCTTTCATCTGCAGGGCATTTTACATAACACATTTTCATCACTTCTGATAGCTAAGCTGACAAGAACAAATCTTACGTTTGATTTTATGTGTCTAGTACCTCAGTGAATCTCTGCTATTGGGTGGTAGATTCTGCTTCTGAGTGACAAGAAACCTTATATTATTTCTGCTTTGTTATTACGGTACATACTAATTCACTCTTATATTCATTCCTAGCTAGTTTCTTGGCAAAATCTCCCATCATAAATTTCTTCTTGTCAGAACCAACAGACTGGCCTAAGGCTTTTGGTAAGTGACAGCAAATCGTATTCCCTGTCATAATGGCTTGGAAAGGTAATTGTAAACAATTGGATTTGCTTGTGTGGAGTATGACTAGAAACGACGACACCCTTTTTCTAGCTGAAGCGCAGTTCTGGATCAATCTTTCACAAGAACAAAAAGTCAACACTAGACTAGAGCAAATACAAAAGCTGGTTTAGTGGAACTTTCACCATATCATCCTAAAAAGTCTGTACTCCCATGACTTTATAAGCCCAACTTTAGATCAAATTTATTGAACAGGAATGTTTCTGTAACATTAGTATATTATGGTCAGAATTTTCTAGCTGCTATATTTATTCTGAAGACAAATTCAATGTACTGAAACAGCTTTCAGTTATAATTAGCTTGCTATTGTAGATCTATGAAATACTCTTTCATGTTAATAGGTTTTTATATTTTAATAACTGTTTTCTACGTCTGTAATCCACTCAAAATGTTATTTTGCAGTAAGTCAAACCATTATTTATCTGCTACCTATACAGAAAATTTACTATCATTTTTAACTACAAATCAACAAAATCAGGTTGTTCCAGACATCTTTCTGGTACTCCATTTATTCCAGAGCCTTGATAGTTTCACAGAACATTGGTCTGTGAATTCTTTCACTAACCTCCCTTCTTTTCTCTTTCTCCTCCCCTCCATGTGGTTTTATACAATATGCCAGTTTGAACAACAGATAATGCAATACTTCTGCAAATAGTTACAATTTCCAAAACTGCTGTCAAAAGAGGAAATTATTAACTATTCTTTTTTAAATGTCCTAGAAGCTGCGAGTAGTTTTATACTTGCATGTGGAAGATGATGTTCATCTGTGATTGAAGTCTTAGAAGAACTAAGCAGCATATTTAAAATGACACATGGATTAATGAAATCAGTGTTATGCAAAGGAAAAAATCTTTGCTGAGTGTGGATAGTAAACTGATTTGATTTGTCATGTTGTGGTTGTTTTTTTTTTTCCTCACCTTTTCATTCAATTGCCATTCTATAACCTGCTTTGATTTTGAAGGGGTTTTCCACATTCTAATCAAAGATGTGGCACTTCATCCATGCAGTAAAGGTGTGAAGGTGTGAATTTCAGTAAAATAAGACTGCTAAATGCTCATGAGGATCTGTTTGCATGATTTCAGGCATATCAGGTTTAATAGAAGTTTCATTAGAATTAAACAAAGTGATCACGTCTAGGGAAATGGTCCTGTAACAAAATTAATTATGTGTACTCAAAGCACCAAAGCAGGTTCTGATTTAACTTGGAAAGAATAAACTCAAGTAAATATTCTAAAAAAGAAAAATAAAAATACTGAAGGAAAAATCTTTCTTTTTCTGGAATGTATAAAAGGACATGGCTCCATTTGTCTATGTATGTTTATGAGGCTGCAAACCTGGACTCTCATGATAGATTTTTTTATTCAAGGGTTACTTGGGATGTCAGATTAAGTTTCAAGTTGTTTTTTGTTGTGGGGTTTTTTTTTTTGTTTGGTTTGGTTTGGGTTGGGTTGGATTTTTTCCCTTCAACTTCTCTGTGCAGATTTTGAAGAAGCTGGAGAGAAGAACAAAACATATAAAGATATGGTTCAGTGTCTGCCTGAGTATTGCATTTGATTTTGTGGATGTCAGCAAACTGTCTAGGACACAAACTCATCAGTTTGGTGATACTATCTGTTCTATATTTTGTTGTCAGTTCGTGTATTATCTGCCTTCAAACCAGCCATGACTGCATCAATGGTATCCATTGGAAGGCATGCTTTTTTCCATGGAAGCCCAGTGTTACTTTGACATATATTTTATGTTCCTTTTGCTGTTTACATATTTTATGTTTACAACACTGTTTAGATGTTTTCACCACAAATTTTACAGTGCATTTTGTAAAGATCAGAGCAACAGACTGCCAACAGCTCTACTTAAAGGGTTTTTATTGCCTTTTCTCATACACAAAGTGAATAATACCATTACTCTGTAAATCTATGTAGTGCAGTAGCAAAGCTGAAAGAACTGCCCTTCTCATTGCATCAGCATGAAATGCAGCATGAACTACAGATTATGAATTTTCAGTTCTCCACTCATCTAAATTGTTGACCAATTCCTTTCCAACAGTAAAATATATCTCTGGGAACTCAGAACACCAAATATAAATGCTGGCACAGTGCAGCACTGTGTTTTGAACAGCACTAAATTTTCTTCTTTTGTAAAGTCTGATTAACGGATCCAGATTTTGTATTCTTGGACTGATTTAACTATACTACAAAATAATACTAAGTTGGTGTTTCTGAATGCCTTTTTTTTTTTTTTTTTTTTAATATAATGAAGATGAAAGCATTATGGCTTCCCTTGTCTTTGAAACATGGTTAACAAATGCCAGGGGTTAGTGAAAGCAGACTCTAGTGGAGCCTTGATGGCACTTAACATGATTATCAACATCTCTGTGATTGAACACCACTGTTTTCCTATTAGAATGGTCTTTACCAATACTCTCTACATTTTGAGTATTGTAATGTACGTCATTATTCTCTGAATCTTCAGTGTCACTAGCATTTTCTTCCTTGCTGGAATTATCTTTTTGACAACAAGCAAACAAAATTCTGGTAGAAAACTTTACCCAAACCATATTGTTCAATGGGCATCATTTTTGTTTACTTGTAAAAAATATGTGTAAAGAGCTTTTCCTGTTGGCTTGACTAACAGGTGTCACATTCTTATGCCAGTGATCAAATAGAAGATAGATCTCATGAAGACAGAATGAGATCAAACCAGAAACATGTCAGGGAAACAAAGCAAACCATATGATCTATCAATGAAGGCTCTACAAATTTACCTACTAACATTTGTGGGCTTTAGGGACAGAGGGTTTATACAAATAAATCTAGATAATAAACACAGATACTTGATCCAACTGAATATAGATACCTGAGACATCTACATGTATGCTAGTTGTCTATCCACCCTCTATATTCAGTGAAGAGAAACAGAAGCCTCCAGAGTGTGAGTTATCTCATCTTACAATGGATGTATTCCTCCAAACTGTTTATTCTTCTCTTGACTAAAAATTGAATTCAGGACTGGTTAGTCCAAATCTGGAGTTACGTATGGAAGTCTAAGACTAGATGAGATGAATACAAAGTCTGCAGAGAACATTCTCAGGGTTTGTTGGTTGGTTGGGTTTTTAATGTGTGTGTGTTGCAGACATCCTTTCTGAACACCTTGGAGAAAACTCTCCACTGAGAGTTGAATCATTTTCTTCATCACAGCATAGACTTACAAATCTATGCTCAGCACAGCTCAGGTTAAATTTATAATGGTAGTGTATTTTAATGAACTAATTACCCTGACAATCCTTCCCTCTTTGGAAATCTAGTTTCTAGACCATGACTTGTCAGATAATTACACAATACCACTTTTCTAGTATTCTGAGATGTAACTTAACGAGCTTACCTTAGGAAATCACCAAAATTATTTTGAAGAAATTTGTCAGTGCTGCAACTTTCTTTAAAAAAAAAAAAAAAAGATAATTTCAATCCATTTTTGTTACAGAATATACAGCTTGAAAATAGGTTTGTTATTTAAAATTTCATTTTTCAGTTCAAAATCATTTTTCTCTTTTAAACTTAAACAGTAGTAGCAATCATACAAGAGTATAAGGAAAACACATCCTAGTGAATCCATTGGATTCACTGATCAACATGAAAAGTTCACACTGACTGCTGTCTTGGGACATTTTTCCCATTTTTTGCTTTTCAATATGTTTTTATATTTTTGCATTATCCTAATTCTTTAATTGGGAATACATTTTTTTTTTTTTAAAACATCTCAGCTAATTCAAAGAGTAATCTTATGCAAAAACTTGGCATTTTAAAAACAATTTAGCATTCAGTAGGCAAATTCCTTCCCTACTACATCAATCATGAGGAACATTTGAGGATTCTTTGTAACCAAAGCAGTACACTGTCGCTCATCAAAAGCTGTACCTCAGGTAAATACTGCTTGAGTAAGATGGGAAAAGAATACAGCATCCCCATACAGATTCTTCATACATGCACCAATTAAACAGTTCTTCCATAAATATGTGGCAATTCCAGGCTGGAACACTTAATAGTCTTCCTTTGTAAAAACTTCCTAAAAGAGAAACAGAAGTCCCCATGCCTAAAATAGAAATATTGGAGATGTCAAGATCACGTTATTTACTTATCTAAGCATTTTTAAGTTTGTAAATTTGATTGTTGATGCTGGGTGATAAACCTGAATCTATTTATACTAAGTACCCAGTAGTTTCCATATAAATTAAATTAATTAGATTGTCTCCAAGTGTGTCAAAAATTCAATGCAAAATAATTCCATGGAGGAAAGTCTCAAAACCTCGATAACAGGATCCACCATTCTCCCATCCAGTTGCTCTGCTTTCACTGAAGACAGACTTGCTTCACACTGCTTGTCATTTGCTCAGTAATCAATACATTAACCTTGAATATGTTATTAACAGCCCAGTAAATGTTTTACATTTTTAATACTGAAGACACATTTGCCTTTGTGTGTTTGATTTCTCTCTCTTTAGAGAGAGAGTCTGTACAGGAGGAAAATAGAGACAGATGAATATATGAAGTGCAACCTGCAGATTTTGCTCTCATTGACTCTTCTTTCTGGTCAGACAACTGAGCTGAATCTTGTTTTTTCTTGTTTTTATTATGTACCTCTATGTCACTGACTAGTGAGGCACAGAAGGAAGGACTAGGGTTTGATTTGTTGCAAACCTATGGCAACATTGCATTTGCCTACACATAATGTGTTTGCTACATGTGCTGGCTTGTAAACAAAATTTGCACCAACTGCCAGTTGTAGGCACGCGCTTTCCTAATAAATATGCATTACCTAAAGGAAATAATATTTACTGACAAAATTCCTCACATTTTCTAATTACTGGTCTTCCGCAAATGCTAGTGGAATCATATGTCTTTTTATATTACAGTCTTTTCACTTTTACCTCGGACCAGAAATAATGAAGATATAAGCAAAGGAATGAATATTATTCCTGAATTCATAATTCTTTATAATTATTTAGTATTATGACAGGAGTAAAATATCTTCCACAATTTTCTGAACTTTAGGAGAGCTTCAAGATCAATTCTTGGTTGTAATGATTTTTGCCTCATTTTAATCATTCTTGAAAGACTACATGACAGGAACTTGGTCTCATCTCTTTCTCCTTGATTGTCTGTAAAATGAAGATTGATTAGTGTAGATCAAGCATTTTTTCTTTTTTTTCTTTTTTTTTTTTTTTTTTTTTTGAAAAGGAATGATTCAGGGAGGTTTAGTATGAGCAAAAAAATATGTGCTTAAAGCAAAATTCTGTAGTACATGGTGATACTGTCTACAGAAGATGAGATATTTCTGATGCAATTATTGCTGTATCTTCCTATACAATCTTGATAAAAATATGGTATATTGATTGCAATAGATGAAACATGAAACCAAACACTGACAAAAGCAAATGCATGTATAGAAGGGACTTTTTCCAATGCTCTTTTTTCTACAGTTTGTTCATACATTAAGAATATGTTTGTTCATTCTCCCCAGATCCTTTTCCTTAACTACTTCCTCAGTTGCCATTAATTTTCTTTAGTCATTCATAGTAATGCCTACTACTTCAACACTCATTGAAAAGGAAAGTTATGTCCAAAATCTAAAGTTTTAAAACTGCAGACTAAGAAGAAACTAAATGTCTTACAAACATGGGGAAAGGAAAACTCTTTCTATACAATGAAAATTTGAAAATTAAACAACGTAGCCATTCTCCTCACTTACCTCTCCTCTCTTCATTCACAAGTTTACACCAAATAAACAAAATATTCTCCTTTTATTTGGGACATTAAAGAAAACACTAGAAACACAATAAAATGAATGTCACTGTAAACCTTTTGCTTTACATTTTCATGAGGCTCAAGTAAATGAAAATAAGCTAGTTTTCAGAGAAACAAGAAAACAGTTCATCCAGCTACATCACAGAGAAATCATCGGACAGTTCTGCAAGCAACTCCAAAGCTGTTACACTGTTTCCTTGGGGATATGCCAAGGAAACAAATGCTACAAGCTGGAAAGGATTTGTATAGCTTAACATATGGCCTTCATCATGGCCAATAAAGGCTTCTGGGTGTCCTCAGGTGCTGCCCCTTCTGCAAAAAAAGGGTGAAATGAAAGGGAATCATGGCAAAAAGAGACTGGCTTATTTCATTATCACCTAAAGCTATTAAAAAATAACTCTGAAGGTGACCTCTCAAGGCATAGTAGCAATGATCTGCAAGATCTTCACTCAAATATTCTTCATTCACTTTAGACAAAGCAAAACTATTTCTGCTCATATGCAATGTTTGCTGATTATTGCTGATATTATAATATATAAAGGAAATGTTATATAGTTTACTCCATGACCAAAGTTATCAGCTATTTTTTATGACAGATAGTTTACTAACCATTTTCTTCTAAAGTACTTGTGGCAAATCTTGTACTTAAAGGCACTTATCATACAGTTCTACATAAAAGAATCCTCAGAATTGTCTTCCTTAATTCTATAGTTCAGTGTTACTCTTCCATTTTAGGTACCAACCATCCCCTTTTAGATACATACTGAAAACACAAAGAACTTCCCAAAACACTCTTCTCAAATGAGTTCTACTTTTCAGCTCTTATGCATTACTTTCATAGTAAATCGAGATTATCTTTAATTAAAGAACTCAGAAAGAAAAATATAATGGGAATGTTTAGAAATTAATGAAGATGAATGAAAAATGTTTCTGCTGTTGAAATTCTTTACAAGGACTTAGGCAGGTAGAAGTAGAGGGCAAGCTGCTGTTCCCTTTTATTCTCATGATCCGTTACTCCTTCCACAAACTTATTTACTCTGCCTAGTTCAGAAGATACTCTGCATCAAGTAGCAGGGGAAAGACAGAAAGGCAGATTTACTGCATCATTCCACCTCCTGTCCTCTGCTCCTTTTTTCTTCATTGCCCATGCTTTCTCGGGGGGTGGGGAGGAACCCACAAAAACATTAAGGCAAATCATCATGGAGTGACATTTCTCATTCTGCATTATTGGAAGCAAATGTACGTTATTGTCTGGCAGTACTTTTGCCAATTTTAAAAATACTTGTACTTTTTTTTTCAACATCATCCATAAATCAAACACAATGAACCGAACAACTTCCCCTGCCTATGTCAATGGGTTTTAAACTAACCTATTATGTTAGCCCTGGACATACAGCCTTTGAAAGATGATTATTCTAGATTATCAGCTATCAACTAAAGGAGTGGTATTTAGTTCATTTAAACTTTCTTTGGATGCAAACACCTTCTTCTTGGATGACTATGAAGATTGGTCTGTTGAACACATAGTAGCATTGTGTGATGAAGTATTTAGCCGCTTCTGTATATGACCCTTGTGTGAAAGAATATTGAACAGCTCTCAGACTTCATTTTGACAAGAAAACAAAATGAGAATGAACCATACAATGAAGTGTGATTTATCTTCAAACAAACAAACAAACAAACAATACATATGCACTACAAAGAAAATATTTCTCTATATAATGTTAAAAATGTCCTGAAAAAATACAGCCAAATTACTGGCAGCTGCAGTGCATGAGCACAAGTTATAAATCAACTTCTCTACATCAATTTATATTTGGTAGTAACTGCTAATTCACTATGGATTTTATAGGCATTTTTATGACATATTCACATTGCAACAAAGAAACAGTGCTGTTCCTCTACACAATATCTAAGGAAGAAATGGAAGTGAGTAATTGGTCCCATGGCAGTAGCCATCAGTAATTTATATTTCAGATACCCCATGTGAATCTATTTTATTTTATTTTTCCTGTGGTTGTAAACATCAGTGGAGCAGAGCAAGAAACAGGATAAGGTGATAAAAAGAGAGCTCAGTTTAAAGCTTAAATATTTTGCCTTAAGTCTATTACAATGAATGTCCATTAGAAGATAAATATTTTATATATTTTTAAATTGTGAAAAACTTAAACTTTTTATTATATAAGTCCATATTTTATGCCTTATTCCTCCATAAGAGCATAAGAGGTCAAGTTCCTATGCTGTTCCAAGATATGCTGCATTCTATCCAAACCATTTTTTCTGATTTAGATAATGGGAAGCTCAGTGAACAATTACAAAAACTGAATTCTTTACCTACATGTTTTCTTCCCCCAAAGTAAGATGTTCTGAAAGATTTGCATGTCTAGTCTTTTTTTTCCTGGTTTATACTTCCCTTCACACCAGAGAATATCTCTTATATTTCAGTGTGGATTTAATTAGATCTGGTCTTACCTTGAAGCAACAAAAGTACTTGCATGCCTGCATGCAGATTTCAGTGGCAGACATCAAGGAGATTCAAAACACAACTCTGTTAATTTGTCAGCATTCTAATTCTCAGGAATGACGACATTAGTCATAATTGTAATAACCTGAAAAAGGTTATGTATTCCATGATTGTGTTTGATATATAGTGAAGATCATAAGGAAGGCTTATAATTCTTGAATACAAAGGGAAGAAGAAAGGTATGGCAGAGAGATAAGAAAAAATTCTGCTGTTGGCCATGAAATTGCAACAGTTACTCAGTTCACTAAGTAATTATAAATTTACCTCAAGAGCAGAAATTATTCTGCTATATAAAGGGAGTGTTAGAAACACCACAGAGTAAAACATCAGGGATGAAATATTATGAACTTCAGAAGAAAAACACAAAGATATTTAAGTACCTAAATCCCATTGATTTCAATGGTGCCTAGTACTTTTTGGATCTGGTCCCAGATCTTTAGCTGCAGCTGAAATACGCTCACTTTGTGGAGCTCTGCTATATCCATGTTTGCATTTTACCATTCTTAGGCACTTAGGGAATGATGATATGAAGCATAATTTAGAGAAATTGCAAGCCTGGTTTGTACTATGTGTGCATGTCCTAACACTTAAGGTACTTATTTAATAGCTCCTGAGGATGTAGTAATAAGGCAATACCCTTTTCCTCCTTGGACCTACTGTTCACTAATGGTCCTGGAAATTATGTAATGTAAAGCTACCCTGCCAGCTTTACATTGCTGGAGGAATTTCCCATACAAAAGTATTTCTCAGAAAAACAGTTAATTTAACTTCCCAACTTCATTCTAATGTGACACTGATGCAAACAACTATGATGATCCTTTGATAAAACTGATTTAAAACTCTTACAATGTTTATGAACTAGGAATTTGAAAAGATAACTTTAGCTTTTCTAAATCAGTGAAATGCATTACTCATTTCTGAGCTGTAGTGGTCTACAGATTTTGGTAAAAAAAACCATTATAGATAGGAACATCTCTGTGCTTTTTATAACGATATCAATTTGATCCCCCAAATTTTATATTAAAATGTCTTTAACATTCACTGCTTATTTTATACCATATGGAGCAAAATGTCATTAACTGTGTAATAAAGAAATGAAAAGATGCTAATAGGGCTGAAATGTTAATAGAGTAAAAATAGAAGACATTTTTGTTAGGAAACTCTATTTCCCAAAAAGCAGTATCAAATCATAAATGTACCATTCAGTGGGCAGTTCATACCCAAAGCCTGGATGAAATGATCTTGCTGTTCTGAATGCTCTCAGCTACCGATCATCTACTGATAATTAAATGATTAGGTAGGAAGTGAGCAGAAACACTTAAGTAGATCATTTTATTATATGGGTTATTTAAAAAAGTTTAATTTTTCTCTTGAAAACAATAATTAACCAATAATTATTCTAAGAAACACTTTGCAGCATGACACAACCCATTTACAGAATCATGATCATGTGGTAAACAGTTATATAGTAACAAACTTATACAGCATAATTAAATAAATAATATGTTGAACATATGTTTTAAATAAATATACGTTGTGGAAATATGTGCTTAATGGTAAAGTTTCTTTTTCCAGGATGAGTGCACAGTAAGAAAAATCATATTCAAAGAGGTGCCTGTAAAGAGGAAACCCTAAAATAAAAGCAACACAAAAATGTATAAGAACACACTAAATCGTTTGAAGAGCCGAATGACTATGTAGGGCAGAAGAGACAACAAACCTTGGTAACAAAGATTGGGAATGACGTCAAAGTTACTTCCAGAACAGTCTCTGCAGCTGCCTAGGAATGACAGTTTCTGTTATCTCTTGCAAAATGAACACACCGATTTCATTTATTTACTTTTATTACCTATTTTTTACAGTTTTGAATCCTACTCACCACACCACAGGGAGGGAAAGACCTTGGGCCGAGAGCCATGAGACCTGCAGTGCAGCCCTGTGCTAGCGCGGAAACAAGAAGGAAGGGAGGAGCGGGGTATCTTCAGAAAGATCTCTGCTATTTCGGGGCACAGTAGGTTGTGTAACCCCTTTCACCAAACGTTGAGCACAGGTCAGGCTCCCTTTTAAAAACTGGTCTATTTTCTGTACTCTGTTACTTGCATTAGAATTTTGGTTTAGACTCCAAGCTTACCCTAAGTATATGCATTTTCATCGTATGTTTCTGTGCTGGGTGCAGGTGCGCAGGCGCTGGCAGCGGGGGCTGCGGGGCGGGCGGCCTCTGTGAGGAGCGGCCGGGGCTGCCCCGTGCCGGACACAGCCGGTTCCAGCCGGATCCAACCCGCCCGCCCCGGGGCACCGCTCAGCCCCGCGGCCAAGATGGCTGCGCCTCTGGGGAAACGTACTTAAGCATATTAAAGAAAGGGTAAAAATGACGGACAGAGGCGGGGGGGAAGTGAGAAACAGCACCTCTGTGAAAGGGCAGATCGCTGCATGGCAGTGAGGAGTGAGGAAAAAAAGGTGTGAGAAACAGCCCTGAGACACCACGGTCAGAGAAGGAGGCGGGGAGGAGGTGCTACGGGCACCAGAGCAGAGACTCCCCTGCAGCTCATGAAGGAGACCACACCAGGGCATGTGGTATTTCCTGAAAGGACTGTAGCCCGTGGGAAGGACCCACACTGGAGCAGGGAGAAACTGTGAGGAGGAAGGAGCAGCAGAGAGGACCTGTCATCAACTGACCACAGACCCCCATTCCCCATCCGCCTGCACCCCTGAGGGTGCGAGGAGACGGAAGAGTCGGGAATGAAGCAGTGAAGTTGAGGCTGGGAAAAGGCAGGTGCAGGGAAGGTGTTTTAAATTTTGTCTTTGTTTCTCACCATCCAACTCTATTTTATCTGGCAGTTAATCTTTCCCAAATCAAGTCTGTTTTGCCCGTGATGGTAACTGGTAAGTGACGTCCCTGTCTTCACCTCAACCCACAAGATTTTTTATCTTATTTTCTCCCCCTGTCCTGTGAGTGAGTGGCTGGATGGGTGTCTGGCAGCCAGCCAGCCAAGGTCAACCCACCACAGTTTCCAATGCAATACTTAAAGACATGCACATTTGTGTGTACACACATGTATATGTGATCACTTATGACCAGCATATCTACAGATATGTTTAGAACTTCACTGTTATTTGCCCTTCACTATGAAAATGGACCAGTGGTTTCTACATGTTCTTTTCTAACCATTTTTTCTGTTATTAATCACTGAGAGGATCTTCTGTTTTGATGAACCCACGACAATTCAATTTCTCATGACTCATGGGAATTAAAGTTCTGCGAAAGGCATTGTCACAAACTCTTCTGAACATCTAAGTATACAGTATCAAATCTTATTCACACACTTACAGAGAGTTTCAGAGAATTTTTAATCTGTGAGGCATGACTGGAATCCACTATGGCCATGTTTACATTACCTCTTTATTAGAACAAACATCCATGCATCTACCAATTTAATTGTTGTTATGATATCCACCTGTTTGGCTAGTGTGGGAGTAAGACTTTTTGATCTGTAATTTTTCTTACCTGCCTTGGGACGAATTAGTGTTGCCTTGCTATTTGATGTTCCTTAGTATCAAGATTACTTTTAGCTACCTGTTTCAAGCTTCTGCTAATCATTTATACATTTGACTATTATGCCTTCATAGAACATTTTCATGAATACCATCTACTCTGACTATTTTTTCCACTCTTTTATTGATGTATTTTAAAACCTATAGTTTTGATACTTTGAGATTTCTTAGAACCGCTTCCAAAGGAAGGGTTCTGGCATGAGACATCTCTTAAGGCTTCTCTGTAGTGAACACTGATGGGAATAGTTAATGTAGATTTTCTGGTTGGGCCTTATCTTGTTTGAAAACTCCTATGTCATCTATGAGCTCAGTGGAGTTTCTGGAAGACTTCCTATTTCTGGGTCAAAAAAAGTTTTCACTGGTGTTTATTTTGTTAGTTGTCCTTCAGACTATTTTTGAACTGTTTTATGATAGTCTTATATTTAACTTCCTGAATTGTATGCTCTTTTTTTTTTTTTTTTTTCCCTTAAATTAAACCTTGTCTTTCCACTTTTGGAAACTGTTTCTTTAACATCTAATAGTTATCTTTATTCTACTAATTAATGATGCCAGAATTCTGTGCTTTTTTGAGGTGCTTGTGATACTTTTCATTTTTTGTAGATGATATGCTTTTATTGTAAGACTGATAGAGTGCTTTAAAACAGCTATCTTGTTTACATTTTCTCATTTTGTCTGCTTCTTTTTGTTTTGTTTTTGTGCTTTATGTGGCACTCCCTAAGTTGAACATTACCGTAGTGTATTTGTACTAGTCTGATATAATTCAAGAAATGAAAAAGAACTAGCAAAGCCAGAGTAGCAAAAGATACTGAACATTTGATTTTCAGTTTTGTTGTTATTGTTTTTTGTGGTCATTTTCCAAAAAGCAAGACTTTTCTCAACCAAAGGAAGAAAAATACAATTCTGGGCATTTTTTGTTGCCTTTTGACCAGTTAGAGTAAAAAAGCAATTAAACCAGAAGTTCAAGTGAAAATGTGAAACACTAGCCATCCCTAAAGTCTAATTACACATATTTAGAAACATTAATCCCTGGATAGCTAGAGTTTAAATAACTTTAAAAGTAAAAATGCACTTTAGGATTAAAGATTAACTCCATGAAAAGGAAACATTTCCTTTACTATTAAAATCATTGAAGTGTAATATTTCTTAATAAAATTTGTAGTAGGAATTTTTTTTTAAAGATTTATATATTTTGTTAATACAGATGCGTTCTTGGGACTGGTCCCTAACTGCGCTGTGTTGACATTTACCTCCTTAAAATGTGCTATACCTCTTTCTCACATACGAAAGAAGTAGCAAAGATCAAAACATTGAAGAAAACAAGCTGTATAGGTTTAATGGTCTTAAGATCATAGTTTTCTTATTGTAATAAGCAATGTTACAGCATTTACTTACTGTAGAACTGTTCTCCATTTCAAAACCCTTATAAATCTTTCAGTTATGATCTATGTGTTTTCAGGTATCCTATGGTTTGTTTTGACCTTTGAGTTTGATCAAATGTGCATTAAATATGGATCTTACAAATATCAAGTTGCTTTTTATTCAATATTGAAGGTCTGGAACACCATGAATATCTTCAAAGCCAAATTCTGTGCCCTTACCAGTAAACCTCATATTTAGTGAAAACAATAGCTCAATCAAATTGCTAATAACAAGATTTTGCGCAATATTTTCCTGCACATTTCTTCCTCAGGCATTATTTTGTATTATGCCAACAGGAGTAAACATTTCCCCGAAAATGTTATATTTAAGAGAAAAACTAATTTCCACAATGTGAAGACACATGTAGCAATGAAGACATGTAGCAATGCTGAAGAAAAGAATACATCTATTGCATATTTATAACTGTCTACTGCTACCTCCTGTAAAATAAGCCTCACAGTATCATTTTTTTTTTCAAATCTGCTTTGACAAACTGCTAAAGGATGACATAAAATTTTCTAATTACTAAAAGCATATCTCTAGCAGCAATTACTCACGTATCTTGTATCTACAAAACAATTTAGTGATCAGTTTAGCAGAGTAAAAGGAAATTTGCCTTAAGAGGTTCATTTAAAGGGTGAAAAAGATGAGAATTTTAACTCTCCAGAGATGATGAGATGGGCTGAAGCATACAGGTTGGCTGCATAGCAGATAAGTTATCCCCATCTCCTAGAAGTCAAGGTTCCTGCATTATTAGGAAGGTAGTCCCACACAGATGTTACTATTTTATGGTGAAAGTGATGCAAGCATCTTAGGATGATATTACAAAACAGCCTTGTGTGTCTTTCTGTGATAGAGTAGTTTTTGTTGTGGCTGTGCACTAAGTTTCTCTCAAACAATGGAAATAAACATCCAGAGTGTAGGTATCTCAGAAATCTTGCTTTTATTCTGATGTATGAAATTCTGACCTGGTCTTTCCTTAGGAATACGAAAAATTGTTTGAGCATAGTGTAACATGATTTTAGGCTTTCTAAATATGGAGTTAGAAAAATTAAGTCACTTCAGCCTTCTCTATGTGCAGGATTAAAACAAGACTGGAAGAAAATGGGAAGTAAATCAACCAGTCAATGAGCCAAACAAGAAAAGGAGTGTGCAAAACCAATAAGCACCAAAAATCTTGTCACTTCTTTTTCTTATTTTTCCCATAATCCCAATTTCCACCTGTATGTACTTAAACACAGGAAAAAAAAATAGAACAGGTTTGAAATAAATCACTGTTTAAAAAATAGCATTTTAAAATACTTAGTATATTGCAGAGGTGGTAGGTATGATGACACATGGAAGATGGATAACAAAGGTGCCTACAAAAGCAGTAATAAAAAGTTTACATACATTTTTCTTCCTAACAATATTTGGATTTAAAGTTTGATTCATCTTTAGTTTCCTAACAGTTAGGGACTTTAATTTAGTCACTTGCATTCCTCCATGATTAATGGAGAGAGATAAGTATCTCCAGAGGAAGATCCATTCCATCTCTCTCTAACATTTCTCTGGCTTTTCTTTAACTGTGAAGGAGATTTCAACTGAAAATCAGTTCCTAGTTTTTACCTTGGACTAATTGTTGAGCTTTTAGCTTAGATATCTGATATCCTGAAGGACAGATCATTTGAATGAATTGCAGGGAGCAAATACTCTAAACCGATATCTTTGTAATTTACACTGTTTTTCAACTGATTTTGAAGTATGATTTAAGAGATTGGCTTGACCAAACCAAAATTATTTTTTGTCTATACAGCCCAAATCACTTGTAAGTGCAAGAGTGAACAATATGGAGGAGATTCACAGTTGATCTGAACAATGTTATAAGTCTAGAGAAGGGTATTGTGTCAGGTGGTAATATATTATATCGAGAATACAGAAATAGGTTGTAGGAGATGATAATTTCTCTTCTTCCAGGGACTTTATGGAATAGTTTGCTTTGCACCCAAACTCTTTGACTCAGAGCCCTTTTCTCTCCTAGACCTAAGATAGGTTGGATTTTTTGAAGAAATACAAATTTTGATGGGCTTTCCTGGGTGATGAGATATCAAGGGGGTACAGTACATGTGGATCTCTGACTTTGAGAGAGCTCTTCATTGATGGCAGTCTGCCTTGTTAAGAAATTTTTATGTTTAGTATTTATATTTGATTTGAATATGATTTTAATTTTATACAGTTGTTCCTTCTGACTGGTACACTTAAAATAATGAAAAAATCTGATTCCAAGAATAAAAATAGAAAATATTTTGTATTTCATGGGTTGTTTTTTAAAATTAAATGAAGATTCAATTATGTACTCAGATTAATTTTTTGTCTTATTTTATATTGAACATTTGTCATGGTTAGCATACAGATGCAGGTGTATGAACTGTTGTGTATGATTCAAAGGATAACAGTTTTGTATTTGTAAGCATAGGTAGAAACAATAAATCACTGACAGGACTGAACAACCTCCATGGAGAAACGAAAAAATTTTGGGCCAGTAGCAATTGTTAAAATGCCATCATTTAATCGCATGCAGCATTTACACACAATTCCCACAGAAAAGTATCTTTCTTTCTCCAAGATTAGAGAAATAATGTAACAGAAAACTAAGCAAATTCCAATTCTTTTAAAGAGCTGTATTTGTATATTTTAATTGCATTGTAACACATCAAAATAAGGACTAGCTTCAAGATAGGTTATCATCCATTTCAAATATTATCTGATTCTTATTTTATTTTATGGTACTCTGGATGTCTGATTTTCCCCTACGAATATGTATCTATTTGTGTATCAGAGATAAAAAGTGACAGCAATAGTCAATACGAGTAAATTACAGGCGAGTTTCCAGTTAGGCTGAGCTATATCCTAAGAAGTAGGAAAGTGCCCATCATTCTGTTCTTTGTGTGAAAATCTATATTAGTTTTGTAACTCAGGACTTTGAAATGACTAGACAATAGGATTTTTAAGTAGACTACATGAAATGTCAAGTATCTTTTTTAACAAGCTTTCTCAGAGAGATGTTGTAATGCAAAGTGAATTGCCATAACTTACAGTGAGCCTGTGACATGCTAGACAAACCACAAATATTGAAGGATGCAGTTCCATTCCTGTGGTCCCACATTTAAGGAAATACCTAAATATTCATCTGAATAATGTAGTCAGTAATTCTGTTGTTTGTATAAGAACATGTGCCTTAAATGTGATTTCAGGATTTTGTTAAGTGGGATCTTTTCATTCTGAGAAATAGCTGGTAGCTGATGTGACAGTCTGTAATCATATTACGTAATAAAGGTGAAAAAGGGAGAATTTTTCAGAAGTCCTAAAAGAGTAAAATCTTCAGACATTCTAAGTGAGTTGCAAATCTAATCTACATTTTTAGAAATACTTGAAGAAACTGTGGGTTCAGACATGTAATTATGCCACTGCAAATTGGCAAATAACCATGTGTCATATGAGCCTGGATAATGTCTTCCTTTGTGGCTTTCATTAACACCCTCACTTTGGGTCTCCAGTGGGTTGAGATTTTCACTAATAGAAGAAAAGTTAATACAATGGGATTTCTGAGCCCTAAGACTCATTGCAAGCCTCTCCTCATCATTTATGTCACATTTGAAAATAGAACCCAGGTTCCTAAGTTTGTTAGTAACTCTTGAAAATGTTGCACATTGTTGGGTTTTGGGGGTTTGGAGGGATTTGTTGGGATTTTTTGTTCTTTTTTTTTTTTTTTTTTTTTTTTCCTGTATGCTACACCTTTCCTTCATACAGTCTCTACCCTGACTTGTTTTCATTCAGATAAAATTAGATGCAAAAGATGCTGTTATTCTTCTTGCATTTGCTTTTGCTTATTTTATTAATTTCCCTTATTCTCAAATATACCACTTAGAAATATTTTTCTTCTGTGTACACATGTATGAGCACACACAAACCACAGTACAAGTTTACAAATGGATTAAAATACCTGCCAGCTAGACAAAATCATTAAATAAAGCCATCTGACATACGTTTTCTTCTTTTCCAGCATTATCCTGACAGCAATGATTTAAAACTACAAATTAACTTTTAGTGTAATGATCAATAGCAATTGTTTCATTTCTTCTTCCTTTTAATTTTTTTTTTTATTATAATTTTACAACTCATCTTTCCTGGCCTTCTGTTCCCAAAAAGAGCTTCCAGTTTCTAGCCAGCAAGTCATGGTATTGAATGACTGTGGAGTGCATCAGCACAAAATATAAATTCAAGATCAAGTAAGAAAGCCTCAATTTTCTATTCACCCCAGTTTTCATCCCTTTCAGAATGAGCACTTAGCAAATCCCTGTTTATAGCCCAGGGTTTTGTTCAGTTTTGCCATTATTACTCAAGGTATGGTGATCTGTTCTCTCTACTTAATGACAGCTACCTATTCAAGGACATAGTGCATGCAAATTTGTGTTGCAGACCAAACAGAAGTAAATCAATTAAGAAAGAAGTCTAACAGTTATACTAATGTCCCCTAACTGAGCACATTGCACATTCAGAATCCTCGTGGCCACATTTACATAGACTTCTAAAACTCTTATTCCAACACTTTGTACTTCAGAATTACTTATTGAGCAGAATTACTTTTCCTTCTTCTAATTTCCCAAGAAAAAGACTCTGTGACAGAGCCTATTTTACTGCTTTCACAAGAAAACTGCTCCTGTGCTAGTTTGAAGATGGTGCTCTCTTCCAGGGTCAAAAAAACCCAACACAACAAAACCCCTAAGTGAATTCAGAGTAAATGATATGCCTGAAGAGATTGTCTTATAAGGCCTAGCAGGCACATGAATCATTTAGATTACATATGGGTGGAATTACATAACCAGCTTCAGTAAATTTTCACTTTTTTCTTCTAAGCTTTTTCTTCCAAATGCTATGATTGTTAAGAAGTCTTCCACTTTCCTGCTTGCCTAAATGTTTCCCATTCTGGCAACGGATGGAGTGTGCTCCTAAGGGGCATGTAATTATGTCTGTAGGGAAGAGGACATGAATATTGGGCTTGATTTACTGTGGTTGCTCATTTAATTTAGAAATAAACAGGACTTAATCAGCAAAGCATTAGGCAGAACTCACATCTGCATTGAAGATTTCTTTTTTGAGTCTTTCAGTAGCCTAATCTATGTGGCAAATGGAAAAAGTGTGTTGAATGTTTATTAAAAACTCAGAAAAAAACCTAGAAAATTGTTTAGTGTTTCTCTAGTTTTACAGCAACCAGATCTGAAGCCATTTTTCTGCTTATGAAATTAATTTTAAAATATAATTTTATTTTGTTTTTAAAATGTCCTTTTTGGATACTTATCCACTGCTTTCTTAATTTGGGACCTGATTGTGGGAGTGTCATGAACTTGACTGGAATAATCCAGACAAGTGAATTCTAATACCTTGCCTCATGGCTTTCTGCAGAGAGGCACATTAATGAGTTGGAGCACACTGTGCTGGCTCCCTGAAATAATTGGCACTCAGCACGCATAGCATGGGTATATCACAAAGTAACAAGAATTTATTTAGACTTCCAAGCTATGTAGACACTATGGCCCCCACACTGTTTTCAAGGAGGAACTTTTTAGAGCATATGTCTTAAACCAGAGAAACTATTTGTACTACATTTGGAGAAGCATCCCTTAAGTCTATTCAAAATCACTGGGGTTTTTTTGTTTCAGGAAGTGATTGTGCGAGAGCAGTCAGACTCAACCTTCTGGGACAGGCCAGGCTGATCAGTGTACTTCTAACATACTATTGCTACCAGGACATTTGAGTGTCCTGGAGACTACAGAAGGGAGGTAAATTGTCTGGGAGCCCCTCCATGTTCCCATCTCCTATGAAGACTACTCTTTAAGAGCCGTGTGGAGCAAGCATAGCAATTCCTATTTCTCATCTATTCATTGTCATTCCCTGACTTCCATGTACAATGTGGTACTCTGTCAGTCTCCTTTTTCTCCTGGACAAATCAAATCACTTTCTTCTTCAATGTATTTGTTGTTAACATCACTCACCATCTTGGCCAACACCCGGAATGGGTAAAGCCATTTGATCAGTGATGTTTTCAGTATTAACATTTCCTGGCAACCTTTTGTTTGTTCCTGTTTTCAATCAACTCTATTTTGTATATATCCATTAATCCAAGAAAAAGCATCTTGTGAGTGGAGAGGGAATTGCTTTTAAACCATACACAAAAATGTCGTCACTTTGCTCATCTCAAACCGTAAAGCTGCTAAGTATATTTTCAAGAAAGTTGCTCAGGTGAATCGGGATAGAGGAGGCTGGATTTATATGGATGGCAGTGGGCCTGTGAGTATGGCAGGCACTATTCCTCATAGTCTGTTTACCTGCCCTTCCGATGACGTGTCTGAAATTATTTTTCCCTGCATTTTCACTCTATTCAAGAAAGGACTAAAAAAGCATAGTGTGTGTGTATATGTGTGTGCTGGGGATTGAGGCGAGTGCAGCATACACATGTGTTCACATAAAGCAAAGTACAGCTGGTAAGTCTAAATATCAGCCTTGACACTTCCTTTTTCAGGATGCTACGTTTCACTTCGTCTCTATTATATTAATCCCTTTCTTCCCATAAGTGTTATATTTATTATCTGTCCCTGAGAATAACTCAAGCGCATTTCTCAGTCACTCAGAAATTCAAAAATATTATTGATCCCATATAAAAACTCTCCTGAGGCACTTGCATGAAACAATCTTCTAAAGGAGGAGATAAATAATGTGCTACATAGTAGATGGCAGGTGCTTTGTTGGCTTGAATCCACATATACTATTTAGGAGGGGTGTGAATACCTTTCAAAGCAGATGATCTTCTGGAAGAATTATTGGACAACGAATTCTCAAGCAGAGCTGTTAAAAATTCATTGGCTTTGGCTTGCAGCATCCATGCAAAGGTTATATTCAGTTTCCATTCCTGTAACATTTGCACCCAGCCTTTTGTTGATTAGAAACTCACAATTTGATCAAATTCAGCCAAACTGGAGGTTAACTTGGTTTGCCTTTGAATTTAGCTACTCTCTGCATCTGCTGTATTACAAAATGAATATATAAAGCAGTGCTTGTTTTTAAAAATTAGTATAAGCTAAATTTAAATGTTTTGCTTGTAAATGGCACTTATATTATTCCTTCAACATCCTCTCCAGTGAATTTATGCTGAAATTTCATTTTTTGCTACATAAAACAGAGCCACGCTAAAAATATTCTAGGGGTTCTGCTGTAAACAAGTGTATCTTGCCATGGTTTTCCAGAGGCACAGACTCCACTTTGAGAATGTCTCAGGCACTGTCAGTATTCTGCCTTTTCTACAGCATGGTCTCTATTAGGAAATAGAAGTTTCAAATTAAGGGCTATCTGACAAGACTGCACATGACAGCCTAATATCTAGCTTTTGTAACCTTGTAACAAATAGTTTATTATAACAAACTAAGCTTTCTGAGTCTTCATGTAAATTATTGTACTAGTAGTAGCCAGTATTGTCTAGTAGTAGCTAGTCCATTTTGTATGCCTTGTCCATTAGAAAGAGGATGATTTTTTTATATCTTTTGTATCTGGCAGGCAAATCTCTGGCACAATGATACTGGGTTTTTTTTCTTTATTTCACAGGGAATTTTAAAGGGATTTTTACCACAATTAACAAATAATAATAAAAAAATGCTATGCATAGCAGATATATATATATATATCAAGGAGTAACAATAACAATAATATGTTACAAAATCACCTCATTCTCCCTGCAGATGACTCTAACCCAAATAGATTGTGTTGTTATAGGTTCAATGACTCATGTTAATGGAGATGATGTATGTTAAACTGTTCTGGAGATGGATGGATATTCTTTACTTGAGATTTTTGATGGAGACACCTGATAAGATATTTATACTGCACTCATGTCGGTGGAAACTAAGTATGGGTTTCATCTCACCAAAATTTACATTTCCAAAAGTTAAATCTCAAAGTCTGAGGTAATCGCCCTACACTCCCTTTCTGACTGAGAATGGACGGAAAAGTTGGTAAGTCCTCTCACCTATATTTTAGGAGGTGATAGATTATCTATAAGAAATGTATATTTCTTTTCAGTACATATAAAAGTAAATTAGTTTAGAAATAAATATTTAATTTTAAAAGTCCTATGTTAAAGCAGATAGTTGCTATGCTAAGAATGCTTTTCACAATGAAAAAAATGTCTAAATTCTTTGCTAAGAGCCTTACAAAGTACACATAATGTGTCTACTGAATGTGGATTTACACAATGGATTAAAGCATAGTTTAAAACACAGATATCCTTCTGATATTTTGATGACTGTTGTTAAAAGATCTTTTTCTACATTGTAGCACTTGAGCTGATTTATTTAGATCAGATAAATTATTACTTGTAAGTTCAATTCAATTTTATAAATTGAGAATGCTTCCATGTTTTGAGTAAAGTTAAATTAGTAAAGTAAAATTAGAGCTGAAAAATAATTCATAACTGTTAATTTATGTGACACATTTTGCCTTTTCTCTTGTTTGAAGATTATCCCCCCACAGATGATAATATAAAGGACATATCTTCCATGAATAATTATTGAAGTACAGATAAGCCTAGCAGCAGTTTTTCAAAACCTTTCATATTTAAAATTCATGATAAGTTGGTTAATTTTGATTGCACCTTTGGGTTACCTGCTACTGTTCCTGTCATTTTCTTTAGGACATGCATTGCAAAAGCACTACTTTTGCTATTACTAAATTATAACTCAAATGTTACAGGATCAAAACCAGTAATGTACTTTCTCTGCTTTTGCTGCTCCAGTTTAAACTGAGTGGTGACAGCCATTTTAATGTGATATAATTAATTATATTATATCAATTATATATTATGAATATATAATTAATTAAATATATTATAATAATATTAATTATATATTATAATTAATGTGTATAATTTAATTATACAGGGAAACCTGGAAAAACATTTTTAAAGTCTATTTTAGATTATTATAAAGTATTTGGAATTAGCTATATGCTTTATTTCATATTCTTTTAATTCACTTTAACTCACCCTTTTCAACCCATAGCAATAATAAGTTTCTTAAAAACTGAACATGAAAGCATTATAGAATTAAGGTCTTGAGAATTGTCAAAACTGACAATTTTTTCTCCACGAGTTATCGTTTTTTCTGTACAGTTGCAATCACAACTTCCTAAACAGAATCTTTTCCGTAACATCATGACCAAACTCTGCTATTGTTCTTTTTTATTGTAATTTAATAAATATTTTAAGTATTTCAAACCTTGCTGCTTCTAGCCTCAGTTTAACACCCACACAGAGATTTGGTTTACTTTGTGGCAAACCACATCAGGATGACTGATCCAAAAGAATAACAGCTATTATGTTTTTGCTGGGGCAGTTTTCAGCTGGATCTGTTCCCTGAATAATTTACTGGGTAGCTACTGAAATGCTTGTTGCAGTACAGAGAAGCAGAAAAAGCAGAGGTGGGAGCAAATGACTGTCAGTGAAAGGTGAGGAAGTTTGTTTCTCTTAGTAACAGCATCGTTTTATACCAGTGTCATTTTATACTTATATTGCTCACTGGACCTCAGCGTGAAATGCCAGTACTGTCACTGAGGAGCTGTTGTCTACTGGTAGACTCATATGACCTTAAAAGTAAAAATTAAGCAGTAGATTTGGTTTAGTATATAGGACAGGATGCAGTGCTACAATTCATGTCAATCAGCTTTTGATGTCTACCAGGTACAAAGTGAGATTCTCCTGAGCCGAAGATACTAAAATTTGGATGTCTACACGTAAATATCCCAAATATGCTGGGTGACTGAGCTTGCACTGACAGCAATGCAGATGAATGGCTCAGGGTTTTTTTGCCTAATTGTAGACATCTGAAATGTTACTTGAAATGTCCTAAATTACTCTGCTGCAACTCCAGAAGGGCACATGGATTTTGTGTCCATAGCTTCCAGGCCTGGCAGGATGTCTCAGATACTGTAGGGAGTTTAGAGGCTTCATTTGTGTGACAGATGTAAGTTATGTTACTGTTGATGTCAGCTTCATCCATGATTTGTGTAACTAGTCAAGACTGTTTCTGTTTCTAATAAATGGATTTTACTTACAGTACAGTTTATCTCTTGTAAGGCAAAGTCTAATACGGGTCAAATGAACTGTGCTCTCCACTGATTGCAAAGGAATTCCAGACAACTAGCTTGGAGGTCAAGTTGGGTGAGACAAATGTGACACAATATGTCCTCTCAGGTGGAGTATCCTTGACCTAAATTATAAGACTCAGAGTATGGAAAATAGTAAAATCACACATTCTTTCTACCGCGTTGTAGCATTATTCTTTACATTTCATAGAGTTGTCTCCAAACTCTCTGAAACCAGGTCATTCATACAGGAACAGGTGACTAGCTTCAGGCACACAAATTTAAACCTGTTGGACTTGATACATGAAATAAAAGCCTCAGAATCAATCTCTAAATGATCTGAGTACCCAGCCACTGAAAATTAGGGCAGAATAAGTCATCCTGTAAATACTAATCAGTTTAGCCTCCACTATATGAGAATAAAAATCTTAGTGACTTATGGCTGAGATGATGACTGTCTCTTTTGAAGCTTATGTTGGGAAATAATAATAATACCCTCACTTCCTGCACTTCTTGGCCTAGGAGCAAGAGATCAGCCTTTGGAACACCTAACAGCATAGGCACAAAGGCTGTCACACACATCTGCAACTGTAGTAACTTGCATATCCAACGGATTTTACAGGTGGAAAAAAAGACATAAAGCAGTTTGTGGTGTCTCTGTGACTACCAGTGTTCCCAGGGGTCATATTCAGTGTCTAATAAGATATTTAGTTGCCAATGGACCCAGTGAGAGTCTAGTCTATAAAACATATATTAACAACAATAACAAGCTATAAATTGTAATTAATTTTCCATTTCTGTTTGATTTTATTTTAAAGCAATTTTAAATGGGTGTCTGTCAGTATTTCAAGCCAATTACTGACCAATACAATGTTTTAATTGCAGTATTTTTGAGGCAGCTGAAAGGAATACAAGCACAGTAGTTTAAGTCACTGTTTTCTTCAAAATAACCCTGGCATCATGAGATTTGGTCTCAAAACACTACTGCTCAAATTGCTGAAGAATTAGAAGGGGTGGGTGTCTTGTGTGAAACCAGAAAGGTTATGCAGGCTTGTAGTGGAGAGAGTTTATCTGTTTACACATTAGAATGCCGATTAATAAATGGTCAATTTCCTTATATGTCAGAGAGCAAGGGAAGACTTAGGCAGTATAGTTAAACACCTAATCTTTGGATAGGTAAAATTAAGTTTAATTCAGGATATCTTATTTCTGACTATAGAATATAAAACTGATAAAAAGTGTAAATACAAAGAGCTACTTTTGTCTGATCTATGAAGCAGTATTCTTCTAATATACATAATTCTTTGTTCCATAATGAAATTATTGAAGTAGAATGGAATATAAAAATATGTGATATATGTGACAGTTGCCTTAGAAATGGTTGAAATGTTGTGGGGACTGCAACCATTAAATGGTGCCATAAAAACAAAGTAAAAATATTCAGTAAAGTACCTAAGATACACTCTTAACTTAATCATGTAAATAACAGACTGCTTCACTGGTGCACTCAAGACATTTTGAAATAAAACATGAGTTCCTCCTTTGCAAAGGTGTATGGTACACCTCCAACAATCTGTATGATCACTTACTGCCAAATCACGTTTTTAACATTATAGTAAATACTATTTCAAGGAACGTTACCATCATTCTCTTACTCTTTCATTTCCTTGTTTGTAAATTATATTGGAAAATCCAAAATAGTTCTTATTGTAGAGGAAAGATTATAGATCAGAGCAAATAGTTCATATAAACTTTTCCAAAGTTTATTTTGTAAGATTTGTTTACTTTTCCATCTGATAAATAATTCCCTAAATGTTTTACATTTCTTTCAACAAATGTTATAATTTTATAACTGCTGATATATGCTGCATAAAAGCAATATAATATAAGATAATGGTGGAAACATTACAAGGAATTTAATCCTGCAAGGAATACTAGTATTTTGACATTTTTTCTTAACCCCTGTCTTGACAGGGAAATAATTAAAAAAAAATGGAAATTGAAAAATGTTCCTGGAACTGAAAAGCTGAAGGAAGAACAAAAGAAAACATGGATTAAGGAATAGAAAGCACTTAATTTTGAATTAGTTAAACGATAAAAAGCATATCTTTGTAGGACCAGAGTCTCTTCTGCAAAATATAGCTCAAATGCACTGTTGCTGTCACTGTTTATTGAGCATTACAGCTGCACTACCTCTGCTGATTATAACATCCCAGCCTCAGAAAGATAGGTTTGCACAATCAGAGGTATAGGTTGTTCTTGGGCTGTATGATAACACCGTTTTGCAGGAATTAAGATCAAACTCAGGAAAAGATTAGTACAAGTAATATGAGTGTCTCTGGATCAAAATGAAATACTTTGCTTATGGTTTTCCAATAGTGAAGTTAGTTTAGAGAAACCATATCTTTAGTTGAAATTACTGATCAGTACCAACTGCAGTTAGTTAACAGGATGATTATTGTGCTGTTGACAATAATTATTTTTAAGAGCCAGCTTTTATACACCTAATCACATTGAACAGCATCTTTTTTCCACAAACACTCTCATGAGTGTTTACACAGGAATCCTAGCGGCTGTGAGAGAGGTGTAAAAGTTGGGAAATCGGAATCTAAATTACATGATAAATTCCATGATATAATAGTGTTGACTATCTCCCTATCTATTTCTATGTGCTGTTTTAAACCTCTGATGTCTTCAGCCTATGTTTTTTATTGACTTGGACAACATTCATTTCAAGAGACAATCTTGTTCATCATCTTTGGCTCTTAGCGGTTGAATTTACCTAATCAGATACAGCTGTCTTCATCTAAGCTCGTACTTAAGACATCATTTACAGTCAGAGTCAATCAGGTGTTTCTTAGTCATATCCTAGGAGGAGCTATTTCTCTCCATTTCCTCTATAGTCTGGAGTGATAGTTCTACTGATCAGAAACTACTAGTTAGAAGCAAAAATTCTAAACTAAATACCATTTTACATGTGCATGTACATGCATGTGTGTTGGTGTTTATATTTTAAATTTCTCACTTATGAAAGGTAAAAAAAGAAAAAAAAAAAAAAGATTGCCACATTTCTAAAGCCTATTTACAAAATAGTTTGCAGTTTGGTCCTCACAGATCAGCCATTGGCTGAAATGAACAATTTTGTCCTCTAAAGAGAAATATTTGATTGTCTCACTAGCTGTCAGTGTGAACTATTTGGAACCATGTCACAATGTGGCCGCTACAACAAAAGAAAATGGAAAAGACAAAACCAAATCACTTCAATCTCCATTAGACTTGGGATTTGGAGATATCTTTTTTCTGCAACATGTCAGATGCTGATAGTGTGACTTCTTCCACAGCCAACTGTTTAATCTGTCACAATTTATCTACTCCATGGGAGTAAATGTACACATGTAAACACACGTAAATGTGCTGAGAAAGATCACAAAGGACCACCAATAAAGTGCTGCTTGGCAAATTTACTAATTTGCATGTCTTACTATTTAATGTGCACTAGATCATGTAGGCTTCCACAGATAATTTTGAGGTTTTGAATTCTTTGTGGTTTATCTCTATGGCTGTTTGAAAAATCCAATAATTCAGAACTCGGGACATTATTTTGAAGGTTATTGGTTAGCTGTGACTGATCACCTGGAATCACAATGTATCATTTGTTTCTGGTGCTCATGCCATATACTATGATTCATGATCGCTTCTGTGTCTGTTTTTACTATATAATTTCTCATGTATGTGACATTTAAAGTTGCCTTCCTACCAAGCATGTTTACCAGAGAACTTAAATTCTTCAAGCATTTGCTTAAATTGAATAATATGGGGAGGTAAGTGGGGCCAAAAAGCTTTAGTTATAGAAGAGTGGAAAGTCATAGATCTATTTCTTTTTGTCATCATTATTTTCACTTTGAAGCTACCATGTTGTCCTGGTTTCAGCTGGGATAGAGTTAATTTTCTTCTGTGCTGTGTTTTGGATTTAGTATGAGAATAGTATTGATAACACACTGATGTTTTAGTTGTTGCTACGTAGCGCTTATCCTAAGTCAAGATTTTTCAGTTTCCCATGCTCTGCCAGCGAGGAGGTGCACAAGAAGCTGGGAGGAAACATAGCCAAGACAGCTGACCCAAACTAGCCAAAGGGATATTCCATACCATAGGATGTCATGCTCAGTATATAAACTGGGGGGAAGTTGGCCGGAGAGGCCCTGAACGCTGCTCGGGGACTGGCTGAGCACCGGTGAGTGCATGGTGAGCAATTGCATTGTGCATCACTTGTCTTTCTTGGGGTTTACTTCTCTTTCTTGTTATCTCCCTTTTCATTACAATTATTATTATTATAATATTTTATCTTATTTCAATTATTAAACTGTTCTTATCTCAATCCATGAGTTTTACTTTTTTTTCTGATTCTGCTCCCCATCCCACCGGGGTGGGGAAGGAGTGAGTGAGCAGCTGCGTGGAGCTTAGTTGCTGGCTGGGGTTAAACCATGACACATGTACAGAATGAATACAAGATATTTATAGTTTTATTTCATCAAGCCTTTAAACAGAGCGTAGATATCTTTCCTTTCAGAAGCTGTTATATCCACTGCTTTTTTGTAACATTAATGAAATATACTTGCTGTTCTGATAGAAATAGACACAAACTATGACCCTGTGCGAAAATATAAGACATAATAAAAAAACTTGTCTTTATCTCCTTAGTCGCGAAATTCAGCTCATAAACAAAATGGGAATTTTTTCCAATATTGTCTACAGCATTCTTTGTAGCCAAAGACTGATTGTATGTTTTACAGTAGATGCAAGAAGTATTTCTATCGATTTTACTGATAATATGATAATGTGTGTTCAATGCTTACCACCCCTCAGCTATCAAATAGTCTTATTAATCCAGTGATGACATAAAATGCCTGACTGTCTTTAACTTAGTACAAACATGATTTTAAAGAAAATGTTGCTATGCAGGTGGCCTTAGAATTCTGTATGGAAATCACTGGTGTTTTTTGATTTAATGGAGGAAAGAGAAGCCTGTTAACTGTGGTATAGCCTACCTCAAGACCAGTAAATTATTTTTATATTTTCATCATTTCCTTCCATCTCTACATATGTCTTTATTTTAAAATAAAACCTGCAAAGTTATTGATTTTTTAAGTTCTTCAGCACCATAGTTTAGTAATTGTTAATCTGTTAATATTGCAGATATTGCAGAATGTAGATAATTGGTAGTTGTTATATGTAGTTATTACTGTTAATTCCAAGCAATTATTTCAATTGCTGAACTACTTTACTGTGTTGTGTGTTCTACATAAATGTTAACACTTTTCAAACACAATGGTTGTTTTGTTAATTTTATTTACAGCTCTGCCAATTTTCTCACGTTGCCTTAGTGAATGCCTTCAAAATGTTTTGATGGTTCTTACTTCAGTGAATTTGGAAAACTGCCTGTTTTTTTAATGCTAAGAGTGAAGCTTTAAATATTATACATGCCAAGCCCTACTCACTGAAAAGAAAAAAGAAGAATGTTGAATTGTGAAAACAGTTTTGAAGCTCTGAAAAAATGCTGTTTATAATGTTCTTACACAGTTTAACCCATACAAGACTTTAAGAGCACTTAGTTTTGTGTTGGATGTACTGTAGCTAAGTATTTATTTTGACATTTGCTTATAACTCTGAATATATCTTAGTATTTTCCAAGAAGACTGTAACATGATTTAAGACCTTGATCTATGCAGCAGGAGGGAGAGAGAAAAGAGCCTTACTCCCAGCCCTTACACAGCTACAGAACGACTTGCACTACAGCAATCTGTGTTTAGTTATCTCTCTATCGTGTTTAAACACAAATATGAAACTAAATTATTTCCTCTATGTCAGATATGTTTCTTCACTCCTTTAACTTTTTATATTAATGTCAGACTTAAAGCTGGTCTGTAAACAATTCAAGTTCACTCTTCTTTGTTTTACTTTATCCCTGTTGCCTCTGTAGTAATAATTAATTACAGTTGTCTTACACCCTAATCTCTCTTTTCCTTCATACACAATCTTTTCCTCCATATCAAAACTTGCCTCCCACTTCTTTTACCCACAGATAGCCAAAGCAATCTTCACTGTCATTCATGTTTTGAAGATCAAGCTCACTGAATTGGAGGTATCTTGGGTGCTACTTACCTTACACAGGGCTGTATATCCATGTTAGTTACCCCATACTCCCTTCTTGGTCAGTGATAAATAACATTTCAATGGAAAGAAATTAGGAATAGATTAATCTGATCTATTAACACTATACAATGCTAAGAATTAAGATGCAGAAATTTTTATTTCTTTGCATTTAATAAAAGGTTCTACCTGAGTTTTATAAATCTTAATTTGATGAGATTATTATTGCTATTCCTTCTCAGTTTACCTTTTTCTATCTAGTTCTCATACCATTCTTCTGCAATATATATAAAACTAGTAAAAAATTTTAGAAAGGAAACAACTTTACAGTTGAAAATATTGGACTTAAAAGCTTTCAAAGGGAAGTTTCTGGGTCTAAGGCATTATGTCTGCTCAAATTGATAGAGAAACAGCAGAATTAACCTATGGATTCATTCTGAGCAAATACATGAATGCAGATACATAGCCCAAGCAAGGGACTTCACTGCCAATTTTCTTGTGTCTTTCTCTGACCTAATAAGCATGTAGATATTTCTACCAAAGAGAACTTGAAGAAAAGAATGCAAATTCAACAATAATGGGAAAATTTCACTTAACTGAGGGAGATGAAAGAGTAGGGAGATACACTCCAGATTCCTCTGTTTAAATCAGATGCTTAACAACAGAATAATAGCTTCATTGGAATGAAAGAACACAGGTTTTAATTATTTTAGATCGATTTGTTTTTCAGAAAATTCTAAGCCTCATTGCAGCAAAAATAAATCTCAGGACCTTCTTTTTTGACCTTATGAAACTCTTGGGGGTTTGGCTTAGCCAGATACCTTTTGGGTGTCCTAATTGTTGTCAGCAAGTGAGTCAGTGTCCAAAAGACAGTCACAGAGCTTGTTGAAGCTAATGGGTTTGTCAAACACAGTTTCAGGCTGAACGAAAGGAACAATTAAGTCTTTTTATGTATCAAGGATAGCTGGAAGCAATGGAATAATCATCCAAGGCAAATCGCAGATCAGAGTTAGTTTGAACACAGTCTTTGGACATACAAATAGATTAATTTATGTCAATTCTAGCTGTCCTAATTTTTAACATAGTTGTGAACATGTGACAAATATAAAAAGTTGCCGCCACTTCTAGGTAAATAAGGGCTAATCATCCTGGTTTTAAAAGCTCATTTCTCAGTGAATAGTCAGCACACATCTCATACTTCTCAATGCACTCCCTGCTTAGTTTTACATAGTTGACATGGTGGAATCTGTGTCACTTTTAATGCTCTAAATATTGCCTCTGTATATACCTATAAGCCTGATTGAGTGAGATACTTGCCTGTTTAAAGTTGCAGGCATTAGGCATTTGGATGGCAAAAAGATGGGGTTTAGATGCAGGAAGCTGGGAAAGACCTGAAGAAGTAACTGTAAACATCAGCATTCAGAGGTGCAAAGCTTTTTGGGTAAAGAGTTCTCTGACTCTCAGATTGCAAAGCAAAGAAATTGTGTCCTCTTTTATTTCAGTTGCAATTGGGAAAAGAGTAACTGGGTTCGTATTCCTGTTGTAAACAAACAAGCCTATGTATGCAGGGAAAATATCTTTGGTATGTAACCAATTCATCCTCCTAGAAGCAGCAATCCTTCCTGCCTGAGTACTAGCCAGCTGTTTAGACCAACTTGCCAATCTATCTTAAAGTTGCAACTAACATTACCTTCCTTGCCTTCTAACTTTTACTACTCACTCCTCTCTCCAAACCCCCTTGCTGGCAAACCTCTACTACTCTACTAAGTTTAATTTTCCAAGATTGTTGCTTTCAAGGCCCTGCACAACTGCCTGCATAGACTTTAATAGACTCACTTAGGTAAGCAATCATTTCTCATCTTAAGTGAAGTTTGAAGAGTCTGGCCAGGAGGGAACAGCAGGTTTTTTTCTATACCCAATTTTGCTGTAGTCTTCCCTGACCCCTTTTCATCTGTAGATCTATTTCTCTTGACAGACAGCTTTGAGTCTCACAACAGCCTGAGATGGTACCAGACACAAGTATTCATTTCACTTACATATCAAATTCCTAACACACAGGATCATGCTATCCATAACCACAAAACAGACAGTGAGTGACACATCCAGTGTTATGCTGTATATGTATATTTGTGTATTTACTTATTTATCAGTAACGTTAATATATTTGCTCCTTCACAGTTTTGCTCCCTGAAATGCAGCAGGAACTTGTGCATATATATTTTCAAGCTCCATCAGGCAGGAAATTCAATACTCTAAAGTAAATATTGTTCCATATACTTTTTCTGTTTCCTGTCATTGCTTTAACTACTGCAGAAATACAAGTAACTGATCTGAAGAACGTTACTTCATGTTTATTGAGTTGTGGATGGAATAACAGAATTTTACTTGGGCATGAGACTGTGCCCTTTGTGTGACAGGGTTTAGCACTGCAGGTATTCACTACCCATTAAAAAGCCTCTCAGGGGCTCCAAAATAAGGATTTTTCCCTGAGTGCATCAATTTCTTAAGGAGAAAGAAAATGTTGAAAGGCTACACCTGCTTTACATTCATTTTACACTGAAGGAGAGATCACAAGACTATAATTCCCTTCAACATGCTGCTTGCTTCGATCATGAAAATACCTCTAATATAAGGAAAAGGGTGTTGCATCCCCTATATGTAGGCTTCTAACAGTAACATCTGTGCTTTAAGCACCTGTATCTTGCTGATGATTGAATAAGTTCCTCCAGACTAGGGATATTTTTTGACCTCTGGGAGGTCTTACCTCCACTGGTAAGAACAGAACAATGTAGGAGAAGAGCTTTTGAGTTTGTTGCACCTAGAAAAAGTACCTGAAATTAGGTGGTGTGACTGCCTGCCTAAATATGTTTCCTGCAGAAATATGTATGTTTATTACAAACTTTCTCCAGCTTCATGCTCTATTTCATTAAGATTAGGTTCACTGAAGAGAAGAGGTTAAAAGCCCAAGGAAGAAATTATATTCTTCTTCCTTGTCTTGTTTCTGAATCTACTTCCCATCTTCTCTGCTTTTTAATTTCTTGTATTTTCTTCTCCACACCATGCCAGAAGTGCTTATAAGTAGTAGGATAGCATTTTAGTTGAATCAAAATAATTTTTTTTTTTTTTTTACAGAATTTTTGCCCTTATAACACAAGAAATACTCACCACCTTTGCTGTCTCCTACTCTGAATATATAATTGATTTAGTGATGTTAATGGTTAGCTGGTTATATTAGAAAAGCTTAGGGTTTGGTTTTTTTTTTTCCATAGTTTCCCTTTAATGGCAATTTCTCACTTATTTCCAGTACTGGGATCACAGAGGTATGTTTAAATTTTATGCCAGCCAGGTATTAACCAGATGATCAATGAGATAAAAAAAGCATATATAAAAAAATAACATAGATTTTTTTTCCTCAGGACCCTTTATCAGTAGGCTAGTCTAATGCTAATACTTTTTTCCTAATATTCAGTTAAGAATATGAGAAGCATCATGCACATATTGTAACTGTAACAGATTTCAACTTCTCAGACTGTTCTAACACTCTGCAGACTGGAGTATCTGTGTATCTTATTTGGAATATAAGAATGGAAGAACACCCTCTCTGCTTTTTATGTTCTCTCTCCATTAGACAACCAGTGTCATTGGTTTTCTTAGACTAAGTAGGCTGTAAATCATGTAAACCTTAGCTAGGCTTATTGCTGCACTAGCTGAATATTTGGAGCTATACCTTTGCTATCAGTACTCATTTTCCCACTACATAAAACCTGCATTTAATCCAAATTATTAGTTTTTACACAGCAGGAAGCAAAACAGACCTGCATTTAAATAGCCCTGTTAAGTCCCCAGTGACTGGACAACAGGGAATATAGCACCCATTTTTAAAAAGTTTAAAAAGGAGGACCTGGGGAACTGCTGACCAGTCAGCCTCACCTCAGTGCCCAGTAAGATCATGGAACAGATCCTCCTGGAAGATATGTCTAAACACGTAGAAAACAGGGAGATGATTAGAGGCAGCCAACATGGCTTCGCCAAGGGCAAATGGTGCCTGACTAATCTAGTGGCCTTCTACAATGGAATGACTGCATCAGTGAACAAGGGAAATGCTACAGATGTCACCTACCTGGACTTCTAAAGCCAGGTAGGCTAAGGCCTTTAATACAGTCCTCCACAACATTCTTGCTGCTAAATTGGAGAGATATGGGTTTGGTGGATGAACTGTGTGTAAATCTTAGTAGATATACCTGTGACAACTGTGTGCAATGTTCTCTGTAAAACAGAGAAAAGGATTTGCAATAAAAACATAGCTCTTCTCCATCTGAAAAAGTACTAATTGCTGAAGTGGTGTGATTCAGAGAAATAGATGAATGTGTTATATTCCTCTTCATTAGAACTTCAAAGGTGAGCCAAGATCCATTGTGTTCCAGTGAATGCAATACCTGGATCAGATAGTTAGCGGGTAATTAATTAGAACGCATTAGAATTTTAACTGAATATAGTATTATTTTTGAGCAACTGTGCTAAGTCAGCTGCCTGTACATTACTGCACTTTAAAAGTAATCCTGACTCTGAATCAATACTTAACAGCTCAGGAACTTTTCATGTTACATATATATATGTACATTATATTACATATATACATTACATATTACTTTATTTATGTACATATATATGTAATATGGAAAGTTCCTGAGCATATATATACATATATATAGTCTGAACTAAATGTTATTGGGAAGAATTTGTACTGACATAATCTTGGACTTCATAGTGGTTCATGAATCAGAAATCTGCTTGAGAATTTACCTTGCAGTAGTGAGTGAAAAACAAGTAGACAAGCAGGGAAAACTCACAGTAAATGAACCTGGCGTTACAGAAGCACGAACTAGTTCATCTCTATGATAGAGAACAGAAGTAGTTTCACATCAGGATCACATGAATAATTAATTCACCTTTTGTTCAAGAACATGCTCTGAATGGAAAATATATGTGAAGTGGTATGTTACCTTTACTTAAAAACACTTTTGTTGGCATAATTTAGCCACTGAACTGTGGTCTAAGAAAAGAAAATGCTTGTTATTAATCTTTAATAAGCTATACCAAATAAAAGAGCCATAATTCAGCAGGCTACAGCCAATAATTCCACATCACCTTGGATGTTATATAACATTAATTTATTGAGAAAATATTGCCAATAAAAAAAGACAAACTGTTTGGACTGTATGCAATGATGCTAGTTTACAAAAAGTTGTGACTAAAATTTGATTAATGCTGGCAAAGAAACTCTTTCCATTGCCAAATGTATCATATATTTGTCTGGGTTGTAATACTTCAGCTTTAATACAGTGAAACAAATTAGTTACATGTAACTTGGTTTCATGATTGGTTTATGACATTGTACATGCAGTGACCTCAGTAACCCATTCCCAAACCTGAATCTATAAATGTAGTACAAAATCACTGTTTGTGTTAGTAAGTTATATTTATAATTAATAATGTGTGTTAATTTGCACCTTGCCTTAAAGAAGCTGAGACCTAGAGTAACCAGAGTGGAAAAAAATCCATCCAAATGCAATAAATCCTAAGTTTTGTAGGTACCTTTATAAAATAAAAAAAATACACATAGAACCATACTTTCTGTAATGAAAAGTTCTATATTGAGTATGGAAATATATCTTTACTTATCTGCATTTTGTTAGTAGACACCAGAAATGTGTTTGTAGAAAAATGAGAGCTCTGTCTACTCAATTATGATCAGATACTTATTTGCCTATATTATATATATGTTTATATATATTATACACACAAAAGGAATTATTCATGACAGCTAATGTGTGAAGACAGGAAGAAAATAAGAGTACTGAAATGAAACTAAGCACAACTGTCAGTCATTCAGTTCATTTGTGCAAGTAAGTCATTGTATTAGGCACAAGGTTTGGATTCAGGAGACCTAGATTCAACTGAAGTCTATCACAGGCTTCCTCTGTAATTTAGGCATATCACCTACTTTGTATGCATGTTTCATTTTTCAATCCTTTAAGCACAAATCAATTACTGTTCAACAATTACACACATAATTCATTATTACAGGAGAGAGTCTTCTCTATTCCTCTAGATAGATTCCAAATGTTGATCAGAGCAGATTTTCTTCTTGTTATTTTGCTGCTTTTTTAAACTCTAGTTTACTCCTCTGAAGAGAAAAAAGGGTTGGGTCAAACCATTTTTTTCCTGAATACTCATTATTTAATTTGTTCCAGCAAAGCTATTGACATGGATAAGCTGGTCTCCTGTAGGCAGCAATAATTGAAAGCAAACATTGAACAGCAAGTAAAATAAGAAAGACAAAAAGCATAAAAACAGCACACCTGTTGCAAATGAGTAACTGTTCATACAGCCTTGAATTTTATCTATGTACACCCTTCTATGTTACTCTCTAGTACTCAAATGTTCTTTCATTTTTTCTTCAAATAATTAAAAGAGTTACTTTACACAACATTGAAATTTCTCCTCCCTGGATAAGAAGTATTGTTTTAGGAGAACACATTCTATAGGCAGGTTTGACATCCCCCCTCAACTGGTCTGTATTGTCTACATTATAGTGATTCTCTGATGAGAAATAACCAAAGATTGAAAATAAGGCAAAGATAAGCCTATCAGAATCTGAAGTCTCTACAGAAACAATCTAAACTTCAGATGTTTAAGAGGGTTTTGGTGGGTTTTCTTTTCTTCTTTTCTTTTTTTTTTTCCTCCAAGAAAATAGTCTCCTATTTACATGGAACATTCTAGACTATTTAATGCCAGAACATAGAGCCATAATGTATCCATACAACATGAGAGAATGTGTGTTTTAATAAACTTAGTGACAAACATCTTGGAAAACAAAAGTAGTGCAATGGTATTAATTTGAATAATGATTTTAAAAGATTAGGTCCTGTGTGTAATAAACCCAGGTTTCCATGCCAAAAGGCTAAAGATGAGCTTTAGTAAAACATATCAGCCTTATCTGTAGTAATTCACAGATTATATTAATTTCACACTTTCTGTGCTACCACAAACACTTTTCCAAAGTAAAAGATTCTGGACTAAAACTCTTTTTCTGAAAGGGACAGTCTTATTAAAAAAAATGAATATTCCAAGGATTACTTTTAGGGATGCCTGATTAAAGCTACTTAAACATCTTTTCCTTGAGTTAAATCAATTTCTTATTTCTTCAGAAGCTCGGTTACAAATCAGACTTTGTAACTGATGCACTGTAGCTTGCTGTTTTAACTGCAGTTCTCAAGGTACTTAAAATGACCTCTGCTGACTTAAGTGGCAAGAACAAATCCTTACTCCTTTTTATTCGTGTTAGCACTATAGAGGCAAAACCATGGCTATACTATTTTTTCCTCAAGTGTAATTCAGAAAAAAAGTACTGATTTATAATCAGCAAAACCTGTGCAGGCCAATTGCTTATAATAATTTCTAGCAGGAGAAAGCTGCTAAGTTTTTCTCTTCAAAATCATAAAGTGAAGAGTATGACATGAAAATCTACTGGATTTTCATCCTGAAGTTTGTGCTCAGGGTCTGAGATTGTTATGACTGATTTGAACATCAAAGCAATGAGTGATTTGATAAATATTTAATAAATAACTGGAAATCTATCTGTACAGTCTCCAGAAGTTTTGAGATTCCTCATCATTGATAATAAAACACTGAGATACTCTCTTGTTTTCTTAAAGTTCCCTTATGCTATCATTAAAAAATTCATATATTTTCTAGGGTTAAAGTCCTTCAAATACCCTTCCAGGGTTAAAGCCTTCATTCATCTGAATGGCTGAAGTCAGTAGCATTCACAAGAATAAGTTCTTTACGGGCTGAGACCTTTATGTGGCATTTGGCATGTGTTGGTCTTGGCCAATAATAGCCTTAGCATAGGCACTGCAGTTAGCCCTATGGGGGAATGGAGGAGTATTTTGAGTGTAAACAATCTGTTGATCGCTGTGAGAGCTGCAAACTTGCCAGGAAGCTTCCAGAGGAGCAGACTGTGAGCTCCAGAGATGGCAACAGCCAGCTATCAGGCACCACAGGTCAGTCAAGACTAGATTATTCTCTACCCAGTCCTGTAACTGAGAGTGTCCAGAGTCACATGGGGAGAGATTTCAGGGTTATATGGGAGAGATGCCAGGGAGAGAAGCCTGAGAGATAGCCCTGAGGACTGGAGAAGAGAGAAACAAAGAAAGAATGACCCCAGGGAAACCTAAAGCCCTGGCGCTGGACAAAGCACTGCATGGCTGGAAGAGTTGTGCTGACCTACCAGACTTTTCTCCTGGAACACTTCGTGCATCCTGTAGGACAGGGAAGTCATACAAGGAACCACTGCGCTAACCTGCACAACTTCTGGACTGCATCATATCTCCCACAGGACAGACAAGTCTTGTAATTTGTAAAATTGCATAGACCTGTGATTCAAGTGTTTTGGTATCTTTATCCACTTACTCTTCACACTGCCACTTTGTCTTAAACTATGACACTTTTAGCTGTTGTAAGATCTTTACATACAGGGAGTATTACAGTCACAAATAAGGCAGTGTGTTTTCTGATCATTTAAGAGTGGCACACAGTTTTGTCAGATAAATGAAGAGGTCACATCAGAAGAAAGGTCTACAGCTATCTAGGATCTTGACAGATGCATATTGTATGGTAGGAAAACTCATATTTTATCAAGAATGGATTTTTTTAATGAGAACTTGAAATAAAAATATATAAGTTCTGTAGGGAACACCGTTCGGAAGATCTCGCGATGTCACGGAAAGGTAGAAGGCTAGTCGTCGCCTCCCTATGACGTATCAGTGATCCCACCTGCTGTTGTTAGTATAAAAGGAATTAACTGCGCAATAAAGGGCGGAGTTGGCACTCACACCATGTGTGTTATCTGTCTCTTCCCTGGTCCAGACCGATCAGTGATCTAATCGCGGCACCTTGATATGTAGCACTGCTACATAGTGGTGACCCCGACGTGATCGGCCGTACAGGCGACAATGGAGCTTGCGCAAGCGATTAAGGTGTTGAAAGCGTTACCTGATGAGGTGGGTGCTCGTGATTTGATTAAGAAAGGCCCCACGGGCGAATGCATCCAATGGTTGCTGCGCCGGGGGGACATCGAGTCTCCTAGAGAAGCTTTGAGCCCCCCAAAATGGGGAGACATTCGGGAGTCCTTGCTCCGATCGGCGCTCGCGGCTGAACGCGGAGCTGCTAAACGATTGGAGACCTGGGGCAAGATAGAGAAGGTGATTACGGCGACACAGCAGACTACGGCGTGCCTGCTGGCTACGCGAGCTGTTGTGTCTGTGAGTAAAGAGCCGCCTCCGGAACAGCGGGAGACAGCGCCCTCGGGGACGGTGAGTCAGACTCAGACAGAGTGGGCTGCAGTGGAGCGGGGCTCACAGAGTGGTCCGTCCTTAGTTGCAGACATAGGCACGGAGGGCGTGGTGGAGACGGAGGTTTTCCCTATAGAGGCGGCACCAGCGGGACCTGATGCGCCCCCCCCCACAGTATCCGTGGGAGGAGTTGCGGCAGACGGTTCAAAGGGACCTGGAAGAACGCCTTTTAGACTGGGTCCCAGGCACGGATATTAAGGGCGATCTATACCAACAATTGAAAGAGTGGGAGGAACAGCCACCCACAGAGGAGATGATTGCGAGGCTACGGCGGCTGAAAACTACAGGGGGCGGGGAGGCGCCTCTCTGTGCGGAAAATCAGACACTCTTGCCGGGACAGCCGACCGAGCTTCCTGGACCTTTACCCGAGCCTGTGCCTGCTGAGCCACTACCTGCGCCCTTACCGGGGCAGATTAAACCCTCGTCTGAGCTTTTCCGGGGGTGGCGCGACGTGCCACCTCAGATCGGTTCCGATAGTTCTGACGAAGGGAAGGCGGATAATGCAGTATGGAGGCCATTGAAACCTGCGCCACCGGTACAGACAGAGGGGGGACAGACCGCCTTGCAGACACTACAGGGCATGTTGCGAAGGCTTGATGGGATTATACAGAATGCAGAGCGTGCGGTGCCTTTAATGCCCCCGGTACCGGGGGTGGGGGATGGCCAGGAAGGGAACGCTCAGAAGGGCACAGACTGGCAACTAGTAGCCAAAGAATGTTGCCTCTCAGGGGTTCGGTTTCAACCGGTCGTTCTCCCTATTCGGGCAGCACCGAGGGGAGGGTATGAGTGGACACCTCTTGATATAAAAACTGTTCGGGAGCTCGCAAGTACTGTACAGGCGCATGGAGTGAATTCTTCACAAGCGCTCACTCTGTTTGAGTGTCTGCTCTCAACACCTGTTGCGCCTTTTGATGTAATGCAGCTAATGAGGGGAGTATTGCCCCCGTCATTGCTGTTGTTGTTTAAGGAGGAATGGCGGGCGCAATGCGTTAAGGTAGTGGCCGACGCTCAGGCTCCTGGTCATCACCTGGCGGGGGTGACCATAGAGCAGCTCATGGGGGAGGGACGGTTTGCAACGCCTCAGGCACAGGCACAAGGTATGCGCGGACGTGACTTTACGGCAGTCGCAACAACTGCCTTAGCCGCTCTTAGGCGTGTCGCGGCCATGGATAGAGCGGACCCCCCTTGGGTAAAAATTCGGCAGGGGATCTCTGAGAGGTTTACTGCCTTTTTAGACCGGCTCCAGCTTGCTATGCAAGCAGCGAACCTTCCGGAGTCGGCTAAAGACTCGATTCTAATTGAATGTGCTAGGGCTCAAGCTAACCCACAGACCTCAGCGCTTCTCTCTCATTTGCCAACGGGTTCGTCGCTAGGCGACATGATACGTTATGTACTGGAGAGAGAGCAGCAACAAGAAACACGCCCGGTAGTGGCAGCCTTACAACAAGTTTTACAAGCGGCTGCAGGCGCTTGTCACCGATGTGGGGGTAGGGGCCATATATCGAGGGATTGCGCAACTAAACCCGGAGTATCGGACCAGGAGAAGGGGGCGGGCAAACTCCGCTGTTGGAAATGTGGCAAGCTCGGGCACAGAGCTCGGGAATGCCGCGCCGAGACCCGGCAGGGAGCTCCGGGGTCTACAAAACAACGGGGACCGATGTCGGGAAATGGTACGGGGGGGGGCATGGGGGCCGGGCCCTCCCCTTCAGTTTTTGCACAGGGCCCAATAACAACAACAACCCCGAATCAACCGGTGCTGCCGTGGAACTAACCACTGCAGGGGAGGGGCATGATCAAGGCAATGTGAGGACGATTCCTACAGTTCCTCCTACTGCCCAAATAGCATTAACCATGGGCATGAAAACCCGTCCAGAAACGGTGATCGTTCTGGAGGTGGGATCACCCCTTTCTCCACCCCGCATTACTCTGCTAGCCCTGTTGGACACAGGGGCAGATGTTACCGTAATTCCAGTTCATGCCTGGCCCCCAGAGTGGCCCACCGCAGTACACGGCCAATTGATGGGGGTGGGGGGAGCACAGGAATCGAGGGTGAGTACGTCCTCAGTGAAAATCACTCTTGCCCAGCCCACGACTGCTGCCGACTCTGACAGAGTGGCATGGTGCAATCCAATGGTGGCAACGGTCCCAACAGCCATTCTTGGGCGCTGTTGCCTACATCTTTGGGGGTGTCACCTTTCCACGGATTTTTAATGCAGGCCACTGCCGTCTGCCGTCCTTTGAAGCTCACTTGGCTTACGGACAAGCCGGTGTGGGTGGAGCAGTGGCCGATGACTGAGGAGAAGCGGGCGGCAGTGGTAGAACTGGTGCGAAGAGAACTGCAAATGGACCATCTTGAACCTTCCACCAGTCCCTGGAACACTCCTGTATTTGTTATAAAAAAGAAATCAGGGGCGTGGCGGCTCCTCCATGACTTGCGAGCAGTCAATGCCTGCTTGCAGGACATGGGGCCTTTACAGTCAGGACTACCCTCTCCGGCCATCGTACCGAAAGGACAGGGTGTCATTGTGATCGATATAAAAGATTGTTTTTTCAGTATTCCCTTGTACCCAGGAGATCGCGAAAGGTTTGCCTTTTCAATCCCAGAGCGAAACCATCAAGCGCCCGTGCAGCGGTATCAGTGGAAAGTGCTCCCTCAAGGTATGAAAAATTCGCCGACTCTCTGTCAAATCGCGGTAGGCAAGGCCTTACGGTCCCTACGTGAGGGCAACCCGGAAGCCACCATTATTCATTACATGGATGACATTCTGCTATCCCACCGAGACGACTCTGTATTGCAACATCTCTATGATCAAACGGTCCAGCAACTAAGTGAATATGGGCTACACATATCTCCCAACAAAACACAAATAGGACCTTCTGTTAGTTATCTAGGCACCCAGTTAACCCCCCGTACAATTACCGCTCAGAGTTTCACAGTCCCTGACCAAGTGTACACCTTACATGATGCCCAAAAGTTAGTGGGCAAACTGTTGTGGCTAAGGAACTTTGTTCCAATTGCTGAGGATGAACTGAATCTGTTATACCAACTACTCCGGGGAGGCGAACCTTTGCAGGCACCACGTGTGTTGCAACCAGCGCAGCGTGCGTTGCTAGAAAACATAGCCCAACGGGCTCAGCAATGGGGCCTGCAAAGGTTTCAACCCACACGCCCAGTTGTTGCACGACTCTTTGTGGCCAGGCAAAGTTGCCATGGTGTATTGATACAGCCTGCGGAAAGCCCGGAGTGGCCTTTTGCGTGGCTGCATCAGGGCAAAGTGCACACAGCCATCATCAGTTGGCCACTGTTAGTAGCTGCCATGATTCTGCGTTGCCGGAGGGCTTGTCAACATTTTATCGGTAAAGACCCAGACCGCATTGTCTTACCCTGCTCCCTAACGCAATGGGATTTAGTTTACCCGCAAGTCTCTGTTTTACAGGGTGCGTTGGCAGACTTTGCCGGGACAGTAGCAGGACATGAGGTCCATCCCTGTGGGGAGGTCTTACATGCCTTACCCATCCTCCCAGCACAGCAATTGGCTAAACACCCTAATGACGGCCGCACAATCTTTACTGATGCGTCTTCCAAGACTAGTAAGGCCGTCTGTGTTTGGAAGGAGGATGGGGCATGGCATCAAATAGCATATACTGAACCCAGTCGTTCCGTGCAGTTTTTGGAAGCTAAAGCAGTAACCATGGCATTGTTACGTTGGCCAACTGAGCCCTTGAATGTAGTCATGGATTCACTGTATGTGTATAAACTCTTGGTTGCAGGAGAATGGGCCCTAGCCTCTTCTACAGAGATAGCCGGTATGCTGTTAAACGCCTTACAGTTGCGCAGTGCACCTGTTTTCCCTATTCATGTTACCAGTCATTCTGGTCTTCCAGGATCGCTAGCCGAAGGAAACAGCCGCGCTGACCACGCGGCACGAGCACTGTTAGCTGCTGTTGGTAAGGATAACGGCACGCCAGCCAGAGCACGTGCAATAACGTTACACCGCCTCTTGCATTGCGGTCCCCGAGGTTTGACGGCACTAACGGGTATTTCTCGTGCCGAAGCTAGAGAGATTGTTGCGGCTTGTCCCCATTGTAGCCAAGGACCTCTTTGGGAAGCCGGGGTCAACCCTCGTGGTTTACAACCAAATCAGATCTGGCAAACAGATATTACGGAGTACGCTCCCTTTAAGCCACTACAGTATTTGCATGTTACTGTAGACACCTATAGTAAATATATTCTCGCTACAGCACACAGGAAGCAGAATAGCTTGGCGGTCGTACAACACTGGCGTGCTTGCATAGCCCAGCTGGGAATTCCACAGCAGATCAAGACGGATAATGGTACAGCGTATACTGCAGAAAAGGTGAAACGGTTTTGTGCAACCTGGGGTATAGCCCTTGTACATGGCATTCCTTATAACAGCACAGGCCAGGCCATTGTAGAACGAGCACATCGAACCTTAAAAACCCTCCTAGATCGTCTTAGGGAGGGGGACCAGGCGGAGCCATCCTGCTTACGGGATAATTCACCTGTTTCCCGTACACAGCGTCTCCTGTTAACTGCATTAACTTCGTTAAATCAGACAATTCGGGGGGATCTGGACCAGACGACGGCGCAACGACATTTTACGACTACGGAGGAGAAAGGCCCCTACCCACTGGTCCGTGTGCGTGATCCCCAGACACGCCAATGGGACGGACCGTTTGAGCTGCGTTGCCTCGGGCGGGGGTACGCCTGTGTACAGACACCTGAAGGGCTACTGAAATGGGTCCCTAGTCGTATGATTCGTCCTGTCCTAACCTCATAGTGTTTTGAGTGTTTTTTCTTTACAGATTACTGTTATCCTTTCCTGGCTTGTGACTCCTTGGGTCTCTGCTACGAACTTCTGACACTACGCCACTTAATGAATAAGACAGCAGAACTTCGGAGACAATAAGGAGCTGCAAGACCTTTATAGCAATTACGAACACTATCATTTTGGCTTGGAGTACTTAACTGTGGGATGGGGGCTTACGAGTTGGTTGATATCTCTGTTAAAACTCAGGGTTTCTTTTATTCTTCTACATTTTCTCAGGTATAATATTGCTCTTACTGTATTCGATTCATTCTATTCATAGATCTTGTAGGTCACTTTAGCCAACATAACAAGCCAAGATTCTCTGTGCACTGCAACCACATCACAAAGCCCGTGAACCAGTAGACAAGATGGCTATGACTCATGCGGCACGCCTGGCCAGCGACCACATGTGCCATAGACTCCCTATGTTTTAACTCAGACGAATTTTAGCACCCGCTGGCCACGTCTGCTAAAATTTGCTTCTCTGTGTACAATACCGGAATTTTCCGAAGAGCATTGGGCTGGTGCACAGCAAGGCCATTGTTGCCTCTCTGGGGACGCCCACGTAAAGCTGACACCTACCGATTGCTGGGCTGAGTTCGCGGATGCTGATAACTATATTTGCTAATGCTCTTTTTATAGAAAAAGGGAGGGGGAATTGTTGTGGGAACATTTTCAGCTAACGGTCACAAGAGCATTCCAGACGCCTTTAGAAGACCTTGAGCAGAATAAACAAGAAGACAAGAATAAGAAAGATACCAATTAGAAAAACACAGGTGCACATTCCACGATAAAGAGAACTTGGCACAAACAACCTCAATTCGGCAGCTTATCTTGGCCAATTAGACTGAGATAAGTCTCGTATGTTTAATTAGTATGACCAATTATATTTTATGTTTATGCGCGTGTGCAGTGTTGATGCAGCCAATCATTGAGTGCAACTGGACGCGTGGACAGTGCATGAATAGTGTGTGTAACCAATGGGAGCTAGTTGGACATGAGGAGGGGGAGATGTAGGGAACACCGTTCGGAAGATCTCGCGATGTCACGGAAAGGTAGAAGGCTAGTCGTCGCCTCCCTATGACGTATCAGTGATCCCACCTGCTGTTGTTAGTATAAAAGGAATTAACTGCGCAATAAAGGGCGGAGTTGGCACTCACACCATGTGTGTTATCTGTCTCTTCCCTGGTCCAGACCGATCAGTGATCTAATCGCGGCACCTTGATATGTAGCACTGCTACAAAGTTCTCTTTAGACAGAATGAAAGAAACGAAAAAAGTCCACAAAGTCATCAATGAAACCATCATCTGCTTGTCTGGAAAGTTTACTCCTGATTAGAGTTTTTAGTGATAGCACAAGTCCTGGTAAGTCATCTAAGCTTTACAGACAATGCAGAAAACTAAAAGAAAAGTTTGTAGAACCTTACTATTTATTCGTAGCATGAGTGCATATGTAGTGATTTATTAGCATTCAGTTATAGTATTGCTCTATCTTACAAAAGATTGTAGCAAAAGGTGAAAATAGTACCACAATTGACATTAATGCACTTTTAGAACAGAGCTATAAATGGAGAAAAGAAATTAATATATTTTAAACCTTCCACAAAATCACTAGGCTATAACGGTGAGGATGTTCTTTAATGATTTTTCCACGGGCTACAAGAAACATTTTTTAGTATCTCTAATACATTTGAAATAAGTGTAAGGCTTTTCATTTAAACTAATTTGAAATAAGTGTAGGGCTTTTTATTTAAATTAATTTTATTTTAAATAGATATTTTAATTGATTCTGTGATAGTGTTATGCCTCCTACCATAGGCAAGTATATTAGGCACAATATATTAGCATAACCAAAAGGTGATGTCTGCCTCACGAAAGTTTATTGTACTGACCACCCATACCCTTTTCCCTACCTGCAGTGTTCCTGCATGACCACTGTATAGCCTTTGGTATCCTTATGTTGTTTTCACCAGAAAATGTGATACTGTTCTCTCCTCAGTTTAAACATAATGCAGTTAAATCTGAGCTTGCTGTTTCCTCCACCAAGATCTCCATACTCCCCGTTTTGATCAATCTATGCTGGTGATAGAACCATCGATATTGCCACTTGGGCCCACAGACCAGACTCACCTAGGATGTTTTTGTTCCTTTCCTGTGCCCATCCAGTCCCATATCCCACTCTATCTTCTGCCTTCCTCCTGTCTGGTTCTTCTTCATGACAAGAAGTTAAAACCTTCTCTTGTCTTCAGAATCCACTGCAGCTCTACTCCCTGCTGTTCAGTCTCATCTCTGTCGTAACATTACCACATTTACCAATTTTTTTGTTCATCTTTCCTCTTCTGATATTCTATCCTGGTTCTAAATACCTCTCCTAATACCTAAAATCCTCTTGATCATTATGAATAGCCATGATCTTTGGCAACTTGTTTTTCAAATTCTTAGTTTTGAGTTAAGGACAGTCCTACTGAACCCACCAGGATTAGTTTTCTTTTAGAAATTTTTGCAATAATTCTTGAGACTCACCAGTCTTAGTTTGCTTTTCACTGTAAAGACATATAGTGGAAGACATTCCAAATACAGGATATCATGCTTTTCAAATTTTTAAATAGAAGGTCACCATGGTTTCGAAGGGAAAAAAAAAAAATCCAAGAACAGTCTTGTGCATCTTGGTACTTTTCATTTACAAGAAAATAAAAGTTATCCTAAGCTTGGAGTAATCATTTATTACTTTTGTTTTCCCTGTTTTATCTTATTCTTCTTCATTTTTGTTTAAATGTTTGGTGTTTTGTTCTTTTTCTTTGTTTGTTATCTTTTCAGACATCATCTTATGATGCATAATAAAACCCCTACAGAGATCACTTAGAAACTTAACATAACAATTAATAGAATTAGTCAGATGGACTAGAAGGTGGAATGGCTTTTCATTCATTCTCTGTATTCAAACAGATAGCAAGCATCATCATGGAGAACTTGATAGATAAGTGAAAACTAAGGTGTTTTTTCTAGTTAACTTATTTTGATTGAAAGATAAACACAAACCAACTCCTATGCTTTATAGCTGGGTTTATGCAAACATAGGGATACCAATGGAAGCAAAAAAGGACACCAGAGATATGGTAATGTACTCAGGAAAAAGAAAAGCGAGGAAACTAAAACTAAAGCAATCAATCTACACCAAAAATTCTGCCCCAGGCAACAGCTGTATTCACAGAGTATGATCCTCAAGCTTTCTTCAAAACAATCCCAGAATGTGTAGAGGTCAGTACTTTCAAATGAAAAAGTAGTGTTTTTTCTAAAATGTTTGAAGAGATGAGAGTGATTCAAGAGGAACTCAGAGATGTAAGCAGCAGAAATTACATGAAGATTTCTTCATTAAAAGTAAGAAATCATGTCAGGTTAAGACACAAAGAACTAGTCAGGTATTACTGATTAGACTAAAACTATGTGGTGTAATTATATAGATAGCTGCACTCCTTGGATGCAGTTATTAAATCTGATCAAAGTCATGATGCATTATCATCTATCAAATCCCAAGAAAAAAACCCCAACATATAATATAACATAGCAAAACAACATTAGAAAAATCAATAACATGGACAGAAAAGGTTTCAGACAAGAAACTTAGAGTATAGGAAGGAAACTAATTTAAGATTGGGTTTGAGGGCAATAAACAAAAACTTGGGAGAAATACACTAAATGTATCAGAGTTAATCACCTGTTGTGGTTTAAGCCCAGCAGGCAACTAAGCACCACACAGCCACTCACTCACCACCACCCCTCCATGGGGATGAGGAAGATAAGAAGAGTAAAAGCGAGAAAACTCATGGTCTGAGGTAAAGACAGTTTAACAGGTAATGCAAAAGCTGCACAAGCAAGCAAAGCAAAACAAGGAATTCATTCCCCACTTCCCATGGGCAGGCAGGTGTTCAGCCATCTCCAGGACAGCAGGGCTCCATCACGCCTAACGGTGACTTGGGAAGACAAATGCCATAACTGCAAACCTTCCCTCTTTCTTCTTCTTCCCCCAGCTTTACATGCTGAGCATGACGTCCTATGGTCTGGGATACCCCTTGGGTCAGTTGGGGTCAGCTGTCCCGGCTGTGTCCCCTCCCAACTCCTTGTGCCCCCCCAGGCTCCTCGCTGGTGGGGTGGGGGGAGAAGCAGAAAAGCCCTTGGCTCTGGGTAAGCACTGCTCAGCAGTAACAAAAACGTCTCTGCATTATCAACGTTGTTTTCAGCACAAATCCAAACCATAGCCCCATACTAGCTACTAGGAAGAAAATGAACTCTGTCACAGCCAAAACCAGCACAGACCATCTTAAAGTAGTCATGTAAAACTAGGAAGGATTATTTCCTGTTTTCAGAGAAAATAGAAAAATATTGTAAGTTAAAATAGAAGAAAAAAGTAATATTTATCAAGGCTGTCATTGAAAAGTGGGTAAATGTAGAGCCACTCTTTCTACAAGAGATGATCAAACTCCAGAAAAGAGAGATTTCATAGAAGGGTAGTGAACTAATGACACTTTATTATGTTTTCAACATCAGCATTTGAAAAGAAACACAGAAGTAGCAAATGCTGGGACCAGATGGTATCCTTACCAAGAGCAGCGCAACTCCTAGTGGTTTTATCAGAATTCTGTAAATGAACGCTGCATGCCAGAGCAATGCTAATTATCACATTTTGAACTACTACCTTAACTCCTTTTTAACCACCATGAGGAGTCTGTTAACACTGTTCATATCAGAGCATAACTGCAACAATCTATTTAGGCAAAGGTATTTCCTGTGAGATGCAAGCATAAAACAAGACGTACCAAGGTTCAGATTCTGATTGACAAGCTAGTTATAAAAGCCATCAAATCCATGAAGAAGAACCTTTATTTAGGCCTGTGTTTAAAAACATTGAAAATACTGAGACTGTACGCTACTGTGAATAACACAGAAAAGTTTAGTTTTCCTCTTGCAATTTTGATATAATGCATTATTCACCAGCTCCCATTTCTATAACTTGTTGTGTAATGCTGTTACTTAAAAAGTGCCTGAGTATATTTCAGCAGGACAAACTGGACCTTAGAGTGAATTTATGATCTCACTAACCACAGCAATATATTGTCTTGGTTTTGGCTGGGATAGAGTTAATTTTCTTACTAGTAGCTGGTCTAGTGTTATGTTTTGGGTTCAGTATCAGAAGAATGTTGATAACACACTGACATTTGCAGTTGTTGCTAAGCAGTGTTTATACAAAGTCAAGGATTTTTCAGCTTCTCATGCCCAGCCAGCAAGAAGGCTGGAGGGGCACAAGAAGTTGGCACAGGACACAGCCAGGGCAGCTGACCCAAACTGGCCAACGGGGTATTCCATGCCATGTGACGTCACATCTAGTATAGGAACTGGGGGGAGTGGGGGTGGGGCAATCGCCACTCAGGGACTAACTGGGTGTCGATCGGCAGGTGGTGAGCAATTGCACTGCGCATCATTTGTATATTCCAATCCTTTTATCATTACTGCTGTCATTTTATTAGTGTTATTATCATTATTGGTTTCTTCTTTTCTGTTCTGTTAAACTGTTCTTATCTCAACCCACGAGTTTTACTTCTTTTCCCAGTTTTCTCCCCCATCCCACTGGGGTCGGGGGGAAGTGAGTGAGCGGCTGCGTGGTGCTTAGTTGCTGGCTGGGGTTAAACCACGAGAGGCATCTACCACCTCTATAGGCAACCTAGATAAATTGTGTCTTTGTGATGAGCACCACTTCTACAGGGGCTGGAAGAGGTAGGAACATAGCCTGAGCGCCAGAAATGTTTAAATGAATTTCATACTGATTTCCACAGGCTGTTGGAAGACAGAAGATCAGACATTGTATTGATTCGAAAATCTTCCTCTTCACAAAGCATACTCATAAAGACTATGAAAGAAACTGCTATTTCTTTGGACAAATACCCCTCAGAGAAAGAAGAAAATTTCCTCCAGAAATCTCAATTGCTAAGGAGAATCTGTAACAATAATCACAGAAAAAGAGAAAAAACTGTTAAAATACCACTTGTCACATGTGGTCTGAAAGGCCTTGTAGTCTTAATCAGTTGGAGTTTTCCTTCAGCATACAGAGTCTCCAAAACCCTCGATTTTAAACATTTAAGCCATCTTCCACATTTCTACAATATATTGACCTGTAAGGATACAGCTAACACCAACCACTGTAAGACTTCATCAATTCATATCAATAGGAAATAAAACAAACAAAAAATTAAAACCACTGCATATACAGTAACTATTAATTAGAAAATGCTCCTATTATTCTGTGTAAAAAGCTTTTAAATCCTACAGGCAATTTCACTACTTCAAAACATTGTCAAGTGTGGCTTTCTGCTCTTGCTAAGTAGGGATTGTAAGCACAGAAACAAGTCAGTCTCAGCATTAGCTATTTCATTGCATTGACTGCCAACATGAAAAATACTGAGGCTGAAAATGGAGAAGTATACTGACAGTTGGTTATTCGTACAAGTAGTAACTAGTTGTCCTTTTTCAGAAAAGGAAGACTTAAGTCAAGCACTGAATGTAAAACAAAAGTTTACGAGAATACCTTAATTGAACTAACCCAGAAGAATCAACAGATGTTTCCTGACAAGGACGAGTGCAGAAAAAAACAATTTACTAATGCCTTTATCAGTACAAAATGAGGGGAAAAAATAAGAAAGTTAATGGATCTAATTCTCCCATCTCTTCTGAAAGCCTGATAATAGACAAAATGTAACCCGAACCAGAACGCAAAGGAGGTGAAAGTTTTGATTATCACAGCAAATTTTAAGTGGAAGGGTATAAGGACTTATTAAAAGTCCATTAAGAAGGTGAGGGATAAATTGAGGCTTCAGGAATTAAAAATATCTTTAGACAAACAGAGCTAATGAACTACAAAACTTAATAACTGAAGAATAAGAGAAGTGAAAAAATGTTAAAAATTCCTAAATGGAGACATTGTGCAGCAGTTAGCTCTTATTTTACAAAGAGTCCCTTATCTCGAATGCATAGGAAAAATAATGTCTAGCAAATGTAAAGGAACCTATAGGATTTTGTACAGAAAGAATGTAATATGTAGTAATATTTGTAGGAATTATCAGAAATCTGCTCCTGTCTTTTTCACAATCAAACTCAAGGTCATACATGAAATAATTTGGGGGTAGGCCAGTCTTTTCCTGTTTTAATATAGAAGCTGCTGAAAAAGGTTAATGAAGATTTTAAAAATCTTAAGCAGAAATATAAAAAGGAACTAGACAGGGAAAGGTGAAGGGGTAACACTGGACTTTGGCTGCTTTGATTTATCTGTGCATTACCAGATAATAAAATTACCACTAATTTTTTTTTTTCAGTAATCATTCACCACCTCTGCACCTCCCCTTATAGTGGAAGATTTACAATTATCTCGGTTTTAACTGAGTACTCCAGATCTGCCTTTCAGCCTCAGCAGGCATATGAAACAAATCCACAGATATCTGCAGAGAAACATTTTTCTCTTTGTGCCAAATTTTCTGAATCCATAAATTTACAGTGTATGCTTATTTTAAAAAATGGCCTCATTTGCATTTCAAAATTGTACTCATTGCAACAGTACGGGTATGGGAACTGTCGGTTTTGCTAAAGAATGCCTAATATCGATTTCGTTTAAGAAAACTCATTACTAATGTCAATAAAATCAATAAAATCAGAATAAAAGTGTCTCTACACAGAAGATTGCATCAATGCAGCCAAATCATCAAAAGAATTTTTCTCATGGGCACAAGCCTTATATAAAGTGGAATATTCATGGGCTATTGATGCTTAAGCATAAGATTAATAATCCTGTAAGTGTTTATATACATAGTTCATAGACTATTCATATGGATCTCATAATTCAAGTAGATCTTAGATGCACAGAGTTGCACTGATAGTCTATTGCTTTCTGTTAGGTAGACTAAAAAATATCAGTACTACACTACTAATCTAGATCCCCACTTAAGCACTTAAATCTAGATGAGATTAATTCAACATAGTTTCAGTCTCTGTTGATACTTCCTTGTCCATGACTAGAGTTCTTAGGCACAGCAGCAACAAAAATATCAGATTTCTCTCACTGTCATCTTATTGCTGTGTTGCTGCTTACTAAGATACATCAGTAAACTCCGGATCTGGAGCATAGAAAGTAATAACATTAGTATATTTATAATATGAATTGCACACAATGCTATGTGCATTCAAAACAAACTTGCATGATAGAATACAGTATGGAAGAAAACACACACCTTTTCCTCATACCATGGTCATTCCATTTTTAATTCCCTTCCTTCCTAAATCTCCAAGCAGGGTAAGATACTTACTAAAATCAAGTGGTAAGGTCTTATTTTGAAAAACAGACACTGACTCACCACACTTTTGTGTCCAGATAAATGCCTCTGCAGATATCAATAAACAAGATATACCCTTGTCAGTGTTACTTGCAGCCACATCAAATATGACTTTCTAGGACAAACTTTTCAAGGAAAAAATCTAATGTAATGCATATATCACATTTACACCTAAACTAACGCAGGGCTTAGAAAGGTCAATCACCCCAGTTACAGATTGCTTCTACTACTTTAAATTCTTATTATTCTAAAATAGGTACTGATAATAACATCACTTATAATACCATCCGTCATGGTTTAACCCAGCAGGCGCTGAACACCACAAGGACATTCACTCACTCCCTCCCCTGTGGGATGGGAGAGAGTTAGAAAAAAGGTAAAACTCATGGACTGAGATAAAGACAGTTTAAGAGGACAGAAAAGGAAGGAAAAATAATAATAATGAAAAAAAAAATACACAAAAAAGTGACACACAATGTAATTGCTCACCACCTGCTGACTGATGCCCAGCCAGTCCCCAAGCAACAGGCTGCCACCCTCCGGCCAACTACACCCAGTTTTATTGTTCAGCATGACATCATATGGTATGGAATATTCCTTTGGCCAGTTTGCCCTGGCTGTGTCCCCTCCCAACTTCTTGTGCACCCCCAGCCTTCTTGCTGGCTGGCCATGAGAAGGTGAAAAATCCTGACTTAGTCTAAACACTGCTTAGCAACAACTGAAAACATCAGAGAGTTATCAGTATTCTTCTCATGCTGGATCCAAAACATAACACTACACCAGCTACTAGGAAGAAATTAACTCTCTCCCAACTGAAGCCAGGACACCATTTAATGACAATAGCAAATACTATGTAAGAAAATTTATGATTATGTTATCAGCATCATTAAAAACTAGTTTCTGCTACTTTGATAAACATATTAGTATTTATGTGTTTCAAGGCAAAGAATTAGGGAACTAGAATCAGCAATGACAAGTTATATCACCTTCTTACATTATCCTCTGCTTCTCAGAAAAGAGAATAAAGACCAGTTGCAAATAAATATAAGGAGGTAGCATTTATATCTCAGTTAGAGCTCACTAAAATATGGGAATCTCATATTTTATAGGAAATGCCAAATGCTTTAAATGTTCTTTCAGTCTAAATAAAGGTGAAAATTAAAAATTTGGCAGACTTTTTTCCATCAGAAAGAGAATACAATAATGAAGAGATATTAAAAAGTAATAATAGTGCAAAAGCAGAAAAAAACCTCTAAATATTTCAAGGTTTCAACACTCGGGTACAATTTTTGTTTGAAAATTTCAATGTAATCCCGATGTTCCCAGTGTTTTTTCAATGGAATCTTTTCTACACATAAGCTAGGTCCTCAGGTTCTGCTGATCTTGGTCAACTCCAAACTATGGAGCAATGATGGCTTAATCCAGTGTTGTCAGTAAGCATTAAGTCACATTTTAATATGAATAACATAGGGACAGAACCAGAAGGCTATAATGTAATCATTCATGAAATATGAATGACTACATAGTATGAGGAAAGTAGCTAAATCTAACCTTTACTAAAAGAATGAATAATTTTTCTTTGTGAAAAACATTGATATAAACTTATTTTCTAGTTTGCAGAGGAAGAGTAAGCTATTTAACATCTTAGTTTTATCACTTCAAAAAAATGTTGTTTTCTTATCAAGCTGAAATTACATCAAATCTTTAAAGGGTAACTTAATAGGTTTTGTAATTATTAAGCACCACCTTGCTCAAGCAAGAGGTTATTTTCCATTATTTACAGTTTTGCATCCCTTCTTATATCTATTCCCATGTAATTGCCTTCTTTTAATCACTCCTTTTGAGAGCCTCTATCTTTCAAATTCATGTTGACTTTTATGCTTACCTACATTTTAGGGATCGTCAGAATATAAAGTTCTGGCATAAACACAGCTGCACTGACATAAAAAACAATTCTTCGTGTAAGTTTCTTCTTAAGAAACTTTAGCTACATAAGTAGTAGGCATCTGACCTAAAGCTAGTCCATGAAGAGAGAAATGTGCTTCCACAGGATTATTCATCCTACTGATTTCAGAAACCTACTTTAGAATGGGATGAATCCCTCTCTGGAGTTGCCTTATCTTCCTCTTGAGTAGACAAATCCTATACCACACTAAATATTTAAGTATGGAAGGGCTCAAACTATGTTATACATAACTGGCAAGCTCCAGTTATGCTGTAAACAGAATTACTCTGAAGATTTATTCCTGTTGAGACCAAGGGAAAGAATCATTGCAGTCTTACCTGTACAATCATATCTTTCTCAAGCCTCTCCTGGATGGTGCACAGAGGGGAACATGAGTCCTTTCTAAAGGCAGCAGTTCCTCAATGGGAACAGTGACTAGCCTCACGACAGAAAAAATTTCTCAGTGAGCAGATGGACTCTGCAACTTCCATCCTGTCAGCTCTATAGCCCTGCCGCTGGTCCAGCCAGCTCAACACCACACACTCAATACCCAGCAAGGGGCTCTGCAGTCAGCTGCCTTTTCTACCTCATTGCTGCCCCTCCCACAGACCACATCAGCTGCCATGTGTTTAGGGCCCAGCTGCACTCAGGTAACTTGTAATAGCAGTGGGGTGCTTAAGGACCAGGCACTTTTTAGTTCTTGTTCTAAGCACATTCAGTGCTTGCACAGACAGTGAATCCATTCAGAAAACCCGTGCGCTTTTTTTTTATCAGCATAAAGCTCACCTAGGCAACTACATGATAAATAGCAAATCAAGATATATAAAGTCAACAAAACTGCGGCAAATGGGGAAAGCATAAATAGAGGTTGGCCATTATTTGGGAGGGAATGAGGGTGGTAAGCAGTCATTTAAGTAAATTATGTGATTGGGATTGTAGGGTCTTCCTGTTGAGCAGCCTTGCACAAGATCAGCGTAGTTTGCTTCAGAACAAAAACCCTGTCATTTCTTTGATATTTGCGTCTGATTTCACCCTTTGGCTTGGGCACGTGGGTTGCTCTCCCTAATACTGGCAAGGGAATGCTAAGAGGGAATAGACCAGACATCCTGATTTCATAACAACTGGCACATACACAAACAGGGAACGTACCATTCATTTCCTAAAGAAATCAGACTGAAGTGCCTCTCTGGAACCTTGTTCCTTTACCGGGAGTTGTTTTACATTATCATGCAACTATTTATACTAGTGTTGTTAATTCACATGTACATTGGTCTGAAGTAAAAATCAGATGCCAACAGAGTTCCTGTAGCAAAACATTCCCCTAAGGCTTTGCTCTTCACTGTCTTTCCTGCAGCCATGCGCCCCGCACAGAGTAAATATTAAGTGCTAATATTTTTATATGGTGAAGTTTTACTTTGAAATTAGTGGAAAGATCAAAATGTAAATTGAGTTTTCACACTCGGTGGCGATGCTTTTCATGATTGCCATTCAATCTTAGCTGCGCCCTTGTCGTTCCCAAAGCCTAGTTAGGGATGACTTTACCTCGAATGTTCTCCTTTCACGAAAAAGATCCAGCAGCGGCTGATAATTGGCACAGTGAGTTATGTTACGTCTTTCAAAGTGGTACAGGGATTCTTCCAAAATAAATGAGCATGCCCTTTGTGCCTTCTCATGTTCCGATGATTTCTGCCTGTCAGAGTGGTGAGTTTGGAGCAGAATTAAAGTAGCCACATACGAGCATAATTACATATATGTGACAAACATAGAGGTTGAATGGTGACAAAGTTCATAGGACAATTAGTGAAAATTCTCTTGAGTTCCTGAAGGGTTATATTGATACTAAACCCAACACAGCTGGCCAGTTCAGTCAGGTGAGTGAATATATGCAGTTTCACTTGTCCTTATCCATGTCTGATGTCTCATTGACCGTGACTTCCTCAAGTAATTTTCATCTACTTTATTAATGGATGCTATGTCTAACTCTTTCTTTTTTTTGAGGAAACATGAAGTAAGTTTCAAAACACAAAGAAAGAACAGTGCACATGAGCTACACGCTTCGGACAGCAGATGATTTATGAGGTTTGACAAGGCAATTTACAGATTTTCTATTTCTGCATTCAGAATATGCTCTGTGTCTAACAGGAACTCCTATTAATTACCACATGAAACAAAGTCATGGTTGTTGTGACATAAAATATGGAAGATTATTTTAAAAAATACACATTTGATCACGTATCATAGTTGAATAAATTCAGAATCAGTGTAAAGGAAATTTGATAATGATTTTTCCCAGCTTGTGGTATATAAACCAAAGCAAAATCCCATTTCTCAGATAAGTAAAAAGAAAGTGGACAATAAAAGAAAAAAAAAAATAAAACAACCACAGTGAGTTAGTTGATTAAATATATTCTGGCAGTTTTGGGCATATTTAAAGCCAACTTTGACAGATTACAGGCCTGGATTTGCTGCATTTCTATTCTAATAATAATGCAACATAATGTAAGAGGATTGTTTCACTGGAGTATTTACTCCTGAAGAGAAAATTGCTTTTATAATTATGCATCCCCATTAAAATTTACAGAAATGTTGATGACCATAAAACAAATTCGTCAACAAATTATAAGGTTTGAGTTCTCCCAGTTACATGTGTACAACACTTTCACTACTGTTAAAAGGATTTAGGTACCTGCACTGAAGGATAAGCATAGCTGATTGGATTTTTCATTGTAATTTGCATTGTAGTTTTTCCTGCTAAGGATTGTCTACTGGAAAATTGCATTTATTATAATTTGTCATTTTTAATGCTTTTAAAAATAAATTAGGTATAAAATTTCTGTGATAGAACATATGTGAATGGCTCCCAGAAACTTAATTTCTCTCTTCTTTTATTCACTCCATATGCAAAATTCAATATTTGGGCAATGTGACAGATTGTTTAACTCACAAGAGGCTATTTCTGCACCCTGTATATACACCATTAACCTGTCTTGATACTTACAATTTTTCTCCATCTGGAATTCATCTGGCCATTATAAGCCATACTATCTTCTCAGTAGAGGAACCTATATTTCTTTTACAACAAAAATTATAAACCTAACCTTATGAACCTCTCTGACAATTACTTTCTATTAACACTTACGTGTATATCTGTTATAAGTCATGTCCGTAATACTTAATAACTTCTTAAAACATGACTTTATGTTTACTACTTAATGTTTTGGAAAGTCAGGATAGTTGCTCGGGAGCTTAAGTATCAATTTAGAAAGCTCTGCTGTTATAAAAATAGAAATCATGGTCTTGATATCTTTTGCACCAGCTAGACCTATTTTATGGCAGCAATGGCTACATTATGTCTTCCAGTAGGAAGGGAAAAATGTAAGCAAAAACCTGTTTTAAGCAGGTAATTTGCAGAAAAAGAGAAACTAAATCTTCCTCTCTTTTTGAAGCTGGAGTAGCAGTGATAAGTAATTTTGAAGAAAATTATTGATTAGTGACAGAAAAGGTATTTACCTGTTGTGCCATTTGTTGTGTCCATGCAATGAAACGCGATTAGGTGTCATATTTCTCCATGATGCGGAGGGATTACTGTGCTCTAAATTGTAGGTCTGCTAAGTATAGAAAAAGCCACTTCTTGAGAGACATCTGTTAGCTTGGATGTTACTCAATTTCTGTTTCCCACCAAGATCATCATTGCAAATGAGAGAATGGGTAAGTAATTGGCAGGAAACACTCTGCCTGAGTTATTCTTATTATGTTGAGCATATGGTGCCATTGTCTGTCATCACTTAGACCTGTTTCACTTTATTTTGTTGCTGAAATGCTTCTTGATTTCTAAATGCTCATGAGATATAAATGATTCTCATGGATCAATCTGATCACCAGGGCTTTGCTGCATGGGCTTCACAAGAATATTTTTTCTGTTAGGACCAAGAATTCTATTTAAAGCAAGTGTAAGAGATTTAAAAAGAGTGTATTATGCTTAATGCCATCAATTCTATTTTTTTCTTATGAATGTCTCTAATTAATCTAGAGCTGCCCTTTGATACATGAAATTTTAAAAACTCCATGCAAGCACTTTTTCCCTGTTCTGCCAGTTCTTGCCTATTTTTTCATGTGTCCATGGATTTATATAATATGACATGAACTGATCTCGCCCCCCCGCCCCAACCTCCCCCAGGCTTCAAGGTAATTCATTCCAGAACTAGTTCTGTAAGAGTGGTCTGAAAAATAACTGAGCACACAGAAGTGCCAAATTTTAAAGCATATTAGGAGGCATCCAGTGCTTTGAATACCTAACTGAGTGGTATTCAACAGTGAAGAGCTGAAGAGATGATAAAGTCAATGAATAAAGTCACAGAGAACTACAAAATAATTGCAACATGTACCCTGACATGACCCAATGTACTCTTGTATTGATGCAACATCACAGTGAAAACACTGCAAAGCAATATCGAGGCACCCTGCTGTGATTACTTTGTGGTTCTCCATGACTATTTGACACTGTTTTTCTTTTCTTCCTTCTCTTTCGTCTTACTCTCGACTTCTTAGAGGAGCCAGGTTATTTCACATTGTGTATCTCTTTCCTTCTTTTTTTAACCCCATTTTCACTATTTTTTTTTCTGTTGTGGATGATTTTCAGTGACCTGGGTTTATTTGTTCATAACTTTATGAATGTCAAGGAGCATTAAGGCAACTGCAGAGATATTACTCTCTAGGTATTTTCTGGTCATAGACAATAGAAAAAGAGCTTTATAAAGTCTTACTGACTATACAGGAACTATAGGCAGGAATCAAAAAATATACATGTCCCTGTACTCCAGAAGGATCCCACTAACTCAGCCCTTTGTGAGCCTTGATATTATAATTATAATACAAGGAAATATGTTGACTTTTTAAAAAGGAGAATCTTCAAGCTTTCAGTATCTCAAATTCCAGCCCTAATGCAAGATGTGAGAGGTACAGATTCAGCACAGCATATGGCTTTAAAGTTGTTATTACAGATTTAGAGCATGCAGCCGTTTTTTGTCCTGTGAAATTGCTTCCCATGAAATATAGTCTTCGATTTGCATTTTACTCTGCTATCCTCTATTATTTGATCCTCCATTTATATTTTAACTTCCGCAGCACTCACTACTGGATAATGCCAGCTGTTGAGTCAGCAATATGAATGCAGCTCAGACACTATGATTACTAAGTTTTATCTTCTAGTCTCTGAAGATGCAGCCACCTGCTTTGTTGCAAAGAAAAATGACTCATATTGCACATAGACAGATACCTGGATACTCAGAGTGAGATTTATATGGTGTTCAGTATGAACTTAAAAGGGAAATATAATGATGTATCCCACAGGAGGTATAAAAATAGCTGAAGAAAGATTTGGGAGATTTATGCTTAATGAATGTGTAAAATAAAATAAGGATGGGGAAACTTTACTCTCCCTGCTGTTCCTTGGTAGCCTAAAACATTCTGAACACAAGGACAGGAGAAAATTTCTGGAATAAGTGGGCTATGAGTATCCTGGCTGTGTTTCTACCACATAGGCATGAGTGCTGCTCAAAGGTCAGGAGTAAACAATGCTCATTTCAATCAAGGAAGACTGTGGTTTGGATTCTAGCAGGTTAGGTGCTACAAATGAAGTCTTAAAAGTAGTAAAACAGGTTACATATCTGATGTAAAATGGTGAGTATAGGAGGATCATAGAAAACCAGCAGAATGATATTTTTCAAAGCCATTCAGTTCAATAAATGTTCCATTCCTGTTAAAAACTAGTGAAACTAGAAATTGAGGCTGAAATTCATCTGACATAAAATTTAAAGAGCTGGCTTGTAGAGCTTAGCTGGTCACCTATGGTTCCCTTAACTTTAAACAGAGATTAATCAGAACATATAATTTATCTCATTATAAATTAAATACCTAAAATAGATTAGATTAATCACACCCTAAAAAGCACTAATTCCTCTTTCTTTTTCTATAAAAACAGCCTCTCCTATTAGCTTTGTTCTCGATGTATACATCACAGATGTTTAAAGTTAAGCTAGATACATCTTCTCTTTAGTGCACAATTCTTCCATGAACCTTTGAAAAATTTTAGATGTTTTTATACCTATAGTAAGTTATAAAATTGGAACTCAGAAGATTGCAACCTTTACATCTATACATATTTTTTAAACTATGCTAGAAACAATTACAGATATAAATAACAAGTCAGCCAAATATTCCACAGATATAACATATCCCACCAACACTGAATCCACAAAACATTTCTGAATGTTACAGACAAGCAAGTAAATGAACAAAGTGTTATTATTAATGTTAACAGTAATAGAAGAAAACCTGCTGTGTTAACAATCCCTGGTAAGTCTTCAGTAAAAGTAAGTCTGATTAAATTTTGCAATCTTTTAATAATTTGCTGAGAAGCAGAAAGTGACCAGAAGCTATCACCCGCATTCTTCTCTGTCCTTCCTCTGACCTGCTGTCACTTCTTATTTTTTTGATTAGTATTTCTGCAATAACAGAATAAAGGAAGCAGCAGTCCACAGGAAATCCACATGGAGGTAGTGAAAATTATAGAGCACCAATTTTTTTTTTCCCTAGAACCAAAAATATACCTCTTTGTCTCTGACAGTAACATTCCTAAAGAACACCACCTTTTTTCTTTATTCATGATTGAATATTGTCTTATTTCAGAGATGAATGGTTGCTGCTGATGCTAACTCTTTTAATAATTTCATAGGAAGAAACCATGGATCTATGAATCTACAGCAAAGAGCATCTCGATTATGCAGTTCGGAGTACAGCTTGGGACAAGCTTCCAGAACACCCACTGGCTTAGGTTGAGGCATTTGTTCTATTGAAAAGAGGTATCACATTTTCCTTGCTGTAAGTTTTTAAAAACACAGCTTTTCTTTTCTTTACTGTCTTTCATGATCTTGCCCCTCTAAGTTGATTATCATGTGGCCCTGCAATACCTCCCAGCAATATTTTTAACTTACTAATGATGACTTCCAAGTTCTACCTCTTCTGCCTCTAAAGCAGAAGTCACCTTGGCTGTGGTGCCTATAAGGAGCAATTTACATGAGATTCTCATATGGAAAATATTCCTATCTAAATGTCCTTATTCAGCATCATTCATGGACTGTGTGTCACTGAGTTTTCCTGAAAGGGAGAAATTGTTTTTCTCAGCAAGCAGCATGAAAAACTGGCCTGTGAATACTGGCCTGTACCTCTTGCCCTCAAATTTCAGATATCTAATACTTATATCAATAGTCTTCTTTTTTTATAAATGGCCCTAGACTTCTTTTGTCTTTTTTTTTTTTCTTATATATAGAAAAGTGTGGCTAGATGGAAGAATGTATCGTAGCTTTATCTCCTGATAACATATTCAGACAATCTATTACAATATAACATTAGGCACAAAACAGCTGTGGTCATTCCCTCCAACACAAAAAAATGGAAAGAAGAAATTCCCATTTCCAAAGTGAACACTCAACTACATTTAAAAGCTTTGCTTTCTGTTTCATAAAGAAAATGATCACTCCTTTCTGATTATATATGGGTTACACTAACTACCTTAAGTCCAGTAGAAGGTTTTGGATTGTGACTCTCATTCTAAAATAAATTCTTACTTAGGATGTCAAATAAGCATAGTGGTCCAGGAAGGCAATGTAATTTCAGAGCCTTCCTTTGCTCTTGCCCTAGGTTTTTCCTATCAGGTGGCTTGTGTTTATCCCATGTGGTATTAAAAACACTGCTCTGAGACTTCCAGGTCTCCCCTTGTTCCACCTAAGAACAACTTCGGCACTTACCTTATCATTCTGAATTCCCCTTCTGAGCTTAAGTGGCTGGTTTATAGTGGCTTCAGAGTTTATTTTGGCTATGTTGAAGTCTGCTTGTGAATGTATGTGGTGTTGGTATGTGGTCCCATAATATAAATTGCATATCATTATCCTAAAACCATCCATGGCTTTTGAGATCACTTTTTCACTTTACTCAACAGCTGATGGAATCTTTCCTCATAAATCTCATTGATCCATACCTCACTGTCTGTAAGACTGGCCGAGTTACTTGCAGTGACATTCACACTTGCACTGGTGATTCAGTGGTTCAGCTGGAATATCCTCATACTGGCTTATAAAACTGGCTAATTCTGAGACTTATTTGCAGATTTTTCCACAAACCAAATTTTCCATTGGATCTGGACTTTGCATTTTGAATGTCTTACCATAACATCTGAATCAGAATACAGGTTCATTGAAACAGATTCTTAAAAGCAAAAGACCTTCAGGCTAGGATAAACTTCTGTAGGAAGTGTACATGTACTTTTGTAGTTATGGTGTACACTTTTTGTAAAATAACCTGGTGATGGAAACAATCATGTGAGAAGTAGATCTTTGTGTTTAACATTTTTGAACCCACATCCTAAAATATGTCTTCCTAAGAATAAGGTATTCACCCTTCTGGTGAAGGTAGGCTGCTGAATATCCTTGGAAACATGAGGCCAGAATGAAAGCCAGCAAAGCAGAACTTGACTTCAGCCTACTGATTAGGATATCTAGTTGGTATTCATCCTGTTTATAGTGATGATTTCCTATTCAAAAAGTCCTTATGCAGTTACACTGCACACTTCTCATCCCTTCAAGTACTTCAGCATTTATGCATTTTTCACCAAGTCTTTGACGATGACTTTGTGACTTCAAAAATGAGCTCTGGGTTTGGGGCAGAGGCCCTATTAGTGATGTACAACTTCTACAGCTGCATAACAGGAAAAGACAGAACGAAATGCTTCTCAGAATTTTACAGTGAAAAGATGAGAGGCAATGGTCACAAGCTGGAACATGGGGATTTCTGACTTCATATAAGGGAAACATTTTTTTCCATGAAGATGGTCAAAGATTGTAAAAGAGTCCTAGAGATGTTGAGGAATCTTAATCCTTGGAGATACTTTCATATTAACTGGACAAGACCCTGGGCAACCTGCCGTAACTCCTGCTTGAGCAGAAGGTTGGACTAGATGACCTCTGGGGATCCCTTCTAATCTATATGTTTCTATGACCTCACTGTGGGAAAGTTCTGGAAAGCTCATGAGATTTCCCATCCTTTTCAGGCAACATCTGCCTGTCCATTCAAAATCTGCAGGCCACATATCTCTAAAGTATCTGCACCTGCTGACAATCCATAATAGAAATGTGGTTTTTAAAATTTTATGAACTCCTTACCTATTGAGGACAGGGGCCCACCGGAGGTTCCTTGAGAACATAGGAGCTAAGAGTGTTGTAAGAAAATACTCAGCACTGTGGTGAAAGATGTGTCAAACGCATATAATAATGATATGGTGAAGAGCTGGGAGGCGCAAGGGTAGATGAAGATCTGCCATAGGAAACCAGACATCACTTTTTCTACTCCTGATGGAACAATTTATTTTGTTTCACTTTTTAAATACAGTCTAATCTAAAACATCTGCAGATTGCAGAGGCTGGGGATGACTAGACAACCGTGCCTTCTCTTTGTGAAAATTGCCTTTCTGGCTTTTTCAACATTTGACTCCAGGACTTTTTCATTCCTGGCTGCATAGTGGTCCAGATATGACATCTGATAAAGATTCAGTCCCACAGAGTGCCCACAGGGGTTGTTGATGAAGTTGTCCTTATATACATAGGAGCTTCGGGATGTGATGCCTTGTGTTTGTGGTGTTTGAAAGAGAGAATTCAAAATATGAAGAAATTGTTTGCTTGTTACTTTAAAAAAAAAAAAAAAAAGAACTCTTTCTGCTTCATCAGATGTCTGTGTTGTTAGAGGGAAATTTATTGGGTAGATTTAAAAAAAGAAGTGCCTCTAGGACCAATCACACTGTTAGTTCCTTAGACAACCACCAGAAAAAAAAGATGAGCTCTCTTTGGAAATCTTCTGAAGACCCAATATCTTTTCATGTATTTTAGGCACTTCCCGTAGGAGGACCAAGTGTCCATTTCTGTATGTCAAATTTAGATGACTACAGTGTAAAGGTGTACATCTGAGCTAAACTCAAAGATTTTCTTCATGGTCAATAGAAAGTAATAGGTTTTCCTGGAATTCAACTGAATTCCTACAGTCTACATTTAAAATAAGATAAATACTGCTCTATATATGGCTATTTCAAATGCTTACAACTCTCCAAATTCTATACAAGGAGGCTAGATGATTACGTCAGGCATAAACATCTACATTGCACTCATCTTGAGGGTAAGAAAGATCCATCCCTAAAAGCCCATCTTAGATGCCCAAAACTGGCGTATCATGCCTGACTTAGATGTCACAATCAGGCTCAGTGGATCCCCTTTCCATTTCTGTAATTCTAATGTTGCAAAAGTGACCATTTACATAATGCTAGTAAAAGCAACAGCAGGTTTTTCTGGTTTTTTTACGAAGACTTTAGCCAAGTTTTCGCTTTAAGATTTTTGTTACCTGTGAAATCATTTACTGAATATTATAAAGGTAATTAATGTTTCTGAACAAATTAAATATCTCTATTGTAGTGACTTGGGAATTCTGATTTCCTCACGCAAACTCATCTACATTTTGGTAACATCTGTTCCCTAGCCACTAAGTGCTAAACAGAATAACAGGTGATTAATCTGATGAAAACACACTTCCTAAAAAATATTGTTGTGATGAGTAAAAGTACGTAGATTGATTCTGATCTACATAATTTGTCATATCCATGATATCCAGCCATATCATCCAGTAGACAAGTGCCAAAACAAGGAAATCTATTGTCATGATACCAAAGGCTAAATGAGCACTGGCTGATATAATTCAGATTATTCTCACTGATTTCAAGTCCTATCTGAGCAAGAAACCCATCAAAACCTGTCATATTGAATGTGCTATACAAAGCTCCAATGTAAAGAACAACTTTCAAATATACTTTTCTTGAACAACTTTTAGTGTGGTTGAGAACAGCCTACCACCATATTCCAGGAACTTTTGCCATGCAGTAATGCCATTGCATTGAGAGGTCTACTTAGTTAAGTATTTCGAGGTGTACTTCTATAGCCTTCCATGCTCTTGCTGTTCATGGAAGAAACACTCATGGTGTTCAGGAGCAGAGAGGAAAACAGCTGCTGCACTGCTGGTGGAATAGACAAACTCAGGTCCCTGCATTTTGGAAAGAATTCCAAGTTTCAGTTCAAATACTGACATAAAGCTGTCTTTGCTAAGATCTGCAAAGCTGACCTGAGCAGCTCTGCCTGACTTTTTCTAATTTTACTGCTCTGAAGAATGAAGAAGGTAGTGATAAAAATGCTGTCAAGCCTTGCAGTAGTAGAGTTATTCCTTTTAAAGAGAAGAAGGTTGGGGTTAATCGCTTCATATTTTCATATGCCTAGTTTAAGGAAGACATGTTAAAGCACCTTCCCAAATGAAGGCGATAGACAAAAGTGATCTAAATGGAGCTCAGTTACCTTGTTATTTTAGTCTGTTTTCTTTTAAATTTTGTTTCCTATACTAGATTGTTGTGGATGCCACATTAATGCAGTATATCAGTTTTATAGGAGTTTAAAATATTTGACTAAGATTGTCTTTCATTTAATTGTTAATGTTTTTTTAAAGCAATTTCCAAAAAGTGAAAATTACCCTTTCAGTGTAAATTGCATCATTTCATTGGAGTGATGTTTTCACTTCATGATTTGCTTTCCCTCTACTGAACAACTAGAAACTGCATAGTAAAAACCCTTCTTTACTGGCAAACTAAAAATTTGTCTGCAAGAAAAAAGCTGACTAGATTTAAACCCATCATTTCGATCAAACATAAATCATAGTATGCAGTGATGAAAAACTTTTTGAGAGACAAAACGTTAATTGCATATGTATAGCACCTTTTCTTCTGATAAATTTTGGGAAGCAGGAGATTTATAAATTATTGACTATTGTAAACATAATCCAATGCAATAGAGGAAAACATCATTATCCCTGTAGTGTACATCAGTTAACTGAGACAGAAAAGAGAAAACTAGTATTAGCAAAGGCATACAGCTGTGCACCCAAATAAACAGCAAGTGTGTTATATTTGAGATTAAGGTACTGCTTTTAGGTGTCTTCAAGTAAAAGTCTTTGCATGAGTTAGATATCTGAGCTTCTATTATAGTCAGTTGAAAGAGAGTAAATTAGTCAATGGCACCCTAATTACTTTGCTTAAATATAAGCCTCTAATGACATTTGAGACACCCTAGGATACCCGAGACATCTGCCACCGTCAAGCAGTGGGAGACCGGTTACCTTTCTGGAATGGTAGATAAGTGGCAGAGAGAATACCCCAGGCCAACTCAAATTATATTAAATATCTCTGTGTGAGCAATTGAATCAAGTTCTAGGTTTCCACATTAGACTGATCCAATAGTATTGCAGGCTCCATGTACTGTATTGATTTGGTCTCCACTAGCTATAATCTATCTTGTACAGATATCTACAGACGGACACCCAGATGTAATTGTCCTATTCTTGCACTTGATTATGCCCCTTAAGCTAAGTCCAGCTGTCTAAATGTCATCATCTCATGCTGTCTGAAATGCCATACAGTATACAAGATACTTATACAGTACTGGCAAATATAGTACAGTAAGTACATAAATATTACTGGATATATGACCATCTCCTTCCAGAGAAGCAGCCGGAAGCCAGCCAGGATATCCTTGTGTACCTCAAATGGCCCTGGATGCCTATGTTTAGATGACTAAACATAGCCGGGATTTGAATTTTTCAGTCTAATTAAAATAGCTTGCTGGTTCCAGCATAAACAGCCACTAATGAATTATATGGATACCAGCCAAGCAATCTGAACAATATATTGTCTTCAGGGGTTAATGCTCCTAAATCTGAATATTCCCTGATGGCTTATTTTTTTACACAGTTCCTAAAAAGAACTAAGCCATCACAGTTTTATTTAAGCTTTGCAAAATCCAGTTGACAAATTTTACATGTTTTAACCAGAGTATGAAGACTCAGAAACCACCTCTGAAAAGACAGCAAGAGAAAGACCTAAGTTAGTACATGTATGTGCTAAAGTGAGCAATTGTAAATATTGTGTCAGCCTTCTATTTTGAAGAAGCAGTGCAGGAAAGAACACTAGTAAATTTGTTTCCTAACATTTTTTAATTTAAAAGTGATTCATTGTGTTCCAAATCATACTTATGATGTTTTCTTTCTGTACTAAATCTTTGCTTACTAAGAAAAAGAATAATATTAAGGTGTTCTGAAAAGACTTGATACTCACACTTGTCAAGACGTTTAACTATATAATCATGAAGATGGAATTTTTTTTTAACAGAAATCTGGCTTTTGATTCAGCAAAGAGTTAAACTGAAAAGCAAGAAAAAATGCAGAGCAGGAGTATAATCATGCATGCTGAAGAAGTGTTCTTGACATATCAGAATAGAAAAATAATGGCTGTTGAATAAAAATTTTCCATTACTTAATTACTATAGCAGAAGTTACCCCTTGTGATTAATTCATGGTTTACTCTCTTTATCCAGGAAGGCTGTAATCATTGAATTTTGGGTACCTTCTAACTTGTTTTCTCTTCCAAAATCTTTCCTTTCCCCAGCATGCTTCTTGTTGGAGATAAAAAGAAACTAGTCACCATGGCACCCATGATATTTTTGCAGCCTTTTTGTAGACTTCAGTTCCACTCTCATCATATCTAGAGTAGAAGTGAAAGAGCACTGAGTCCCAACTCTACTCCTTTTTGCAGAGAAATTGGGAGTGGGGCAGGTGTAAAAGAACTCTGTACATTACATGAGAAAAATGTAAAGGATTGCTTTCCCTAATCAGCTATTTCATTGCTTCATTCTGTTGCAGGCTAGCTTGCTCAGCAACGCAAAGACAATGCAAGACTAACAGATTAGTTCAATGATATACTTTGTCAGATAATATGGTGAGTTTTTAAAATCTGCATTATTAATCATTTATAATTTCTAAGGGGAACCGGCTCCTTAAGACTCAATAATATTCTGATGCAAACAAATAGCAGCTTTTAGGGTCACTTGGTTTTAAGAGTTTGGCAGAGAAGAAAGCCAGAGATGTCTCTTCCTCAGAGTCTTCTTTCTCAGCTATACATTAGTTAACACCTTACTTCACTGAAGATTCCTCAGATCAAACCATTCTTTTTAACCACAGTTCACTGATAGAAGTGAGAGGTGGAAACAGATAAAGAAGTGGAGAAAAAGTAAATGAGAACACGAGCTGCAAAGATTTCAGCATCGTTCTTATTCTCAGGGAAGGCAGGACACGCTAGAGGTGGTCCAGGCAAGAGGGCCGTCTCACTGTTTTACAAATGGTGCTACTGTAATGCAAGATAAGCAAAAGACAGCTGGATTTTTAGTTTTACTGTTACTCTGCTTGCATTTTAATATTGCTTATTCCAAGTAATGAGGTATGTTTAATGGAGTAGTGTTAAGTGAAGAATGGTAATCCAACTAGGAGGCATTCCTAAAACTTCAAACTATAATGCCTTCAAAAAATAAAAGAAGTTATTGGGAAAGAAGTCATACCAAACCAGAAAAAATGAAGACAATTTTAAAAGCTTTCTAACAGATCTGAATCTGCTGGGTCAATATATTATTTTGGGAGGTATATTTGAGATTGCATTGTAATTCCTAATTTGAGATCACATTGTAAAGGACACTAAAGACATCAAACTGAGAAAAAGACTATTAGAAGATCCTGATCAAGATATTTTAAAAAGCAAAAGAATACAGTAGGGTGAAGAACAGAATGAAAGCAGATTGGAAGTACTGTCTGAAAAAACTAGACGATACCATGGTAGAATGAGGTACAAGAAAAAAAACCTGCACGCATACGTAACTTGAGAAAACAGGTCTGTTCTTTCCCTTTGACTTTTTTTCAGTGATTGCGTTTGGAAATGATGACAGGCTTTTTTTTTTTTCTTCTTCTGTTGTATAGCTTTGAGGCACAAATTATTTTTACTTAAACACACAGATGTAGCTTTCACAGAGTGTGGGTTCTTTAATTGAAAAAAGTCTTGAAACAAATTTGAGGTAAAGAAGTTTTTGTGTCATCACCACATAATTGATAATCCTCTGAAGACACCAAAGAATGTGGGGATTAAATTAAGTTTAAAAAAAAAAAGCCAAGATCCTAATGAAAAAACTAAACACAAGTTGAGTTTTTTCTTTTTTTTTTTTCTTTTCTTTTGTCATTAAGACAAAGATTGGTACTGCAAAACCAATTTACGGAGCAAGAATATGCTGTTGATTAGCAAAGCTAGTTTCTTGAAAACCTTAAGTACAATCTTGATATTTCAAAGTCACTAAGAGCTGTGACAAAGTCATAAGTTATTGTTCAGATAATGGAAAAGATCAGGAGAGTTATTTCTGGGAATACTTGTACTGAATTATATAGCTATGACAACAAACAGTTTTAAACCTTTGATGTTCTGTGACGTGTAGCACACCCACTGAGGCATTTTTAACAAAGGCACAGCTGTGAGCAAATGTGGTTTTGATGGGTAACAAATAAATGACCCCAGCACCTATCCATAGTGAAGTGGAGATCTGAATTGGGAAAAGTGATTCCCCAGAAAGTTCTCCAAGGTGTCTCCCATGAGACCCTCATAGAGAAGCTGATGAAATATGAGCCAGATGAACAGGCAGTGAGGTGGATTGAAACCCTGCTGAATGGCTGGGAATGGATGGTGATCAGTGGCACCAAGTCAAGTTGGAGGCCAGTAACTAGTGGTGTACCCCAGGGTTCAATATGGGGTCCAATCCTGTTTGACATCTCCATTAATGATCCAGGTAATGGGACACAGTCTACAGTCGACAAGTTTGCTGATGATGCAAGGCTGGGAGGAGTGGGTTATACACCAGGTTGTACTGTCATCTAGAGGGATCTCAGAAGGCTGGAGAAATGGGCTGATGGGAGCCTCATGAAGCTCAACAAAGGGAAATGTAAAGTCCAGCACTGGGGAGTAATAATATTTTTTTAACCCTTGACAGACCAAGAAAAGCGGTAGGATCCCAACAGGAGGTCCTGAGAGAAGGTTTGTGGTATGGGTCCCCAAAATAAAATGGGAGGAAAATGTGGCCTAAACTGTGAAGTATATAACCTCCACCTTGCCCGTTTTGCTCAACAGCAAAACAATGAAACTCCCAGATTCAGAGATGGAAGCCCATATGATTTAATCAGTCCACAGCTTCATTCATTCATTCATTTATGCAAAAATTAATCCATTTAACAGGTGAATATTTTAACTTTTTCTGTAAGCACAAGAAACTGTTCCTGGAGAAAAAAATCAGTAAATCAGAAACCAGAGAAATATTCTCAGAATTATTTTTTTGTAATAGCACATATCTACAGGTGAAAAGTTGGAAATAGAATTTCTAAATATAAAAGGCAAATATGTTTCACACGTCCAATATACAGTTACCACTCAGAGACACCATGTAATTCAAAATTTTGAAACTCTTTAACAGTCTAAATTTAAAAATGCAGTTTCATGCCATATTGCTGGGATGTTGATGATTTTGGCCATATCTGACTCATTATTTTAAGACTTAGTGATTTCTTGACTAATTTTCTTACTTCTTTTCTCTTCCTGACTTGAATTGTTATTCCATGGCATTTTTCCATTCCTGACTGACGTCATTCACCCACAAATCTATTTTTACATTACACAAACCCTCAGCCAAACACATGGATGTCTGCTCAGTAGTACCAGCTGCCTGAAATACTTCATTTCTTTGGTTCCTGATTATGCCTTCCTATGATTCCTTGTTACACTTCCTTACGCCAAACTGTTGATCTGACGTGTTCTAAAGTTCAAAGTTTAAAAAAAAATTCTGGTAATAACAGCTAAAGGTTATGTAAGAGTATAGTTTTCATTATATATTTATCATATATTTGAACTTATAACTTCAAATATTTATTTTGTAAATATTCTATTTTGTGATTTTTTTATATCCTATGCACTTTAAGTTTGATTCACTTTATCATGCTCCCTATTCACTCCAGTGTTTTTCTTCATACCCTTTTCTGCACTGTCTCTTGCTCTTTAGCATTCTCAGTTGCCAACAACTTCTGAATTTATGAACACATGTCATTTTAGTTCTTTTTGTTCAACATTTTGTAACAGTGAAACACACAGAACTTCTCTTCTTGTACAACATAACATTCATGTTACAAGCATGCTGCTGCTCTCATTAAAAGCTCCCATTGCATGCAGGTTCTGTATAAGACTTTCTCTTTCCAAAGTTTTTTTAAAGAAAAATTTTTATTTAGTGTTCCCTTAAAAAAGAACTGAAGATATAGTAGGGAACAGTAGAGCTATTTCAGATGAGCGTAACCACTGTTTTAGAACTTTTTTATACCAGTGGAGTAGCTACAAGTGAAATGGAAAGTCCAACGATAAACAATAGTGGTAGCCTGTAAACTCAGCAAATTATTTTATTCTCTAGACCCCTATTCTAACATCTTATGTGCAGATGTATCTGGAAAGTAACTGTATTTTGGAAAGTAAAAGCTTAAAAAGCATATTTTTCATCATTATTTGAGAAGACCTGAGGATAGAAAAGTAATTCTGTTTCACAGATCTCAATTTTCTGTTAATAATATATGTTTTTGAGTTTTTCAGTTTGAATTACAAAGCAAAATGTTTCAGCTGTAAGAAAATTTCTCTGGGTGGGATGCTACAGATCCTAGAAGTTATAAAGTATCTGGGTCTACACCTGGAAAGGTAGACCCAGATCACAGTCTATAAAAGCTTGGTCTGCTGAGCAGCTGGGCACTTGGAGCTGGAAATGCAAGTTCAGGGGGCTTCTCAACTCTCCACCAGGCAAACTGAAAGCAAGCCAAGAGCTTTGAAGCCTTGGCTGGGCAGAGCAACCTGGGAGCCAGGACTCACAGCTCCTCAAGAGCTTGCCAAGTGGACTGCTGAAAAGTTGGGAGCTTGGAACTCCACCAACAGCCTTCATAAAAGGCAGGTGGGCGAGCTAGCATTGCAGACGACTATTGGAAACCTGCCTCCTTTTTGTCACAACTTTGTCAGAATTGAACTGTCTCCTGCAAACACTTTGGTTTTGATGAATTTGTAGTGTCTGCTCCATCTGACAATTTCCAAAACACTCTGATTCTGGAGCCCACCATTTGGGAAGTAAGGCTAGGAAAACAAATGTTCTTGGGAAACACATACAGTTTTATACAACTGGCAAACAAAAATCCACACTAAACTAATTGAAATATTCCTTCATGCATGACGAATGTTGTTTGCCTGGCATCTTTTAACATTTTTGGTTTGTTGGATTGCTTAGTTGCACTTTGGAGATGGAGAATACTGTCACTTGCTTGTGCACTTATTTTTCAGATATTTGTCTGTTCTAAACATTATTGTGGAATGGGATGACAGTAATGGAATACGTTAGTGAAGTAACTCAGCTACTGACATCATTAAAGTGTTAGTATTTCTACAGATACATCTAATACTGAAAAAAAAAAAGTTGAAGCACTTCAATATGTAATTGTCCCTTTTTTTTTTAATAGTCTACATAAATTTAGGGTTTGTATAATCTATATTCATTTTTATTTAATCAAATGTTACTATAACTTGAAGGACTAGGTGTAAAGAATTGAAGCTTATTACTAAAATATTGTTCTAATTTTTGAATTTTCATATTACTAGGATAACTTTTTCAACAAAAGAAATTTTGTGGTTTTTTCTTGCCCTTTTGTTTAGTAAATCTTTCTTTATAAACAGAGAACAACATATGATAGTGAACAACATAATGATAAATCACTTTATTTGTGTTATTTACCCTTTCAACACAGAATGGCATTGAGATTTTGTGGGGTTTTCATCTCTGGTCTCTGCAAACACTATTTAAAAGAAATATTCTATATCTGTATAATAGATTTCAGATAGTTCACAAGAACATTAAAGAAATTAGGTAACACAATGATAACACTTCTGTAGAGGTTCAGCAGTTCTCAAGAGTATCTTTCACACAAATGTAACCTGACTGCACTAGCAATTGTTAGATCTTTTGGATTTCAAAAGGGCTGTTTGTTATTCATTTATTATGGCTGAGAATTTCAAACAGACAAAGGAACTGAAATCAAAGCCAGTAAGAACTTGGTTTTTTTTCTTTTTTTTACATATCCTTGAAGAGTTTTTGCTGCTTTCATGCCTTCTCTCACTGAATTCCTTTTTTTTTTTTCCCCCCAGAAGTGATTATTTCTGTAGCAGTTTGTTTTGTTTGTTTGTTTGTTTTAAATTCTGTCATTTGGATTTCACTGTGCTTTCATTTGCCATACAACTAATGTGAGACTAAATTTTACAGGTACTGTGCAGTGGTACGTAATTATATCAGGTGCCCCATCTATTTTTTTTTAATCAATAACATTGGAAAATTTATAATAAAGTAGTAAAGGTGTATCTCAGTGAAGCTTTAATGAGATAGCAACGTCTGAGCCAGATGTTGATTTTTTGATCTCTACAGGTTTTATGTGATAACATCAGGTCTTTTGAAATTGTTCCAATTAACTCATAGTAATTTGTGTAACCTGTATCTAGGAATTTGGAAGTCATATCATCCCTATTTTCTGGTCACCAAATGATGTGTTAATAAAATTATCATTTTTTTTCAAAATATATTAATCATGTGTCAGTCAACAGAGGTGATGACAGTTCTCTGGAAGGAGACGCCAACAAAGGCACAGATTCATTTGTGTTATTTCAGGGCGAATGTGTTGGCTCTAGCAAACACCCTGAGATCACCAGGAATGTTATCATTTGTAACAACGTGAGGGCTGTACCGATCTTCCCCATTGCTGAAAATCACCATACACTTACATAACTTTTAAGTACCTAAACTTACTGTTTAATGTTTTGCTCTGTTTTCTCCTCAGTAGTGGCTATGGATCACTGTTAGTTTTCAACTGGTGTAGACTGCCCATTTCAGGAAGTACATCAAATAGCCTGGCTATTCTGAGTATTTAGACCTTTCTTTCATGGTTCAAAGCACCCTTTCCTGAGAATGTAACAGTTTGGATTAAACTCTGAAAAGTTCATAAATGCTGTGCAAACATGCTGCAGAAATAGAGGCATCAGTTTGATACATGACTACCAGAATGTTAGCTTCTTGCATCTCCTGCAATAAGAAGAAAAATGGAGGAAAAAAAAGGTAAAGAGGAAAAGGTGTGTGTTGGGTAATACAGACATATTGTTTCGTGGGAAACAGAGAGGGAATTGGGCTTTTTATGCTCTTGTATCATGCTGTTATGAGGAAAGTCACTGCAAGGGAGAAAAGTTTAAATTGACTTCTCTAAGAAATAAAAAGTTTCAACAGGATTTCTGTAGCAAATTATACCTTCTGATCAGAGAATCTCTCCTTTTCCATGTTTGATCTTTGAACAGTGAGAAATTGTGCGGGCAAAAAATATTAATTTCTTTCTAGTTTCCGTTTTAATTTGATACAGAGAAAATTTTGTGAAGTATGACTAATAGGTTTTGAATGTGGATCAAGAGTACTACTTTCAAATCTGAAAGTAGAGACAAAAGGGAGTTTGCTATAGGTAGTAATATTGGAAATTACCTTTACAGGGTCAGAGCAGCAGACAGGGTTTTTCTGTTGGATTTGCCTTTTTCTACTTTCAAGAAAAATTCAAGGTATTGCATGGGCACTTAGAGGAAAGCTCCTTCCTATCTCTTATCAGTCACTTTTTAAATTACCAAGAAAGAAAATTTACATCACCACCCTCAAAAACATTATTTAAAAAAACCCTCTTTAGTTATCAAGTTCAATTTTTTAGGTATTTCTTAATATCTTTCTGACTCTATTGCATTCTCCACCACACTGGCAACTTTTGTCAGTGTTTCACAGGTTGTATTATGTAAGAATTTCCTAAAAGCTTTTACCTGAATGTGTCATTAAATACTCATGTATTCTCCAATAAAAAACTGCATTTATGAGGGCCAGATTTTTAGTTCAAATTTTTATTATTTTTTCTATCCCCGCTTTCCTTCATCCTGCTGAATCGCCTCTTTTCTAAGCTAAACAGCCTCAGTGGTTTTTATCTTTTTTATTAGTCTATGAAAGTTCATAACTGGTTTTAGGATTTGAATCATATGAACAGGAGGCATGGTAGATCTTGTGGCTAGTCTTCTGATCTAGGCTTAATAGACTGTACGAATTTACCCCCAAATCCTTGAATCATTTAAAGTGTTTTGATAACATTGTCATAAAATTTGTTCTTTGTCTACAGTTTCCACTGCTCTCATAGCCAAACTATGAAGTGAAAGGAGGTTTTATTTCAAGCTTCTCCGGCAGACACTGTTGTTGCTGCGCCTGTCCATTCTATCTCTCATTCTTCACTCTGTGACAAAGCTGAGTAAAACTGAGTTTCCTTCCCTAGCTGAAGAAGGACCTGATACAAGACTCCACATAAGAAAGGATGCACAGCCTGACTTTCATGAAGGAGAGCTTTCTAAAGAGCTATCAAAATGATGCAAGTGCAGCTAAGGAATTCCATATCTGCTATTGAGATTTATCTCATTGATTGTAAATCCATTTGTCTATCACCTGCTGAAGTCTACATAATCTAGGAGAACTAAAGTGTGTCATCCTATGCAACCACATCTCTTAGGTTTGCACATTTCAGGCTTACAAAACTACAAGCCCCTACTATAGGGCTACATATCTAGCTAGTGACCATTTTGAAGGCTAAAAGATATCTGTGGTACTAAAGACTAACTTTTCAACATACACAAATTGGGTCAACATTTCAGAAGACACTCACTCATGCTTAAATATTCAGTAAATGACTGGATTTCTCTAAAGGGCTTAGTAACCAGTAGCTTATGGATCCAAAATGACTGCATGTTCATCACTAAGCTTCCTTGAAAAGCTACTTCTTAGCCAGTATCCAAGAGCACCACTCTGTTAAAAAACAGCTAAGTTTTTTAGTCCACCTTTGAGTTTTGTGAGTGTGTTGGTTTTGTTTTGATATTTATTTTCCTAACTAATCAAGAAAAAAAGCGACATAATTGTGAAACTGTGAAGCTAATGAGTTGTATATGAAAATGCATGAACACCCAATGACTGAATAGTTGTAACAAAATTTCCAGTGTAGTACCTATATAAGAAGCATGCACCTGGCTTTGGTTTGCTATTGTAACTTTTGTTGTTGTTGTTTTAGTTAAATGTAATTCAGCTAGTAAAACTGTTTTTTTCCTCAGGTTTATGTAACAGGTTCAGATTCACTTTCCAGTTTTATAATTGTGTTTTATTGTATCAGGTATTGCATCCACTGCATATTTATCCAGCTGAAAGATCATTTCAATTGTGAGGCACAGATTCTGCTTCATCTTTCATGAAGAATCTTATACTGTAAACTATGGCAAGATCACTTAGATAAATAGAGGCTATTTTTCTAAGGTGAGTTCTATACATATCTATACCATATACTGACATAAGAAGTTGACTAGTATCAAGCTACAAAACAGAATCCTGAATATGCATGCATATGGTTTTAGATAACTTTTATTAAACACTGCAATGTAATAACTAGTTTTCCTTTTCTTCCTATAGAGACAGAGCAATGGATTAAAATGTGTTCATGCTATTTACAGGCAGTGAGTCAGATCAAATTTAATGACTTTTGAATTATCACTTTTTCATGATGCGAAATACGATTATAGAAAAGTTTTCTTTCAGCAAGTTGTGTTGTTGGAAAAAAACATTGTTCATTTGAAATAACTAATCATAAAGACAACAGAGAACATAAACAAAACAGGAATTAGTTTTTTCTGACTTCAAGCTATCCTGAACTTGCTTTATTCTTACATGTTTTTGTATTTCTTCTAAGTTGGATTGAAAGGGGAGGAAATAAGAGAGAAGAAAAAGGGGGGAGAGGGAGCAAATCTGGGGAGAAAACAGAGAAAAGATAGAAAGCACTGAAAACAAATGTAAAATTAGACCAAATAAAGGATTACATAAGGAAGTAAAAAACCAATCTAATGGGGGGAAAAAAAAAGGTCAGATCACCGTTTACCGCAGGCTGGATTATTTTTATTTGTCTTATCCATGAACAACATATAGCTCTCTCTTTCTGCTAGCTAACTGTAATATTAGCTTTAGCTTTATAGACTTCCCTAGCAGGAAATTAAGTTGGCTGTAAAATTTACTTTTCCTTTTTTTTTTTTTTTTCCTGGAAAAAAACAAACAAACAAACAAAACCCCAAACAAACAAATATGGGCTTGAATTGTACTTGAGGCAAAGGATGGCTATGAACTCTTCCTTTGGCAGGGGGGTCTGTCAAAGCAGCCATCTTGCACTTGTTCTTGAAAAACACAAACAAACACAAAAAGTTTTATCAATCTCACCCACAAAAGTTTTATCAGGCCAGCTAACAGTTTAGCAGGGAAATGAGAACACAGGTTATGGGAGGTGTAAACTCAAACTAAGACGACAAGAAATGATTATCAAACTGTGGCCTCATCAGCAAACTGAAAATCTAAACACTTTGCAAGCCTTTTGTCAGCTTTCAAGAGGTTGCCGTTCAGTGCTAGACGTAGAGCTAGTAATTTGATCCAAATGTAATTTCTCTCACATCAGCTTGACTATATCAGAAATTAATCAGACTACAAATGGATGCTAGATATTGTGGTTGTCATCAGATAACTCTTTGATTCAAGGAAAATTTCCAGATTGAGTTAAAGTCAACACATTTGCAACAATTTTTTTCAGACTGGAGAGAGCCTTAGCATAGAGGCATAAGCATGTGCTCTACGTATGTAAATCTTCAAGACTCTGCGAATTTAGAGAGCAAATGTGGGCTGAATGTTACTAATTGCAGAGGCTACAATATGCATTTGGCCTCCTAGAGGCATAATATGCAGAGAATGCTTTGTGACTAATGCCTGGAAGTTTACACTAAAACTGAGGTTTGCCCTTAAATGTCATTTCACTAAACTAGGAAGTGTGAAAATGTACCTTCCCCAATGAACAAATGGTAGACATAATCAGGAACACTTCCTTCCATAATACTGATGGTAAGAGCAGGTTGGCCATGCCTTTGGGCAGCTTCTCCATTACTGACACCTGAATGATCTATGCTTCCATCTTTGATTCTCTTAATTTGCACTCCTTTTTCTCTGTTTACCCTTCCTTAGAGATTCCTGTTGCTGATCAGCTTGTACTCTGTGTTATTATTACTGATGCTTCATATTACAGAGGAACCCTATGACTCACACTCTGCTGATTTTCAGTATTACAGTGATTCTCTCCAAAGTTCCATGCTCTGTTTTCCTGAGTACTACAACCAAATAACAAATTGACCAAATCTCTGGAGCAGAACTACCTATACTGTTGCTTTGTAAAGAGTACGCCAAAATATCAAAGGGGGCTTGAAATTCTAATGTTTGCTTTTATTAAAGCAAAAATGGGAACAAGTAACTCTTTAAATAAAGAAGATTCAGACCTTCCAGGTGATTAAAATAAAAGGATGCAAACCCATACTTTTCACCTTCCCACACCTCTTTGTCGTGCAAGTCCTTCCCTAAGGTGTTGTTCTCTAGTCATCAGTTTTCAGTAGTTTCATGGGTTACATCAAAGACCACGCAGGCTCTTCTGGGTGTCTAGAGAAAATATCTTTCTTTCCACAAAAAATGAGGCTGATCTGCCTGTTCCCTTCTCTTTTGAGGAGTCTTCCATTTCGTTTTTATTATTGCTATATGTCCCATTCCTTGTTGGCCATTACTTGAACTCAAGATATTTCTTCCAGTGGAGAAGGACTTATTGTCTGTTTCAGAATGTACTGTCTGGAGAGGATCCCTCACTGCAGAGCATTTTTTTCTGACCTTTGATGCAACTAGGAAAATTATTTATGTTTAGCAGAACATGAAGTTTTCACAGTAGAAACAATAGTAGAAAGTGAACAAACAAATCAAGCAGATACCATGTACTGCAGGCAGCAATATTGCAGACTCTCTCTCAACACATCTGTCTGCCTGTCCCACACGTCACAACATGTATCTCCATCTCTAGCAATTTAGCTGTTTGTGTGGTTATGAACTGGATCAGTAAACAAACTTTGGATAAATATGACCCTTTCCACAGATTTTTTTAGTGATTGACCTCACAGCAAAACTTTATGACGTGCTGTACTAGAATAACTGAGGGGCAGTAGCCTCCTAAACTGATTTTACCTCTGGAAAGATAGAACATAATTTCACAGCCTTATAAAGTCTCCTTTGGGAAGGCATCTACTGGGAAAAACAGGTACAATACAAGATAGCTATGGTATCTCCTCTGTGTTCCATGTGCTCCTTCTGTTCGGGGTCGGCTCCACAGAACCAAGCTGTACAACTCAGGAATTAACTGCTTTGTAACCTGGTGGTAGACTGCAGTCCTTCTTCGTTACTTTTGGGGATTAAAGAGCCATCACTGAAACTTTTCCCACATCTTCTTTCTCTCATTCTTTCTCAGGGCACTCCAGCCATACTGAGAGTCGTTTCTTACCTGTGTTATGCATAACTACTGTGTTCTTTTTAAGCTCTCCAAAGTAGTGATATTCCTTTACAACAGATCTCTCCATAAGCTGAGGTGTCATGCCTTGGACACGTGTGGGACATATGTAGGATTTGGGATATGTAATGGGATTCTTTCACCTTACCTGAATGTAAAGCCAAAACAAGACTTCATAGGAACAGAAATTCTTTTGCTTCATTAGTAGTTCAAAGATTATTTCAAGAGTAAGTATTCCTGCCTGCTATTTGGTTAATTGACATGTGGTGCTTTTGCCTTTCAAGAACAAATGATGCATTTCATACCTGCTGGCAGATATATATTTTCAGACCTAACAGTAGTGTCACAGAATGCCCAGAGCTCTTAATTTTCAATTTTCCTCCCTAAGTGGGAAAGTAACAAAATACCTTATTCAGTGCTGAGAACAGATTAACTGATTTTATTCCCTTTCTTGGAAGACAAACTGAATGGGTAGCCAGGTCAAAATATCGTGAAAGGTCTGTCTAAACAGCACATTTTCTTACCTTGGGGAATTCTTCAAAGTACTCTGATGAAAAGGATTCAATGAGCTCTTTGTTCTTCCTCCTGCCTAGTACATGAAAAGCTCCAGCCAAACATTCAGAGCTCAGTTTGGGATCAGATGAGGGTGAGAGTGTGGGAACCGGCATGACAGAAGTTGCAGAGCCTCAGTGAGAGCTGGAAGACGAGAACAGAACTGAGTGATGTCAGATGCATCACGTGGAAAAAAATCATCAACTGTGGGTTGGTGCAAGTTCTGAGGTGACAGGAACTATGAAGTCCAGCTAAGGTGAGGTCTAATGAAATATACAAATAAGGTTTAGATATATTTTCCACATGATTGTCTTCCAGCTGGCTAGCATATTACTTTACAATTTGTTGGTCTTTTGAGTTAATAATACATTAAAGGTAAAGATTTAGTGGAAGTGGAGAGGTCCTAAGAGGACTACAAAATATCTGCCAGCACTATTTGATACTGAAATACCATACCTTTCTCTTCAGGCATGGCTTATGGCTTCTGGAATTATTAACCAGCTGGGATTTGAGACTTTCAACTTTTATGTAGATTTTCACCCCACAGTCCTTATCAAAGCTGGAAGTTCTCTGGGATTCAGCAATATTTGCTGAATGCAAACAGATCAAATAGATTGACCTGTTACAGGTTTAAATAACCTGTGATTTAGTAGACCTACTGCACTTACCTCAATATTCTGTATGGGCTGAGCAAGTATCAGAAAGTAATTGGAGAAGTTAAAAAAACCCCATGGTATCAGCAACAGGAAGGGAGCTGACACTGAACCTGCATGTCCATCCAGTTGTAGGAAACATGCTATTTAATTCTGTAACGGAGTTTTTGTTATTATCTTTAGCACAAGGAATCTTTTTACTAAAAATGAAGACTATAAAATCATATTATACAACTACGAATGATGTCCAAGGGTTTGAATATGTTTCCTAAGCTGGAAGTGAGTTACAGCTAGAAATAAGGTTTTGCAATCACAGAGTTGCTTATTTTAAACAGAGTTGCTAACAACTGGATCTGGCCTGTACTGCTATTACTGCTATTTGGAAGAAGGGTTGGATGACTCCTCTGAAATTATTTCCAATGTTTAAATGGAATTCATCAGATGTGTGTAAATCTGGCTTAGAAAGCTTTACATTTGTGCTTCAACTGTTCATTTGCTCTAAATATGAAGTGCAGATGAGGCCTTCAGAGAGGACAGAGAGGTAACTGAAAGGCCTATTGATATATAGTGACTAAGCAATAATGTAGTAAAATTAGCTAGAGTCTAATGAGAGATGACAAGGACTAATGTAACAGCACGTGAAATGGAGGTGGGAGAAGAGACTGCATGAAAAATTACATTTTTCCAGTAAGTAATTCATCCTTTCATTCCTTAAAAAAATGCAAGACTGGGGAAAAAAAAATGTGGGTCAAGTTGTGCCCTGCTATTCTACCCACTTGATCTCACAATCCCTTTCATAAACATACTGAGCTCTGACTCATAAGTGGTGAGTTTTTTGCCTCCCCTCACCCCAAAGAAGCTGTTCCCGAACCTCTCTGATTTGATCATTAAGAACTTTCATCTCAGCCCAGATGACTGAATTTTTCATCACCAGCTTGCACTTCTGCGTGATGTGATAGTTTGCCAGCCTAGGTGCTGCCGGACTTTTCTGCAAGGTCTGCTGGTTTCAGCAGTTAGTAGTTGAGGACCTTGAATTCCAGAACCACAAACTGGACTGGACACCAGAAATGTCACTCTGGTTTCTTTCACTGGGGCAATCTGGCTAGAATGGCAAGGCAAAGCATTGGCAAAATGCTGGACAAATGATAAAAAATGTAACAGTTTGGCGAGGAGAATCTGAATGTGACTAGCCAAATATTTCTTTATTTGCAACATATGTTCCAATCTATTTTATATAAAGATATCCCTGCTGATTTAGGGTTTCAAACTGTATTTACACAGCCCAGTAGGGATGCAGATGAGGAGTTTTAACTTTGGCTTCTTGGCCATAGTTTGGATATGGTCTTTTGAACTACATGTAAGTGCATAGTTTTCCCCAAGTCCAGTTTAGGACAGCTGAATTGCATGTTGTTGGTTTTTTTTTTTTTCATTAATCTGTCAAGGTACACATTATCTAGCATTTCTCAGCCCTGTATAAGATGCAATAGATGACAGTTCTTTGCTAGCCACTACATTTAGTTTTTCTTATTAGCTACACTTATGCCTAAAAGTACTTCTTTGATAGTAACAGACAGCAATCGAGTAACTTCTTAGCCTTCCTTAGCTGGATTAAATAAGTCACATTCATTAGTCTCCTGTCAAGTAGCACCTGCTTCATTCTCTGAACATCCTCCTAGGCCTTCCTGTGTTTGTTCCATTCTGAGTTCTTTTTTCATGAGCATGAGTAACCAGTCATATATGCATTCTGTGAGAAGGCTAACCTGGCCTAAATTGTACAGTGGGATCAATTTCTTCCTGCCTCTGCTGGAAGCCTCTGCTCCGCTGTACTAAGATTTCATTTGTCTTTTTCACAGCTACATCAAGTTAGCAGCTTGTGATCAACGAACAGATCAAAGTCCTTTCATCTGTTTTTCTATAGATAAGCTCCTAGACTGATGTCACGGAAGTTTATCTTATTAGACCTGAAGCATATGATCCTGCATGTTTATCAACTGCATTACATCTTAAAATTCCTGTCATCACAACAGTTAGTTCTTCCTGTATATATTAATTTTTTTCTTATGGACAACACTTCCCAACTTCATTTCATCACAAATTCTCTGAGCTAAATCCTATCCTTTGTGTTTAGGTAAAAATACTAAAAAACATCTGTGCTAAAAATTGTTCTTGTGAAATACCACTCAGCTCTTAGCTGATCTTTCAAAATCCATTGTCATCTTCTCTTCAGGTTGTTGCTCCTCCCTTGCTTTTTAATTCATCTATAATCCCATCTTCACTATTTTTTTCCATAAAGAATTGAAAGAGATGCTCTGCTCTAGTCCAAATACAGGAAGTACTCTAAGTCTAATCTATCTAAAAAAACCCAAAACATTTGCAATGTATGTTAGCATATGTTATGATTGATAAACCAAGATTACACAGTTCATTTTTTATTTATTAAATCTTTACGTATTCTTAATATTTTGTTCTAAGACTGTTCAAACTACAGAAGTCAGAGGCCTTCTGACTGAACCTCTTATTCTTAGATGGCAACATCCAAATTTCTTGACTAACCTGAATTAAGTAATTTTATTTTTGGTTCACCTGGGTTATGATTATTTTCATTCTATACATTTATTTCCGTTAGTCAATTTACTTTTTCTCTTATTTTCAATAACTTCCTCTTTTTTGAAGGCAAAGACCAAATATTTGTTTAGTTTGAGTCTACATCCTAAACTTGAAGAAACTTCATGATTCTTTCAGATTTAACTGCTCAAGCTATTACTTCCAACCAATTTCATTTGGTGGTCCTACTGTTAATAAAGGTCACTTTTTTAAACTGCAGTTCACACACAGTTTGGCTTGTTTGTTTGTTTCATTTTTCTAGCTAAATTCAAGTAATTTATGAAACTTACAATTACGCTGCCCAATTTTATTGCTCAGCCATGTGTCTTATAAACCTATGGAAGACTCTCTTAAAATAAAAAATCCACAGAGTTTTGAGACTCAACTGCAGCATAAAATTTCCCTAATTGAGGTATATACATGAAACGTAATCCAGCCAGGAAGCTTCAGCAGAAACTGGGCTACATGTTACTGAGAATATTGCGTGGATTTCAGATTACTGGAAGAAAACAGCTATGGATAAATTGAATTTTGTCTCTGGGTATCTCCATTTCCACTTCAACACAAGAGAAAGATTGTAACTGGAGATTTAGGTGGAGTTATAGGGCTGGTTGTAAAACATTCCTGTACAAATGAACCTGAGATGTCTGTGTCCTGGTTTCAGCTGGGATAGAGTCAATTGTCTTCCTAGTAGCTGGCACAGTGTTATGTTTTGGATTTAGTATGGGAAGAATGTTGATAACACACTGATGTTTTCAGTTGTTGCTAAGTAGTGTTTAGACCAATTCAAGGATTTTCCAGCTTCTCATGCCCAGCGAGCAAGAAGGCTGGAGGGGCACAAGAAGTTGGGAGGGGACACAGCCAGGGCAGCTGACCCAAACTGGCCAACGGGGTATTCCATACCATGTGATGTCATGCCCAGTATATAAACTGGGGGGAGTGAGGGTGGGGGGATCACCGCTCAGGAACTAACTGGGTGTCTGTCCGTGAGTGGTGAGCAATTGCATTGTGCATCACTTGTATATTCCAATCCTTTTATTATTACTATTGTCATTTTATTAGTGTTATCATTATCATTTTTAGTTTCTTCTTTTCTGTTCTATTAAACTGTTCTTATCTCAACCCACGAGTTTTACTTCTTTTCCCAATTCTCTCCCCCATCCCACTGGGTAGGGGGGAAGTGAGTGAGCAGCTGCGTGGTGCTTAGTTGCTGGCTGGGGTTAAACCACGACATTCTGTTACCTATTATGTACTCTGGCTCTGTATTCAGGTGCAGAAGAATATATCAGTGCATTATCTAAAACACCATTTGCGAAACTTTTTGATTACTAAAATATTGTTCCTTCTAGAGCCAGCAACTTGACTGCTGTGAATAAACTTCTTCGTTTTAAACTGTTTTGCTTAATTAAGATTCTTAAATCACAGTTAGTCAGACATATGTGTTTTCTGATATATGTATTCCACAGGGACATTCAGTATATGAAACTTCCTTACATTTTAGACCAAGGATTTATAGTTAGGCAAGACAATAAATTTCAGATTTTCAGTAATGAACTATTCTAGTTCACACTATCTATAACAAAAGAAAACAAACACATGATGGTGCGTAATGCATATTCAGCATCTTCCATAACAAACTCCTGTTACAATCTACTTCTAGCTTAGTATGACACTGAACAATGAACTGAAATTTGAGCAGATTCTGGGGATGCCTGTAAGATTAAATAGAAACACATTATGTAATGGTATAAATATTTTTTTTAAAGAGTTTTCACGCATCAACTCTATGAATAACATGATATAAAATATCAACATTTATTCTTCATTCAGGAATATGAAACTTTTGCACATATTTAATGACAGCAGAGACTGTTCTTTATTATTGCAAGATGTACCCTAAGCATCAAGTAATGAAGATAACATTTTTTTTTAGCTTTACTATTGAATCAGTTCCCTTAAACAAATGGTTCCTCAAAGAAAGAACTGGCAGCCAGTTGGAATAGGGAAGACAACATACAATATACCCTGAAGCAAATTTTTTATAATGGCTTAATTAATAAGTCTGTTTTAATAGTTGCTAAAAGTGATCTGTTTACTAATTTACTAATGATATTGTGTAAAGAATATTATTTATTTTCTGGAGCATTTAGTTTGTAATGTGTTTTTCAATAGGAAAAATCTATGGTAACTATGATAACATTTGGAACTATGGTAACATTTCTTTAGAGAAGAGTATCATGCTGCTTTGAGAATTTTGTGTGAAAAACAGCCTTTTTCTCTAGTTGTTCAGTATACTACAAATCTGTTTTACACATACTCCAAGTGATGTAATCCGTTCTACTGAAATTCAACTATTAATGATAGCTTTTAATGTCATTCTGCTTCTGAATGATGAACATTCTTTTTATTCTATTTAATATGGGAAGAGAATTTTAGGTGATAAAACTCATATCAGAATAAGGAGTTACTTACTAACAGAGCAATATTATTATTATTATTATTATTCACATCATTATTGTCCTTGGACAGATTTTTTTTTCTTCAAAATAGGAAATCTAATGGTTTAATGTGGATGAAATTTAGTGATCTGTGTTGTACATTAATTTGGACTAGATGGCCTTACAGGATCCCCTGTAGTCAGCATACTTATGAAACAATGGATTACAAAGAATAAAGTAAATCCAAACCAATTTAAATATTCATCAAAAAATGTGAATTCTCATATTCTGGTATTTTCTGAAGGATATTATAGCTAAAAGTGAAAAGCAGTTCTAACTCACATCAAGTAACACCATCAAGAAGACATTTGTTTGGTACAACTCAAATTTAATATTCAAGTTATGATGTCGTATGTATAGATTCTTGATAAGGCATAATTAAATTGTTCTTCATTGTTGTTTCTTCTAGTTCTACTTCCTTCTATTTCCATTCTTTGTGGTTTTTTGGTCTCAGGAATTCAAAACTCTTTGTGACTTCCTGGAAAGTCATATTCAGTTTCAAAATCAACTGGAGTTTATCACAGAGGTAACCACACATCCTGACTGGCATCACATTTGCAACAGTATTTGCTTCTGAAACACCATCATACAGTTGTTCGTACATACCTCTGTGTAACAGGTTCTGCTGTTTTATGTGAGAAACCACTTAGACTGTTAGGCATAGGTGTGTTGACTGTGTTCCAGTTTTTATTATGAAGACTACATTGTCTGTGACCTTGCATGTGCTTTTATTCAAAGAGCTTGTGATGTAACATGGCTTATTTTAAGTGAAATAACTTTTAGGTTATTTAGTTAGATAGTTTTACACCTGTAGTTCAGAAGGCCTGTAAGAAGTTTCTTATATCCCTAGGAATTTAAATAAAATTGTGATTGTGAATGTTGTACAGAGCTAAGCACTTATTTATCAGCTCTATTCCCTAAATTTCCTTACTCGGATTTCAAGATGCTCTGGGTTAATTTTAAAATTCAAGAAATATTTTCAGAGTAACTTCTGGTGTTCTAAAATGCTGGACAGTCTTACAGGAACATCTGTCTAGAAAAACACACACGGTTCTTATTTTGCAAGCTTTTCAACCATTGTATTTTTTTGTGAATTCTGAGAACTTGCAAATCCAGATTAACATATTACAAAATGACTTTTTAAATGTTTTGCTTCTATTTAAGGCAATTACAACTGCTCAGACATGAATAAATTCTCTGGGACACAGAAATTGGAAATACTTCGTTTAACATTTGTCTTACTCATTTAGTTCAGTTACACAATCCGTGTATGTATCTCAAAGAAAAATCTTCTATTTTTTTGCTGTTTCTAGTTTAAGTCTAGAAAAGTCTTTGGTTTGGAAGACTTTGGATTGCAATTGATTTTCTTCCTGTTGGTCATGGCCTTGTCACAAGAGTTAGAAAGGGATTCTGATGCTTGGAGGACTCAACAACTAAATGTGGATAAAATTTAACAGTACCAAAAATGTTATTGGTCAATATTAATGGACATGTTGCCATACTTTTATAGGCATTGTTAGGTATACCCTGAAAGTTTTTTCTAGTTTTGTTTTGTTTTGTTTTGTTTTGTTTTATTTTATTTCCTGGGTTTTTTTTGTTTGTTTTTTTTTTGTTTGTTTGTTTTTTGTTTTTGTTTTTTTTTTTAAGAAGAGCTAGGCTTTCTTTTATTTTACAGATCATGTGGTAAAGTGAAAAGTAAAAAAGGTGCATGACCAAAGCAAATAGGTAGAGTTTTGCAGTTTGGTTTAGATCTAAGTTAAGAATGACAGGATTTCTGTATCTTTTTTTTATTCAGTCTTAGTTTCAGTGAGCAGCTACCATGTCAGTAACTTGGAAACCATAGCTTTGAAGAACAGAATATGTGAGATGATTGTGCAAAGCCTTTTATAAAAGACTAGAGACTGCATATATTCAGATTTATGCCTAGCACAAAAAACTTGTTCCTTCAGGTAGTCCTGCATTTAATGCCTGCATTGGTCTGCACAACTGCATGACTGCATTGGTCCAAAGAGGGTAGAAAATCCTCTTTGAAAATTTTTTGGTTTGTAAAAGCCAAATGTCTTCTGAAATTTTCTGTTTTTCATATCCCCTTTATTCCTAAAAGAAACCCCAACCCCCAAAAAACATCCAAACAACAACAACAACAAAACACTAAAAAAACCAAACCAAACAAAAAACCCCCAAACCCAAACACCCCGCTATGTTATGGGTTGTTAAGGTTTAAACCCAGCCGGCAGCAAAGCACCACCAAACTGCTCACTCACTTCTCCCCCCTGGTGGGATGGGGAGGAGAAAATATAAAGAAAAGCTCATGGGTCGAGACAAGGGTAGGGAAGGATCACTCACTAATTACCGTCACGGGCAAAAACCAGACTTGACTTGGGAAAAAAAAACCAAAATCAATTCAATTTGTTACCAATCAAATCAAAACAAGGATAATGAGAAGTAAAACCAAATCTTAAAACACCTTCTCCCCACCCCTCCCTTCTTCCCAGGCTCAACTCCACTTGTGAATTCTCTACCCACCGACCCCGGCAGCGCAGGTGGACGGGGAGAGGGGGTTCGGGTCAGACACCTCGTCTCTGCCGCTCCTTCCTCCTCGGGGGGAGGACTCCTCACTCCTCCCCTGCTCCACCATGAGGTCCCTCCCACAAGAGACAGTCCTTCGCTAACTTCTCCAATGTCAGTCCTTCCCTCACTCACTAAATGAATTCAGTTTATGCTGGAGATATGATGCAGAACAGCTGTACAGCATCAAAGAATCTGGCAACTGATGCATGCTATATTAATCTTATGGGACCCTGCTGACTCCTGATTCAAGAAAGTCCCCAATGTTAGGGATCCAGGTGGAAGATGATTATACAACGTCCCATTTGTGGTATGAATATTCCCCAGTCTCCTTCATGGTTATTTTGGAAGGGAAGAGTAGGCACAGACAGATAGACAGTGCTTCTTTACTTATTTCTTCAGCTTCAATAGACACTGCTTTAGCAACTCATCCCATTTTACCATATGTTATGACCTATATCTAGGTCACATCTCAGGAGAGTCCTGCTCTGAATGATTTCCTAAAGAAGTCTGATTACAAATTTCAAACTTTTTGGTATTGTCTATAAAATAAAATAAAAATCAATTGAGTACTGCATGGGAAATGAGCTTAAGATGAGTAAGTCAAGTAAGCAGGGGTCTCAAGGCCTGCACAGTGTGAATATATTTATTTGGACCTTTGGTAAAGGGTCATCCAGTAATAAAATTAGATTTATTATAATAGGCCTCAAGATATTGTCAAAAGCTTTTAGAAAAAAAGAGATGTATGTGTATCTATACAATTTAAGATGTTTTACTGGTGACTGCAAATTCTCTGCAGTTTCTAGAAAAGAGATTTCTAAATGTATCTTTATGCTATCAGCACACTAGACTTTTAAGAAAAGTAGTGGTGCTTTTAGAACATCAGTAACAATAATATTTTTTCTCTGTTTTGGGGGGGGTGTTTCTGTCTGTTCTCCTCCCCTTCCCCCCCCCCCCCCCCGTAAATAAAATATTGTATAATAGTACAACCTATTGGTATACTCTTTCATTGTAAAAAAAAAACACCCCCCACCCCCCAAAAAAACCCAAAACAACACAACACACAAAACAAAAAAAACCAACTCCTTTTGAACCTTTGACCAGTTGAAGCCAGTTTTGTCAGAGGAGTAGAAGTCACAGAAAAAAAGAAAAAGACTAGATTCTAGCAAATTTGTGAGAACTAGCAACTGAGTACTGAGAAGAGATCCACTAATGCCTGCAGGCAATGCTGTAAGACAGAAGAAGCTGCATTAGCTTTTTGAGGATCCACACAGAAACCCTGTATGAAGAAACAAAACCTGCAGTAACCAAAGCTTTGTTGGTTCCACTACTGACAGAAATAGCCATTTTGCAAAGCTTCTGCGTACATGTAACAGGAATTCAGAAGGTTGAAAGTGTGGGTGTTCAGAATATAAATCACAATGTAGTCCTTCTCTATTTGTCTATTTCTTTATTTCTACTAGATTGTCTTCTCATACACTTGAACTCTCCTATTTCAGTTGAAAAAATATTTGAGAAATCTTTTTTGATGGCCAGGCTCTAAGCTGGAATGAAACATTAGCAGTGGAAAGCAGATGACTTAGACATTGTCACTACTTCCCTACCTCAGTTTTGCATGTCACATGAACTATGTTGAGTGGACTTATATCAACTTATAAAAAGAAGTACTGAAATTAGGGAAGGAGTAAGTAGGTATATTGGACAGGTTTAGGGTTTGGCTTTAAGACTGAGGTGATCTAAATAAGTAAAATCAAGCTTATGTCTGGGTTTAAAACACATGAAGTTAAGAAATGTTTTGAGCGTGTCCCTTTATTTAGGCAAAACCAGTTTCTTTATATATAGATACACACACACACACACACACACACACACTTATACATACATATGTTTGTTATGTATGTATATCTGTATTATCCTTTGTGTTGAAAAACAGAGGAACAATTAGATGTTAAAAACCCCAATTTTGTGATGTTCCTTGGGAATAATATTCTCTGTAGAAAAATGCAAGAATATAATAGGTGTGATTCATCATCAAAACAAATACACTGTGTACATTTATCTAGAAGTAATGGAAAAACAATACCTAGAATGTGAGATTTCATCTTTGATCTGTTCACAACAAAATTATCCTGACACTAATGAATTTCTCTGTGCAATGTTCACTGTGGAAGCAGACATGAAATATTTAAGTAGTCACTGTGATAGCATCACAAGGACACCTCAGCATGGACCTCTTTTTCTGATATTTTTTCCAGGTAGATGTCTGAAGAAAGTAACGAGTTCAAATTGCTGAAGAGATAAGAACATACTGGAATTTTCTGCGTTTGTCATTCAACAAACACTTTTTATTACATTCAAGGAAACAGCTCATTTCTTTGAAGGACAAAATGACGCATATCTTTTATACCCAAATGTATTTACAATTGAGATATTGAGGCTGATGTGCCAAGGTTGAAGTGTTCCACCTCTGTAACTATGTGCAAATTATTCCATAGGAGTCTCAAAACACAGGAAAGGTAATGGCATGCTCTGTATGGAGAAACTGTCCTGTCTATTGAGATAAACTTTTATTGTGTATTATGCACAGTAGGCTAAATGCTTTCCTGTTTGTTATTCTTAACAGAAGAGGTGACTTCACTGAGGTAGCATTGTTTTTTTACATTTTCTGATGCATTGAAAATGATCTGACACCACCCAAGCATTAAAAATCAATCTGTTTTACACCTAGCTTTCACAGAACCCTTTTAAAAAAATCTCTGTTCATTCCATCAAAGTAACAGAATATGTGCTCATTCTTAGTATATTCAAAGCAGAAATAAAATTGGTTTATTTGCACTCAGAATAATTTAATTTTATATTTTATCCATTTTACTTTACACTGCAGTAGATTAGGTATGCTAGCCAAAGGAATGATATTTCCACTGAGAAGTAACTTCTTAAACATCTCTCTAACCGTCACGTATAATTACCCAAATATATCTTAGTGTTTATCGGTATAGGTTATTAAAGAGCTGTATTTTATAATGTAGGTTTATTTTGACCCTGCAGAAAATTTGATAACATATTAGATGTTCTCATGTGTATTTTTTCCAGTCTACTCACACATCAAATAGATAAACCATCCCTATTGAAAAGAACATGTCAGCATATGGTTAATTTTGTGTTTAAGATTGTGGAGCATTAACTTGAAAATAATGTATGTAAAGTTAAGAGTTTTACTTCATAAGAATACTTAATTTAAATGCTCAAATGTTTGGAAAACTTGACTTTAAAGATATTCTGCAGTATTAGAAAGTACTCCATAATTTATTGTTTATTTGATTAGTTTCTCCTATTTTTCTCAACATTTATCGATTGTTTTCCAACAGGTTGATATTTCTTAACATTTCTTTAGAAGGATAATCTTACAGAATTAATGACTTTTAATCGTTATTTGATTTTCCATTCATGCCATCACATGTGACATTGTTTCTAATCTATCATGAGATAAGCATTATCTAGGAAAAACACATTGAGAATTCACTGCTCATTAGTCATAAAGGGTGAAGCTTTAAACTGTTCTGTCTGTGATGATTCAGAACATTAAAATCCAGTCACATGAATATTTGCAAATGTTGCAAATGTCCTATCACTTGGTTAGTGATAGGACAGATGTGCTAAAGCTGCATACACTTTTTAAACAATTTCCATCGACAGGCAGGACAGAGAATGCCAGGTAGGTACCACAAGCTCCATTCTCAACAAATGTCTCTGTCTCTGCCTTCCAGTACTGGCTCTTTGTGACTGACTCTGTAGATGGAAAAGGGACATTTTGAATAGGATTAATTTCATCAAATGTAGAGCCTAAAATATAGGCTGTTGTGTCTGAACTAGTTGTCTAAACTTCCTTTATAGTCAATGGGAACAGGAAGACACTTTAGGATGAAATGTGATGTCATCTGAATGTAGTCATCTATCAGATGAGTCACACCTGAAGAGATCCTGTTCTCTCCAGTGACTTTAAAGGGCACCAGAAGTGACTTTCTTGGATGTAGACATCTTCTAAATTTAGGTGAGATAAGGTCTGTATTTGAAGACTGACAACATGGGGAGGAAAAAAATATTTCCATAATGGCTAAAAATTGTGTAATTCTAGTAAAACCATTGCAACTACAGCATTTTGTAACAACACACAGCATATTTCATACATCATATAAGAAAGGCTATCCTTCTAACCTTTGATCAGATTATAAGTCACATTGTAAGAACTTTGCTGAAAGGAAAAAAGGAATGAAAATTCCATCCTTCTTTTACCTCGATAGCCAAATATATATATATATATAGGTCATTAATATAATTTGAGTACTGACCGAATTACAGTTAGTTTTAGAGCAATATGCTGCGGCGAATACTTGCACTTGTTCTCAGACAAAAGAAATGTCAACAGTCCTAGTTAGCATGGTACTGTATAATTCAATAGGAGAGGGAACGCAAGACATTTTTTGATAATAAAAGTAAAAAAGCTACATTTTACTATTAACTGTAATTTGGTCAGTCTCTCAGCTTATTAAATGACACAGGCAAGACTTTGGTCAAGGACATATTTTGAAGTGTTTCTAACTCTGTATTTAGTGGACTAGTATAGGGCCACCTATCCTTGTGTTATTTGAGTTGTTAAAGTTCTGAAATAGAAATGATTTTCTGTCATGAAGTGCTAGATACTATTTAAAGTCAACAAAATATGCCCAAGGACATTGTGTGATGTGTTCCCCTGTCATGTGTTTCTCTCATGCAGCAGAGTCTATTTGACTAGTTTGTTGGATGGGAAACTCAGAAAGGAAATAGAAGAAAATAGAAACCAAACTTTGTTCTTTTTTATTTTGAGGACAGGGTACTTTCAAAATTATGTAGAACTTCAGGACTCTGACGCACACAACACAGAGCTAAGAGTAAACAAACACAACCATTTTTATAGCCTACTTTGAGGAAGCTGTGTTCACCAGCTTCTTTCATGTTAAGAATTTAGAAATCATTTTATCTTACATTTGAGAATAAAACTGCCTCCCTCAATCACTAGAAATAGATTTTTAAAAACAAGCAGATATTTACTTACCTAAGAAAGGTAAAGCACACTTAATCTAAACTGCACTTCAACCACTGGCTGGATTCTAACCTCATTTATATTAGTTAAAATAAGCAGAAGTCACTGATGTTACACACTGTGGATCTGGGGAGAAGCAATATGTATATAACTACAGGAGCTTACTTCATATACTCTCCAGTATGTAAAGTGCACAGCATGCTATTGTTTGAAGAAATAGTGTAGCTGTGAGATTTTGGCAATCTATAGCCTAAATGAGTGCTGTTACTATGTACTTTACCCTTAAATGTCACATTTGAAATTAGTTATTGCTGAGGTACCTCAGACTGTAGTATTTGGCAACTATTTTATATAGTGTATATATATACTAAAACAAACAAACAAAAAGCTAGTACAGTTTTATGTATATTAATGTATATGACTTTATTTCAGTATATATATATGACTATATAACGTTATATATACAAATATACTAGTGGTTTTTTCCCTAAGAGAAAAAACTCTAAGCCCATAGTCAAGTCTAGTATATTTGTACACTGATATGTGTGTGTGTGTGTGTGTGTGTGTGTGTGTGTGTGTGTATGTTATTTGCCTTTAGAACTTTCTCTTTGCTTTTTTTTTTCTGATGCTCAGTTCTTCAGAAAATCAACATTGCTTTGCCCTTTAAAGGCCTTGGATGAATAATAATCTTAGGAAAAGTCATCTAATCTATTTTAGATGCTTTTTTTAGGATCAGATGAATCACATTCTGGAAGCACCTTTTCCTCTCTCCTAAGTACAAAGGGTTTGTAGGGTGACTTGCTTAGACTTGAATATCTACTCGTTAGATGCCTACATGAATGCAGAAAAATATCTTCTGAAACAATGCAGACAGTAATTCATTATTTTAAGCAGAGTAAGTTCCAGTTAAAACAGAGACAAAAATGCAGCAAAACAATCAAATCCTGTTAGAATTGCAATAGTAGAGTAGAAAGTCAGGAATAAAAGCCAGTGGAACAGGCTTCATGTGTGTTTTCTTCTTGTGTATTATCAGTAGTTGAAGGTTCATCATTTGGGAAATATCCAAAACCATTATCAGTTAATGAATTCCCCACTTTCAGAGACAGAGACAGAGGAAGAGGAAGAGGTAGAGGTAGAGATGTTACAGGTGTAGATATAGATATTTTAGAGAGTCACCATAATCACCAAACCATTGTAATCTGTTCTGGGAACAGAAACTGAAGGTAGCAATTGCTTTGGTACAACTTTCACAGTATTTAGAAAAAATGTTATGTTTATTTACACATTTGCATTGCTGCCTAATTCTGGAGGCACTTAAAACTGGCTAGGATGCTACCTTTTCAACCTGAGAGCCACCCAGAACTTAACTGCTTGTGACTTCTGAAAATCCTGATCTAACCAGCAACACCTCTACCCCTTGCCAAAGCCCTGACTGATCTAAACACACCATAATTCCTTGTAACGGACAATTTATTAGGCTTGTTCTGTTCTTTCCTACCACAAAGAAACCACCATAAATTCAGCACAGGGCACAGGGGATGTGGCTGATTTCATTAAGCTGGATGAAAGATCTGGACATGTTGGACAACAGCCTTGGGGTTAGTGCTCGCTACTGGGAAGCAAGTGATAAAAATTCTTAGGCACAGAAAGGATTCAAAACCACATTTCCTAAGACAATGATCTCCAATAAGTTAACTAAGGTAGGCTGATCACTTAGTCATAAGGCTGTAGCTTTGGGATGAAGATATTAATCTGTGAGTCCTTGATAACTTGGATATATCTATTTTCCTATATTGTTAAAGACATCAAATGTTGTGAGATCTGGGGATTGAAGTCTTCTTGCCAGTTGCTGCCTGAATAGTTAGCTCCCAGAATCAAGCTTTTGCTTCCCTGTTTTTCCTCTTGTAGTCCTTTTTATACAGTGTCATCTACACGACCAGCAAAGGTAGCCTGTTCTTCTCCGTTTATGTTTTATTCCTGGAAATAATGTGCTGTAACTACTCTCCTGGAATGCAGTTCACGGTTCATTTGAAGAACCCAAATTTCCCATTTCTTGAATAGCTGTTATGTAAAAAGTGGGTATTATCATTATCATGCTCTGTTCAAAATGACACTTACTCTCCAAGGAGGTTTCAATGCTCTGCATAGTGAGTGGACAGAGGATTATTAATCTAAGCTCAAATGAGGGCAGAATTTGAGCCATTGCTGTGCCTGGCATCCCCTATTTGTTACTGCTATGCTGGTTTTCCACAGTTCCTTGCAAGCACTTCCTACTCCCCTGCAGCTTTGGCAATATGAAAAACACTTTGTATGTGAAATCTCTGTTTTACACTGACATCCACGTTAGCTCCAAAACAGGCATTTTCAAAGTGCTTTGCTCTACTTCATAAGGAACTCTGCAAAGAACAGCTAGTATGAATCTGTGAACATGCAAACAATACTGAAAATACCAAATAAGAAATTATTGGAGGGGCACTGTGGATCTGTATGGGAAGGTACTACCAACAGCTAAATCCTTCATTTATGATGAGCATACCTATTATTAGGTTCTCACAAAAATACAAATATCTGTTATAGACATGAAAACCCTATATTGAAATAGCATAATCAACATTGCAATGGTATCATAGAATTGTAGAATCATAGACTAGTTTGAGTTGGAAGGGACCTCTAAAGGTCATCTAGTCTAACCCCCAAACGTTTTCAAAAGTTATGAAATGTCACATATATGGCAGTCAAAACACCTAAATTCTTACGTGCTTACACTTTTATACAGTCTTCTCTTACATGGTCACATGTTTTCCTACTTTTTTTCCCTCTTAGTATATCTCTCATTCAGTTAATATGATAGGAAACTCTTGAGACATAGCCCATTGATTAATATTTGATTGCATTTTATTAGTAATCAGTTTTTAAGCCTAACTTTTTTCTGTTGCCCATTATCCAAACTGCTTTGAAGAAAGAAATAAGGATTTCCTTATGTACTTTGTATGGCATTCATCATTTGCTAGAGTGCTGAAGTTTTTCAAATATGTCAATACATCAGTTTTCATAACATTACTTTTCCATTATCTCTCCAGTAGGCAAACTGAGCTAGATGCTAGAATGGACACAGTAAGGTTCTGTCCCTGTTTAAACAATTTATGCATGTTTTTTTGCACCTTACTTCTTTTTAAATAGGATATGTAAGTTAAAAGCACAGGCCTGGTTAATTTCTGTGACCCCATGCATTTGTCAGAATTTCTGCCAGAAAAAAATCCAGGTTCTTAAGGCAGTCATAAGCAACATATAGACTGTGGGGACCCAGAAAAAATCAGTTAACTGTTTTGCCTAGCATCACATGCAGTTTCATGGCACAGTAAGTAATAGAATCCAGTTCACTAGGTCATTGTTCAACTACCCTAACAGACAAAATTTTTCAATTCCTTTCTTCAATTCTTTGCTTTGTTTACTAGAAAAACCACTAGACATCTTTTATGGCAACCTTATCTTGACGTAATTTGTTGAGATCAAACATGTTTAGAGAAATGTGATGACTTCAGCAGATCTTCTAAGAACACAGGCCAGTTTTGAAGCTCACTTCCCTGTCTGGTTTTGGCTAGCTCCCTTGCCCATCTTCTTTGCTTTTTAGTCTTAGGCCAGCTCGTCCACACACTATTCTTAGGAGCAGGATCACAAAATCTTCTATCCTCCAGCTCTCAAGGCTTCTTATTTTTCAGCTGCCTGGTCTCAGGCAGCCTGAGCAAGGAGACTGGGGAGTTTCCAAAATCTGTTGTCTCCATTTTCAAAATCATTTCACTACAAATTTTCCCCACACATTCACCCAGAGACAGATCCACAGCTCACCACAAGTTTAATCACACACAGATGAAAACTTATAAATGTTAGTCTCAAACCCACAAGTCTGATGCCTTAGGCATGAGATTCAGCCAGCGAGGCCCTACTCCCCTCCTGTTTCCAACTGCTGGCATCTCCTGTAGTGGCCACGTGGCTAGCACAACCCCAGCTCACCACGCATGCTAGTGTGCAATCTGTGTGCTCTCCCTGGCCAGCAACCATAAGGACAGCCAAGAGGTCAGTGTGAGTAGAGGAAAGCGCAGAAAGGGTGGGAGCAATCGTTTGTTGATCTCCATAACAAGATCATCCAAAATGTGTGCATAAACAAGCAAAAAGACAAATATTGCACGATGTAAAGACTTGATCACACTTCCAGACAAGCAAAGAACCCCCTTTCTTGGTGCCGTTAAAGGTGAGTGCCACCTGCAGGTGTTCATTTAACACCAGTTCGAAATTCCTTTCCTTGATACTCCAGTAGAAAGGTGATTTATTAGTACAACAACTTTAGACATCTTATTAGATATACCGTTGGAATATTATTACTATATCACTTTTTAAGTTTTCCAAAGAATCTCTCTCCTCTATTTTTTTGTAGAGAAATTATACCCAATGAAAAGTTTTAATAACAAGTTTTGTGAAAGACTGCTCAAATTTTCCAATTGGCATTATGAAAAGCTTTTGTTAATTATCTCCTAAATATCCCTATTTATTGAGAGATTTTACTCTAAAATTGCTTCTGATTTACCAATGTTCTGTCTTTGAGTTATTTTTGATTAAAACGTCACGTATACCTGTGATAAGTAAATATGAAACTAATAAGGTATATATATTTACAGTAAAGGAGTCCTCTTGGTTTTCCTCTTTGTTTTGGTTTGGGGTTTTGTTGTTTCATTTTTGCTTTATTTCTTTCTTCCCTCCTATTTATTTCCTTTATAGAGCTTCCATTTTATCTATTTATGTATTTATTTATATTTAATGGTGCAGTTTCGTTTAGTTTAGCTGAAGTGTCTGTTACTCAGTGTCACACCAGCTTAACTACAAAAGCAGCTTACAAGACTGGGAAAAAGACAGCCAGTGATACCTTATAAATAGGCATTTAAAATGCTGGCAAGCTCTTGGAGAAAGTGAGGGAAGTTAATTTTACCTGAACACTAGCACCTGAAGAGCAGTCACAAAAGTGATTGATTGCTACACAAAATGCACCATTATACGTTGCATGGGTTAGTGTATTTATTTCCCGTATTATTTCCAGTCTTCTTGAATTTTCTATGAAGAAGTACCCTTTCGTAGATCTTGATATTAAGATACAGAGGCTATAGATAGTGGCATCTGTGTTTATATTCGGGACCAGAACACGGGTAATCTCAGAGACTACATCACCACTCTCTGGATATTCTTCACAGTGTAAGGCTACAAACGTGGTTTTAGTTTGTATTATTAAAATTCAGTAATTTTAATAATGGATTTTCTTAGGGGAAAAAAAGGAATTTCCAAGAAAAAAATGGAATTTCTGTCTCACTCAACTTTTATTGCCATCTATAGAAGGAAAAAAAGAAATTGCAATTACAGTTTACCTATAGCAAAACAACAGAATTCAGAAAGGTCAGGCATAGATCAAAAGAAGAATTCTCCACATTGGTTATATTTCGCATAACACAGGTAGAGCTGTGTGACATTGTTTTTGCTATCCTATTCATATCTTTTTGTTGCTAAATCAGCTATACTACATTTGGGAATTCTAGTCCTTCAAGCAGCATGATTTATAGAAGACTAGTGGACTGAATTAGAGGTCCTATAACACAAGGACTTAAAAAATACACTTTAATAATTTTTGTTCCTTTGCTGAACTGTGGGTATTTGCTTAAACTATATATTTAGGATTATGCCCATGCAGCAAAATATTTTGATTCAGGTCAAACCTCCCTAAATCAAAATAAAAAAATAATCATTTTTATTTTCTCTCTCTTTCCTTCTCTCTCCCTCAATACATATATTTATACACACACACACATATATGTGAAGCTGAAGTTGTTAACATTTTTTAAATTTACCATTTTCTTAAAATACTTATTATAAAACTCTGTTCTTCTCAAGGATGTATTATAATATAAAAGAAAGTTATTGTTTATTTTATTTTACATTGTTAAATAAATATTAATGCATTATTCAGGCGGTATAAACATGTATTTTAGAATTACTGGGGTAAATGCTCTACACTGTAGAAAAACACAGCTAATAAGAATTTAAAGTTACATCATTGGAAAAATCACAAAACAATTACTCTTCAAGGCTTATCAGAATACACACGAGTTAAGAAATACAACTCTTTAATCGTATGTCCCAGTAAGCACTGGGAAAATTCAGTGTTCAGTAATTCTGTGAAACTCTAACTACTCTTCCTGGTCACAGCACCTGCCTAGTAGCAGGAAAATGGTGCAGAGGGAAGCTACATACTGATATGTTAATGTTTCATTTTTCTTATGCATTTTATTTAAACTTAGGTATATAACATGTACATTTGCAACCAGGAGAATTGTGTCTTTTAGCAAGTATAAGTTGCGCTAGGACATTCCTTCCTTGTTTTGTGTTGAAACAATTGGTTGACAAAGAGACCCAACTACTCTTTGATTTAACTACATAGAAGTAATGGCCTTTGTACTGAGAGAAAAAGAAGTGGAATTAACTGGTGTTTAATATGAATGGCATTTCTGTATCTTTCAGAGCTTTGTACACAACCAGCTGGAAAGAAGGCAGACAAACTCTTGGAAGCACTGGATAAAAACACTAGTTGATGACCTGTCACAAAAACATTTCCTTTCCTCAGTAAGATGTTCTTTGGAAGTTGATATAAGGAGATTAAGATGATGGATGATGACACAGCCTAAGCAGTACGCAGTATTTCACTGGTCATATATGTAAGGCTGAAAGTCACCTGGAACTTTTTCAGTCTTTGTTTCTGCAGTTTTGATATATTTTGTTAAGGCCCAGCACGAAAATTTAACCTTTAAATTTAATTTTAAAGCAGCCATTTCACAGTAATAATGCTGACTGTTTTTTATCTTTCATATCACATCAAAACAGTGCTGACTGAACACTAACAACTTTTCAGTACAAACAGATTGACAAGTAAAGACCACAACTACTTGAGAATTATTTACTACACAGAGAAACTTCTTATTAAAGGCCTTCTCTTTTTCCATTTTTCTTCATCTGTTTGCTAATCATGCAAATGCATTGTAAGTTTTCAGTTATCTGGGCTTGTCTACTTGATCTTGTATATATTATCATTGGAATACTCACATGGGTAAAATGAATCTCTTGGCTAAATGGCAATGGAAATGTTGTTTTTCATAGCTCTTTTTTTTTAAATCAGTTTATCTGTGGCAAACCACTCTTTGTTATATTTTATCCTGTGTAATAAGGTGTCTTCATTAATGACTTGGATGATGGGATGGAGTGTACTGTCAGTGAGACTGCAAACCTGACCAAGTGGAGGGATCACTACGCTGGAGGTTCAGAATGGCTTCACCAAGCTGGAGAAATGGGTTGACAGAAAACTCATGAAGTTCAACAGAGGCAAGTGCAAAGTCTTGCATCTGGGATGGAATAACCACATGAGCAGTACAGAGTGGATAGAAAGCAGTGCCAGGGAAAAGGAGCTGATATACAACAATTTGAATTAGTTCAACCCTTACAGCAAAGGCAGCCAGCTCTTGCCAGCAGCTACAGGGAAGTGAACCTTGCTCACTCTTCAACACTTGTGAGACCACATCTGGAGTGTTGTGTCCAGTTTTGGTCTCTCCCATACAAGAAACACATTGACAGATTGGAACAAGTCCAGTGGAAGACCAGCAAGGTGATTGAATGTTCATGACATGGAAGGGAAGGCTGAGAGAACCGGTTTTATTCAACAAGGCAGCCAGTGAGAGGGTAAAGAGAAGACAAAACCACACTCTGCTCCAAGGTGCACAGAGATGGGAAGAGAGGCAATGGATGCAAGTTGGAGAAAAGAAATTCTCATTAGGTATAAAAGGAATTTTTAATATTTTTTTTTCCCGATAAGGATGGTCAAACACTAGAACAGGTTGCCAAAAGATGTTGTGGCATCTTGATTCTTGAAGATATTAAAAACTCAGCTGTACAGGTCCCTGAGCAACCTGATCTAATTGGACTTGCTGTGAGTGGAGAGTCAGACAAGAAGACCTCCAGACATCTCTGTAACCTAAAATACTCTATGATTCTATTAATGGAATCCATGCTACTTCCTTAAAAAGAAAACAACTTACTGCTTACAAATGGTAACAGTCAATACCTTTCTAGCTCTGTGCATAAAGATCAGCCTTTTGGTGCTTCCTTACAACCTTTTTTGCCTCTGCAACTTGTACTTTTTCCTCTATCATTCCACTAAAGTTGCTGTATAGTGTGTACACTCTAGTTACTAGTCTATACAGCCAGTAAGTCTTCCCTTGTACTCCAAAGAAACTTGCATTCTCGTCCCCTAGTTTTCTTATACTGTATCACTGTCTCTAAGCCTCCTGTGCTGTGCTGCTAAATAATGAACATGGAAGGGAAAAAAAAAATATTACATAGTACTAATATGAGATCTCTGACTCCTGTTGACTGAGTTGGTATCTCTATCAAAATTGGGATCCTAGTCTATAGCTTTCACTTACAGCTGAAATCTTCTGAGGCATGAAATTTGTTCTTTTTAGATTTTAATAGGCAAAATAGATTTGGGAAATCACATTACACTGATTCTTTACAGTGTAGCACTACACTGTCCGCATTATTCATATACTTATGAATCAGGTCTTTGAAAGTCTGTAAACCAGGAATTTGCACTGAAGAGACCCGATTAGAATAAGTAGGTTTTGATCTTGCCAGTATTGTAGTACCACAGATTAGGTATCTCTAAACCGTTACTGTTGTCTCCTATTGCACTCACCTGTATACACAGACATTAATGTTAGACACCCCTGCTGGTGTACAATGCATTTTTTTGTTCTTTGTATGATCTGACTTGATGGATTTAGCTCATTGGGTGACTGCTTTGAAACTGTGTGGTGCGAGTATGAACTGTTGGCACTACACAGAGAGATGAATATGTTAGCATCAAGGACTCTGATCTCAAGTCCCACTAGAATCAATGGGTATTTGTCATCTGAAAGCAAGCAAGTTCCTGACAGAACTAGGTCCTTACAGTCTCAGGACTCAGCCAAAATACTTTTCATCTCATGAAAAAAATGACAGAATTTCTCCCCAACCAGACAAAACTTGCAAAGTATGATTTACACTACCTGGACAAAGATCTTATGAAACAGCCATTCCAGGTGATGCTACAAACAGCAGAAAAAAATTGGGTGGGATAATACTATCACTATGTAGCTGGTGTCCCATGGGAGAGTAATAGTGAATAAAAGCAGTGTACTGATAGCACTAATTACCCAGGGGTATCATGCTGCTGAATGATGTAGAAGAAAAAAAAAATATATTGAGGAAAAATAGATACAAAGCAAGATGGGACAGAAAAAAACCTGAGGAAGCAGGCACAACTGAAATGGAACAAATTATTTTTCAGGGACAAGGATGCTTGACAAAATTGATCATCTTGGAGGGAAAAATAAACCATTGATCCAAAAGCAAAAGAATGTGGTAGCAAAATTAGATTGAATATATGTATCCTCATAGAGATAAATGGAAGCAAGATGGAAAATGTAAGAAGAAAAAGAAAATTGCCATCTTTAAATTGCCAGCCCTACAGTAATATAGGGGAACATAGAAATGTTATATTAATAATATTTTTTTTTTTCAGATGCACTAAAATAACTGCAAAGCTCGACAGATTATAACAGTGAAGGACGAAAAGCTGGGAGTCAATGGATGGCAGCACATGCAGTTTTAGCTAGTTTCAGCCATATAAATGGTAGATCCTGACAGACATTGTTAAGCCTTATCTGCCTTTGGGTGTCTAAGCCAAAAGTTAGATTCTGAAAGAAATATTCAAAACATCTGCCTTTTTGACACAGATACAGGAATTTTTGAGCTAATATACTTGTGAATGCAAGACTATAAATCCACCCTGCTTTTTGTTGACATTATCATAAAAACAGAACTATAGTTATAAACTGCTTAATGTGTGTAATTGGAAATGGGCTAACAGTGTATTGGACCATAAACTTATGGGTATCTCGTAGCCAGTTTAGAAAATTGCACTCATTAGCTGATCTTTTATCACGCAGGAAATGCCTCCTATACAAAAACCCTGATCCTGGCTCATTTAAACTGCACTTACATTATCAATTCTATTGGATTAATTTCTGATACACACAGAAATTAATAAGAGCCATGACATGTTACTCTAGCTTTCATAGTGCCTTTAAAAAGAGCATTAGGAAATTAAAATTTTACTTGTTTCTTTTTGGAGAAGAGTGTTAGAGGCAAAAGCAGGAGAGAATGACAAAAGGAGGGGACTGAAGAGTGGTATGGACGGCTGCAGGTAAATGGCAGAGCTGGACCTCACTTTAGCCATAATTTAGTAGCTTGGCTCCGTGAGGCTGGAACGACAGGGTAAAACTGGTGATAAGCATAGAGCATGGGTACTGCAGGCAGCATTTACCTTCCCTGGGTCAGTGAAAATGTGATTCCAAAAGTGCTGGAAGTGTGTGTTGTCAACATGTCTCCTCTTCTGTGGCTTTCCCAAACTTGGGATGGATTCCTAAGGAAATTAACGGGACCTTCAACAATGACATGACAAAACCAAGAGAATTCTGTGTTGCCAGCAGAAGAGATGTCTAAATTGGTCTAGATTTGTATGAATTGACTCTATTTTATACCTGGACTTCTGCTTTGCCATCTAGCCTTTTTCCAGGATGAATGGTGGATCCAAGCCAAGGCAAGTGTGAGAGCACGTAGAAGGTCAGTGATGCCCTTTCACGTGATTTCGTTTCTAAAGTAAGACACATGGTCCAGACAGGAAATACAGTTTGGATTGTAAGTTTGTCTTCAGTAACAATGAATCAGTCTTCCCAATTCCAATAAAAAACTGAAACCAGAAAGATTGGGTTTATTTTACCTATCAATCTATTTCAAAAAATATTTTGGTCTTATTAAAAATAGTAAAAAAGCAAGTTACAGTTTGTTAAAATGTAAGGGATCTTAGGCAGTAGATGAGACATAGGGTTCTCCCTTCCTTCCTTTCTAAATGATGAACAAGTTGTACTATTATTAACTTAATTACTAACTGCCACCAGTTGTTCTGATGGTTCAGCCCAAAACTGGCTCTGTTGTTTTGTAATATTATTTCCAATTAGTACTCAAATTGTATTTAATTTTACTGTGAGGGTTTAATAAGACTAGCAGTAGTCGCCTCCATTTGAGTGGTATTTGTCTGTTACCATTATTATGATGCTAAAGTCAAGGCGACTTTAAGTGAAGACAGTGAGACACAGGGAGGTTGCAGAGCTTTTCTTTCTGACAATGTAATTCAGTCACTGGAATAGACAGGCTCAAATAATACATTATTTGTGTTGCAAAACTATTCGTACTCCTGGGTTTTTATCAGTTTTAGTTTAGCTCTTGCTAAAGGTCAAAGTATGTTTCTCTGAATAGAAAACAACTCAGGATCCTCAGACTGACACAGCATATTTTGCATAGATCATATTATAGAATCATACATACTGCTTTTGCTACCTAAGCTCTGCCAAAGCCTTGGATAAATCTGAACATATCAATTTTTATAAATAACGCTAAGAAATGAAAACATGCAAAGTTAACAAGAATATTTCAGTAGCTCTCATCTAGGTATTTGCTTATATGAGCCCTCAAGAACTAACTTGATTCTAAAAATGAAAACATAGCAGACTTGTAGATAGAGGATGGCTTTGTGAAACTGTCCTAGGTTTGGCTGGGATAGAGTTAATTTTCTTCCTAGTAGCTGGTATAATGTTGTGGTTTGGATTTTGTATGAGAATAATGTTGATAACACACTGATGTTTTAGTTGTTGCTAAGTAGTGCTTATACTAAATCAAGGATTTTTCAGCTTCTCATGTCCTGCAGCATGGGCATGAGAATTTGGGAGGGGACACAGCCAGGACAGCTGACCCAAACTGGCCAAAGGGATATTCCGTACCATATGACATCATGTCTAGTATATAAACAGGGGGGAGTTGACCAGGAGGGGTTCATCGCTGCTCGGTGGCTGGCTGAGCATCGGTCAGCGGGTGGTGAGCAATTGCATTGTGCATCACTTGTCTTTCTTGGGTTATATTTCACTCTCTTTTTGTTATCTTCCTTATTAATAATAATAATTATTATTATTATTATTATTATTTCTGTTATTAAACTGTTCTTAGTTCATGAGTTTTACTTGGTTTTGATTCTCGTCCCCATGCCAACGGAGGGGGGGCGGGGGGGAGTGAGTGAGCGGCTGCATGGTGCTTAGTTGCTGGCTGGGGTTAAACCACAACAGAAACACACCAGCTCAAACAGGTACATTACTGTTTCAGTGCTTCGTCTGCTTCACATATGAATTACAAGTGAGTGAAATAACACACTCTAAATATAAATATTTTCAAATTCATGCTAGTTTAGCCACAATGAATGAGAATATTATGTGTGGGAAATATTAAATACAGGGCAAATCATGCAGAAACTATAAAACTCAGAAGGGTGATGGACATGTCTCTGTTGGAAGTGGTCACACCTCGCAGCCCACAGTCCAGACAGCAGGTTTGGGATGGAAGCAGTGTATTTATAATGAGCAATCTTCCTCAGCTGAGAAAATCTCCTCCTACTTAGGCTGGAACTTTAAAGTTAAATTGGCAACAAAAGTAGTGTTTGGCAACCAAAATAGCCTCTGAAGCAGTTTATGTGGTTTTATTATCAAGTTCTTCAGAAACAGTAGTATCACTCAGGATGTGTTTGCTGGGGTTCAAATCCTCTCAAATAATCAAATGAAGAAGAGGAGTTATAATCATCAGATTACCCATTTACTGAAGCATGGGTTCTGCTCACTCCCCATCCTGATCAAGTTTGGTTCAAAGGTTAGTGACTTCATTTGGATGTTTCACAGTCCAAAAAGTGATGGTCTGTTACCAGTTTCTCACATACAAGATTTCTCTCTCTCATAATTTGGGTATGAACAAACCAGTTCTGCTGCTGCTTCATGGCTGATGCCCAGTAAATACTGGAAGTGGTACCTGATGCTAGTATCAATGACTTTTCCATCCTAGAGTGAAAGTGTTCCTTCAGGTAACTATGACCACTCTGTTACTTGAAACCTTAACTTGTTTGCACTGTTATCTTCTGCATTATATTGAAATACATTTCAGTAACACTTTTCTTATGTTTTATTCCCTTGCAAGAATTTATGCTCATCACTAGTATGAAATACTAGTATTTTCCACCTAATTGATGGTTTTCTAAGAAATGCAGTACTGTAGAAAAGAGGTAAGGAACCAAAGTCTTTCATTATTGTTGATCATCAGTATCTTGCATATGTCCATTGTTTTACATAAGTATGTATGCATCTGTGTGCATGCTGATTATTCATGGTAGAAGGAAATGTTTATTTGTATTAGAAATTCTATGTCATTACCAAATAGTACCTGCCCATCTTACAAACATAAGAGTACCAAATTTATCAAAATATTGTCTTATGTTTTTAAGACATGGTTTAGTGGCGGACTTGGTAGTGTTAGGTTAACGGTTGGACATGCCAAATTTCTCACTGAGAGCATACATGAACATACTTTACAGTAGCATAATCTTGCACAAGTATTTTATAAGCAGCAGGAGCTGTATTTCACAAAGAATGAGTTCCATCAAGTTAGTGGTTTCAGGTTTCAGGTTTTATTATCATCCTCTATTGAATTTTTTTAGACATGATAATGATACATATCAAATTAATATCCATGCAGCAAAACCAATTTCTTATTCCTGAGAACTTATTAATCCTTGAAATTGTCTTTAGTATTATGAACTTTCAGTGTGTGAGCGATTTGTCTTTTCCAACAAATATTGTTAGTTTACAGCCTTAAAAGAAGATCTATAATGAGGAGTTTTTTAATATGGAGTAAGTAATATTTATAATATTTTCTTATTTATATATGTTGATTATATCTTTACAATACCTGTTTTACATTTTCTCTCCTTGTGTACAGCATTTAATAAACCCCTCTAGCTCTATTAAATCAACAAAGAACTGTTCATCAGTTATAGAGAGTAAGATTCCATTTCAGTAAATAAATATAAAAATATAGGGGAATATCAATCTATATATCGATCTACCTATCGATCCACCTAGCTATCTATAGGACAGCACCCAAATTTATTCTGGTTCAGTCCTATGGCATCAATCACCTTGTCATGTGGGAAAACTGGAGCAGAAAACACACACACTTTTTTTAAAAATTCTTGTTTACTTCACCCAGCTGTATTGTAAAAGATGACACTACACGTAACTACTGTAGCAAAATACAGTGGATGCAAAAGAAAAAGTAATGTTCTTTGTCTACCAAAGGGAACAGAAGAATTGCTGCAGATTAGTGGCATTGATCAGGCATAGCATCCTTAAACCGGGGGTAATACTAGAGCATTTTCTCCTTTCTTTTTTCATTCCTTGCTCCCTCTTCTTCTAGAGGTTGTGACTGTCATTTAATTTCCTTGTTATTACCTTTGTTTTGGCAACATATGTGGGATGATTTACATATGCTGCATGTAAGGCTTTTGTTCTCTTTGTTACACCATAAACCAGCTCTGGACAGCTTTCAAGGTTGCATTCCTTTAGTGATCAGTGATTGACTGTTTCTGATTTGCAGCTATATCTCCAGAGCCCCCGGTATCATCTGTGCCTCTATTCTCAAAGCTTCTGTTATTATCTTGTGCTCACACACTTAGGGCACCATGTTACAATCTCTGTTGTATCTATCTTGATAGATAGATAGGTTGTGTTTGTGTGTGTGTGTGTGTGTGAAATTGTAATTATGGTTTTCTTTTGCCAGTGTTAGTCTTGTATTCCATCACTACCTGCTGTGCTGTCAATTTTGTCACAAGTACTTCTGGGCATAAGACTGAGGATTGAGCAAATGAAATCAGGAAGAGAGAAAGGATTTCTGGGTTTCTGAGTGAGTAGAAGAGTGTAGAAGGAGCTGATCCTTAGTGTATTTTGAAGTGATGATAGAAATGAAAGACTGGATTGTTTGCTGAGGGTGTGTTCAGACTGTGGAGAAGGTATGCAGAGCAGCACAGCCCCTGCAATACACTGAGGTCCCATCAGCCTCTTCCTGCTCGTGGTTTTCCCTTGCAGAAGAATTGGGTACTATCATGGAGTCAGGACATGGGAGTGATCCAGTTTTGCATCCATGATCACAAGCAAGGAAATGCTGTTCTGTCTCACTGCATATACAGAGACTGACTGAGCAGATATCCTGTCCCAAATTCTGGACTACTTAGTACTCTGTCAGAGAACTAAGATGATTTCATGGTAAATAAAATGGGAAAAAAAACCAGGAGTTGACAAAGCCCCACTTTAGTGGAGGTTCTGGAGCTATTTAGCCACTGAGTCAAGTTACACAATTCAGGAGAGTACATCAGCCCCTACTAGTGACTGGACACTGGTGTTGCATTGTCCTCTTAGTCTGCACCTGTAAAATCACCGGGTTTTGCCATAGGATGGAAACTGGACTATTAGAAAAGTAAGAACTTGATTAATTTTGTGGACCTGCTATATATCTCCAGGAAAGATATTCATCTCACTTTGCCTCACTTTCTCATACTTTTGTAAATCATGTTAAACAGCAAAATATCAGGTCCAGAATGATACTGTCCCTAAAATTCAATTCAATGTTGATATGGAGACATTAAAAAAAAATGCTACGATCCATGTAGAGTTCCAAAAAGGACTTTGGCATTGGTATTCTGAACATTACAACACATAATTTACTGGCAGGTGGTCCACAGAGCAGGGTTCACAGCTCACAGATGTCCTCAGGAAGTGTTGACTGCATAAATCCAGGATAGGAAATAACTGGCTTGGTAGCAGTTCTTCAGAAAATAATCTAGGTCATGAGTCAACAGTATCATGCTGTTGAGAAATAAAGCAAGCATCACACAGATGTATGAACAGGAACCCATCCCGGAAAAAAAAAAAAAAAAAAAAAAAAAAACAGAAGAAGAAAAGAAAGAAAGAGAGATAGGAAGAAAGGAGGAAAGAAAGAAAGAAAAGAGGAAAGAAAGAAAGAAAGAGATAGGATGAAAGAAAGAAAGAAAGAGAGATAGGAAAAAAGAAAGAGAAGAAAAGAAAGAAAGAAAAGAAAGAAAGGAGGAAAGAAGGGAGGAAGGGAGGAAGAAAGGAAGGAAGGAAGGAAGGAAAGAAAGAAAGAAAGAAAGAAGGAAAGAAAAATGTGCATTACGCATACACAGAGAGATGACTTCCAGTTCTGGAGGTGCTCAGTCTTCAAGAAAATAAAAGGCTTTCAAATAGTAAAAGAATAATCTCTCATGGCAGATAGGAAATAAGAAAGAGCTTAGACTGCAGCAAGACAATTAAAGCCTTGCTAGTAATAAGGGTGGTAACCATTAAACAGACTGCCTGGCTAAGTTATAGTCTCTGTTACTGAAACTCCTTAGGAACAGGTTAAGTTAATATGTGGGGGGGAGGGGGGAAACTAACCAAAACAAAACAGAAAAATATATGGAAAGGGAGAGGGAAAGTAGAGGCAGGAAGAAGGTTTCTAGACTATATTCATTTGTGAGAGTGAAGATCTGAATTTTGTTCCAATTTCAAATATGTGTATTTGAAAACTATATCCAGTAATACTATATCCAGTGATGATTTCCTGAAGAATATATCACTCCCTGTATCTAGGATCAAACAAAAGATTTAGTAATTTCTAAAATAATGCCCAAGCATGATCATAGAAAATCATTCTTTGCCTATTTCTTCCCTGTGGCCCTATGAATCATTAAATATGTTTGCCCAAAAGGTCTGTTATGCGTGTGCCCTCTCTTTATCCGCAAATCTGGTTGTTAGGGCATTCCCACGAAGGTCAGAGCTTCCATCTTCCTCCTTCTGGCAGAGGAAGATGTTGAATTTGGTCTCCTGGTGTTTGAAGTTTGGATACATGTTGTAGATTATTTTGTGATACTGACTTATGTAAGTCCAAATTCTGTTATCTTTACTTTCCCATTAATTTATTCAGTATTACTGCTATTTCAAATAAATAACACAAAAACATTTTTAACACTAAAACTGCTATTCAAAGTACTGGTATTTTTAATTACATTTGCAGATTTTGCATTGAAATAGTCAGGTTCACAACTCTTGTTAATACTAGATGAAGTTACAGATTTATAATCCAAAATGGTTTGACATCATTGTTAATAGCTTTTCTTTACAGATGCATGAAATTAAAATGTAATTTTCATAAAGCAAGAATTTCAATACTAATTTCCATGAATTGTTGATGTTCAAATAGAATGCCATTTCCAAGAATATTCTTGAGCTCAGCTTTGAAAAGTGGAAATCTTGCCTATTTTCTGTGAGAAATATGAAGGGTTAATGTTTGGGAAGTACTGAGATAAATGTTTATTGATGGCTTAAAGTGAACAGAGTATAAAACGGACAAAATATGTCTTCTCTTTTTTGTAACTCAACAAGCAAGGGCATGCAGTCATTAAAAAAGGAAAAGGAATGAAATCAAAACAAACGAAAGACAAACTCTTAGACCGTGGTGCTGATGACTCATTTTCAAACCCCTTTTCAACTTTTCAGTTTATTTTCTAGGGCAGACTCCTCACCTGTGCCAGCTTGTGTGACATCTATAAATAAAATTGTGGAACTTATTTATGTAAAACACTCCTAATGTGTCGTGTGCATCTTACATATATAAATGTATTTGCATTGCCTCTTTGGCTATAGAAGATAAACTATTTCCAGCTAAGCTAAAGACTGCATAATGGCAGTGAACCCCTGAGTTACAGGGCAGACGGCCGGTACTACGTGCAGCAGGTATCCCCGCCGAGGCTGATAGACTAATATCCGCTGTGACTTCAGTGCACTGAGCCCTCCCAGTGCCGTTGGGATGTGGCACTTCCTTCACTTGGATTTGGACTGACAGGTACAGTATTTGCTAGACCGATGAGAGCAGAGAATGGCCAGCTCCACAGCAGTCTAACAGCAGCCGGCATTGCAGAGGAATTTCAATTAGTCAGGTGACAATCAGCTGCAGTCCCCAAGGAGCTGGCTACCGCCTCTTCTGCACAGTGCTCTTTCACTGCTCCTCAAAGCTCTAATTGTGACACCACTTACATCACCAGGTGTAAAAGTAGCTACTTGGGGGTCACTTTTCCTGTCCTCATGCATTCATTTAAAAACAGATCTTCTATACTGTTTCCCTGAATATGAATCAGTTAGTTTGTAAACAAAGAACTGAAAAAGATGAGTTTGGCATGGAGAGGCAGCTGAGTCATTCTGTAATCCCCATCCCTTGAATGTAAATGGCAGAGGTTTTCTTATTTCACATAAGTGCAGCTATTTTAGCTTAATGAGCTCTGGGACTTTTGTAGTAAAATGATTCCTGTAAGCTCTTGGTCCAGTCAGTGCCTCCACTTTAAACTTTTCTATCCAAGATTTCACTTCTTGACCACTATGAAGAGAAAATTAATATATTGTCTCCAGGAGCTTTCTTTTCTCTTTTTCTTTCTTTTCATTTTAGCTATTTATTTTAATAAATGGTGTTTGAATTGATTTGAGTACATCTCTATCTTTTGAAGGTAGTGTTTCTTCACTGTGCTATGCCTTTCATATCATTTACAAAGGGGACACATTCAAATGTTGGCATTAAATCTTTGGAGTGAAAATATGGGTATTTAAAATGTGATATTAAATCTTTGGAGGAAAATGTGGGCCCTCTGTGGAAGGAAACAAGAGACCTGGTTACCCAGGACATGGAGAAAGCTGAGGTACTCCATGACTTTTTTGCCTCAGTCTTCATGGCAAGTGCTCCAGCCACACCGCCCAAGTCGCAGAAGGCAAAGGCAGGGACTGGGAGAATGAAGAACTGCCCACTGTAGAAGGTCAGGTTCGAGACCACCTAAGGAACCTGAGGGTGCACAAGTCCATGGGACCTGATGAGGTACATCTGCAGGTCCTGAGGGAACTGGCAGGTGAAATGGGTAAGCCACTATCCATCATATTTGAGAAGTCGTGGCAGTCCAGGGAAGTTCCCACTGATTGGAAAAGGGGAAACATAACCCCCATTTTTAAAAAGGGGAAAAGGGAAGACTTGGGGAAATACAGGCCAGTCAGTCTCGCCTCTGTGCCACGCATGAAGCGGATCCTCCTGGAAACTATGCTAAGGCACATGGAGAATAAGGAGGTGATTAGTAACAACCAACATGGCTTCACTAAAGGCAAATCATGCCTGACAAATTTCATGGCCTTTTACGACAGGGTTACAGTGTTGGTGGATAAGGGAAGAGCAACAGACGTCATCTACCTGGGCTTGTGCAAAGCATTTGACGCTGTCCCACACAACATCCTTGACTCTAAATTGCAGAGACATGGATTTGATGGATGGACCACTCGGTGGATAAAGGCTCAGCTGGATGGTCATACTCAATGAGTTGCAGTCAATGGCTTGATGTCCAAGTGGAGACCAGTGATGAGTGGCGTTCCTCAGGTGTCAGTATTGGGGCCGGTGCTGTTTAACATCTTTGTCAGTGACATGGACAGTGGGATTGCGTGCACCCTCAGCAAGTTTGCCGATGACACCAAGCTGTGTGGTGCTGTCGGCATGCTGGAGGGAAGGGATGCCATCCAGAGGGACCTTGACAGGCTTGAGAGGTGGGATTGTGTGAACCTCATGAAGTTCAACAAGGCCAAGTGCAAGGTCCTGCACATGGGTGGGGGCAATCCCAAGCACAAATACAGGCTGGGCAATGAGTGGATTGAGAGCAGACCTGTGGAGAAGGACTTGGGGTTATTAGTGGATGAAAAACTGAATATAAGCCAGCATTATGCACTCACAGCCCAGAAAGCCAATTGCATTCTGGGCTGTGTGAAAAGAAGCGTGACCAGAAGGTCAAGGATAGTGATTCTCCCCCTCTACTCCACTCTGGTGTGACCCCATCTGGAGTAAGCACTGGGGGCCCCAGCATAAGAATGACATGGACCTCTTCAAGCAGGTCCAGAGGAGGGCCATGAAGATGATCAGGGGGCTGGAGCACCTCTCCTATGAGGACAGGATGAGAGAGTTATGCGTGTTTTGCCTCAAGAACAGAAGGCTCCAGGGCAACCTTACAGCAGCCTTCCAGTACCTAAAGGGGGTCTACAGCAAAGATGGAGAGGGACTTTTTATCAGGGAGTGAAGTGATAGGACGAGGGGTAGTGGCTTAAAACTGAAAGAGGGTAGATTTAGATTAGATATTAGGAAGAAATTCTTCACTCTGAGGGTGACGAGACACTGGAACAGGTTGCCCAGAGAAGCTGTGGATGTCCCCCCATTCCTGGAAGTGTCCAAGGCCAGGTTGGATGGGGCTTTGAGCAACCTGGTCTAGTGGAAGGTGTCCCTGCCCATGACAGGGAGGTTGGACTAAATGACCCTTAAAGGTCCCTTCCAACCCAAACCATTCTATGATTCCATGGTTCTATGATTCTATGAGTTTTGATTCAGAAGTAGAGGTTAGCACAGAAGAGGATTATTTCTAGTTTGGATTATAACGGCTAAAATTAATACTAGAAAACATTACAGGTTTCAGCAAATATACCCACAGTTCAAAAGATGAAAACTTTCACAAAACATGAAATTTTTTTTTCCTTCAGCACTACAACTTTGAAAAGACACAATATGAATAAAGCAATAATGTTCCACAGAAATTGATATAATTTATCTTCTGTGTGACATACTTATTTGTTTTATTGTACATATCTTTTGAAATTAAAGGAAAATTCTGTCTTGTTAGAATATCTTACCTAAATAGATTTAATGCTTTAAAAGGCTAAAGAAAGTTTAACATCCTCTAATAAATTCTTTGAAAATAAGTGAATACTGTTCTGGATGTACATTTCCACTAAAAATTTTATTGCAAGCAAAATGGAAATCCAAATCTGAATATGCTTCCTCTTGTCATCATTAATAGTATTGATAGTAGCCACATAAGACAGGGTACTTCAAAACAGCTGACTATATTCAGAGAACACGAGTCTCTAGGGTAGTAGGTTACGGCATTAGTCAGCAAACACCATCGCTGGATCTATAAATAGGAATGTTGAGTATAAAACAGTGATTTTACTGTGTTCAGAGCTGATAAACTCAGCATTTCAAATCTGGGGCAATGCAAGTTAAAAGGAGTGATTCAACTAAAGAGAGTCCCAAGGAGAGCAGGAGGCTTTTCAAAGGTCTGGAAAATCAGACATTAAAAGGAAGATGAAAGGTTTAAGTATGTTTAGACTAAGGAAAGGAAAAGACAGTAGCAGTGTTCATATATGTAAAACAGCTTCTGAGGAGTTTATTCCCCTCTCAAAACTCACTGCAGATCAGACAAGTGACTTTAAATAATGGAAAAGAAGGTCTATGTTAGAGTGTGTAATAGTGAGGACTATGGAGTACCTACAACAGTTTGTTGGGAGGCTGGGGCAACTCCCTCAGCTCTAGTTCCTAAGAGCAGGTTGTAAAAGGGTTTGTTCAGAAATGATACAGGTATAGCTGATCCAACCTTTGCAAAGGAGGAGGGAGTAGAAACTCTCTTAAAACTTATTTCAGCATCAATTTCTGCTATTTCTGTTGTTTTATTATCCAGACTTATTGTTCAGTTTATTACCCAGATAATAAAATCATGAAGGAATTAATTTGGAGTGTTGAAGTCAATACAAAATTTTTACAAAACAAACACAGGGCTAGGCCCTGGACATTAGATGGATATCCTTTAAAAATTATCCTTAAAAATTATCAATACTTTCATTTAAATTTTACAGCAGACATTTTCAGATTGAATTAATATTTTACCTTCAAATGTTCTAAATTTCCCATAATTATTATATTATTACTCTGTTCAATGATTGAGGCTACTGCCACATTAGCAAAATATTTTCTTTACTTGCACTATAACTTTTACACATCATATAATGCCAGTATTAAGCACTAACAACAAGGTTGATAAATGCAATTTCATGGTGCCAGCTTGTGATAGTAAAGGGTTTTGAAATTTCATGCCAGTCCAACTAAACACTACAAAATATAGCTGTGAATTGTTCTTTTCCTTTTTTTAATGTCCCTAAATATTTTACGCTGCTTAATGAGGATGAGACAAATTATAAGTTCATTATAAGAATTGTAATGGACAGCAGTTACATTTGTGTTATTTCACATTTTCATTATTCTAATTATCCTGACAATAGGCTGATGTTGTTCTGCCTCCTGTTCTCATGACAGTTTGCCAGAGAAGTGCTGTATCAGAATGCTAATAACTTGTCACATCCACTCTTTGACAGTCAATAGTAAACTTCAACACTCTGAATTTTCTAGTGTTCATCAGTTTTGTTCAGTGGGTCTATCCTGCTTTACAGTGGCAGTAATCCACCTGGAAGAGTTAAGAATGGTTTAGCTGTCAAAATACAGAAAAGACTGAACTCTGCATTTTTAAGTCTATTAAATATTTAAAGATTTTTCAAATAACACTGTAAGGCATTGCAGTTTAGGTATATATTTTTAAAACTATAAGGCTAAAGAGATACTACTCCGTTTTTAAAGTAAACCATTCCCAGCTATTAGTTCAGAGCTTCTCTAGGAAATTTGTGTATGATCATTGAGGTGCCATATATTTTATCTGAAAATTATTCTTTTGCAATATTCAACCAGGCAAACAGCACGTGTGCTCTTGATCAAAATTGATTCAACATCTGTCTTGCAGTGTATTTCCTCGATAATCAAGTAGATTTTCTTTAGGTAAATCCTGTTTAGAAATATGGTATCTTAGCAAAATATAATAGGTTTATTTAATATTAATACACTCATCTACACAGTTTGTATCAATTGCACAGCGTTATTTTACATATCCACTTCAGCATGCACATAACTGAATCTGAATAATCATCCCAGTCAGTAAAACATAAATATTCATTTGATTTTAAGTTCACTGACTTAGACATTCTAACTTCCTTAAATGTGAAAAGGTGTTTAAGTGCTATGCAGTGATGGGGCCCAGAGTTTTTAATGAGAGTAATTTACTCAATGTGAGAGATAAAAATAAGAAGCTTGTTGCTAATCATCTAACCTTATTTACTATAAATCTCCAAACTCCCAAATTCATGAGGAACAAGCTTAACTTTGGATCCGGATTGAAATTACTTGTAATGGATCAAAAGTTGATTCTCTCTTTGGATGAGAATAGATAAACTGATGTGTATGGAGTGGATTATTATGGTTTAAAAAAAAAACAGCCAAAAAACCAAGGATAAAAATAAGGCTACAAGTCTTGTATTGGACAAAAATTATTGAAACTATAGAATTGGCACATACAAATAAAATTTCCTCTGGTACTTTATCAGTATCATGCTTTAGGGAGAATTGCAGCATTTCTTATGGGTATACTAGAGGATGTTACTATAAAACAGAGGGATTGCATAGCAATGCTGTGTTGGAGAATTGAACCTGAAACAAGATCAAGCCATTCATCCAATTAATTCGTCTCAAGATGTTGAGACAATTCATCTGCCTAAACATTTGACACAAACACTTCATTTTATTAATCTAGTATTATTTGAAGCCAGGAAGGAGTTCAGGGGGAAAGGGGAGATATTTACACTATTACAGGTACAGGTCATAAACCTATTCTCTTTCTATTTCTTGTTCTAACATAATTTACATTGGAATACAACTTGATAGTAGTAAATGCAGCCCGTTGAAGCATTTCTGCCTGTTGAATCCTGGATATCAGACGCAGCAGAATTTCACAGGGATATGAATTAGTCATATTTCTGCAGTCATGATTATCATGGGCCTAGAGCTCTTTGAAACAGTACTGGTGAAATAATTAATTTCCTTGGTTCCTTTATCAGTTAATTCAAAAGTTGATGGACAGTCAGAGTTTCTGTGCTCATAGGATCTTCAGTATACCAAGCTTCATGGCTTTAGAACAGCTTAACCTGACTGAGGCTCCAAAAACTTACAGACAATTTGGGAATTTTTAATAAAAAATTGCCCAAGTATTGAAATAATTCACAAAACAAAATTGCCTGTCAGGCCAGCTCAAGTGACTATATTTTATAGTCAGTTCGCAGATCCATCCGTTTTCTTGAATGGGTGGGTTAAATCACCTGCCTTCACAAATCTATGAAAAAATCATGCTGCTGTCACCTAGGTATTTTAAATGAGTATGTAAAAAAACCTCGACCTCAGTCATTATCTTTCAGTTTGTTCCATCCTTCAGTCTTCCCTGTTTATCACGATGTACTTAATAATTTGGAGTAAAATACAGACCAAATCAAAATGTGTGCCATTTTCTACATTTTATTTCTGCTATTTATCTGTCTATATAGGTAAGCCCTCTTTGTATATTCTGAAAATGCAGAAACACTGAGACATTCACACTACCTAGCATAATATGTGTGATGCAGCTTACAGAAAGTTAAAAAGAAATAGCAAAACCTCAGAGTGAGGAAGCATTCATCATTTCTTGCTAAGATTCATTTTTGTAGACATCAGTCACTTTGTTCTAAGAACCTGCTTTTAAAATTCATTTGAGAACATAGCCTACACTTTTCTGGAGTTTGGAATTTTGTATAAAGTTGCCTCATGTAGTCTTCACAAATATTTTTTCTACAGGTGATAAACCTTTATGGGTATTGAGGGAAAAATGTCATGCAAATAGTAGCAAGTAAATAATAATTTAAATCCAATATCTAACAGGAAAGCTACAGTTTTCTTCAAAGGTAAGGAAAAAAATTAATCTTTACTGTAAGCCACAGAAAAGACTGTAGATTGGAGATGGGTGTAAACATGCTTTGAAGCTGAACTGTGAGTAACGTTTGGAAGTCCTTGTGTACCACAAACATTTTATTATCCGTTGTCCTTTCAAGTCATGTCACAGGTTTTTCTGATCCATGTTTTGACAAAACACTGTGCCCCAGATCACTCAATGACGTCCATTTGGAAATCATTTTGGGTGTATTTTATAAGTACAGCTGAAAAAGCATGTGGGAATGGGTGCTGTTTTCAGGTGACAATCAACTAATGTCTTTGTTAAACAGCATCATGCAGTGATGCGATGGGTTGACCCTGGCTGATTGCCAGGTGCCCACCAAAGCCCTTCTATCACTCCCCCTCCTCAGCTGGACAGGGGAGAGAGGAAATATAACAAAGAGCTTGTGGGTTGAGATAGGGACAGGAGAGAGATCACTCACCAATTACCGTCACGGGCAAAACAGACTCAGCTTGGGGAAAATTAACTCACTTTATTACAAAACAACCAGAGGAGGGTAATGAGAAATAAAACCAAATCTCAGAACACCTTCCCTCCACCCCTCCCTTCTTCCCGGGCACAACTTCACTCCCGGCTTCTCTACCAACCCCCCCAGCGGCACAGGGGGACGGGGAATGGGGTTTACGGTCAGTTCATCACACGTTATTTTCTGCCGCTTCATCCTCCTCGGGGGCAGGACTCCTCACACCCTTCCCCTGCTCCAGTGTGGGGTCCCACCCACGGGAGACAGTCCTCCACGAACTTCTCCAACGTGGGTCCTTCCCATGGGCTGCGGTTCTTCACGAACTGCTCCAGCATGGGTCCTTTCCACGGCATGCAGTCCTTCAGGAGCACACTGCTCCAGCGTGGGTCCCACATGGGGTCACAAGCCCTGCCAGAAAACCTGCTCCGTGGGCTCCTCTCTCCACAGATCCGCAGGTCCTGCCAGGAGCCTGCTCCAGCGCGGGGTTCCCAAGGGGTCACAGCCTCCTTCGGGAAACCACCTGCTCCGGCGTGGGGTCCTCCCCGGGCTACAGGTGGATATCTGCTCCACCGTGGACCTCCCTGTGCTGCAGGGGGACAGCCTGCCTCACCATGGTCTTCATCACAGTCTGCAGGGGAATCTCTGCTCCGGCACCTGGAGCACCTCCTCCCCCTCCTTCACTGACCTTGGTGTCCGCAGGGTTGTTTCTCTTACATGTTCTCACTCCTCTCTCCGGCTGCTGAATCTGCCTGTCCCAACTTTTTTTCCTTCTTAAAAATGTTATCACAGAGGCGTTACCACTATCGCTGATTGGCTCGGCCTTGGCCGGCGGCAGGTCCATCTTAGAGCCGGCTGGTATTGGCTCTCTCTCGAACACAGGGGAAGCTTCCAGCAGCTTCTTACAGAAGCCACCCCTGTAACCCCCCCTGCTACCAAAACCTTGCCACACAAAGCCAATACAGTTGCTAATAAAATGATGTTCCTATAATTGAGTAACTGGGTTGGATTTGGAGTTAAGAGAACTGGTGAGTTATTGTTATGCATGACAATAGCATTAGAAGCAAAAGAAAATGCAAGCATTGCTTATTCATGACTTGATCACTAAAACCTGAAAATAAACACATACTATGAGGCAGTTCAAACAGTAACTGAAAGTTACAGCACTAAATGCAGAATCCTCTGTCAAAATCACTTGAATAGTTTCAAAAATAAATAACAATATTTTAATATTTCAATATTTCAGATTCAAATGCAGTGCTGAGTTCTATCATTTAGACAACCTAGTGTAAATATGATTTTTGTAACAATTTCTAAAACACAGAGAAGATAGACACATTATACAGTTCTACTCTGTCATTTTACATCCTTTTATGATGTTTCATTTCACATTATTCTGCATAATATGCCAAAGAAAAAAAATATGCACAGGCAGTTGTTAACAGTGGTGCTATTTTCTGTGCTCTGTTAAAGGCAGAGAAACTTTGAAACCCAGATTGCCACAGGCAGGTTTGAACAAACCTGTTATTGAAAGTTTAGTTAAACAAAAAAATTGTTCTCATTCTGCAGTAACACAAGTCCTGTGTTCCCCACATATCATACACTGAAGATGTATTTCCAAAGTGAACCTCCTTTGCAAAACTGACACAACCATTTCTGTAAATATCATGATTTTCAAAAAGATTTCAGAATATTTTAATAAAATGGTCTGTGCTGGTTTTGGCTCGGATAGAGTTAATTTGCATCCCAGTAGCTGGTATAGGGTTGTGTTTTGGATTTAGGATGAGAGTAATGTTGATAACACAGAGACGTTTTTGTTACTGCTGAGCAGTGCTTACCCAGAGCCAAGGGCTTTTCTGCTTCTCCCCCCACCCCACCAGCGAGGAGCCTGGGGGGGCACAAGGAGTTGGGAGGGGACACAGCCGGGACAGCTGACCCCAACTGACCCAAGGGATATTCCAGACCACAGGACGTCATGCTCAGCATGTAAAGCTGGGGGAAGAAGAAGGAAGGGAGGACGTTCGGAGTGATGGCGTTTGTCTTCCCAAGTCACCATTAGGCGTGATGGAGCCCTGCTGTCCTGGAGATGGCTGAACACCTGCCTGCCCATGGGAAGTGGGGAATAAATCCCTTGTTTTGCTTTGCTTGTGTGCGCGGCTTTTGCTTTACTTATTAAACTGTCTTTATCTCAACCCATGAGTTTTCTCACTTTTACCCTTCCGATTGTCTCCCCCATCCCAACTCAGGGGGGAGCGAGCTAGCAGCTGTGGGGCTTAGCTGCTGGCTGGGGATAAAACCACAGCACAGTCAGTGCTCTTACAACCCTACTCCACTTTCTATTATATCTTATTTAATCCTCTAGATGGTTTAGACCAATTGTGTAAAAAGGATTGTGAAAAATAATTCTGGTATGCAGTGAGAGATGAGTGTTATGTGAGGGTGTTCTCCTTCCCTTCCAAAATGGGGGAACAATTAATTGTTTACTTCTGCTCCAGCTGAATTGTTCTTAAATAACTCATTCTGGTCAGGTATTAAATGTTCATCCTTCCAAATTGTGAATTACCATATTATAGGGTATGCATCAGAGAAATACCGGAATGTTCTCTTTAAGGGCCTCCTTTATCAGGTAGTAACATGAACACTTTCTTCTGGGAAAACTAAAGATATTTTTCCTTACTAGACCTCGCTTTCATTAATGTATTTTTTCACTAGAATTTTAATTTGGAGAATTTTTCTACAAAGCTATCTGTGGCATGATGATACTATATCTTTCCTTTTCATTATACTGACTCTGATTATGAATTAGTATCTTTACCAGTGCATGCATTTGTTTTATTATAAAATTGACCAGAAAACAGCTTACAGAAGCCAAACCTGAAATATACTGGTAGTCACTGGTGACTTAAGTGTGACTAGAAGTTTTGTTTATTATCAGGTTTCTACTTCTGAATTTACATGAAATCTGGTGAAAGTTCCTTACTTTGCTTTTTATGACTTAAGTCCTATTTGGATTATAATAATAATACAATTGTGAAATAATTTTCAGCTTCTGGAAATGTAGCAGACTGCATCAAGGGAGTGTTGAACTATCAGCCATTCAGGAGGAAAAAACCAAACAAGTCAGCAAAAGTTGCAAAGACAAAATTTTCTTTAGTTAACAACAGAAACATCTCCCTTCACAGGAAGCAAAAGAGCTCATTACAAGACATTTCTTTATTTTCTTATGCATTACCAAGGAAAGGGAAACCAAAACAAGCCACAGCACAGCTCTTTGTCTCTTCATTATTGTCTTCTGCACTGTTAATTCTGATTTTATTTGGAACTTTGTTTTCTGGTAGGGCCTGGCATCTCAAATATAGAGCAGGACTCTATTTTGCTAGATAGGCCTTATAGTATTACATTAACAAATAGGTCCTATTCAACAAGAATAAAGATGCTGAGCAACAAGGATATGTTCCTGATGGCAAACAGAACTCAACCATTTAGTAGATGTTTTTTTCAAATCTTAATTATACATTTCTAAAAAGTACAGTCTAATTTCTCACAGTTGTCATTTGCTAAGCTATTCATGTTATGTAAGTAATTGGTATTTTTCTTTATTTTTCTGGGAAAAATAAAACTCATACAAATGAATATGAAAATGCTTTGGTTTGGATCAGCAGTTTGGACTGTAGCTTTTCTAATTGAAATTAAAACCCTGTGTGTTTAATTCTGTTTATCATTCTTGCATCCAACACAAGCATTCCACTTACACACGTGGAAGGAAAGTGAAGGAAGATTAAAACTAAAAGAGGATGCTCACCTCTTATTGAGTAGCTCTGGTGTCTTGGCATCTTATGACTTATTTCCAGCTGACCAATATTTTTGCCAATTTGGAGTGAATTTGCAAACACTTTCACAAGAACCAAGAATACAGTTTTTGTCACATTGACTGTATGGTGGAATAGACAAAATTTCTGGTATCAGAGGGTTAATTTATTCCTCTATAAAATCCTTCTCTGATTGACCATGTCTACTTCTTTCCATTCAGCTTTTGAGACTATTCTGCCAGAAGAGAATGGATCCCTAAAAGAAAATCATTTGGGGACCTTTAATGAGATTCATCTCAATATTTTGTTTCTGTTTTGTTTTGAGGAAGGCCTTATTATCTCAAACTGGTTTATTGATTTGTTCGGCAAAATCAATCCTTGATGTAACTCTACTGCCATGAACTTATGATTCAAATGAACATGACCTAGTCAGTTTTGTGGCATTCTTATTGCTGTTGTTGCTAATGTATTTACCAACTGTCAAACCAACCTTACACTGCTGTCAGGCACAGCATAGGGAGAACACAAAAAAAATGGCAAGCAAAAATATTGACTAAGGAAAATGTCTTACCAGGTACTCTACTTCCTATTTCAACTGTTCTTACATCTGGAGTAAAGGGAGAAACACTTTGGTTTAGTTTTTAAAACTATTGCAGCAAGCCCTCACATGTAAATTCTATTTTGTAATCATGAAGGACTAAGCACATGTATTCCAATACATGTTATTACCTTCAATATTAGATAAGAGTGGGCAGTAAGAGAGTTGTGACTCTAGCCAGTAAAGGAAAGTTTCAATACCTTAAGTTAAACATTTTCTTCAGAGTTGGAAAGCTTAAGTGCTTCTGATCAGGCACCCTGTTTCATTCCTTGTTATGGCTTCAGGTATTTTATCCTTCTCTGTGCAGATCAACACAAATTTAGCAACGCTTGTTGTATTAGCTTCATGTCTGGAGATCTTAAGCCATATATTAAGGAAACAAAATCTCCCCTCAGAATAAACTAGAAAGCCTTTCTCTAGGTTCAATCATTAAGAAAAACATAATGATCAGGCAGAAAAAATATATTCTTGACTGAGTTTCAAGTTATCACTTTGGAGGTTAGTTCTAATGATAACTTAGGAAGCAGGCAATTACTAATAGAATGATATGATTGAAGGTAATGCAAAACGGTACTGTTGACTGTGCTTTTGTGAGGTCATTGCTCTCTTCCATTAAGGAAGGTATATGTTTTACTCAAATGAAAAATTCTGCAGTATCTACTAATAGTTTAATTAGGGGCAGTGAAAGGATGTTATGAGCACTTATCTGTACACAGTAACTGCAGAAAAACAACTAGGTTTTATCCTGACAGTCTGTCTAAAAGCTACTACCTTAGCTGAGAGCCAGTCCTTCGTTGTTTAGAGTATCACCACAATCACACTGGATAATGTCCATACAATGAAACGTCAATTTGCATCACAGCCTCTCTTTTCATTTGGGAAAATTTGCTCAGAAGAGATAATTTAACAAGGCTTTTAATTCTTCCAGGGGCAGAGAGCAACCTTGTTCTAATCCTGCTCTCAGATCTCCCTTACAAAGAGGAAAAAGTTAGCCTATCAGTTTTTATAGAGATCTTATAAAGCTTCAACTGAATGCTGAGCAGAGATAAGTAATGACCATTAATGCTGCTTGGGGAACTCAAAGAAATTTTTAAGACACAATTAAATGTTTTTTTCCCATCATTTGTACATTCCTAGGAGACTTTTTTTCGAAATATCACCTTTCTGTTCTGGCCCTACAATCAATAGTAATCTCAAGCATTTAGATTAACATCTGTGATTGACTAATAACACATTTTCATTATAATATATTCCTGGTTTTTAAAATTTTGTTTTGTTCTACTCACCAACCATAAATAGCCATAGAATGTTAGGAGCTGAGTAAAATAAGGTTAGTTAGAAAACGGTGTAACCTAGATTACCTGAATAGTTAAGTATGGACTCAAATCACCCCAATACTTATTATTTGTGGTGATATCTTCAAATAGAATCAGTAAGAAAAACAACTGTTTGTATACTTTGTGTATTTCGTGCCTGTACCATGAGTATAAATATTGCATCCAAGGTATAAATGGAAGAAGTTCAACTTTCACCTTAACAATTGCTTCGAAGACCATTAATAAACTTCCTGGGCATGTGGTTGCCCCATTGCAACCCTCCTGTGGGAGATGCAGGTGCTTCAGCTCCAGGGGTGCACCAGCGGGAGGCAGCGCTCCCCGGCCCGCACAGGGGTGTGCTGTCACCCCCTGGCAGCACCCACTAGCCTTGCCATCCCTGTTTCCCTCTCAGTGTCTCTCTCCCATTAAAAAAATTTGTACTTCTTTTATGTCCCTTTTCAAGCTGAACCCTTCTCTGTTTCAAAAGTCTCCTTGTAATTCCCTAGTTAATGTTTAATCTAGTTGATGATGACCTCCTTCTTTAGCATGACTAATTTGAGGCAAAAGTGTTTTCAGACAGTTTTGGGTGTGCTCTTCCCAACACACTCACATTCCTGTCCTAAAAGCCGGTCATGTTTATCTGTGAGCACCCCCACAACAGCCTTCTCATTTGCATCCTGTCACTGTAAACCACCACTTTTTCGTGCATCAAAATTATCTGGCTGGCCAGGTGGATTTTGCTCACATTTGTAGTGTCAATTCTCGTTACCCAAAGTCTTGTTTTGTTTAGTAATAGAGATTTACTCAGGAAATTCCTCAAGTCTCCTAGTATGAATATATTGATTTAAAGAGAATATCCATGTAGCTATGAGGCACAAGCCTATGTTTGTGATGTGTACAGAGTTCCCCTACACTGGTGTAACGGAAGTACCAAAAAATCTTTTTCTATAATCTCCCCTGCCTTCTGTTCTGGAGAAAAAAACAGATGAATTACAGAATATTCCTCTTCAGTCAATATTTCATGCTACTACTTTCTTCCTGTCTCCACACCTAAGAAGAAAATGAAGAAACAATCCACTTAGTTCCCTCAATGAAATTCCTACAGTCGTGTCCGCTTTTTTTTTTTTACAGTGCACAAATTCCTCCTTTTTAGTTTACAGGAAACAAAAAACAACCCAAAGGTCTAGTTTTGTCAAAATGGGATATACTTTTAAGGCTGGATTTGCTTTGCATCTTTCTAACAACTGCAACTGGTATTAACTCAGGGCCTTCAATCTCCAGCCAAAAGTAGATAGGAACAGTCATAACAGCCTGGAATAGGAATGAGATTTATTCTTTTTAGCCTGTGATTCTTTCTTTCTGCTTGAATCACATTTTTTCAGTAATGGTACTTCTGATATTACACTATAGCTTACTTTCTCAAAACTGGACAACATTGGCATGAAAACAATTAGATTTCCTAATTTCTTTTATAGGTGATTGATAGAAAATGTATTTAATCAGATGGTTGATATCCCCACCACCCTCTTGGAGAAAAATCCTAATTAATTACAGAGCTATCACCGAATATAGACAATGAAATATGCAAAATCATTACAAATTAATTATATATGTATGAAAGCTCAAATAACTAGTTTTATAACTGTGTTGTTACTGAACTGCCTTGATTTCCAGATAGAAAGTTGAACATTTAATTTATATGTTTTGGAAGATGTCTTGGAATGCCACCACTGAGTTAGCTGAACACTATAATAAAAAATTATTGATGCTATAGTATATGTAAGCCCTTAATCACAAATTGACCTGATAAATATTGTCTTAGATCACCCATGCTGTAAATGATTACACTTAATTTTTAGACAGAAGTGCTGTAGTACAAAAATGATATCTTGTTCTCTGTTAACCAATCCTTAGGTAGCAGAAGCACAAACAGAATATCTAGAATCATAGGCTAGAATTATAGAATTTTTTAGGTTGGAAAAGACCTTTAAGATCATAGAGTACAACCGTAAACCCAACACTGCCAAGTCCACCACTAAACCATGTCCCTAAGTGCCATGTCTACACGTTTTTTAAATACCTCCAGGGACAGTGGCTCACCCATTTCCCTGGGCAGCCTGTTCCAATGCTTAATAACCCTTTCAGTGAAGAAATTTTTCCTAATATCCAATCTAAAGCTCCCTTGGCACAACTTGAGGCCATTTCCTCTTGTCCTGTCACTTGTTACTTGGGAGAAGAGACCAACCCTCACCTCACTACAACCTCCTTTCAGGTAGTTGTGGAGAGCGATAAGGTCTCCCCTCAGCCTCCTCTTCTCCAGACTAAACAGCTCCAGCTCCCTCAGCCGCTCCTCAGAAGACTTGTGCTCCAGGCCCCTCACCAACTTGGTTGCCCTTCTCTGGACACGCTCCAGCACCTCAATGTCTTTCCTGTAGTGAGGGGCCCAAAACTGAACACAGCACTCGAGGTGCGGCCTCACCAGTGCCGAGCACAGGCGGACGATCACCTCCCTGCTCCTGCTGGCCACACTATTGCTGATACAGGCCAGGATGCCGTTGGCCTTCTTGGCCACCTGGGCACACTGCTGGCTCATATTCAGCCGGCTGTCGACCAACACCCCCAGGTCCTTTTCTGCCAGGCAGCTTTCCAGCCACTCTTCCCCAAGCCCGTAGCGCTGCATGGGGTTGCTGTGACCCAAGTGCAGGACCTGGCACTTGGCCTTGTTGAACTTCATACGATTGGCCTCGGCCCATTGATCCAGCCTGTCCAGATCCCTCTGTAGAGCCTTCCTACCCTCGAGTGGATCACCACTGCTGTCCAGCTAGGAACTCAGTAACCTAGTGTCACAATTTCTCCTTTTCCTACTTTACACACAGAATAGTGGTTTGGAAACTTTTTTTCTGTTAGTGGCATTGCTTATTTTAAGTGATTTTGTTTGGCTTAAAAATTCAGTTTAAGATACAATGTTACTGCATTGCAGTTACTCTTTTAAGTTTAAATTTATACTGTTTAATGTACAGGACGTACTGATTTAGACTCACATATTCTGTTTATTCACATAAAATTCCATTGTTCAGTTTGAACATATAACCACCAACTGTGCCTTCAGTTTCCAGTCTGAAGAAAGAAAATGTTGTTACTAACATCTGAAGACACATAATACGACAATTACTGTGTAAATTCTCTTTTTAAACTCTGCCCAAGTAAATGTCTTTATTTTATTGAATAAAAAGCCTCATTTTTTATTCAATAGAAGTTTCAGTTTAAGGTCATTCCAGCAGCAAATAACTGCAGCACAGCCTTTCTACTAATTATATACTCATGAACCTTGATTTTCAGGAAGGAAAATTTATTAACCTGAGTCCAGTTTGCTCCAATTTGTGGTATGTTATTTATTTCTTCTGAAAACAGGTGAAACTCTTAATCTGTATTTCCCAGAATACCCTCACCCTATAGCAGTAAACTGCTGTGCCTGAACAGACTGTGCCATAGCTATGCTTTTCATAGGTGCAAGTAACAGAGTGCTAAACTGAAAAAGAAGAAAAAGAAATGTTGACATCCATGAATCACAGTTCACCTAAGAGCAAACATGACAAAATTGCTGACAGGAAATAAAGTGGCACTGAGGTGCTGTGTGAGATGGGACAGATGGATCATCACCAAAAAATAGAGAGCTTCTGTGCATGTCCGTTCATCAGAATGGATGGCTGAATTGATAGAGTGCATGTTGAATATAAGGCAATGACATATGAACCTATAGACAGAAAAATATGCCTTGCAATCAAGGCTGAAGCTCCCCTTTGTGCCATAAAAGAACTATTATTTAGCTTTCCTGTGTTATCTCCAAGTCTTCTGGCATAAAATCATTTTTTGGGAGATCACCTGCATTTTCAGAACTTGATTATGAAGGATAACATTTATTCAGGTGGTCTGTTCTGATTCTTTAGTGTGTTTCATATATTTTAATTTTTTGAGACATGCAGGTTACCAAACTACATTTTCCTCAGTAGTTTCACTTTTATAGTGGCAGCTGGGAACCACAGAAATGTTTTGTTATTTGCTCAGTGTATAATGCAGGTGTTATAATATCAACAACATTTTCTACTCACTTGAGAGACCTATGCGAAAGGAAGATGAACGGCATATTGACTGAGTAGGAAATGTAATGCAATAGACCAAGCTCCAAGCAGAAAATGTAGGCATTTGTCTTCAGTGATTTATTCTTTGAAAAAGACAGCAGATCAAAAATGTATGGGTTTATATGAGGACAAATTATACCTAATATATATGTATGACTCTTCTTACAGCAGTTTGTACTCTGTTATAACTTGTTTGGTGGTTAACTGGAGATATTTGGGATTAAAAAAGAGATTTTATGTTGTTGGTAACCTTCCTTAAAAATAAATCGCATTTTGACGAAAATGGTAAAAAAAATTTCTTTCAAAATAAAAAATTGAAAATCTTACTTTAAAAATGCCTACATTAAAGAATGGAGACATTTGTGCTTCTTCCCCATTTTTTGAACTGAACATTGACCAACTCCATGTGGGCACACAGATAGCTTCAGTAAAACCAGATCTTTGCTTTCCAAAGGAGAAAATGGTAAATAAGATTTTTTTTTGAGCAGATTACAATAGTTCATATGTGTCTGCCTTGCTGTTAAAACACTTCTGTGGTCCAGTCTACTGAAGTCCATTGCTATATCTACATAGCAAGAAGAAAAAGACAGTTTGCAAAGAATTAATGATAAAAAAAGAATTTAAGAACTTAATAGCATATGTTTATTAAAATAGTCAGGTTTCTGGGGGAGTGAACAAAATTTATACATCAGGAATTGATTAAATTTTATTTATCATTATTAAAGGGATTAACTCAGTTGTTATTGAATGTTGAAACATATGGTGGTTGAAAAGAAATTATGTTCATGAGAACACTTTCAGCTTTATGCCAGGGTGAAGAATTTTTCCCATTTTGTTTACACTCTGAAATGTATTGTTCTTTGAAATGTTCATTTAATCTCCAGAAAAGCAGAAATAATATGACAAAGCCAATCACTAACACACAGTCAACTTGTACAATTTTGCAAACACATCACAGATAACAGACTCTGAAAATAGTTTATCTGGATTATTAAATCAATATGTATGAATAGTGAGTGTACTCACATGGAACATTATGGGATCACATATTTATGGCAATATTCCATATTCATGGACTCCTGAACTTATAGGGTCTAAGAAGTCTATTTCACTGTTTTTACTTTAAAAAGCCACATATAGGTAATGCAGATTTTACGGTCAACATTAATCCAAAAGACGCTCCATTGCTTTTAGCATCACTATGGATCAAGTAATCAAAGTTCAAAAGAGCTGGTGAAAAAGATTCTTGCTTTCCAGGAAAGCTTGAATCAAACTGTATAAAATAAACAATATGTGCAGGCATGAGAGAAACTGAAGTTCCTGGAAGTTTATAAAATGCTTCAAATGTAGTTAACTTTTTCCCTCTCAATTTTATAACTCTCTGGCAAGAGCTAGTTTTCTAAATGTGTTCTTAAGTGTCTATGCTATACTTATGATATTTATTGTTGAACTGTTTCTGGGACCATCAAGGCAATAGAGATGTAAATATGACATTATTGAGTTCTTAGCTATAGATAACTTACTCTAATAAACAATCAATCTCCAGGTAAAAAAAGGATTCAGTTATGAAATGGAAACCTTGATTTGAATTTATATTTTGAACATTCTTATATTTAATATTATTTGAATTATGATTCTCCATTTCACCACTCAGATTGGTTGAGTCCTTGTTTTTTATATCCAGAAACTACTGCTCACAGGTTTGGCAAGGTATGCTCCTACCCTTAAATCTGATCAAATGATTTTTCATGTTCCTGAATATTATACTTTAGATGTTACAAACCTAACATTCTGATTCAAATCAAGTGTGCACTTTAATAAAAACATATTACTTATATAAAAATCCTTAAAAATGTGCCTAAGTTTTTCTGTACAAGCAAACTTAGGTTTCTTTTTCTAGCTTATTTTTTAATTGGTCCATGATATGCTGCCTTTGGCTTAACAGGTTTTTTTCCTGTCTGTTTTCTGAAGATGTTTTAAAACTTTTGTGTCAGGGATGTCAAACCTTTATCAGAAGTGAGCACCACATATATCGTTTCATTTTGACATCTCTCATTAAAGGACTTAAAAGAGCTTTTGCACAAACAGTTCTGTCTTTGGAAGCTGAAAATAGATTTCCATCATCTTGAAACCTGAAGATCCAAAGGGTGCCCTTTGGACATCTGAGAATAAGGACTGATGCTAACAGCAAAGGCTACCAGTATATCACAATACAAATCAGTTTAAAGGAAGTAATAAGACTAATCAGACTGCTGTGCCATCTCTTTTGGAATGGTTTGGCATTATCTATTAAAAAAAAAAAAAGTGCTGCTTTTCTTTCCTAATTATCATGTGAAAAGATACATTCAAACAGTTTTTCATGTTTATACATTGTCAGCTGAATGGATCTAAGAAGTCAGCACTTCAAAGTGATCATTATTCCTTTGCTGGGAAAACATATGGAAATAAGAAATTACAAAGTAGAGAGAGAGAAAGAAGTTAAAAAATAATAATAAATACAAAAAGTGAGAAAGCTCAAAGCAAAAAGTTAGTTCTCTAGTTTTCTTATGAAACATTCATGACAGAGTGAAGGTAAATGGAGAATAGATAACAGTATTAGCAACCTTTGCATCGCAAGGGCTTTCCAGGCAGTGGTTCAGAAAAAAGGGTGATATCACTGTAAACGAACAGCCATTAGTATAGGTAACTACCCAGATGGAGAGGAATTCAGGTTCATGGTGGAGAAACAGGTAATGTTGGGAATGGCTAATGAAAGACATTTTAAGAGAAATAGGCTTTCAGAGCAGAGAGTTCTGTTCCTAAGCTAGCCTCAAAAACATAGAAAATTGTGCTCTGTCATCAGGCCCTCTGTGGATTGCTCTAGCAGCTGCAAGTTACAAAGTACAGGTACCCTGATGGTACATCAGTATTACATTATATGATAACTAGAAAAAGAAGCGACATAATTCTGAACTTATCAAAGCATTGGATGTTATTTGATTTATGGATTAAATTTAAGTTATTATCCTTTTTAAATTGGTTTTATCACACACATTTACAAAGATAGAAAGGTAAGAAATATGCCATGTTATCCACTAGTCTGTTTTGACAATCCAAGAAAAAGTACTCTAGAGGAAGATAACAAAAAATTACTAGAAAGACACACTTCAAGGAAGTTGTATCTTACAAACAATCAAAATACAGGAACAGTTCTATGATGATGCTAATTTTAATCCTAACAAGGACAAACCAACACAATCTCCACTTCCTTCTAGTATCACAACAGGACCATCTTCATGCATTTGCAAATGACAGTTAATTTCTCTATACATTTCACTACATTTACATGCTTTCATGATATCTTGTATTTGGAAATAAGCAATGCAAAAATTCTTAAACAGGATATGTGTTCATCATGATTGTTTTCAATAAGTTCTTTTCTTTTTCTTTAGCATTGTAATTATTACAACCATAGTTGCACCACTTGAGGATTAAGATGTTCTCAAGGTATTTTGTAACAGTACCTTCTCTTTAACGAGGATACTGAATGTCCCCTTGTGGAAATACTTGTTATTATTATTCTGTTTTAGAAGTTCTTTCCTATTCAAAAGCCTTAGAAAATTTAAGGGTGGGTGTACTAAAGGGCTTAGGTTTTACAATAATAAGCACTGCATTAAGTGGCTAGGATCTCAGTACAATGGATATGAAGAATTAGATACCTCCGATAAGCAGTCAGTGACATAAGCAAAGAGGATTTTATAATAAACAATAAGAAATATTGAAAAGATGAGTAAGGTATAATTCTTATGCCTTTAAGAAATGTGCCCACTGCATTTCAGCCTTTAGGAATGAGCTAAACTTCCATGCAGATTTACATACTTCCATCCATCCAATGAGAGGGACTGTCTGCTGACTAAGAAGTGTTCATTTAAATCCTTCACAAGGCAAAGTCCTTTCACCCAGCAGGAGAAAGTTCTTAGAATATGTGTGAACTGTCCAAGTCCACAGTCTTCTGATAGTAACAATTTTTACTCACAAAGTAACTTTTGATACTGTATTTGGGAAGCATCTCGATAATTATTAGTAGTTCTCATGGTAGGGAATATTTAACTAGCAGTTTCTGTGAATTAGTCCATTTATCATAATTTTAAGTATTTTAATGTACTTCTCATGCCTTAGCGCATAAAAACACTAATTAAAGCAACCTGTTATAGACCTAATGCATTTACTCTCAGTTTAGCTTCATGCCAGTCCTCATTGTTAATTTTCTTTCACCAATAAAATCTGGGCTTAAGGAAAATTCTTATCATCTTCATACTACACCTTGTTCAAGAAGCATTGTATAGAACAGAATAGTATATTGATTCACAAAACTCATAACTGGACTAGCAAATGGTGGGGCATAATGAGTTTATAAACTTTGATGACGGCCATGAGGAGCTGTAGAAAGGTCTCCTAATAGTTATCACTAATAAAATAGCAGATGACGTTCAGTGCCAATAAATTACAAGTGAAATGTATGAGGAAAGAATACTCTGAACTAGGTATTTCCTCCTTAGGAAAAAAAGGGAAAAAATGAAAAAAAAAATTATAATAATTCTTGGAAGACTGTTTAATACCCAATAAAGAAAAACAAGGAAATAAAACAACAAACAAAAAACCCCTGCAAATACTGTGCAGTTATTACAACAAGACAGAGAACAAAATATAAAACATCATTATGCCCGTACATAAATTAATCACAGATTAAATATTTGGCCCAGTTCTGGCAGTTAATCTCTGAAAGTAAAGGATATTTTTAGAAAGGTGTAACTGTGGAGGGCTGTAACTGGGGGGGAGCTGGGATGAATACAGCTATAGAGCAAGTTCCATGCAAATAGAAGTTACACAGACTCTGATTCTTTGGCTTTGTTGTTTGTCACAAAAGAGATATATCAAACTCTGAGTTGCACAGAGAAGGTGAAGAGAAATTAATTATTCCCTGTTTCTTAAAGAGTAGGCAGGAATTAAATCATATTTTCCAGTGACAGGTTGGAAACAAAAAATGTGCATTCTTAACTCTGGAATTCATTATAACAAGACATTATGGGCATGAAAAGTTTACATGGGTTCAAAAATTGACTGGACAGATTCATGGAGGAGGTTCAGAGAAACCTTTGTCTCAAGCACTTCAGACACAAATTTTACAAGGATATTTCAGGAGAAGCATAACAGTCTGCTTGCCTTGTCCTGCACTTTTTTCTGGACATCCACTTATGACTAAGTGTCAAAAATATCAGGCACGCTCTCCGATAGAAGAGAAAAAATAAGAAACGCTGTGATATCAGAAATATGTTCTATTTTTATTTGTTTAGCTATGAATCAGCTGCACCATGCTAACTGTTGAGAACTGACCTCATGGGCTTTTTTAGCCACCACCCAGGATATAATCTCAAATGTTACTTAATTAAGCATTTGGTTGCTGGGGAGCAGCAAGGACCAGCAGCTCCGCGAGGGCTAGGCAAACCCAGCTCAGGCTGTGCCTTCACCAAGGAGCACAGTCCCATGGGGTCTGGACACAGCAGGCAGCACCAGTTGCTGGTAACAGAGTCCATCAAGAGCCCCAAACATGGCAAGTGATGAGCCAGGTCCAGAGGTTGTCCAAGGAGCCGAGTTGGGAGCAAAGGAGATGAGGTCATGGACACAAATGTGAGGTAATGTGACTCAATGAACCTGACTGAAAGAACTTCAGGCAATGTCAATTTATCTCCTGGTTCAGATGGAACAGATGAGAACTCGTAGCATCGGCTCAGGTGTTGGGTCTAGATTTCAGCTCAGCCCTTTGGGTTTACATATTTGTGTGTTTCACTCTGCTTTATGTAGAGTCCGTGAAAGAACAAAAGGCTGGTTTTCAGTCTTGCAATGTACATATGCTAAGTATTTATCTTAACATCATGAGAGTATAGATAGGTATGAAATAACGTGGCATTTGGCATTGATACAGGTTTACTCAGGATTCAAAAATCAATCAAAAAACTTATTCTGCAAATATATGGATGTATTAGTAAAACTGACACTTCAAAGATTACTGACAGCATAAATTTAATTTAGTTTCTACAATGTCAAGAATGAGTTGCCTTACATCTAAATAGACTGTAAGAAACCATTTTAAACTTGAAGGAAGTCATATATAATCTTTGTGAGAAGAGGAAATGAAAATCAAATTCTCAATTCTAGTTGAATTGAAACATCTCAGGCAAAGGTGACAGAATAGATAAAACATTTATATTAAAAAAATGCCATGTTGCCTGGAGCTTATTGATAAATGCTGCTTTATTAGGCTCAGCTATTCCTGAAGATATACGCATGCAACTTTCATTGATTTCCTTCAGCTTATATTTTTATAATCATTCAGAGTACCAGTGCTTCCTGACATTTCATGCTACTGAGTCAAATTGGTCTTATTGAACAGTCATAAAAACTGGAGAATCACTGAATCATTCACACTGGAAGGGACCTTGAGAAGTCACCCAGACCACCTTCCTGCTCAAAACAGAGTCAACATTGAATTCAGATGCGAGATTTAGGGCTTTTTTCAGTAGAGCCTTGAAATTCTCTAAGAACTCAGCTTCTCCAGGCAACCTAAGCAAATGCTTAATCTATCTGATAGTGAAGTGTGCTTGATCTTGTTTTGGTTTGGGTTTTTTTTCCCAGCTAGGCAGTTGGAACCTCTGCTGTTTCAATTTATGTCCACTGCCTTTCATTCTTTTGCTGGGTACCTCAATAGAAAGCCTGGATCTATCTCTTTGGCTACCTACTTGTAGGTATCAGAAGGCTGCTATTTACTCTCCCCCTAAGTTTTTTAGTTCTTCAGACAAAAAAAAAAAAAAACATTCCCAGTAAAGCAGGATAATATTCCTTAATTTGACCTACTGACTATACTCCTGCTAGCTCAGGAGCTGTTGGCCACGTTTGCTGCCAAGGCACCACTGGCTCATGCTCATCTCGCTGCCCATCAGCACACCCAGGTCCTTTCCAGTGCGGTGGCTCCCCAGCCAGCCCGCCCCAGCCTGTGCCGCTGCTCAGGGCACCACGCCTGCAGGGGAGGCTGCGGAGAAGGCTGTGGCCACCAATTTACCGGGGGTACTCTCTCCAGCCAGTGATGGGGGCTGTGCCCTGTGGCATATTAGCACCATTTTGATTTCAGAATTCAGAAAATGGAAAATTTTTTTTAGTTATTTCATGCTTTTCATCCTTACTCCTTGTTTTGCCAAACTCAAATCAAACAAAACATGCACACATACACATGAAATACGTCTTAATTTCACCCTAAGAACCCTAAGATTGTGTTTTTAAAGTAGCCATTCAAACTTTGTTGTTGTAATCGTACTACTAAGTCTAATAAAATGCATGTCTTCACACAGGAAGAAGCACAGAATCAAGATTGTTGTTTAAAATAACAGGATGTCATGGTTTCAGCCCAGCTGGTAACAAAGGACCATGCAGCCTCTCGCTCACTCCTCCCCACACCCCTCTGGTGGGATGGGGAGGAGAATCAGAAAAAAGAAAAGAAAAAAAAAAACGGAAACTCGTGCATTAAGATAAGGACAATTTACTGGGACAACACAAAAAGAGAAGTTACAACAACAACAACAGTACTGATAAAAGAATATACAAAACGAGTGATGCACAGTGCAACTGCTCACCACCCGGAACCCGACACCCTGCCACTTCCCCCACAGAAAGCCAAGCACCCCCCTCAGCCCACTCCCCATTTATGTACTGAGCATGATGTCACATGGTATGGAACAGCTCCTTGGCTAGTTCAGGTCAGCTGTCTTGGCTGTGCCCCCTCCCAGGTACCTGTGAAAATTAACTCTATCCCAGCTGAACCCAGGACACAGGAAAAAAAGAAAATGCCCCAAAATCTCTTGATGAAATGTTATGTTTATTCAGGAAAACAGCAAAACTCCTATTAACTCTGATGAGAGTCATGATTCCCCTTCATCCTGCCACATAAGGCCTGTGTCAACTCTTTCGTGTGGTAAAGTATTATCTTGGGAAGCAACCGGTAGAGAGTTGTCTTCTGCCTAATGCTGAGAGGGAAGGACTGGACAATCTAACCTAAACAATGTCCTCACATAATGAGGAGGAGCTGGACCTTGTAAAAAGGTGGCTATACTTCAAGAACAGCCTTCCCTAATGCAAAAGTCGTGTCCCTGTACCTGTCCTGAGTATGTCCTCTGACAACAGCAGGAACTAAAAGCCCAAGAGAAGAAGGCTGAAATATCTTCAGTTTAGAAAAAGAAACTGGAATGCCAGGAAATGACACTAGCTTAAGGTCAAAGTTTCCATATAAAGTCCAGTTATTTTTGTTGATGTGTTTTAAAGTATTTTTACAAATATACTTCATTATTACAGGCTTTGAACACACATTCATATCACAGTTTGTATAGGTGATAACATCCACATTAATGTTAGAACAAATAAAAAATATCAAAGTCAAGAGAAAATTAAAAGAAAAAAAAACAGGAAAGAACAATTTATAAATCAAATGTTTGCCCGTGATGCTTTACCGGATAAGAGGCAGAAATGTAACTTTACTTTCCATTTGGTATCCAAATTTTCTGTTAAGCAGCTAGCCACTTTCCCATAACCTCAGAGGTTCATCATTCTTTGTGAGTGTCCTTTTCTCTTTGTCAGCAGTTACCTATCATTACTGCTACAATCCATATAACTGAAGAGACTCTGTGATAGCACAGCTGTTGCAGAGAAAGGTGGCTGCAGTGATTATGTTAATGGGATCACTAATTTCTTGTATAAACATAGCTTTAAGCTGTTGTGCTACTTCATGTGTCACTAGCTGGGTCAATGAAAGATCTTGAGCAAAGGACAAAAACATTAATACCTCGGCTGTTATTTATATTTCAGTGGTACCTACAAGCCACAATAAGGTGAGACCCTAGTATTTGAGGCAAAAAATACCCTGCCTCCTTGTAAAAGCCTATATAATCAGACAACAGGGCCTTACTGACCACCTCTACACCGTTCTTCCCCTCTACTTCACTCTTATGAGACCCCAGCTGGAGTACTGCATCCAGCTTTGGGGTTCCCAGTACAAGAAAGACATGGACCAGTTAAAGAAGGTCCAGAGGAGGGCCACAAAAATGATCAAAGGGATAGAACACCTCTCCTATGAAGACAGGCTGAGAGAGCTGGGGCTGTTTAGCCTGGAGAAGAGGAGGCTCCAGGGAGACCTTTTTGTAGCTTTTCAATACTTAAGGGGAGCTTATAAGAAAGACGGAGAAAGACTTTTTACCAAGGCCTGTAGTGACAGGACAATAGTTTTATCCTGAAAGAGAGTAGATTTAGATTGGATATAAGGAAGAAATTTTTTATGATGAGGGAGGTGAGACACTGGAACAGGTTGTCCAGAGAAGCTGGAGCTGTCCTATCCTTGGAAGTGTTCAATGTCAGGTTGGATGGGGCTTTGAGCAACTTAATTTAGTGAAAGATGTCCTTGCCCATGACAGGGAGGTTGGATTAAATGACCCTTAAAGGTCTCTTCCAACCCAAACCATTCTATGATTCTATGGTTCTATGATTCTATGAGAGACAGATAAGAGATGACAAAGAAATAGTGAGATATTTACCTAAAAAAGTAATATATCAATTAATAGACTGTCATTAACATGTTGGAAGCCTCTCCACTCCTATATCTATCATATGATAAGGAAAAATATTTGTTTCAACATTAACAAAAAGAAAGATATCTTTTAGTATGTAAGGTTGTCAGCTTGACCATACAAGCTCCATTCCTAGAACCATGAGATATACACCATCTCTCCCAGAAGATCAAGAGGCAGGAATGATGTAGGACTAGTTCATACATGTGCTGACTCTGGGACTTGACAATATGTACCTGGAGATCTTTTTACATTTCTGCAGATAATGTTAACTTTTGTGGTTAATTTCCTCCCATAGAGAAGGACTCAGGCTGCCCACCAGTCCATGGACCACTCCACATATATACCTGGCCTCCTGACTCAGAGGCTTTCTTGAATTGTCCACATTGAGACATGGATTGCTTATTCTTGTGGTGTATCTTTATTGAGGACAAGAGTCTGTCAGGATTTTTGCCACTGAGTAGAAAAAAAAGCTCACCTTGGACAGCTCATGTGTCTAAAGCTAGGTGACGTGATATACCTATCTGTCTCTTAACAAGGGAGCACTGTGTTTTCTTATGGGCCCAGTTGCCTGTTAGTATGTACTGTTATATTCAGATTCAAAACACAGAGATCTTAGCCTAAGTCCTTTGGAAGATGGCAGCAGTTACAGCAACAGACTGTAAATAATCAATCTCATCTGTAGACAAGACTTCCAAATCTTTAGAGCTTTTGCAGTCATATCCCTTCCAATTAAGCTTTCCACAAAAATAGGCAGGAAGCCAGGACAGATCAGCCATAGCCTGCTCTCAGCAAGAAATGTCACTTAGGTAGACAGCACTCATGGGGGTTTTTTTGCATATTTTGAATATGTACAGTGTGATGTACTTGCAGAGCACATCACAGCACTTTAGACAGCAAGTGTGACAAGCATGGATAACCTAAGGCAATGTCCAGATCCCAAGATGAGCCCAATGTCCTTGCCAAACACAGATGGAAAGCTTTATTCCGGCAACTGCTGATTCTTGGATGTCTAAAGGTTTTAAGCTTAAATTATATAATGTGCAAACACAAGTAGGTGTATAGACATAATCCAGAGGGTACCATGCAAGTACCATTGGCACTGCCTCTTTTCTAATAATGGCTCTTTTCTACATTCTACCTGCACTTAGGGTTTGGCTTTCAAAGGTTTCAGTTAGGCTCTTCAAACATGAGATGTGGTATTTTCATTGTATAGCACCCTGCCAAAAAATTTGTGTAGCAGCCTGTAGTACCAGTTGAGTGAGGAAGACACATACTTGCTGCCCAGTCTCAAAGTAAATAAGGAAAAATATGAAGGAAAGCAGCATGATCTCAAACAGCTGGAAAGATGTTCTCATAAAGAAAAAAAAAACATAAACAGAATAAGCAAATCAGAAAAGGATGCATATGACTGCACTTTGGTTTATTTTTAAATCAGTTTTTTTAAGACTGAAGTTGTTCAGAGATACCCTAGGTATTTCTGAATGAAGTAGCTCGAGTGCTGAAGAACATCTGTGCTTCATGGCATTTTTCCAAGGTTATTTTACGCCATTTCTCATTGACCCCAATGGGAAGACTGCCACACTACGATACTAGTCAACACCCAAACTAAGTTGTTTAGAGCTAGGTCAGACTTCTTTTTTTTCAGGTCTGCACTGGTCTGTCCCGACATCCTTCCTTATGTATTTCATTTATCTCTTGGCTAGATTCAGCAGTTGCAACCATCAGTGAGCCCCTTAAAACTGTATGTTAATATCTCCATCTATGTTGCACTCATCTTTCAAATTCACATTAAAATATGTTTCAAAAGCAATTTATGCTGAATTGTTTCCAAGCCCCTTTTAGGCACTGATTGTGAAAAGGACTAAACTGTATTCATACAATATTAAGAAAGCCTCTTCAGTCTTGAGCATTGTTTAGATCTGACTTCACACTGGCTGAGAGTACCTATACAACATATTGAATATGTAATTCCATCATATTTTGAGAATGATGTCATATTTTTGTTGTAAAGACAGGTGTCCTGTTAGGAATATGAGTTGAATGACACAATCACCCATTGGTAAAGAAGTAACTCTACAGTACTGCAACACTTTACTGTAACTTTACTGAACACTCAGTCTTTATAAGGTACTACAAGAAACCTTTCACCCAACTGCTCATTTAGGTTATGCAACCCTTGCAGTAAATTCACATACGCAATTCCAATATACAGCTATAATGGTGTCATGGTCTAACCCTAACTGGTAACTAAGGACCATGCAGCCGCTCGCTCATTCCCCGCACCCAGTGGGACGGGAGAGAGAATTGGAAAAAAAGTAAAACTCGTGGGTTGAGATAAAGAGAGTTTAATAGACAGAAAGGAAGAAAATCATCATCATCATCATCATCATCATCATCATCATCATCATCATATGACAACAACAACAACAACAACAATAATAATAATAAAAGAATTAGAATATACAAAACAAGTGATACACAATGCAATTGGTCACCACTTGGTGATCGACGCCCAGTTAGTTCCCGAGCAGCGATCCCCCCCCAGCCCCACTCCCCCCCAGTTTATATACCGGGCATGACATCACATCGTATGGAATACCCCTTTGGCCAGTTTGGGTCAGCTGCCCTGGCTGTGTCCCCTCCCAACTTCTTGTGCCCCTCCAGCCTTCTTGCTGGCTGGGCATGAGAAGCTGAAAAATCCTTGAATTGTTATAAACACTACTTAACAACAACTGAAAACATCAGTGTGTTATCAACACTCTTCTGACACTGAACCCAAAACATAACACTATACCAGCTACTAGAAAGAAAATTAACTCTATCCCAGCCAAAACTAGGACAAATGGGAACTGAGAATTGCACAGTCCAGATACAAATATATTCTAATGAAATTACACAATTCAAGCTTCTGGAAGCATCTAAAATATAGAAATATAGACTCAAAAAGTTAATAGTGGCATATTATTCACTGACTTCATTAGGTCTGATTATGTGAGGTCAGAAAGAAAGGCAGATAGGTTGAAACACAGGTTCTTTAAGTAAAAGGGCAGTACACTGCTTTTACATAAGCCTGTTTCCTTGCAACTTACTGGAAATGACAGCTCTCTGGTTACTGCAATAGTGGTACAGACTTTGCAGTGGCAAGGCAATGTGATTCATGCACTTGATGTTGTTGCAGTTGGCCAGTTCTTGTTTTCTGAAAGCTGTCTTGATAGGCCAGATGTGTCATTAAAAGTCTAAAATTGCAACAAAAAGAGCTACAGAAATTTAATCTCAATATAATCATAAACTGATGTTTTCTACAGTTAACCCATTAAACATTTGAATTCCCCCTGAAATAAAATAGAACTTGGTATTTTGGGTTTATATGTTTGAAAATTCTAGTTAAAAAAAAAATTAAAAATGTGGAAAGGCATGATTACTTTATAGTATCCTATTGTGCTCTTGAGCATATATCCTTTGCTCTTACTCTATGTAGTGGGTTGACCTTGGCTGGACACCAGTTGCCCACCAAGCTACTCTATCAGTCCCCCTCCTCAGCTGGACAGGGAAGAGTAAAATATAATGAAAGGCTCATGGGTCAAGATAAGGACAAGGAGATCACTCAGCAATTACTGTCGCAGGCAAAACAGACTTGACTTGAGGAAATTAATTTTTTGCCAATCAAATCAAAGTAAGGTAAAGAAAAATAAATCCAAATCTTAAAACACCTTCCCCCCAGCCCTCCCTTCTTCCTGGGCTCAACTTCACTCCCAAATTCTCTAACTCCTCCCCTTCAGCGGTGTAGGGGGACAGGGAGTGAGGGGTGCTGTCAGTTCATCACACATTGTCTCTGCTGCTCCTTCCTCCTCAGGAGGAAGACTCCTCACTCTTCCCCTGCTCCAGCATGGAGTCCCTCCCATGGGGGACAGTCCTCCATGAACTTCTCCAGTGTGGGTCCTTCCTACGGGCTACAGATCTTCACAAGCTGCTCCAGCGTGGGTCCCTTGCGGGGTCACAAGTCCTGCCAGCAAACCTGATCCAGCGTGGGCTCCTCTGTCCACTGGTCCACAGGCCCTGCCAGGAGCCTGCTCCTGCACAGGCTTCCCATGGGGCCACAGCCTCCTTCGGGCATCCCCCTGCTCCTGCGTGGGGTCCTCCCAGGCTGCAGGTGGAGATCTGCTCCACCATGGACCTCCATGGACTGCAGGGGGACAGCCCCTGCCTCACCATGGTCTTCATCATGGGCTGCAGGGGAACCTCTGCTCCAGCACCTGGAGCATGTCCTCCCCCTCCTTCTTCACTGACCGTGGTGTCTGCAGGGTTGTTTCTCTCACATATTCTCACTCCTCTCTCCTGGCTGCTGTTGCACAGCAGGTTTTTTCCCCCCTCTTAAATACATTATCCCAGAGGCACTACCACTATTGCTGATTGGCTCAGCCTTGGCTAGCAGCGGGTCCAACTTGGAGCTGGCTGGCATTGGCTCTGTCAGACATGGGGGAGGCTTCTAGCAGCTTCTCACAGAAGCCACCCCTGGAGCCCTTCCACTACCAAAACCTTACCATGCAAACCCAATGCACTGGATAAACCAACAGCTGGTATTTTTAATTTTAGTTTGGTTTGATCAGTTGGATCATTATTTTACTGCCAAATTAAAGTATCTTGTTAGTAGGAAGTTTGATTTCATTCTATCTGTGTCCAGCAACTGATACCACACGAGCCATAACACACAAAATCTTTGGGATTTGTATTTTTACTATTTTAGATAGATAGCCATGTCTCTTCCTGAGTATTCTTTACTTTTCCACTGATGTTTTACCCTGTTAAACTTTCTGACCAAGATGTTGTACAACAAAACATTCAGTGAGCTCACTGGGAATCTGGTCAGAGCCTGTTGCTAGTGTGCCTGAAATAGCCAAAGGAGTTCTGATGTAGAGCGAGGTGATCTAAGCAAACTGCCAGATCAGCATTCCCTGTCCATGACAGCTCAGTGGTTGAGCATCTAAACCTATGGTTCTATGGTATCTGTCTAAAGATAATTCAGTGAACACTATCTGTAGTTTGGCCACACACATATTAAATATTTTTTTTTAATTATCGATTGTAATTATTATTTAATTTCCAAACTTTCATTTGATTTTCAGAATTGCTGGAAGTGTCTGAAGTAAGTCCAATTCTCCAATCCCCTCTGGATAGCCTGTCTGCTTCTTTCAGCTCAAGTCAATATACTTTGCTGGCTGGTTTCCACTATAACACCAGAGACAAAACTGTTTATTCTTCAAGTACTTTCACTGTAGGAATGTAATGTGGTTCATGTTGTCTCTCCTCTGAGAGAGGACAAGAGAGTCAATTTCTCACAGGAAGTTTGACTTCCGTAGACCCTAACTCAAATTGATATCAAATTCCTTTTTATTCAGGCAATTTATAGTACTGGCATTTTTCTGATCAAAGCCCAAAAAGTTAGGAACAGTAATTCAGCCTGCTACAGCTATGATTTCTATTTTTACCCATATACAACATTCGATCCATCATACTTTACATTTCATAATCAGTGACTTTGTGAGCTTTTGCACTTTAGACAATTACACTTAAGTTTGATACATATAACTACCAAAGCAGCCAGCCAGCTTAACCTTCTCTGGAAAATCACATGTCAGTTTCAATTGCTTAAAACTATAGTTTTGAATACTTCCTTCTATTTACTTGTGCTTGCTAATGCCTTCTGTTTTTCATCTAATTTCATGTACAGAATTTATACGTTTTACTATACAAACATTATTTTTGTATTTTAGACATTCTCACCAAGAGGTGCACATACTCATCTACAACCAACAGACATGAATCGATGAAAAATATGTGATTATTGAAGTAAATATTCAATACATATGTTTAGTGGTATTGCATACAGCACTTGGTCTTAAAAAACAATATTTTTAAACCAGTTTCTGCCTTCATTTTCTTACTTCCTTCTCTGTTACTTGAATTTGCCTTGTGGCCCCATAGAAGGTACTATTCCTCAGTTTCAGAATCACTGTGGGTTTAGACATTCCTATGGGAGAGTTCCAGGTCTTTTCCACTGGTTTGTCTCCTCCTGCCTACTAGTTCAGTCCTGAGCTATATGAGATTTGATTTCAGTGGAAACTGTCATTTGGCCCAAATAGCATTATTTAGGATCATGAAATTCCTATTTTGTCCGATTTATAAAGACAACTAAATTTAAAAAGTTAAAGATCCCAAGCAATATCTTTACATCCAGACTACTGACTATTTTAGTACAGTCAGTAATTGTTCCAGCTGAGACTGTTTCACTGCCTCTTAAATAATTAAACATTCAATGGGACTGAGAAAAAGAAGGAGAAATTGCAGACCTGATTGTACATCTTGTTGGTTGGTGTTCTTTTCTGGGATACAGAAGAGTCAGGTTACAAGTTTCTGCTCCAAAATTCAGTTTAATTATTTAAGCAAAGAGAAATAGCTTCAATTGTATATTGAGAGGAGATCACACTAGGATATCCAATATCTTGATGATTAGGGTACTCCCCTGGGTTGCTGGGAGACCTCTCTTTCAATTCCTATGCCAGTGAATATTTAATAATTTATACACAGTAAAACTGCTTCAAGACAAACTCATACCAGACTATCCAGCACCTCAATGATTAGGACACTTATTTGCAATTCAAACAGACCTGATTTCAACCCTCTGATCACATCAGAACCCCAAATCAGGAAACACAAATGCTTTGAACTCTGAACTGCTGAGTAAAATAAGCCCAAACTCTTTATCTGCAGGTTTTGTGGAGCAGAGGATTTGCGAGAGCTGACCTGGAATTGGATATTTATTTACTGAAGAGGATTCTTTATTGAGACTATATAATATCAAGTGTCTCAGAGTGCTTCCATATCTTGGCATTCCCATCTTGGATAGCTCATAGCTGTTAGCTTCTGTGAATCCTACATGTAGGCACCAAATTCTCTATACTATGGCCTTCAAATCTGGGACCCGAGGTTATAGTAGACTGCAGTGTGCCTAAAGGTTTTAAATGTTAAAAATCAACACTAGCCAACTTCATTTGTATGCATGGGAGAAGAGAGAAAATACTCATTGGTATATAAATCACTTGTACATCTATATCATGAAAGAAATAAAGATACTTCAAAATGAGTAGCTTTACAGATTGGTTCCAACTGGCCCCCAAAAGAATATTGCACTTAAAACTATTCTCTGTCTGATCAGATGGAATTGTTTCATAATTAAAAGTATGTCAAAGAGTTTGTAAAACCAGAAATAAGTGACAGAAAAGATATGCTTTTTCTGGCATTTCATGGCTCAATAAATCCTTATTATTTAGCCTTTATAAGGTAGATTCATTCATACAGTACATTTGATGTATCTACAAGTATTCATTAATGCATAAGGTAAATAAAGCACCAATGACCTTGTTAAACATTGGAAAACAAAACTAAGAAAAACACTTCATCTTGACTAAGGGGGAAATAGATTTCTCTATATATAGAATTCATAGTATGCATGAGTCAATAAGAGTCAGGTGAGAATAAATGTGCTTAATCCCCTTGGACACCTATATTATTTAGATATACATAAGGTCTCTAAATTCATCTGATTATCTGAATTAAGCTATTCAATTAGTGCTCAGATCAAAACAGGAAAAAAGGAACTTTAAGCACTACAACTTTGAAAAAATGACTGGAATTTCATAGAGAAGACCTTGGATTGTACTTTACTGATACAGAAAAAAAAAAAGGAGTCGCACAGCAAACTATTATTCTAAATTATCACTATTACTATTATTGTTATTGTAAATAATAAAACCAATAACACAAAGATAAAATTTGCATTGTGATTTTACTAATTTCTTGTAGGTGTATCTGAAATTCCTAAGTGAAAGAAAAACTTTAGGTGCAACAGCCAATTTTAATATCCCCCCCAAGTAATGAAATTATTCACTCAACAACAATAAAAATTGTAATTTAACACCATGAAACAAAATGTATCATCTACACTGTGCAGGGAAATAATTGTAGTAGTAATAATAGTAATAGTAACAATAATGTTTTGACTTCACCCATAAAATGTATTTTCCCTTTACAACCGCAAAAAATCTCTAACACTTGTTTATAGGGCAAAAAGTGCTTTAATTTAATATATCTTTTCCCTTTCACATGTCTATTGCGTTAGGCCACAGAAAGTATATAGCTCATTTTCTCGCCAATTATTCTGTCACACCATTTTGAAACTGCATGTATATCATACTGGTGACTCAACCACTTCCCTGGGCAGCCTATTCCAATGTCTGACAACCCTCTCAGTAAAGAAATTTTTCCTAATATCTAACCTAAATCTCCCTTGCCGCAGCTTGAGGCCATTTCCTCTCGTCCTATCTCCAGCCACCTGACAGAAGAGACCAGCACCCACCTCACTACAGCCTCCTTTCAGGTAGTTGTAGAGAGCGATAAGGTCTCCCCTCAGCCTCCTCTTCTCCAGACTAAACAGCTCCAGCTCCCTCAGCCACTCCTCAGAAGACTTGTGCTCCAGGCCCCTCACCAACTTGGTTGCCCTTCTCTGGACACGCTCCAGCACCTCAATGTCTTTCCTGTAGTGAGGGGCCCAAAACTGAACACAGCACTCGAGGTGCGGCCTCACCAGTGCCGAGCACAGGCGGACGATCACCTCCCTGCTCCTGCTGGCCACACTATTTCTGATACAGGCCAGGATGCCATTGGCCTTCTTGGCCACCTGGGCACACTGCTGGCTCATATTCAGCCGGCTGTCGACCAACACCCCCAGGTCCTTTTCTGCTGGGCAGCTTTCCAGCCACTCTTCCCCAAGCCTGTAGCGCTGCATGGGGTTGCTGTGACCCAAGTGCAGGACCTGGCACTTGGCCTTGTTGAACCTCATACGATTGGCCTCAGCCCATCAATCCAGCCTGTCCAGATCTCTCTGTAGAGCCTCCCTATCCTGAAGCAGATCGACCCTGCCTCCCAACTTGGTGTCATCTGCAAACTTGCTGAGGGTGCACTCAATCCCCTCATCCAAATCATTGATAAAGATATTAAACAGAATGGGGCCCAGCACTGAGCCCTGGGGAACACCACTTGTGACCCACCGCCAACTGGATTTCACCCCATTCACCACAACCCTCTGGGCTTGTCCATCCAGCCAGTTTTTTGCCCAGCGAAGAGTACACTTGTCCAAGCCATGAGACACCAGCTTCTCAAGGAATATGCCATGAGACACAGTGTCAAAGGCCTTGCTGAAGTCAAGGTAGATAACATCCACAGCCTTTCCCTCATCCACTAGGCAGGTCACCTGGTCATAGAAGGAGATCAGGTTGGTCAAGCAGGACCTGCCTTTCGTAAACCCATGCTGACTGGGCCTAATCCCCTGCTTGTCCTGGACTTGCCATGAGAGTGCTCTCAAGACAAACCATTCCATAATCTTCCCCGGTAAGGAGGTCAGGCTGACAGGCCTGTAATTCCCCGGATCCTTCCTCCGACCCTTCTTGTAAATGGGAGTCACATTGGCAAGCCTCCAGTCCTCTGGGACCTCCCCTGTTGACCAGGAATGCTGATAGATGATAGAGAGTGGCTTGGCAAGGACTTCTGCCAGTTCCCTCAGTACTCTTGGATGGATCCCATCGGGTCCTATAGATTTGTGAGTGTCCAGATGGAGTAGTAGGTCACTAACTATTTCCTCCTGAATTAAGGGGGGTATATTCTGCTCTTCATCCTCACCTTCCAGCTCAGGGGGTGGAGTACCCTGAGGATAACTGGTCTCTTTATTAAAGACTGAGGCAAAGAAGGCATCAACTACCTCGGCCTTTTCCTCATCTCTGGTGGCTACATTCCCTTCTGTATACATTAAAGGATATATATTCTCCTTGGGATTCTTTTTACTGTTAACATATTTGTAAAAACATTTTTTGTTGTCCCTTACAACAGTGGCTAGATTTAGTTCTAGCTGAGCTTTTGCCTTTCTAATTTTCTCTCTGTATGATCTAACAAGATCCCTGTACTCCTCCCAAGTTGCCCGCCCCTTCTTCCAGAGATGATAAACTCTCCTTTTTTTCTTGACTCCTAGCAAAAACTCCTCGTTCAGCCAGGCCAGTTGTTTTCCTCAGCGGTTTGACTTGTGGCACATAGGAATAGCCTGGTCCTGAGCCATTAAGATTTCCTTCTTAAAGAACGTCCATCCCTCCTGGACCCCTTTGCCCTTCAGGACCATCTCCCAAGGGACTCTCTCAACCCGTGCCTCAAAGAGGCCACAGTTTGCCCTCCGGAAGTCCATAGTGGTGGTTTTGCTGACCACCTTCCTTGCCTCACCAAGAATTGAGAATTCTATCACTTCATGGTCGCTAAGCCAAAGACGGCCTCCGACCATCACACCTCCCACCAGTCCTTCCCTGTTTGTAAACAGTAGATCTAGCAAGGCTCCTCCCCTGGTTGGCTCACCTACCAGCTGTGTCAGGAAGTTATCTTCTACACACTCCAGGAACCTCCTAGATTGTTTACTCACTGCTGTGTTGTATTTCCAGCAGACGTCAGGGAAGTTAAAGTCCCCCATGAGGACAAGGGCACATGATTCTGAGACTACTGTCAGCCACTTGTAGAATGATTCATCCATCTCTTCAACCTGGTCGGGTGGTCTATAACAGACTCCCAGCACAATATCTGGCTTATTGGCCTTCCTTCTCATCCTCACCCATAAGCACTCCACCTTGTCATCAGAATCGTGTAGCTCTGTACAGTCAAAACATTCCCTACCATAGAGAGCCACCCCACCACCTCTTCTACCTTGCCTATCCCTTCTGAAGAGCTTATAGCCATCCATTGCAGCACTCCAGTCATGGGGGTCATCCCACCATGTTTCCATGATGGTGAAACATGGTCATAACATGCTTAGAATGATCTTTTTTATAAGTCTTACTGTGTGATGTCCTTTCCATCCAGCAGTTATACATTCTAGTGTCCACTTGCTAAGTAACCACTAATTGAAGTACCTAAAACTTGTATTTACACATCTGACCAATATGTGTCCAGAACAGACAGCAAAGAGTTGTCTGAACTAAACACATTCATTGTGAAGCTGGCTACAACTAATTGATTAAGATGAAATACTGGCCTTACGGTATTTTACTAGCAGATCCAGGCAGCCATGTCCATTGCATTTTGCATCTAGAGATGTAGAAAAATCTCCTGAAACTGCGTATCTATGTTTCTTTTAAACATTTGAATAGAGCTTGGTGCCAAAATATTGTCAGTAGTTGACATAAGCCTTTAATCTTACTCTTTACTGCCCTTCAGAGCTTCACAAGCAGACCCAGCAGGGCAAGGCCTTCGTGGTGTCTCTTGTACAACCCAAGACTGGTATCAGTTATTAGCTTATGGGGAAGGAGGTGCCCAACAGGCCACTTCTGCCTTAAAAACAGAGAGGCAGACTGTAGCAGATCCAAAAGTTCAAATACCTCATTAAGCATTGCCACAAACATTTATCTCCCCTCTGCCTGCCTGCCATGATGCAAGCCCACATCATTCTTCCATGACAAAATTCTTTCTACTATGTTTCCACCTACTTAGATAACTCTCTCCATGAAACTCTTGAAACTCTCGAAACTCTCTGAGATCTGAGAGCTCAGTGTGCCTGACAGATTTCCTCCTGGGTATTTGGCTCAGCTCCTTTAGATCCTTCAAGGGAGCACCCTCAGATACCATAGCTGCTTGTACCTGTATGACTAGCAGCACAGTGGCACAGGCACAGAAGCTGCCTTTGAAATTCCTTGCTAAATCTATGTCTTAGTTTGGGGAGTAGGATTAAAGAGCCCTCAAAAGATATGCATAGCCAGGTCTCTTTCCTGGCAATAGCAGCTTATAAAATTCTTATGGTAAGCCAAGAGGATAGTTAGTTGTGCTGAGCGTTGTCCATGCTGTCCTATAAGACAGCATAGACAATGAAAGAGTAAGACCTCATGACAAAACTGGAAGCATGAACAGAACTTCTGTGAGTGAGGAATTTTGAATCAAAAACATAAAAAAACTGTTGATTTTTCTTACACTTGAATATTCTGGGTAAAAGGTTTTGGCATTGGGCAGCTAGTTTTTATTTGAGTTCCTTTAGAAGTTCAGTTTGGAAAAAGAGCTTCACATGGAAATAAAAGCATCTATCTTTCTTTGTGATTTGTTATGTAAAGCATGGGAGAAAATCAGTCCTTTACTTCTCCAGGTTAAGAAAAGGTTAGCTCTTCATCAAGAAAGACTTGCTTCACTGTGTAGTTTGAGAGAGGCAGGTTATTAATGTTGTTTAACAGCACCAATCGTTAATTTTTTAAACCATCCAATGGAAAAGGTACTTAACAACTTGAAGTAAAGGAGATGGGAAGCTATTACTCAATAAAGCATTGATGTCCAATATATGATTCAAGGAGTGGTTTGAGCTTGAGTTTGAGGTTTGGGTTTTTTTTTTACTCAGGAGCAAATTTTTCCATCAGTAAAGTGGTGAAGGCATTAATTCCAAAAGAAAATGAGAGGAGGGGAAACCACGAAGGAAACAAAGAAAGCTACAGGCTACAGACATAAAACTGTGTTTCAAGAAAGAACTTCCAAAACCTGTAACTTGGTAAAATTATTGTTCATTTTGGTAAAGATTTTTTATTGTTCCCATATCTACTGTCACTTAACATTGAACAGCTCCCAGGTCTTCACAGCTACATGCAAACTGACTTCTTAAGGAAGCTGGTAAGAATTAATAGCAAACAAAAATAGTAAACCTCAGATCAAAATTGCAGAAGTCAATAAAAGAGAACTTGTAGAATATTTAGCAAAATTGTTTGCTTTTTTAACTGCTTTAAATTATTGTCCTAAGTCATTCCTCTAAAAATTATAAAGTTTTCACAGCATACTCATACTATGATATATACACACAGGCTGAAAGTTGAAAAAAAATATTGTAATAAAGAAATAAAAATAAAGAATCATAAGCTGTTAGGATTCATTTCTTTATGAAATTATACAGGTAGTTGAAATGCACAGGAAGAATACTAAAGTTAGTTTCTTTTAACTTCAATGAATTATACATTGACTGTTGATGTGAAAGTTAAGGAGATATCTTTGTTCCAGAAAAGCCTGCATGAAGCCACGCCAAACTATAACTTCAGTGGCAATTTCAGAAAGATTCTTCTCACCATATGAGTGTTTGACTGTTTCAATTGTGCAACCTCTGCAAACATAGATCAGTGTACAGAGTATCCTTTCTTGTGTGTGGAAAGAAGTATGACCGTTGCAGCTGCTACAATCCTTTATGCTATCATGGCAATCTTAGCTGGTTTTCATTCCGCAGACTTCCTTCACTGTGCATCAAAAGGCCATATGTTGTACCTATGAAAACACTGCAGATTGAGAAGGAGTGCCAACCACAATCATGTAAGAGCTTAACAAGAATTCTTTTCACAGGACCGTCATGCACTCTCAAAAAGAACAAATTGCACATTTTATTAGGTGTTTATATGTGAGTTATGGGTGTGAAGGTAATAACTAGTGGATAAGACTAGCAGAATTCACACGTAAGATCTCCTAGAACTCTTTTTCCATATATCTGAGACAGCTTTGCAAATGGGACATGATCATACTGCATCCACCTTGCAGATGGCTAAGGTGCAGAGTGGTAAAACAATGTCTAACAGCTATGTTAGGACTAGAAGGTACACCACATGGCTTTTTAAATTACTGAATACATGTACCATAAGACACCAACCTAAGCCTCCCTTTAGAATCAGTGAAGACAGAGACTACCTCATCCCATCTACTACAGACATCTAATTTAGGATATAAATTCACCTGTAAAGCTGCCTTGCTCTCCAACGACTACAGACGGAGCCTACACAACTAGATTAGACAGGATACTCAGTGTTTAGGCAGATAAAGCTGGTTGATGATTCCTGCTATAGAGTTTTTACGTTCTTCTTTGATGCAGTATCCAAGATGCAGTCCTAGCTTGACTATTTGTATATTTATATTTACTGAATGAATATTGAATAGAAAATTGTTTAACATTTAGGATAAACTGAAATTGAAACTATGCATTTGTATTTTATTTCATAATTCTTCTCATGCATCAGTAACACATTCCTTTGTTTTAATGATATTATGTGGCTCTATATCAGGTAAATTTCTGTGACCTATTTTCTCATCCTGATAATTTAAAACCACTATGAAGGATAGTGTGTTATAAAAATAGATTTTTTATAAGTGTGTTTTCTGTGTCAAATGAAGGTTTTTGGTATGTCTTATGTGTGCAGTATAAGTGTTATTTGTCAATGTGAGAACTGAATCAGAATCAGCAGGAAACAGAAAACTTGCAATAAGAAACACTGTCAAGAATAAAGCAAACCAATAACAATTGAGCAGTAGTTAATGAAAATGGATGGAAAAAAGGAGAAGAAAGAATTGACACAAGAAGACTGCTCATACTAAGGATAAAAATGATATAGAGTTGTTTATCTTCATTTGGCTGCCCATCTTAAAGTAAAGGATAAGCCCCAATGTTGACACTGTAAATAAAGAGAAAATATGAACCCTTTTTCAAACTTGCTCTGCACATAACATTGACTCCTGTTTGTAGAATCTTCTACTATCTCTCTTCTTTTGCCACATTAAATAGTTATTTCTTCCATGTGTGTCACAGACACCCCTCCTCAAAAAAAACCCCAAAGCTTTTGTGGGTTTGTTTTAAATTTTTAAATTTTGTAGAGAAAGAGCTATGTAGCTAAAAAAAAAAAAAATAAAAAAAGTTGTAGTTCAGCTCAAGAATAATTTTGGAATTTTCCTTTTGTCAATTACATTTTTTTAATTTAAATTTCTCACCTCTCTTATCTTTCCAAACTTTGTTATGATTATAGTTACAGTGAATTATTTAAAGAGATAAATCACTTAGAAGTAAGCTGTCATTACCTACAGCCCATTTGCTATAACTATATCAAGGTAAAATTCCAAGCAGTGGCAATCATTAAAGCTAAAATCCATTTGGTTCTAATGCTTCAGGTTTCACGTGAGCTTACTGTTACCCTAAAACAGTAAAGGAAAAACATGTTTTCTTTTTCTTCCATACTGAACATATAGCATTGTTTCATTTATCAATTGCTCAGTTACTTTGGGTGCCAAGATCTGAAGAAATATCTGCAATTTTGCTTTTCCTTGGTCTATGATTTTATGGCTGTCAAAGATCAGTAGAAAAGGCGAACAATGAAATCACACAGTTTTATAATGTACCAGCTGTTATAGAATTACTCTAGTAGCTTTTTGTTATTGCTGTGCTCTTACTCACCATTTTTCCTGAATTTAAATGATAGTCTATGATCACACAAATTAAGGCATAAATCACATCAGAAATATGTCACCTATTCCTCAAATATACATAAGGAATAAAGGTGTATTGTGAACTAATATTCTTGGAGGAATAAGACATCTTCTTTTAATTGCTCTTAAAATGTAATCATTCTTGCATTGACAGGAAAATGCCTGGGATTTATGATCCATATCTAAAGATCTGATAGACAGACATACTTCCCTTGATCTCAGTGATTTAGCCAGGTGAAGGCTAGGTCCAAAACATGGATTAATCTCAACTTTTTCTCTAAAAACCTTTAGGGTCTTGTCTCAAAAGGACTATAAACTCAAAAATGAATCAGGTTTATCCTCTAACTGTTTTTTAAAGAGACTATAATAACCACCACAAAAATGCTTCTGTTGAAATACAGAATACATCTCTATTCTCAATGGAAAGCTGAAATTACAAAGAAAATTATTTTTTACATACTGAGAATATATTATTGGATACTGTTACGTCTTGTTGAGAGTCACTATTAAAAAAAATCAGCACTTTTTAAAAAATGACCACACGAGCTATGATGCATCTCACCTAGATTTTGCTGTTAAAGTTAGTCATTTGTTATGCCTAATGTGGCAATTTAAGTTATTCTGTGGTCCCTCAAGAAGCTACTTCGAGAAGATCATTCATCCTACCAAAGACACATAGTTTAGGACAGTATGAATCACCCTTTAGAGGTGCCTGTGTTACTCCATCTACTTTGGAAGGAGGCTAGATGAGTAGCTGACACAACAATTCAATGGCTAAAATGAGATGAGTGCTGTTTCCAATGACTGTTTTACCTTCCCATTAGAATCAGAATCTCAAAAGTCTGTAGTATTTTAGGCCATAGACACACATGGGTCAAACCTTGGTAATTGATCTGTCTTGATTTTAAATTCAGTCTGGATGAATCAGAAGTTAATTTACACTTAATTTAACATTTAATGCTATTGCTTACAACTACTGACCTTTCAATATGCAGATTTTTTTCTTTCTCAAACTCCAAAATATATGTCCTGATCATTCATGTACAGCTGTCAATGATGCACTTTGTTCCAGATTTATGCCCCAAGTTTTAGTGTTTCATTTATTTGCTCATGATTTGCATTAATTATGTTTGGTAACTGCTGCTGAAAATGCTTGGGTTTTAGAATGGTAACCATTCAAATCCCTTTAACTGGCTTTATATGAAGAAGATAATACTATTAATATGGCAAGTGATAGTCTGCTAACAGTAATTTAGTGAAAACTGATTTCTTATTTTGTTCCTGAAACAGAACTCCAGGTTTTTCTTTATGATGATAAACCATAACATATCAAGAAATTCAACAGAAGATTGTACTGTAAAAACTTTATTTTATAAAAAAACAGCACAAATAGTTTGTAGTTCTCCTAAGTCATAAAGTAGTCTTGTGGGTCTATTCTGGCCCACTGTGTAAAGGCAATAAAATCTCCCCCAGAAATTCCTGCATTCAGCCACCGTCTTCTGCTTAGCTTTAAGGCATAGCTTTATGACATCCAACCTAGATTTAATGGCAGCATAATATGGTCTGACTTAAAAAATCCAAACCAAACCAAAACAAAAACCCAAAGGTATTTGACTTAGACTGAACTTTAAGGATAAAATCATGAATTCAGTAGAATGAATTGGACTTTTGCCACTGATGCCTATCAGATTAGTGTCTCTACAGAGAAAACTTCCAACATACATAAAGCCCTGCCAAGCAATTGTTATTTTCTTCTTTTTGTATCAGAAGATGGAAGGGAAGGACCCCATGGAGGTGCTCATAGTCTTGAAACAGACCATGTCCTAACTCTGGGAATTAAACTACCAAACTTTTACTGTGGAATGAAATTGGTTCAAAGAGCTGCTTTCTACTTCCTTCCCCTTTATGTATGAAAGACAAACACTGATAATTCTGATGTGGTATCCTGATAATCACTGAGAGTTTATTACATGAAAATTGATTGTGGCTTTTAAAACTCTGCAGAATAACATTGGTTTCTACTAAGTTTCATATGACTTTACTATCCCGGTTGACCTATACAATACCATGTTTTCAATTGCCAATGAATCATACACAGTTTTTTTTAGCAAGAGGCTCTGAGACGGATTTTTCCTTTACTTTTTCTGTCCTCCATTTAGCTAATATTGATTTTCCACCACAGAGTTTCTAATGAACTGGAAAACAACCTTTCTTCCTTTATTTACCTTTTTCTTCTCTATAGTACATTAGCATTCTCAAATTACATGTAGATATGTGTAGGGCAGAATATTACTTTAATTACATTTAGAAAAGAAGAGATTGGAAACCATTTTTAGAGACAGAAAAGGACATAGTCACTCTTTTAAAATGTTTTTTCTTAGTACAAAATTATTCTACACCTATATTAATTGTTAAAATTAGAATATGGTTGCCTTCCACTCTACTGTCTGCACAATGGTTACTATTTAGGATTTAGTATGTTTATTCCCTGCACCAGCTAGCAATGAGGATATGTTTGTACTCTACCACAAACAATTGTGTACTGCATATATATATATATATATGTAAGCTATGATTATATTGTTAAACCTAGATACTACTAGCAAAACATCCTGAGCAGTCTTTATCCCAGCAAAGCGCAACTGGTCAGCCAAGCTACACAGGGAATGCTGAATCCTGAGCTGTCACAAAATATAGATAGAGGTATCCCAGCTAGCTATTTTAGATCTTACCTTATATATGTACTGCAAACTAGCAACATGGCAAGGACAAGTAGGTAGAAAGAGATAGGAAGAAAGCGAAGCTGCTTACTGATGTAGGAGCTGTCTGAAAAATTTCTGTAGTGTTACAAAATCACAACAGTATTTTCAGAATTCAGTGCTGTCAAGAAAAATAAATTTTGTCTACTATTTAATGCAGAAGTAACACTGAAATTTCCAGAAAGATGAGAATGGCAGAACAAATGAAGATTAAGCCTTAATGCATTCAAAGGTTTTATGTATTCACTGGCAGAGCTTAAAACTAGTCTGAGAATATGGAAAGCAATCGCTACCTAGATTACTGTAATGGTAAATAAAATCAAAGGCTAATAAGTCTTAAAGGCAGCAAAGAAGCTTCAAACAATAATGCAAAGCTCTTGTGTGTTTATTCTGCAATTTAATTTTATTAAACTTCAGAATACTACTTATCTCAAATAAAAATTGGGTTTGTTTGCTGGCCATGTTCTGAAAAAAAGTTCTTGCTATCATCTGCAGGTGCTATTTTGTACTTAAGAAAAGTTAAAAGAATTAATCGTGAAAAGAAAAGTAAATCAACTTTTCTTTCAGCTGTTTACTGCAAAAATTTGGTACAACTATCATAAGATCATATACAGTTTCCAGTGTAATAGGCTGAATATTAGTTTTTAATATGGCAAAAATAATTATTAAAGTTTTATACTTACTACTATATATTGCCTTTATTCTCCAGTCACAGCTCCCCCGATTATCAATAATTGTATAGTTAATCAGGAAACAAATGCTCCCCAGAAATATACATTACATGATCTAAATTAATTAATGTGTACATGGTCTAAATTAATTAATAAAAGCAATAACTAGTGGATGACACTGTATGGCAAGCTCTTGCTTAGCTGTAGATACCAGATACTTTAGTGAATATAGGATACTTGTTCCGAGATGTGCAGACTTTACTCACTTTGTAGACTGTGCTATCATTTCAAAAAAGCAGATTATAATTTTAGTAAAATGGGATTAAATTCCAGTCTTTGGTGTCAGAATGCTACTTTCGGTAAAAAGACTTCAGTTACTCTAAGGAGAGATATATATTTTGTCAGATATTGAAACAAAGCAGTCAAGATTCAATCCTCCTTTTTAAAGTATCTATCATAGAGGTAAAGGTAAGGATTTAGCTGAAGGAGAGTGATTCAGATTTTTTAAATGAGGTGCTTAGTTTATATACTTTTCTCTACTGACTGAAGGGAGTTCTTAGGAGATTCAGAAAATGTTATTCAGTGATACTGTATGCGAAGGAGGGAACTGCCCAGAGCTTGCCAAAAGGGAAGGTGTCTAACACAAGACTGATTCAGGGCTGCATAAGTCTCCTTTGCACAAGTTGCCTGTTGGAGAGAGGAAGAGAAGGCACTCTTTTCCTAAAGTTGATTGACAGTATAGGCACTCTTCAGTGATGAAAGTTTACACGAACACCCTTGCTTTGTAAGAAAGGGTCAAAGCACCAGATTATTGACTAGAGGAAAGAGGGCTGCTCTCCACCTCTTTTATTGAAAGTGCATTTCTGTATACAAAGTAATGTAGCATTCATGAAAATAGAACAGAAAAATAAGTAAGGGGAAGTCTATATTTATAATCATGAAGTTGGAGATCTGCATTCACTCACATCTTCAGTTTTCTGATGTAAAAATAGGAAGCCATATATTCCCAGGTAAATCCTGTCATTTCCCTAGCATGGGAAACCTGGTTTCCTCCATGTGCCAAGAATCCCTAGTGATGATACCATTCTATGGAGTGTCAAGGGCAATGTGCAGCCCTCATTTAGATCCCTGCCTTATCACATAATCCAGTGTTACAGGAGCAGAGTCATAGCTGCCCGTACATATCAGCACTATTTCTAGCTCTGTGTGCATGTGCATGTGCATGTATGTGAGTTTATTATAATACCAGTTATAATAAACAACTGGTTTATTTTAGCAAAATTTGAAAAAGGAGTGGAGATTGCAAAGATAATTATCTTTCTGCACTTTTTGTTTCAATAGAAAAGGGAGAGAGAAATGAAGTTGAATTATCCTTTAGTTTGTTTCTAATACTTTCTTATTTCATTAGCTAATCTCCAATAAGGAGTGGAGCAGCCCCTACATTGTTGACAAAATATAAGAGAAGGCTGTAATGGAAAAAGACGAAGGGACGCTCACATTTTAACTGCTCTCGGGAAAAGAACCTCAAGCAATTTTCTGCATTGAAACAAGATGTCTGTGGTTAAGAAGTGACTGACAGATCACTTTTGATTCAAATACCTTTATTCTTCCAGAATTGTTAAGTATCTAAAAAGTTTATGGTAGCTTGTGATTTATACATACAACTGATAGAGTACATTCCTACTCCACAGTATTTAAAAGCAATGCAACAGTCCCCATTTCATTGGTGAGGAGCTGAGGCACAAATATATTGAAGTTCCCCAGGGTGACTAAGTAGAACTATGGAGGAAGAGGCAGAAAGCCACCTAACATATTCAACATACTTACTTCAACTGCATCCATTTTCACACAACTATGACCAACCATCCTTCACTGTGGAGTAAAAATCCTTTTAAAACTCCACACTAAGTTCAACTTTTTATGCTTCTGTTTGTGATTAGAGCTTTAACAATGATTTACAAATTTACCAGTTTTAAGGAGCGTGTCTAAGGAAACCAAATAAACAATCATTGTTCTGAAGAACTTTATAGCTTTAGAAAGGTCATCATCATATATTCAAGCTTATTTCTCTAGTCTCATTGTACACAGGTTTCTTCAGATTTGTTTTCAAAATTGCTGCCTAAAAGTGTCCTGAGAATTGTTCTTTGGGGTTCTGTTTGTTTCTTTTCATTTAAAGCAGGTACATGCAGGTAAACGCACACATTGATTTTCCTCAGGAAACTCCTTTTACGTCTGTGCATCACTACTGGAAAACCTTATTTCCCTGCCTTACATATACATTAGGGTTTCCTGTGATAATTTCTATTCTTCTGGCACAGAATAATGGGCTGAACTCCTTTCCAAGGCCACCAACAAAGTTTTTTAATTAACATATGAAAATATCGCAGCTCCTGCTCGTCAGACAAACAAAAAAACATGAAATGCAAGTCTTCCGAATAGATCTTGCAAATGACATCTCCAATCCATTGAACTTTCAGCATTTTCAAATACAGTTTTATAAGGGATTCCACTTCTTTTGCAACACGTTTATTTTCCAATTAAGACATCTGTAAACTCTAAAATGAGGTTTTTAATTACTATTAAAAACTGACTTCCATCTTAGAAAGGCAGTCTCCCTCAATAAATTTTATAGGTGTATAGACTAGTTTGAGAGAAATCCTGAAAATAAAGTAACTAAAGCAGCTAAAACAGAAAAATTACACCAACTGATTATAAGATGAAATTCAACAGAAGAAATCAAACCATGCACAGATGAGACATAAATGTTTTTTTCTTTCAATCAGAAATAACTGGAGGTTATATTGTGCAAAAGAGAAACAAAAAAGGAAGCTAAGCATAGTGTAAAGACCCTTTGTCTTGGACAAAATGGGGTGGTAAATAGAAATGTCAAAAGTTGAAAGAAGTTTGTTATGGACAAAAAACCAAAGAAACAAACAATGAATCCCCAAAGAAAGCTAAAGTCCTGAAGAGAAATGCTGCTTTCTTTGTTTCACATATACTTCAACAGTCAGACAAGATACCTGATGATCACACAGCATGTTAGCATGAGAGTTCTTCATGAAACCAACCCCAGCCACATAAAATTTTCATTTATTAAGAGAAATAGTAGATGGGGAACACTGGATTTTGAATAGCCAAATATTTCAAGAGTATTTGAAACAAAGTGACAGGTTTTGTTTGGGCTTTGGTTGTGGGATTTTCTTTTCTTTTCACTCTGCTTTAGATTATAACAGAAATATGACAGACTAATATTTGAAATTCTTGTATGTCTTCAATACCATTGAGTAATTACTCACTTTAAGAAAACAGGTGACCAGAGATGCTTACTTTATGTGGCCATGTTAAAAGCATGTATCAGACAATTTCAGAAGATGCCTACTTGAATTTGAGTCCTAATGGGACATCTTTGTACACAGAGAACAGATTTTGGTTTGAGATCAACAGAAGTTTCCTAGTCTTATCAGCATGAAATCAGTGCCAAGCAGACACAGAAGGAGAACCTTTTAGCACCTTGGGTACTTAAAATATCACTGATGTTGTGGAGTTTATACACCTCCACAGTTAGGCATTAAGTCAGTAGACATTTATAAGATTACAGGATCAGCCCTATAATCCCTGAATTCCCTCTACTTCTTTTGTCAGTCCTAGCCCTTGAAGAATTAATTACTAAATTTCCTAAGGAAACAGGTTAAGACACTTAAATTTGAATATGGATTTTATCTTCTCACACATGCATGTGGTTTAGTACACAGTTTTACTACTTGACTGAAACATCATCAGTATGATCAATTTCTCTATGCTTTACTTAGATGTATGCAACAAAGCTTCAGCCAGTCATTAAAAAGCGATAGACCAAAATTCCAGCCTGCAAAACATTTAGTGCCAGAAATTCAAAGTACATCATTACTAGATCTGATGACACTTAAACTACTGGTGAGTCATTCAACAGTGTTAAAACCTGGTGAATTACACCCATAGCACGGATCCCATGCCCATCACAATTTGCAGATGGAATGATAATTTGGATAAGTATGTCCAGTTATAACACTTTGAAAAGACAAAAACTGAGGGAAATTGGCTTCTTAGAATTCACAAAAAAACACCTCATAAGTATTATCTGAGCAATAAATTCTTCAGAAAACTAACATAGTTAACATTAGTCTTCATATTAGTAATTCAAAGCTTAAAACAACATGAAATTGCTTGTACTGTGAGATGAATAACAGAGAAAATTAGGTGAGTAACTGCTCTATACATTTTTCCATTAACACACTTCCCATTGGGCTATTCAGAAAAACATTAATTGGAATTAACATTAAATAAGAAAAAATAAAAATAATTTTTTTATTTGTGTCAGTTTTCCATTTAAGGAAATAAGTACTCTTCAAAACTTACTTTTCTCTTGAAATTGTTCTGAAACCCCTTGTCATAATTTTCTGTGATCTTAATGATGGACAGAAAGTTGTCAAAAATCAAAGCAAGCAGAAAGAAACAGATTTGGAAGACTTACAATGGTGTTTTCTTACCAGCTTTCATGCTTCTTTTCCCAAAACGAAAAAGGAGAGCTTCTTGCAGTGTTTCTACAAACTTTGTGAGAAGAGACTATAAAAGTGCTTATGTTATATTCAGGCAGAAAACAGGTGAGATTTAAAGACAAACCTTTCATTTTCTAGGACAACATGATTTATTGACTTCTAGAAGAAACATTACAAATAAGAAAAGGAAGAAGGAAAAAGGAATGAAAACTCAGAAGCTTGTAAAAATATTCTTGTTCTCTAGGTCAATGTAAGAAACTGCTAGCTGTCTTGCTGTGAAGAGCTTTCCTGTGCATTTGGGTGAATATTCTGAAATAAATAGCTGTTAGACTCAACCATGAATAGCTGTTTTTTTAAAAATAAAATGTAAACTTATAAATTTTGATTAATTATTAAAAAAATTACCAACATCATCTCCATCTGTGAAATATCTGTGAAATCAGGATAAATTATATGACTCTGTTCTGTTCTTTCTTAACATTTTTTTTTGTGAAATAATAAGCATCACTTTTATATAGTGTCATTACAGTACATAAACAACATACCTTGTTCCTTTTCCATGATTATACAGCATACAAATTATTCTACTGCACATATTTTCTACTTTGATGTTCAAAATTCAGTTTCCACAAACAATTGCAACTGTTTCAATTTCACTCTGTGAACATTTTCCAGCAAAACAAATAACTGGAAAATTTGTGAACAGAAACATGAAGTAGTTTACAAATGACACAATAGAATTAATTAACAAATGCAAATTAATATTTAAATTTCTGTAAGTATGTATTTGTTTTATTAGATTTTGTGCACAATGCATTTTGAGAGTTACATGGCAGTTATTAGTCAACTCTAAATCACTTTTTTATTTATTACTCTTTTCCTTCTAAATTATAAAGTCTTTCCTGTGAAGGAAAAATAGAGCAGGTTTTTGGTTTTATGTTGACATATTTTGTTCTTTCACTAATGCTCATAAAAATCAAGCACTAGTAACTGATATAAAAAACATTATTCTCTTAAAACAGCGATGAGACCTCTTCATTGGAAAGAATACCAGTGTTTTGATTTTTTTCCCTGTTTTGGAGGTGGTGACAAATTTTACATTTGTTGCTAGTTTTTTGTTTAATATTTTATTAAATAGGATGGTATTCAAAAAGTTTTCAGACACTGAGCCATGGAATTATTTATATTTGACAATACTGAAACTGATGCAAGAAGAAATAAAAGGAAATAGGGTACACTCTCACAGGCTGCCAAGACCTTTTGGATATAATATCCACCATAAAACAATATTAAAACATATTTTTTTTTCTTTGGGATCCTAGTTGTTCTGTTATTTCCAGTGAAACTTTGTTAGGTCAGATCCTTTCAGCAATAACCATGGCCTGTTTTAGTGTCAGCAAAGGCTATGCAATTCCTGTGGCCATAGAGGCTTTACAGTATTGTTTTTAACAGGAAAGGTTAACCACAAGGTTTTAACAAGTTTGTTATCTAACGTTGTGTTTGCTATTATATGCCATCAAATATTGAAGAGCTTTCTACCCAAGGCAATGATGACTGCCGATTTGGAATGGCAGGCAAGTGATTTAAACAGTAAGAAAATAACATCAGTCAACATAAGTGACCTATACAGCAGAAATTTAAAATCTGTAAGACAAATGTCTTTTGCTTCAGTAGGCGTCTGGTTCACTGAAGGACACAATGTAGAGGCTAACACATGAAACAGAAATAGATATGTGTTGTAAATAGCAACACTGAACACTAATACATTTTACATATTTCATAACTACACTGTTCTGCCACTCGTACCTAGAAAAGTATTCAACTATTCCCTTTGTTGAACATATCTGTGAAATTTAATGTCTAAGTATTCAGTATTATCCAGCTTATGACATATTTATTTTAAGAATTTTTGCATACCTCTATATTAATCAATTCATAAAATCAGTCTCTGGTTTAATCCTCATCTGTATTTTAATGATGTGTTACCTTATGAAGTATAAGACTGAAGGTTGCCTGCTACTGACATATTCAGTTCATAGGATCATGCTCGTCGTCTTTAACAGCAACAAATGTTAATAGAGAGAATTAATCATTAACAGCTCTTTAATAGGGTTGACTGCAACTATGAAACTGGAAGTAGAGTATTAACTCATACCTAGAGGATGTCACATTGCAATCAGCCACTTATTAAAGCATCAGCATTAGGCATTCACAACAGTGATTGAACAACAGGATTTTGCTGAAGTGTTCACAATTTCTTCTACGCACAGGTTTTCTGGCAAATCATTACATTAGCGTTTTGACCCTTGGCACCTCTCATTTGAAATTGCAGTTTACAGGAGAATACTACACATTTTTTTATTATCGCTTTCCATTTTTGTTTTCAGTTGAAGAAGTCTTTGAGTTTAACCTTTGAGACCTAGTATCACAGTGCCAACTTTCATACACAGGCACATTCTTTTTAGCATATGCTCAGAGAAAGGAGGATTTTCAAAAAATATATATATTTTAAGACTTTCCATTTTTTTCAGAGCTAAAATTTATATTCAAATTGATGAAAGTGGGAAGCCAACAAAAGGAAGAATGAAAGAAGGGAAAACTGAAATTTTGAAAACTAAGGACAACTAATATTTTCACTTATTTTCCCCGTTTCCCCCTTCATCTTAAGAGAAAGAATGCATAGCAAATGGCTCTAACATTTTCTTGGTTGTGTGGCAAAGTTAATATAAATAGATTGTGTTTATATTGTGTTTCCAAAGTTGTGAGTTCATTGGTCATTCTAATGTCCCACAGGAGGGCAATGTCGGGCAGTGACTCTTAAAGGCTGTAATGAAGGGTACAATGTCATTGATGTGCCTTGGGATGTCCCCAAGTGCAAAGGCTCAAATCTGCAAAGCGCTGTGGAAGAAAGGATCCATTTGTACTGTGCTAATGCTTGGAGCACTCAGCACATGCCAAAGAGTACTCAGCACCTTGCTAGATTATCCCTACGGAACAGAAGATTAAATAGGATGAAAAAACACATTACTAACCCACAGCTCATCTAGCACATACACTGTCTACAGCAGTAAGCACTAGCCAGTAGCTGTTAAACAGAGCCTTTTGCTCTTTCTTGAAGAAGAAAGTATAGCTTATTTTTGATTCTGGGAACTGTCTGCTGTGTTTCTTTGATAGAAATAAGGCATTTGCAGCGTAATTCTTCGATCACTAGTAGCATTACAACAAATGCAGCAAAGCCACTTCTTTGTTCCATATTTATTAATGAGAAAATAATTTGGTCTATTTTTTTTTCCATTATATCCTCTGTCATTTGAAAGATTTGGGTGGCATGAAATAAACTAGATAACTATAGATTTGGCTACCAGATGGAGAGAATCTGGTGATCTGTTTTGGAAATTCTGGATAACCAGTGGTCAGTTAAGTTATGCAGTACTCCACTCTGTTCGTGGGACACTGCTCTCAAGTTCCATTTTAGATGGTAGTTAGTGAATGTGTTTAATTCTAGTACCTTTGCAGTCCCATGCAGTTTACAAGGATTATTCAGGTAATTAAAATGCTATGTGTTCTTAAGTAACATGTAGAGTCTAAGTTTAATCTTTACTTGCAATACACAAGTGGCTGCTGAGAGAAGATTTTGGTTTTACATTTTTCTGATAACTAATGCTAACTTTAATCCTTGATTAATCATGAGCATTCAAAAGACCAAGATGGTGGACTGCAATGCTGTTAATAACACTATCCTGAAAAGTAACTCCATGCAAGATAGCAGATTCACTCAACAATCCATTCTTCTGTTTTATCCTTTTGACTTTGTAGGTGAGGATGAGTATTCATAATAATTTCATCTGTTCTTGCAATATCTTCTGTATTTTTCTTTTTTCATTCTTTGGATAAGAGAGCACTGACTGAAGTAGATTCACAGTGAAGTAGTCTTGGTCTCAAACTGCTGAAAGATATTAAATATAAACTTATTTTTTCTATCTTCTTTTATGGCCCAGTGATCAGAATAATTGAGCTTCATGAACAGAAGGTGTCTGTATTCTTGTCTCCTGAATTCAGGGGTGTTCCAGCTAGTGGAACATTATTCCTCTAGATTATTTTGGACCTTAGTAGTAATCAAAGAATACCTGTTGTTTTTCAAATTTATTATTGGAAGAGTGTCTATCCCAAAAAATTCATAGTTTAATAAATAAAGCCATGCATGGTTAGAAGGAAAAACAAGTGAAACATTGGTTTAACACAGAAATGCAGTAGCTCCCTACTAAGCAAAGGGAGGTTTAGGCGTTATGCCAGCAATGTGATCTGAAAAAAAATATTTGAGAAACGAGAAGCAATACTTTTACATTTCCTAGCTATGGAAGGCTGCTTCTTTTTAAGAAGAACAGGTTGGAGTGTTAGAGAGATATGAGAAGTGAAAATGCCTGGGATTAATGAAATTAATAAAAAGACAGTGTAATGATTGCATGTAATGATATCTGAGGCAATTGGAAATGACCATTAAAATGCTTGGAATAACAGATGCTTAGGCCTGAAAATGATCAATAACATGACTGTGAGACAGCTGGCTTCATTAATTGAAGAAATTAGCTAACTGGCTAGGAACTTGCATCTGGTTAGATCAATTAAAAACAACTGATTGAATAGAAGGAGAGTTGTGCTTCATTGGTTCAAATAAAATAAGTTTAGTAAAAGATTTAAGAAATCACAGATGGGTGTCTAATTAATAAAAAAAACACCAACAAAAAAGTCTTGAGTGGTTAAATGGGGAAAAAAAAGTTTGAGCAGACATAAGGGATCAAGCGTATTGAGGGCACATACCTGAGGACTTTAGGGTAAGGGATCCTGTCACTGGACATCACTGAAAAGAGACTGGTTCTGTCTTCTTTGCACCTTCCCTTCAGGTATTTATATACATTAACAAGATCCCCCCTCAAGCCTTTTCTTCTCTAGGCTGAACAGTCCCACCTCTCTCATCCTTTCCTCATATGAGATGCTCCAGTCCCTTACTCATCTCAGTGACCCTTTGCTGGACTCTCTCCAGTAGCTCCATGTCTCTCCTGCACTGGCTATTTCCATAACACCGGTTACGGGCCTCCAACTACATTTTGTGCCACTGGTTACCACCTTCTGGGCCTGGCTGTTCAGCTGCTTTTCAATTCATCTCACTGTCCACTCATCCAGCCCATATTTCATCAGCTTCTCTTCAACGATGTTATGGGAGACAATGTCAAAACCCTTACTGAAGCTGAGAGAGACAATATCTACTGCTCTCCCGCCGTTTCCCTAGCCAGTAACAATTAGCAGCAGTAATAAAGAGCAGCAGTAGGGTCTGTGCTTCTCTGTCACTGAACTAGGTATTTATGGGACCTAATATTTTACTTATTCAAACAGGAACTGATTTTAAATGTGATCAGATGGGGATTTGCCACTACACTTGAGAATCTGAAATGAAATGGAAAAAAAATAAGACAGAATTATTAAACAAACATTAGTCTATGTCATTCAGTTATTCATGTGAGAATTTTGCTATTTACAACCTCTTAATAATTTAATTATGTTATTCCCTTTTTTTACTGTTATTTGCATTGCAGTAGGACCAAGGATTCTGTTATTGATCACAACAGCACTGAGCAAGTCATTAGATGTAAAAATTGTGTTTCTCATATTCTTAGCTGCCGATGAGATCCAAAATCTGTTGGTTGGTTACTCTTTCTATTCTTTGGCAAGATGGCAGCAGAAATTATCCAAGTAGATTTGAATGAGAAGAGGAAGAGAGCTGAAAACAAGAAGTGCAGAAGCTATGGTTTTGAGCAGAATAGCTAGAAAAAGACTCAGGTAAGACAGAATAGAAGAGAAAAGGCACTTGTGTATAAGCACAGAAAGAAGAAAAAAGTTTTATGTTGTTGAGGTTGTACACTCCTTATCCCACAAAGAAAATTTCAGAGAGGGCATATTGATAATCATGCTGTAATATAAAGACAAGGAATATCCATTGCCTAAATCTACTCTGATGTACATTTAATAAAAAAAGTGAATGCCTGTATAATTCTCTACAGTTGCTAAATGAAGTCTGGCTATAAAGAAAGAGCAAAGATAGGGCAAATGCAAGATTGCAGTTATCGCTAATAAGAATGGCTTGCACATTTGCCACTCTAGTACTTAATTCCCTACTACTGCACCTTTGATAGCTTGGTAACTTTAGTAACATAATAATCACTTAGCAGTTAGGTAACATAAAGAAGATTAATTATTAACAGTAATTTCCTGCAGCTTGACAAATTATAAACATCAATGAAGAAAGGTTTAGAAATATTTATGTAGCTGCCTATTGCCCTTATGAGTAGGTAGTGCCTTTGAGGTCTGAAAGTGTTTTCCAGACATTAATTAAACATGTATCTAGAATACATGTAGAATATAGAATATATATAGAATACATCATACCATATATAGAATATATTATTAGTATATAGAACGAATAAAATTTTAAAAGTCCCAGAAATTAATTTGTTGTATTTTCTATGTAAACAGATGACTAAAACCAAGAAAGGAACCTTTTAGAATGGTGATGTCTATAATTCTCAAATAGTTATTTTTACCTTGTTATTTGGGACTGCAGAAGGAAAACAAAAGCACATATTTAATACTCCTCCTACTCTACAAACAATTATACTAATTAATTGAACAGTTGAAATATGTTCTTCTGATGGTTCTGTAACTAGCTTCCATTCATATTAATTCCCCTGGTAATTATCCTTATTATAACAACACATATTTATAACAGCATTCTAAACACTTACCTCCTAAGGCCACACCAGTATAATAAAGGTGAAATGTTACTAGTTTTGCCACAATGCAAACACTCAAATTGAGATTTTAGGGTTAATTGAATACAAAGGCTTTTTGCAAAGATGAGATATCAGACCTGTAAAATGCTGCTAGATATTACATTAGCTAACACAACTCATGAGTCCAACTAATCAGCAATAGTGGCATCTGATTCAGAACTTTTGTTCTATATAGAAGCTTAATTCTCATAACTGTTTTTACACAGAATAGTCCTGTCATAGTATTCCGTTCAAACCTGACTACATATGAGAATTGCACTTTAAAATTCCAGTCTTGCAAAATCACGCGAACAACAGGGAATGTTGGAAATGTTTTATAACTCTTTTAAGATAAATTCTGCATTTGTACCTCTGAAGCAGGACAATAAGCCCTATGACTCACTGATAAAACTCTTTAGGATCTACTGAGAATGTTCCGTAGCCTTCAGATACACCTCCTACAAGAGGTTTGGAGGGAAATCATCTTGAGGAGGATAGGAGTGAGTAGGATAACTTTTCTGTTTCTTTTCCCCACACATGTCTGCAAAGCAAGAACAGCAAGAGTACTACAGTGGGAACTTCTTTTTTTTCCTTTTTTGAAGGCAAAAGGAAAGAAGGAAGAACTTTTTTCTGCAGCAGGATCTCTGTGACACTATGTCTTTGGTAACTATTTCTACAACATAATATTCACACGAGACATTCCTTGTTCCTGTGACAAGTGAAATATTGTATTGATGCCTTTTCAAAAAATACCAACAGAAAGAGAGGGAAATAAATGGAAGGTCTACACTCAGAGAGTTGAAGCTTGCACCAATTAAGGTCACCAGGAAAGAGTTCTTCCATCCTCTTCAGAGGAGCTAGAATTTCACTCCACAGACTGTACAATTATAGAGCCTAAAAGTACTACCTGCATAACAGGGAATTTCATCACACAAAGTGAATTCTATTAAACAGTCCAGAGATCCTGCAAATAGGAAAAGAGAATTTATAAGTCTTGAGTGCTGCAGCTATACAAAAAGACATATTTTATAAACAAATACACATTATTGTCAAGGAGGGTTTTTTTATGTTTTCTATACATCTAGATATTTCTATTTTCTGTTTTTCATCTTTGCTTTTATTTGCCATCTAAAAATAATTTAGATTTTCCTACTGAATTTTTAGATTATCTACCTGTTGTTTGAACTGGCACAGGCAAAATAATTTTACTATTTAATTTAATTCCTCCTTGTCTTCCATAATGGCTTCTCTGTTCTCCTTCTGTTTCTCTTTTTGAACTCTGAGACTCTTTGAAAGAGTGGAACAATTTTTACCCCAAGTGTGTAACTTTTCTTCTCATCACAGCCAGTGACTGCTTTGGCTTTTCTAATCCTAAGTGGGATGAATCTCTTAAATTTAAATATCAAGAACATTATTGCTTTTGATCTCATCTGTATTACTATTAACATGTCAATTTTTTATTTTACCTTCAAAAACAAAGCATTAATTACTGGCCTAAAGGTAATTTATTCTGCATGTTCTGTCTGTTTCAGTATCTTTATTTTACCTATTTATCCTCAGACTGCTGTGGATAACACTGTAGTTCATTAATTAATACAGGGTATTAACAACAATTGTTCCAACTAAGTTTTGCACATGCAAGCCTAAAAGTGTTTTGCGTTTTAGTTTATGAGACAGGTCAGGTGAGGGGTGGAGAACTTATGGTGCAAAGCATTTTCTGACAATCATTTCTATATGAGACTAAGCATTCAAAAACTGGTGTAGTCTAAGAACCTGAATGACTTTTAAAGAAAAAGTCATATATTTATGACACACACATATTGTTCTAACAAATATACTGAATAATTTACAATTTTATTGGTTTATTACAATATGAATAAAAATTGTATAATCCAGTTTCTAAATATTAGTAAAGATCTGTTGGTTCCACAGCATAAAGAGAAATAAAAATTCCCTTTCTGAGGCTCAGATATGCTGTTGATGTAGCAGGAGAAGATCTGGTGGAGGTTCCATAGGACTCATGCCAAAGATGTCTTTGAAATCTTATTGGGAACATTACACAGCATGTGTCCTGCTTGCATTTTCTGACTTGAAATGAGAAACTTGAAGTTCTCACAGTAATCAAGTAGTATAAGATTATTGCAAGACATGTCTTTTCACTCTTGGTGTTATTCTTTGTTTGATAGCACCTGCAGTTTGCATGGCTCTTGACTTAAGGTTTGATGTCTACCAGTGTATACTGAAACTGAGCTGATCACACTTTTCTTGGTTAATACTGCATATTTTCAAAATTGCCATATAACACAAAATGAAGCTTCTGTGACACTACATTCTTCTTGGACCTTCTGAAGCCATATGAGATACACATCTTACCTGTTTAGAAGAATGCTCATTGGTGACTCCATTTGTTAGTTCAATAAGTATAATCTTTTTACATATTTAAATATAAATTATTTCCACCTTGATACTGGTGATGGGTTTTCTCCAATTTCTAAGTAAATAATGGCAATCGAGAATGCAATTTTGATTTTGGCAATAATTTTGGAAAAGTTACTCATACACATCTACCTCCAGTTTTGCTAGTACAAACAGTAGCAGAGACTATCCGGGGTTCTACACCGCAAATACTAGAACCCTGCTTCAGCTTTCACTGTCAACACAGATGTCCTTGAAAAACAACAAGCGAAGTCCTACAGAAGCTGGCAGACACATGCCTATACAGATGTGTCCTGCAGTGCTCTGATAAAGGAACCACCACAAAACCACTTTGTCCTCTGCCTGCCTCATTGATGATTTATTGCTTAAACATCAGTATTACTTAATTAATGTTCTCTAAGCAGAAAATTTTAGATGCACTAATAGCATTAGATTCACTTAGGATAACATTCTTAATTAAGTAAGGTACTGGGAAATGCACCTTGAGGAGATGTCTTGGGATTGGTTTTCACAGGTGTCTCTACCTGCATGGAACTATTTGCATGAAATTCAGTATGACTGAAAGGATTAATAACATTATCTGAAAAGGCCAATAGGGAAATGTTTTTAATTAACTCTAAAGCTCTTAAAAAATATATTTCTTTCTAACTTTTTTCTTTTTAATTGCTGAGTGTCCTTATAGGAATAATAATGGATATTTGAACTCGGATTGGTATACAAACTGGTAAAGGTCTAAGTGGGAACACCAGAGAAGGAAAGATGCAGACCAAATGTCTCTGTTCATCTGTGCCATGACAGAAAACACTAGTTGCATAAGGATTTTTCATCACTCCAGACAAACCTGCTTATTAGTTCCTCCTGGTAATGACTGAAACAATGTATGCACCTGCCCTAGTATGTCTGACTATGTAACACATGGCTGCCTAGCCTAAATCAACATTCCTTCTTTTGCTGTTCTCCTTTGAAAATCAACGCAAATTTTGTCTGAGTAGGGACAGCAGAACTGACCTCATAAATCCTGTAGTCACTTTTGTTCTTCAATCTGATGTCTAAAAAGACATATTTTGAATATGCTATATTGTATTTAAAATCAAATCAAGTAAGGTGATTATTTTTTATAAAACAGCTAACAGTTGAAACAAACAGCTTCATAGAATGGTATGAAGTTTCTCATTTTTAAATGTGATTCAGATAAGAGATTATTAATCTGTTCTAAGATTAAAAGGGTAACTAACCATAAAGATACTCAGCAAAATTTCTTTACAAGTTATACATGGCTACTTCAAAGTAACTCTTAAGAATCCTTTTTTCTCATGGTAGAAACTGTGATGTGATCACTTGAAAAATGAATGACACCAGCTTGTTATATAAATTGAGCTGAGTTCTATGGCACTGCAAAAATATTTAAATTTGAGTAATAAAACATATTTTAATCTTCTCTTTTTTTTTTCTTTTTTTCTTTCCCATGAGTTGATGAAGTACTTCTTTATGTACTATCACAAGTCTCAAAGTCCTTACACATTTTCATTCAGGCTTCCCCCAATTGAATAGTCACTGTTAAGGATCTGCTAGTGGGCTTTCCATCTCTTTCTACTCCATGTTCTTGGGATACACAAAAGATTTGACTCTGCCACTAGATATCTGTATCCCACTATTATATTTTCTTATGCAGAACGTGTCCAACAAGCATACAGACAAGTTTAGAATTTAGTGCAACACTGCTGGACACTACAGGCTACTTACTACTGCACAGAGACCAGGGCTGGGATGATAGTGTAATGTAACAGATTTGATCTTCTCGTTACACCATCCTAAAAGGCACTAGGCAGTCTGGCTCTAAGTCTTGTTTTCCAAATTGAGGAGGTGAAGGCAATTAGTGATTTTTATGCTTGCTAATTAATAATTATGGTATGTATCTCCATGAGCCAGATAGACAAGTTAAATTAAGAATAATGGATTCATTGTCTGCCTATATCTAATCACCATTAGGTAACCAACTTCATATGCATTAGTTGATATGCAAAAGACTTCTGTATCTATTCTTCATTTAATCTTTTTGCTGATACAGCAAGATAATGTTATGGCTAATGGTCTTAAAAATTTGTATCAAGTTTTACATCTATATTATAGAGTTTTGCATAAGTTACATTTAATTAAGTTTACAAACTACTCAAGGACATGGCAGTGGAAAGCAGAAGGCACAGTACAACTTGTATTGGTAGAAGAGTGAACATGCTCTGCAGAGAACACTGTACTATACTTTGAATTAGATGAAATCATGATTTGCTGTGACCTGTGTAATTCAATACACACAGATATCATAACCTTATTTGAAAAAAATGGGAATTTAAATGAAGAACGGGTACAAATGCAATATTTTATTCATTGCCAGTCAGTTAAATCTATTACACTAATAACAGACCTGTATTATTATTATTATTATTATTTATTATTATTATTATTATTATTACTACAGAACCAAATTTAGCCATAGATGCTAGAAGCTGAATCTGAGGCCCTCAGATTCATCATTCATTATCTAAGTGCCCTTTGGCATCTGAAATCTAGACTCCCAGTTTTACTTCTATGGCTTGATACATTTTCCTTCAACAGGAAGCAAAAGGCAGGCAACAAAAAAGGTCGTTCCACAGTTATTGTTACTGCTCAGTTTTGTCTGTTACTCAACCAAGATCTGAAGCTGTTTACATGAATCCCACTTCTTTCCCAAACGTTTTAAAGTTGCAAACAAAGAAACAATATTACCTGTTTATTTAGAGACATACAAAAGTAAAACAAAGTTTGATCCCTTCCAAGACATGTCGAAATCATTTCGTAGTCCTTCGGTAGTGCAAAATAATACATGCTATTACAATTATAAAAACAATCTGAATCTGATGTTCTTTTTATGGTATAAAACTAAAAGATGTACGATGCATTGTCCACATTTATTTTTCATTTTTACCTTTTACTCTTAGTATCACAAATCAAAAGTGTTGTCATACCTACCATTTCATTTTTATTGAGTATTCCACACATTTTATACAATAATCCTAGTTTTAGAGAATAAATTTAATGCATTCATAAATGGTAGTTTCACACAATAAATAAATATCAAGAAGGATTTAGGCAGGAACATCATATCATATCATATGCAACAGATGGCATAAAACATGTTGAAGGCCCTAAAGCCCTTCAGGAACTGAAAATTATACTACCAAATATGCTTGAAAAGGTGCCTGAATGAATGAGAATCTTCATGCTGCAAAAAAACCCTCATTGTTTGAGTTGAGACAATCACACAACACATTTTTTTTTTATTTCTTTTCTTTTTTTGTTTTTGATTTTGTTAATGCAAGTTGGCATTTTATGAAAATGCATTGCATTTCAAAATATTCAAAATATTTTAAAGCATCACATCAAGCTCTATGCATACCTTCAAGTTAGTATTATGTAAGGTTATTTATTTTTATATACAGATATATATTTATTTTCAGAGGTTAAATTAAAAAAAATCTGGTTTCCTCTTCAGTGATGATTATTTGTGATATTTAGATGATCTGCACTAACATATGCTGTACAATACCCATCTGATATAGATGTCCTATTTGTGCTCCATAGTCCTTTGCCCCACATAATTTTTGGTACCTAGGTCACCTGTGTTAGAATCATGCAGTACTGTAGAGCATAAGGTTAACACCACCAGAAAAGGATTCAGGTGCTATGATTAATTCTCTATAGATGCCTTTCTTTTTTCGTTTGCTAGTTATACTCAACAGGGTAACTAGAGTCTTAATGGGGGAGACCTTAGGTCAAAAGAGGTTTACCTACTTCTGATTTGTTACTGTAGAACTTCCTCAGGGTTGATATCTGTTCTAGGAAACGAAAAAAGACAAAACTTGCATTTCATAAAATCATGCTGACTGTCATTAATGAATCACATTTTCAGCCTCCAACATATTATCCTCAAGTCTTAGAAGTGATGTTACTCAAGGTTAAATTCAAACCAGAAATTCCCCTGGTTTGGCCTCTTACCCTTTTTGTCGCTTCTGTTTCTGTTACTAATAAAATAGTAAATACAGCACTAAATTTTTTTCACTGACAGAATACAAGTCGTAAGTCACTTATGTGTAAGCAGTATAGGAAAGGCCCACAAGTTGTACCATGATTTCTGTTTTCAGACAAAATAAGAAGGATGTATTTATACAATATACTGATGTAAATAAGGAAGAAGTGATACAATATCTGTTAAGATTACAACTCATTAAGTTAAAAATCTCTGATAATTTAGTCAAGAATCATAAGGGAATTACCTTGGGAGCTCTTTGCACAACTCAGTTTTAACAAGTCTTAGGAAACTGGAGGAATGCTAAGGGATTAAAACCAAGTAACGTATGCTTAATGCTATAAAAAGATAAAAAAGGATAAACTAGAGGACAACAGTTTGGTGTCACTCCTGTGTAAAATAACTAAATGGCTATTTTGGCACTCTACCAATAAAGATTTAGGGGATGAAAATATGAGTAATTGACAGCCAGCATGGCTTCATGGAAGGTAGGTTTCATTAAGCAAAGCCACTGTTTTTCTGGTAGGGTTCTTCTGACAGAATTACACATTGATAAAAGTAATTCTATTGCTTTGACACACCTTTTTCTCCAAGGCATTTTAATTCTACATAACGTTTGATTAATAAGATTGCATTAGGGAATTAATCAGTCACACATCAGAAGGACTGAAAATGGTCTCATTGACATATCTCAAAATATAATTGTTACAGAGGAGGTAATAATGAGCAGGGACATTTCTGTTGGGGATCCTTAAGGGACTGATTTTTGGTTCTGCACTTTTTATTACTTCCTTTTATGATCTCAATAAATATAGAAAATCTTCACTGAAAGAGATTGAAAATTACATGCTGACAACAGGATAACAAATATTGAGAAGGACAAGTTACTAATGCACACTGGGTAATCATTGGCTTCACTGATATTTGTGGGAATAGTTGGAAAGTAGAAATGTAGTAGCAGCATATTACTACTCTTATACTTCCTAAAATCGTAACTCTGTTCTTGGTGTAGATTTGTATTGCCTCTCACTGAAGTGGATGGAAAGGCATTCCGCTGTGAACTGTTTAAACCTATCTTTATACTTCCCCCCCCCAAGAAATACAGGACTCTAATTTTGAGTTAAAATATTTGTCCAGTATGTGGGGTTGGAATTGTTTTTTGTACTCCTGGTAGTCCTTCTATCACTTGCCTCTGTGAATCCGTGAGTATCCCTCTTAGCACTTCTCTACGTGGGCCCCAGTGGGTATATGATCACTCGTGTTGTCAGTGAACTTATAACATTCACAGCTCTGCATCTGGATGATGGGTATAATCAAATCTTATGTTTCATGGTTTCAGCTAGTTTCTTGTAGAAGGCAGGATTATATTTTCCTTCTTTTCCTTCAGAACTACTTGAAATAATCAGTTTTTCTTTCCTTCTTTCTTTTCTTCTCCATTTGAAACATTATAGATTTGAGACCAAACAGACTATCCCAAAGCTCACAGAGAGAGTAGACAAACCTATCTCAAGCATTTCATTCCCTTGATGGACTCAGGATGATACGATCACATTGAGATCCCAATCTGGGATTGAAAACAAATTTTCCTTAAATTCAGATTGGCAAAGCAATCACCTTTTCAGTGCCAAAGGCTTGGATCATTTGCTTGGATTGTTTTGCTGTATCTTAATCCAAATGGTGATTTCATGGTCTCTGATTTTCTCTGTCTATGGTGCAATCTAAAAGCTCAGTCTTGACAGGCTTTAATCAAGGTAAAACCTGCATCAATTTATAGTCAGTGATATACAAGAAATTATGATTAAAATATCCAGGTGTTCTATGCTTTAACTCTATGAAATAGTCAAAACCATTCTTAGAGCCTAGATCTTGTAAATCACCAAGCTTACATTTAATTGAAGAAATTATATTGTTCCAAAGCATGGGGTTTAAAAAATGGGTTAGAAAATGGTCCATCCTAAATCAATTTTAAATATTATATGACTAGATTCAGTTTTTTAGAATATCTAAGTTCCCCATGCAATCATTGGAGAGGGAATTACTCTTTTTGCTTGGGATACCTAACTAGAAGCCATTCTCTGAATAGATTATGAAATCTGATTTCTGTCCCCACCCATGCAATGAGGTTGGCCTATTAATAAATTACAAAACTGCTGTCAACTTTACCTCTATAAATGGAGTATGCAGGCAATAGCATTTAATTATGAAAGCTTTACAAATACAAAAGATACCAAGTCCTCACCACCTATAGATCAGTAAGTAATCAGAAAAATAGAACCAAATCAGAAGGTTCAAGTTAAAGATTTTTGAACATACATGGAAGTAACTCTTAAAATTGAATTCAGTACGCTGCATAAAATGCATGTCAAAGTTACTGGCACGCGTAGTAGCAAATCATAAAGCCACAGATGTATTTAACCTTATGAGAGCTTTGGAAGGAATAGGGTCACATCAGCTTCAGGGAAGATGACAGTTGTTCTAAGCAAGGACATAGTATCTATCTATCTGTGTGCTTGTCTGAATAAGCCCCTTGGGTTAAAGGTGGAATCAAAGCTCTCTGTTTGTAAGGTTTCCTATGTATTTGGTTTCTGTGTAAAAAGTGGAAACTCACTCTCTTCTGATCTCATAGTGGCAGGATAGGGAGCAACGTAACACATCTACGGTCAAGCCCTTCAGCCCTTTCATTATTTAACATGGAAACAGAACTCTGAAAATGTGGCCTAGTTTCAGCTGGGATAGAGTTAACTGTCTTCCTAGTAGCTGGTACAGTGCTATGTTTTGAGTTCAGTATGTGAAGAATGTTGATAAGACTGATGTTTTCAGTTGCTGCTAGTAGTGTTTAGACTAATGTCAAGGATTTTTCAGCTTCTCATGCCCAGCCAGCGAGAAAGCTGGAGGGGCACAAGAAGTTGGGAGGGGACACAGCCAGGGCAGCTGACCCAAACTGGCCAACAGGGTATTCCATACCATGGGACGTCCCATCTAGTATAGGAACTGGGAAGTGGAATCGCCGCTCGGGGACTAGCTGGGTGCCGGTCGGCGGGTGGTGAGCAATTGCACTGCGCATCATTTGTACATTCCAATCCTTTCATTATTGCTGTTGTCATTTTATTAGTGTTATCATTATCATTATTAGTTTTTTCTTTTCTGTTCTATTAAACTGTTCTTATCTCAACCCGTGGGTTTTGCTTCTTTTTCCCGATTTTGTCCCCCATCCCACTGGGTGGGGGGGAGTGAGTGAGTGGCTGCGTGGTGCTTAGTTCCTGGCTGGGGTTAAACCACGACAAAATGCAAAGTAAGCAGGCAACATATAGCATACTTTTAAAGAACTTAAAAAAAATGCATCTGTTGCTTTCTGCAAAGCAGAAAAATGTGTTCTTCAATGTTGCTATTGTGCCAATTTGTTATTTGCATTATTCTTAGCCCAGTTTCCTGTGGCAGAGAATTCTGTTGGTTTTTTTCTTGTAGACAGTGCTAGATGACAGTAATTACTTTACTGTAATACTCTGAAGGATTTAAAAAAAGAAGTAGACAAAAATCTATTTTTCCAATATATTGAGTGTTAGTAAACGATCAGGAAGAAAATTAAAAAAAAAAACCAACCAAAACAAAACAAACAAAGACCACACACACGCAAAAAAAACCAACCAAAAACCCCAGAAGTCACATCTCCCACGCTAAATCCATGCTGGATCCATGGATGAGTGCTGTGTGTTGTCCTGCTTGACTGTATGTCCTGGTCAGCACCTCTGAATTGTAGTCCCCAACCTGTGTCCATACTAGGAGACATGCCAGAGCACACCATCTCTCCCTCCTTACTGCCATTCTCAGTTTCCTTTGGAAGAAAACTAAGGGGCACGATGATGTGATGCTCAGGGCAGTCTGCTCCCACCGTGGACTTGGGATATGCTCAGAGTGCACCAAGATTTCAAGTCCATTCCTGCTACATAATGTAGCCACAGCCGCAGCTATGAACAGTAAGGCTATAAATATCTCTGCTTTAGGAACCAGGCATGCCTATTGCCTTTTAATATTATAATAATTTGTATTGTTATTTTAAATATTTATATTATATTATTTTTCACAACATTTTTTTCTTGGACAGGAAAGAAATTAATTCACCATACTTAAGGTGGCCTAAAATGCCTGCATTTTTTTTTCACCTCTGCTTAGTTTCACCTGTTTTATTATTTCTCCTTTAAAGTCACACAAGTCAGTATTATATATGTGCCTGAAATATATTCAGAAACATGAACTCCTGAATTGTCTGTCTTGTGTTTGAAGACAGTAACATAACTCCCATAGAATGCATTGGGTGCAAAATTAGGCAGCACAGATGTCACTAATGCAGAGCTACCACAACTGAGAGTTCTTCTGAAGATCCCTTAAACTTTCATATATATCAGTTTTATAAAGGTGTGCCTGATTTTGCCCAAACCAACTCTTTTATTTGAAAAAGGTATGCAGAGAAGATTCACAGTGTTACGTTTTAAGTCTGAGATATAATGTTCCGTTAGGTACAATATTTTGCACTCATGTTGCCTTTTCTAGAAAACAATAAAACCAAAGAAGTTTTATACAAATGCATTTTAAAAGTCTCTCTATCAGTCTTCTGATTCCACACACAGAAGAAATCTATCATTACATTCCATTGTGTAGTAACTGCAGGCTATTGTTAGCATTTTAATAAAGTTCACAACTGGGTGTTATAATACAGAGAGCTATTCTTTTAATATCTTAAATGAAATCTTCACTCTTATTACTGTGATAGTCTGAATCTCATATTGCATGACTCAAGCCACAAAAACCCCCTGCTCTCAGACTGTTTAAATGGTTTATTGGCATATCAGTACTTTTTTATTGATCTTGATACAGTAGACCAGAGACCTATAAATTGGCATTCTTCTTCTTTACTTAATCAAATTTCCAATAGTATAATATTCAACCAATTTAAAATAATGCTTCAAGTAGCCAAGCTTTTTGCTTTTCATAAAGCAAGCTGTAGTAAGGTGCTTTGTGTCATGAGATTAAACATATCCATCACTACTCTTTATGTATGTTTACTTTAAAAATGAAAGAATAAAGTACTTCCTATTCAGTGCTGTAAGTTAATTTTCCCATCCACTCTTGTCATCTGAGTATATACACTAAAAGACCATCTTCTGTATTTTAAACACAAATGACTCCAACTTGGCTGGCCTACACTTTCTGCCTTTAAAAAAATAACATTAGCTGGTTTCAAGTGTCAACCTCATCAAATTCCTCAGTCATGAAGAAAGCAAAAGTATTTATTTCATTTTGTAATATATTTGGTATAACTGGCTTCCTCTGTAAAGCAAAAAGACTGTTTTCACTAATGTCAGAATAAGTTTCAAGTTTGCAAGTACACAACAAGGGCCAAAACAACATGGTCACTTTGATTTCAGTCTGGACAGATACAGAATCTTTCCTGGCTGTTGCTGTGGATATGTATAATAAAACAGTAGGCATTTTCAATATCTGGTGTAACCAGTCTGACACCTTCAAGCCTGCAATAATCCACAGCATGAACCTATGTCAGTATTTTGTCTAGTGAGTGCTTTTGCAAATCATAGAATCACAGAATTGTTTGGGTTGCAAGGGACCTTAAAGATCATCTAATTCCAACTCCTCTGCCATGGGCAGGGACACCTTCCACTAGACCAGGTTGCACAAAGCCCCATCCAGCTTTGCCTTGAACACTTACAGTCATGGGGCATCCACAGCTTCTCAGGGCAACCTGTTCCAGTGTCTCGCCACCCTCAGAGTGAAATATTTCTTCCTAATATCTAATCTAAATCTACCCTCTTTCAGTTTAAAACCATTACCTCTTGTCCTATCACTACCCTCCCTGTTAAAGAGTCCCTCCCCATCTTTTGTGTAGAACCCCTTTAAGTACTAGAAGGCTGCTATATGGTCTCCCCGGAGCCTTCTCTTCTCCAGGCTGAACACATAACCACAGATAGCCAAGTCCTGTTCTTCTTCAGCCAATCAGGCCTGAAGTTCACACAAATGCCCCCACTTTCTGGATTTACACACACACATGCTCGCAGATCCCTCAAGCATCAGCTTCCAGTGCCTGACCTCTCTCTCTGCCCACATCCCAGGCACTCTTACCTGCTCCACTGGTCTCCCACTTGCTGGCTGGTCCAGCTTGGTGGTCTCTAGCAAACACACATAAACTCTCACACTCGTCTCACACACACTCCACGCTCACTTGTCCCCCCCAATACCAGCATGGACCCTCTGCTTGGACCTGGGGCCACCTACTCATCATCTGGTCTGCACCCACACACACCAGGTTAGGGAAGGATATGAAGGCAGTGGTCCCCGCGGCCGCTGGCATGCAGGCACACGGGCCCTATCCCCACTCCAGCTGGTGCCGGGACCCTCGCTCACTCCAGCTGGTGGCACCATGGGCACAAGGGCCCTGAGGTCTGACTCCAGCTGCTGACGCTTGCATCAGTCGCTGCAGCCCCCCAGCTGCTCTGCAGCAAACACACGGGTCCCCACAACCCAGGTGCCTCCCAGCTGCTGGCTCTGAGCCCCTCACCCCTGCCAGTTGCCGGCACCTTGAACGCACGGGCCACTGCCTCCAGAGTCTCGCTCCTGTTGCCGGTACTGGTCAACCGCTCTAGCCTCTCCAATTGCTCGCTCCTAGACCTTGCAGTACTCGCACATGGGTTGAAGAGTGAGATTACATAGAAAGGCAGTTAAGAAAGGATTTAATAAGAAGATAGGATGGCTGCAGTGATCAAGCAGACTGGCAACTGTTTACATGTGACCAGCTCTTTTAATACTTGCTCCTCTCTATTGCTCCTCACCAGTTCCTGCCCCCTAAATATTCCTCAGTAAGTTTTGCCTAGTCCCACACGCCCCCCTCAAATATCCATAATCCTCGTGTTCATCTTATTTGTGCATTTTTATCAGTTATAAAGCCCAGGTTCTGTCCTGGGTTTGGTTGGGATAGTTAATTTTCACAGGAAACTGGGAGGGGGCACAGCCAGGACAGCTGACCTGAACTAGCCAAGGCGATATTCCATCCATGTGACATCATGCTCAGTATATGACTGGGGAGCGGGCTTGCGGGGTGGTTTCTCAATGGGGGAAGTGGCAGAGCGTCGGGTTCCGGGTGGTGAGCAGTTGCACTGTGCATCACTCATTTTGTATATTCTTTTATCAGTACTACTGTTGTTGTTGTAACTTCTCTCCTTGTGTTGTCCCAGTAAACTGTCCTTAACCCATGAGGTTCTATTTTTTTTTCTTTCTCCATTTTGATTCTCCTCCCCATCCCACCGGAGGGGACAGGGAGGAATAAGTGAGCAGCCTGGTCGTGCTTTGCTGCCGGCTGGGTTTTAAACCACGACAGGTTTCCTCTCAGTTATAAAGTCCAGGCTGGCCCTTTCTAAGACTATGCCCCATCAGTTGGTGGCTGAAGAGTTTCATTCATTGTCATGGTCTCCCATTACAGTTTATCAGTTTTGTATCTCTGTGAGTTTTGTTTATCACTTTCCCTTTTGCTTATTATCCCCTTTGAAATTAAAGTTCCTTGATCTGACAATCTTACTGAAGCAGATGGTCTCACAGTCCACACATCCTTAGACAAGCATTTTCTCAGTTTTCTCGGGTGGGGACTATTCCCACATGTTTGCATGGTCACCCAAGGCCATGCTTGAAGTACAATGATATCCATCCTCCTTTTTTACTACAGTTTGTATCATACCAAAACTAATTAATTTGATGTGTTGTAGCCCACCTGCAGAGTAGGATGGCACTTTTTCCTTATTAATACAGGATGGGGTAATTTTATAAACCTATAACAACAATAAGATGTTTCTGAATATTTAATAGTTTAATATATATATCATGCATTTAATGTTTATCTATTTTCAGGACTTGATTTATGACAGAGCAAGTTTGAAGAATGAAAAGCTTTGATAACATGAAACCTACTTCTCGTAGGAAACCATTTTACAAAATGTACTTTTTCATGTATAATTTGGACTGCTTAAAAGAAAGAATGTTGCATTACCCAGTATAAAGACATTTTAGTGAGTATTGCACCTGTTATGGCATCCTTAGTAGTTACACAGAATGTATATAATGTAGCCAGGACTGTAGAATTTATGATTATGAATTTATACTTTTATGTAATTTTGGAGTCAGAGAACTTTCCCTAACTACATTTGTGTAGATGACACAAATTAATCAATACTTATCTATGTTGCTCTTCTTTTCTGTCAAGAACAAATTTATTTCAAAGGCAGTTGTTTTTCTGTATGTATGCCTTCCATCAGCATGTACTCCCTAAAAATCGATAAAAAATCCACAAGTGAAAAGCCTGATACAAGTTTCATGAAGGGACACTTTAGACCACTGCCCTGTAATGTCTCCATGCCCTTCCTATACAGTTAAAATGAGTATTTCCAAGAGTTCAAATTATTTAAAAAAGGAAAGGACAGAAACAAGAGCAGTTTGTTAAAGCCCCCATTCCATACAGCTTGCTAACACACAGAAAGAAATTATCATCCCACATATAATAATGATCTGCTGCATAAAGTGTGTCTGTGGGACTGCAGCTTTGCAACAGAGTTTGGATCTATTTCTCCCTTCACAATTCTTAAACAAAGACAATAGCTTGTTTTTTACTGAAGGCATATTTTTAGTTATAAAAGAACTGCAATAGTGGTAGTTGCTTTGGTATAGCCGAATAAACATCGACTGCATAATATTTAAAATATATGTCGAGAAATAAAAAGGGTATTTCTTTTCAGCAATGCTAGATTGAAGCTATTATTATTTATCATCTAAACTGTAATCCCTTTTTTCTTTTGCATGAGTACTTAGGAGGTCTCTAATCACAGTGTCCTGGAAAGAGTTATTGCTGTGCTGTTTCAAAGCTTGTGATTATCTTCTGGTAAAGACAGTGTTGTGTTTATCCACACTATATTCTGCTGGTTCATACACACAAAATAATATTTCAAAGTGTCGAACAGAACATTTTCTTTTAAGTTTGAAATAAACACACTTTAGTCCTTCATTATAGTATATGGAATACATTTGATTTCTGGCAGAGAAAATAACATGTTACTGTAAATGTTTCAGGCAAGACCAATATGGAAATAGCACTGATTTAACATTTTAAAATTCAGTAGGAACTGTAGACTTTCCATAATCAAGACTTCCACTGATTTAGAAATGGCTGAAGACACATGGCATGAATGCAGAGATTTAAGAACAGTACCTTTGTTCTTTATTTGTGAAATGGCACTTTTTATAGGTAAAAAATTAATAGGTAACAAAAAAGTAAATTTTAGTGTTAAGAATTCTCTGCATTGTAGAGGACAACAACATGAAGTATTTCTATGCATGTTAGCTACTACTAATTTTTTAACATATGCATTACGATATTACAAGAGAATTGTGCAGACAATGGTGTGTTCACTTTTACAAGTCATGAAGTGGGAAAGCACAATCTCTTGAACATCAAAAGCCACTCAGTTTAAACAGAGATAAGAGAAATGCTATGTTTGAAGTTATGAGAAGAAATTTCAGAGAAAATGAGATGCTAACTGATTTCATTAACAATAATATAGTAAGGAAAAAAGGCTGATCTGAAGCTGTGTAAGGAATCTGGGGGAAAGGAAGAAATTATTTTTTCCAGTTGTCTAGAGATTTAGATCACTGACTAGCATATCAAAATATAGAATTAGAAAGTTCCAGTATAGATTAATTGATCAATCACAACAGAAGAATATGTAACAGTAACCATCAGACTCAGAAAACATGCAGAATCAACATCTGTTTGTTTGTGCCTTATATACCACAGAAGAAATTGCATTGATACTTGCTCTTTAAAGGTGTTCATGGCAGCTTTGCTCTTTACATAGGTAACACACTGTTGAGCAATTGATGATCAGATTTTAGTAGCATTTAAAAGTCCAAATCCCATAGTTTCTGAAGAAAACTGAAATTTAAATTTAGAAAGGAAATGAGACAGGGCAACAAAAGCAAAATCCGTAGCCCTGAGCTACATGCTTTATACAACACAGAGGAAGAATCAGCTCTTTCAGAAAATAGATCCAGCAAAGTCAACATGGTGAGCAAGGACTACTGCGCGTGGGAATGTGTTTTACTAACATGGTCCAGCTGATGGCTTGAGCTGGAGCCTGACAATCTTTCTGCCAGGATGGCTCCACGCTGCCTTCCTGCAGAGGAGCAAAGGAAGACTGCACTCACTCCCTCAGCAGCTAAATGCCTTATCTCCCTCATCTGCTTTGCTGGGTGCTCAGAATCCTACCAACTCCTGTTGCATCCATTTGAAAGGAGAAGCTGGGGTCCCGCAACGGGGTTGCAAGCTAGCCTTCTTGGCTGATGAGACTGCACGAATCCTTCCCCTCTCAAGGCATCTCTGAGCTGTAAGGAGTCACTGCACTTCACTCAGCACTTATGGCACTCAGGCCTCCTGTGAAGGATGCAGCCTAAGTCCTTTCTGACAAAAGCAGAAGTCAAGTGTTTCCTTCGAATCAAGGCCAAGTGATTTTAGCCAACAGTTCAGCAGTTATGAGATTTAGGTAGGCAGTGGCCTACCTGCGTCCAAATCCTTTCTCTTCCTCACAGGAATTAAATTCACATCTTTGACTCACTAAGGTCAGTCTGAAACCATTAAGCTATACTGTATTTTTAAAAAGAGATAAAACAGTTGTTCATCTTTGCTTGGAATACTAGAGGATTAAGTGGAAGCAGAGGAAGAAAGAACAAGCATAAGGACAATCGATTCTCTGACCCAGTGATAAAGGCATTTAACTGATAGGAGGATGAACTATGTTCTATTCCCCACTCCTAAGAATGACTTGTGCTTTTTGTAACCTCTGCTTCTATTTTTACTTAATCAAAAAAATGTATTAATTTTTTATACAAACAAGCATAATATATACACACTGAAACATAAGTTTGCAATCCTCTTTGTTCCCTTATCAGGCTGATTGAGTGAGCTCAAGCTGACCCAAAGTCATTTAAAGATTATAATTTTAACAAAGAAAGTGCTGGTTCATTTTAGGATTGTAGAGGAGTATACAAGATTCTTGTATTAATCATAATCTACATTCAATGGAATAATAATCTTTTAAAGGCTTTTGGACTTTTTTATTTTAAATCATGAACCATTTTAGTGTCTCCTTCGCAGTATTTCTGTACCATGTATGCTCGATCTCATTATTAGACTAAGCAGATATAACAGGACCGTTACATTTGTAACTGTTGAGCCAGTACACTGCAGCTTTTAAGTGCCCATATCTGTTGCACTTAGTCCCCTCACCATGGTCAAAATGAGAACAGATGCAACGCTCCTAAAATGCAACTGAGTGTTCTCTCACTCTTACGTCTAAAGTTTACTGAAAATCTATCAAAATAGCTACTCCAAAACAAGGACTTCCACACTAGTGTTTGTTCAAATAATGACACCAGAATAGATATTTCCATACCTTGCCTGATGCAGAAACTGAGACTTATATTAATCTTACATTTTCGTACTCCCTTGTTACTATTTTTGATCTTTACTCCCACCCCTGTCGGTTTCCTCCGAATGATTTACCAACAGAGGGCTTAATACAATTGGCATAATAGAGGCCTACAGAAATCTGCAAACCTGCTCTAAACGCAAATAACTTCAGGTTGTTTTGAGCTCAGGAGGAACATGGTAATACAAAGAATTTAATTAACAAATCTTTCAATACTACTAGAAGAATAGACTACCTTTAATAAGAATCAATTGCTGATAATTGTTTTTCAGCCTGGCAAGTAAAGATGTTGTTTTCAGTGATCAGATTAAGCACTTCTGCACACCTCACAAGGCAGAATTAAGAAAAAAAATAGAAAATATGTGGGGTTTCATACTGAAGTAATTGCAAGGAAGAGTTTACTTTAACTTACTAGCTATAAAACAAGTCATAACCTGAGAGAGACGAGAGAAAAAGAGAAAAAAAACCCCAGAACTCAAAGAGTGATGTTAGTTAGTTGATAACAACAGAACTCAGTCACAGAAACAAAATTTTTCTTTTATGTATTTTCCCCAAACTATGTGTTAGTCATATAGAACTAGGCGGTGCACAATAAGCAGGACCTCTAGGACTGATTACATTTCCTTAAGTCTCCCAGTCTGCAAGGACACATATTCACTAGTCCACCCTTAAAAAAAAAACCACGCTTTTTCTGTGCTCTTAATTGGAGCCGCTAGCACTTTAAAGACGTGTAAGGTGATGGCAGTAGCAGAAGAGATTTGGAATAATTCTCCCAGAGATTGGTTTCTCTGTGCTTTGTCTAAGCAAGTTACAGAAAACAATGCAGTAGACTCCTTTTTTGGGTTTGTGTGGTGGGGTTTTGGCAGCTGGGCAGGGGCGGCAGGGCCGGCTCCTGTGCGAAGCCGCCAGAAGGTGCCCCGGCCCCGGCCCAGGCCGAGCCCGCCAGCGACGGCGGTATCGCCTCTGGGAGAACAGAGTTAAGAAGGGGAAAAAAAACCTGTGCAACTGCAGCCAGGAGAGAGGAGTGAGAAAACGTGAGAGAAGCAGCCCTGCAGACCCCCAGGTCAGTGAAGAAGGAGGGGAGGAGGTGCTCCAGGCGCCGGAGCAGAGATTCCCCTGCAGCCTGTGGGGAAGACCATGGTGAGGCAGGCTGTCCCCCTGCAGCCCGTGGAGGTCCACGGTGGAGCAGATCTCCACCTGCAGCCTGGGAGGACCCCACGCCGGAGCAGGGGGATGCCCAATGGAGACCGTGACCCCGTGGGAAGCCCGCGCTGGAGCAGGCTGTGCCTGAAGGACTGCACTCTGTGGAACGGACCCACGCTGGAGCAGTGGGAGGACTCACGTTGGAGAAGTTCATGGAGGACTGTCTCCCGTGGGAGGGACCCCACGCTGGAGCAGGGGAAGAGTGTGAGGAGGAAGGAGCGGCAGAGACAACGTGTGATGAACTGACCACAACCCCCATTCCCCGTCCCCCTGTGCCGCTGCGGGGAAGGAGGTAGAGAATTTGGGAGTGAACTTGAGCCAGGAAGGAGGGAGGGGGGAGGTGTGTTAAAATTTGGGTTTACTTCCCATTATCTTTGTTTTGATTTGATTGGTAGTAAATTAAATTTATTTTGGTTTTATCCCCAAGTTGAGTCTGTCTTTTGCCCGTGACCGTAAGCGGTGAGTGATCCCTCCCTGTCCTTGTCTCAACCCATGAGCATTTCTTTATATTTTCTCCTCTCCATCCCACCAGGGCCGGGGGGGAAGGAGTGAGTGACTGCTTCATGGTGCTGTGTTGCTGGCTGGGCTTAAACCACAACACCTCCTGTACCATATTTTCTCAGTCTGGTAGCTTCTCGAGCAACTACTGGACAAGGATGTACTGGGAATCCCAAATTCATCTGCTCCTTTAAAATCCAGCAATGAAATAATATTCTGTGATTTTTTTTTTTCATTTAGTAAGCCTTGCAATATTTATTTAATCAGTACTATTTTTTTCCTATTTTTTAATTAATTCTGAGGAAAAGAAACAATTTGCTGCTTCTGAAGCTGGCAGGTGAGCTGGGCAGAAAAATATAACTATCTCTTCATCTGCATCAGCTACCCCTGGGATGTAGTTCTTGTAGCTTATCTAGTTAGTATTCATACTGTCCTGAGCTGCTGGACATTCTTCTGAGTTCAAGACACACAGGCTTTTGATGCATTTCAGAAAGGAGTTTGGAGCTAGAGGGCAAATGGAAAGAGTTTTAATCTCCCACTCCTGTGTTCAACATAATACAGAAAAGCAGATAGTTGTGAGTTTTTGTAGTGATGGATTAACAGTATAAATAGCCAGCCCTAAGTAGCAGCATACACATCACCTTTAATTTAATGAATATCAAACTATTGTTTACTATTTTTAAATCATACTTCCAAACCTTCTAAAACCTGGTCCTTCCCTTCTACATCCTATTATTTCTACACAGCAGCAATTTGTTTCAAATGGAACTTGGACGAAGTAAGTCTAATATATACCTGTCTTGAGTGTTTTCTTGCTATTTGCAGTACCAGTTCTGTCTGTAAGAGTCTCCCTCTGTCCTGAGTGATTGCCTTCCTTCATGTCTGAGTGCCAGCTAAGCACTGAAAGTTGACCACAAGATGCTGTACTCAGGGAACTAGGCAAGTCAGTAGTTTTCTGCTCCAATTACTGGGCTTTAGTCATTATTAAAACACACTTCAATTTCTTTTGTGGGCAAGTATTCCTAGTGATGCATAACCAGAAGATGCATGCCTCTAGTAGAGCATCCAAAAGTTGCTCTTCCCCTAAGAACATAAATAAAATATGTTGGCCTGCCAGTAACATTTTGGAGCACAGACAGGCAATGGTATGCAGTTTAGCAAGAAAACAAGAGTTGGTATAACCCCAAGTCCTTAGTCTCCTAGGAAAGACAATTCATGTCTAGAGGGTTTACCACAGTAATTAATTTTCCTAGGCAGAAACTAAGTCCGAGCTCTCAAGCCTGCTCCACAGAAGAGATGACAGATTATTCTTTGCAAAGCTAGTTCAAAACATGCCACATAGCTACAGTGACGGGATTAGCAATGTCAGAAACAAAGTAGAGTGAGTGGGTGAAGTGCCCTATATTTATGAAAGACACCCTTCTCAACCTCTTTACAGAAGCAGGAAACACTCATCTCCAGAAACAGTGATGTGGACTTTCTTTTTACTCCAGAGTCAAACCTAACTAGCTATGGTTTAAAACCAGCAGAACCAATAGGCTTTGCTGTAGAGCTGGTTTTCTGCTGCCTAGCAGCTTATAATTTATCACATTGCTCATGATTACATCACTGCATAACCAGGATTAATCCGCCATGGAGTTCTTTATGGTAGCAAACACAAGCAGAAATGCCAAATGAAGGATCACAGCACATGAAAGGAGGCACTTGATCTGCTGTACCTATTTGGTTTGAAAAAAAAGAAAAACAGACTGGGTTGTGTTCTAATGCAAAGTACAGCATAAAGTACTGGAAAAGTCAAAACATAAGCTTCAACTTTACATTTTGGTTTCAGTGGGCTTTTGATGTGTTATCAGATGTGTACACAGCTCTACTTCATTATCATGCTGAGGAGGAAATAACCCCCCTTGGCCCCTTTTGATGACCTCTTTTTTGTCTCTCTTTAATCCTGCTGCTCAAAAATATAATGAAAAACACTATGCTGCCACAGCAATCACAGAAAACATATCCCTGAACTTAAAAATAATCTTAGGGAGTTTACACGCCTTTGGAGTTTTCTGGCTAAGTCTGTGGAAAACATCAATATGGCAGTGTGAAGGAGAATCCTTGCAGAGAGCTCTAGGGCAGACTTGTAGAGGTGTTTATGTACCTCAAGAGCAGATGGATGATACATAGGTTTTCAAAAAATTCTTTGATTTTCAATAATTTAAAGGAAAATTGTCTTCCCACATTCCTTTGAAGATCTTCTATTTTGTACCTGACTCCAATTGCAGTTAACCACTTCTGAAATTCCCATTAGATACCAGTTTGCCACTTTAGGCACTGAAACGACCTTTAAAATCTTGTTCTACACTTCTAGCAAACTGTGAGGGAAAGGAAGTGGAAAACAAGGAAAAAGTAGACACCAGGAACTCAAGGCTATTTCAAAAGGTTACTTAACATTCACTGTATTCAGAGCCAGTGTGCTCATGTTGGGTGTTGAAATGGGGATAAACATTGGCACCACTCATTTTTGGCCATCCAAATTATCCAGTTGCCTAGGCTGTCTCTGTAGGTTGCCTTTATCATCAGCAGGTTGGGGTAGGTTCCTCCAGAGGGTGGTTCAGAGGATCCTAACAGAGGTGCTGTGAACTATTCTGTGGAGGACTGTTTTTCTTTCCAGTACAAGGAGCCTGGCTGGTTACTTTACTTAGCTAAAGCAGGTATTGAAAGTTGGACAAAGTCAATAGACCCTGTACCATTTATTTTTAACTATCATGTAAGAATACGAGACTACTATTGTAAAAATAGAAACCATGTGAGAATTTCCAATTGTGGGCAATGCAATGCAACATAGCATGGTGATTTTTGATATGTGGTTTAATTGTTAAGGAACACCAGCATTATATTACCCATGACTATTACTGAAAGCATATTTTGATTTCCTCTCAATGTGAGAAAGCTCATTTTCAATTCCATCAACACCCACTTTGCACTCTTTGTCCACGTTTAGTTTATTTTAGGTTTTATACAGGTTCTCCTGTGTGAAAATTCAGAGTTCACCATAGGGATACTGTGTGATGTACAGAATACACAGAACCCTGTTGTATTTCCATGGAAGTATTTTATTTCTTCTTAATCCAAACCCTTTCATTACAAATGAATGGAAAATGTGGACAACATTTTAATTAAAAAGTAATATGCAGAATGAACTGAAAACCTAATCTTGCTTCTACAGCTTTTGGCAGGGACTCCTATACATCTGTAGAACCTCATTACAGATAGAAGAAGTAAACAGCCTACAACTGCTCCTGTGTTTGCCCTTACTGAATTCCAGTATGGTTTTTTATAGTTACTGTCTTGAAAGCATAACAATTGCAACATAACTAGAGAACTGACTGAAAACTGAAGAAGCATAATTTAATAATGCACTGTAATGTAGTTAGGATTTTTTTGTGTGATGCTTGTTTTTCCCCATAGTAAATAAAATATATTGTTGAGTGATGGGAAATGAGAATTTTACTGAAATACTAGTAATATATACAAATGCCCAGCTTTCCACAGAGATCGGAATGACTATTTAAGTATTTCCCATAGACTGACAAAACTCCAAGAGGAGATAATTAAGGGTATTATGTCTCGTAATAGTCCACTCAATTTACTAGAATGTAGAGAATGTAAGATAAGATAGATTCTGCTCCCTCCCCTGCATTAGAGGAAGAACAGATTTGAACTCAGATCCTTCACTTCAGATGAATGGCTTAACTGTTCTTCCTTTTAGAAAATTTCAATTTAGGTACGTGTGAGGTCTCACACGGAGCACTGGACTGGAGATAAGAACACAAATGTAGAAGAGCTGAGTTCCAGTATTTACACATTCAAATTATTTACATAGAGCAGAAAAGCAATGGCATTCATAGATCCAACAGAGACGATTAGAGCCTCTTACTCAACCCCTCCAAAGAAAAAGAAGAGCAAGACATGGCGAGATGCATTTGGATGAGGTGGTAAGGCAGGTTCAAGTACTGATTAAAAATTTAACCCTTGTTTATTCTAAGCTGAGGGAGTGTTCTGCCTTCTGAATTGCTGGATGAGAAGCATGAAATACTACCACTTCAATCCAACTAGCATTGGGACAATCAAAACTCTGTGTTTGATGGGGGATTTTTTGGCAAATTAACCATTCACTAAGGAAAAACAAATCATCCAACTCCACTGTGGTTACCCAGTATCCCAAGAATACTGATTTGCTATTTTCTAATACTGGTTAGCTGCCATTTGTCTTGGGATAACTTTCAGTGAGTAGTACAGCTGTGAATTATGTAAACACAAAAGCAGTAACAAAGCTCTCTTGCTAATGATGATTGTTTCTTAGTAATTGTATGTATCATTCCTGTAATTATAATGTTATTTATTATGTTAATTTACTACAGTATTACCATTAATTATTTCTAAATGTGATTGGACTACTTGCTATTTCTGACACTTGATGTAGTTAGGAATGATGTGGCCCACATTTTAATTAATTTGTTAATGTTGGTCTTGTTTGGTGTGTGCTGTACTGTGTACTGCTTATTTTGCAAGCTTTTTTTTTTTTTTAGTTCCCTGTCTTTCCTGGTGAAGTAGCTTGTTCTAAAGATGCAGCATAGAACAAAGGCATTTGCCAAGTCTAAACAAACAAACAAACAAACATACAAATCCCTATATATATATATTCCCCAATGCTCACCTCTATATTTCTACTATTAGATGGAGCCTTAAAAAAACCCTTAAAAATTATATATATGTATTTATCTCTAAGAAACTGGATATAAATTATACTGTAGCACCAGCAAAAAATGACATACCAGTTCCTAAATGTAAGATCTTATTCTCAAGTTTGGAAAGGGGGAATTAACCTCCCAGGAAAGATACTGAAGGTGTTACTGAGCGCTCTATTGGCAGGGTAGGGAGGGTGTTCACATCTTGACTGATTCTCAGATACTGGGGAAAGAAGTAAAAAGGAGACAGTGCCTAAAGGCATTGCACTTTTCCATGCCTGATCCTGATTTTTCTTCTGGATATTATCTGGGCAAGAAGTGCATTAAAAAACAAAGAAAGAAATCAGCAAGGCTGGACAAGCAAGGATAAGTGCAAGAGGTGAATGACAGCTAAAAGTAATCTGAATGAGTACAAATGGAAGTCTTAACTTAAAATATCTTACTAAGCACAATATATCTCTGGCCTCAAAAGCCCCAGAAGACCATCTCTGTGGCAGGCCAACCTATTTAAACAGAAAGGTCAGACTGTCAAAGAAACTAAACTGCCTCACAGAGCTGTAGAGCAGATGATGAGCTGGGAGGTAATTTAATGAACTCCTCCAACCTCCCATCCTTCGATATTTCACACTCGGAGGTATTTTGGCTCCACAGTTAGCAGTGCAACAGATATGAGCTCACTGAGTTCCAGGCAACAGTAATTATCCTGAAGAGAAGTAAAAGGGGGAAAGCAAGTTTTAGCCTCTTTGTGCCATTAAGACTACTCTAGTTTCACAAATAGCTGTCTTCCATAATCTGTTCACCTTTTCACAACTGTCTGGTTTTTCTTTTAAAAACAACAACCTTTGGTGCTGGAGAATGCCTTTGCTGCTGACACACAGGGAAGAGGAGAGCCCTCAGGGGTGGAGCCTTCAGCTTATTCCCCCATCCTGTTGTTTCCCTGGTCAGGGACTACATCTGGTCACTTGGGACGATAAGCATTGTCACTGGCATTTCCAGATACAGCTCAGAAGCAATCATGTTTCTAGCTGACCAGATAGCCTATTTCCTCATAAGAAATGTGCAACCAAAAATATGCAAGCAATTTTTTTGATACAAAAATTGAGGTCAATGACCAAAAATACTTTTTTTTTTTACTCTCTCCAGTGAACCCTGATACATCTCATTTCCAGGTTAAAAAGCCCCTTTTCATCAAAATTAAAAACAATGAAAGTTCAACCAAAAAGCAAATTTTTATTTGCTACCCTGCTTCCTGATTCAATGGGCACAAATATACTTGAAAAAATGAAATGTATGTGTGATTACAATAAATTGTTAATTACTATAATGAAATTAACAGTGACTTAGAGTATATTATCTCCCATGAACTAAGTATTTGCTAGAATGCAATGGTTAGCTACTGTGGTGACATAAAAAGCATAGTTAGGAACACATATTCCAAATACTCTCAGCCATCTCAGACAATGTTACAACCTCAGTTCCCTGTATAATTTAAAATATTCAAAACTTTTACTGAAATCATTGCAAACATTTCTGTGTGTACTTTGAAACTGACTCTGCACCTCCTCTCCTATTTACTGCTTGTTTATAGTTTTTAGCAACTTTTGCGTTTGTTTGGGAACTACTCATTTTCAGAGTAAAAATATCATTAGCACTGTCCTTCAGTGTGAACTGGGAAAAAAAAAAATGAAGAACCGTGGGATCTATTGTGTTCTGAACCTTCTGACAAGAACAAATAATTCACGCTACAACATTTTGGTACCGTGTGAAATGGGTAAAATCTAGCATTCAGAACAATGAAGCAGCATAAGAAGCTGAGGCCTTACATATCCTTCTCCTAAAATACATACAGTTCACAAAATTCATTAAGAAGAAAACAAAGAAAATGTTTGGGTTTTCTTTCATAAAATAGAGCTAGTCAACATGTAATTAGAGGTGAGCAAAGTGAATAAAGGGTGGGGTTTTTATTATTTTATGTGTATTAATGTACATTGGGACCCTGATCGTAACTGTGTAACACAGTTCCATGCAGTCACTCAAACCAGAGCAATTTGCACCATATAAAAAAGGACAAGGGTATCTGAAAAGGAATCAACTGTAATTAGAAATTGCAGTATTCTCAAGGTCAGAGCCGCTAAACAACTTAAAAACTTAAAAGTTATATGCCTCAAAGCCATACTAGCCCTGAAGTACAATGGGATCTCCTGGCTTCCACTAGTGCCACGAGGGAAGCTAGACTTTCACCTCACAAAAATGAAAGTTTACTTTTTAAGACTGACCAGACTGCAACTCATCTCTGCCTATTCCTTCTGCTGCTGCTGACAGAGCTGCCCATGAAACAGATGAAGATCTGTCAAGAAGTTTATAGCTGAGCGTTTTAAAATCAACCAAAGCAAGATTGGTATGTTGCACCAATCTGGATTTAGAAACCCCACTTTTCCTAATCCCTAAACTCATGAACTACATTCCAGTTTACCTTAGCTGTGGAAGTTCCAGAGCTACTTCAGCAGGCAAACAGGTAAGGATAGCAACTCTATTATCCACCTCAGGGCAAGCCATTCCCACTTGCAGAAAAAAAGCCTGTAGTTATCTGTCTGCACTCTTGTTTTCATATGGTATCTCAGCTATTATAACCCTCTGCAGGGAAACAGGATATTCAATTAGCAGATTCAATTTTCTCACTTGCAGGGAACAGGGGAGGGAATTAGGCTATATTTGCCTAAGATAGTGCACTGACTATGAGCTCAAAAGGTGTTTATAGGCCCTATTGGCCACTCCTGCTGTATGTTTTGTGTGAGATAGTGATTCTGCAACCATTATAGGTTCCCCTATACACATTAACTTCTCCTCAGTCCAACATCTTCACCCTGCTTATCATTTTTCCTGAGATTCTGCGTGTAGACACATCTTCCCAAAGAGTCTTTGCAGTACGTCACAAGTTGTTGTGTGTGTTATCATCTAATCAGTGGGAAATATTATTATTCAGACTGTGTTGTAGGATCTGAAACAACCAGGCCACAGGGCAGCCAGGCACAGAAGAGAGAAAAACTGACCTTGTAACAAAGACTCTGTTTCATTTAACCCAAGTGATGATATAAACTATATGGAGTGGGGAGTGGGAAGGCTGCAAGGAGTAGGGCAAAATGGAAGTGAATGTTGGCTGTCCTAGGTGGACATGATAAAGCCTCTGAATGATGGAAAAATGAGTTTTGCATGGCACCTTGAGTGACTGATGGGAGTACAGGAGTAGAGAGGAAAACAGAAGAAAAATTATTCCCACATGAACAACGAGGAATCCCAAAAGAACTGGATTCCCGTATGTCAGTCTGTAAGATCAGATCACGCCTAATTTTAAGTTCACCTGGGCAGATGTAAAGTTCATTTAACATGTCCTGTAGCTGCTGCTATGCCACAGTCACATGTCAGTCAAACCGTAAGCGACTGATAGAGCAGTCTGTTGTTCTATTTGCTCTATACACTGAAGTGCCAAGGGAAGCAGGAGAAGCTTTTGCACCCACTGTCGGGGTCCTGTGCCACCAACTGGTGAGCAGGCAGCACTCCTTCCCTCAGCTGGCTGCTCTGACCGATGAGCACCTCCAGTGCTGCTCAAGAAGGGGGAGACTTCTGACAGGGCTTCCAGCTTTTGTACATCTAGCTGTGGCCCACTGACATCAGCTCTCTCACCTTGGTGTTTGATTAGGATAGATTTTAGGATAGGAAATTTTTGCCAGCATGCCTTTTTGACAGAAGCTGAGATTAATTGTTACAATGACAGAATGTACAACTGCAACCCTACCCGCATGGTGCTAGATATGTCAGAACATGGTTTATGAGATTTTCTTCCATCTTTGTGTTGATAGTACCTTCACAGGGTTAATTACCAGGCTCAGCTGTATTGTAGGTAAGATTAGGTCAATTTAAGTGACTAATTTGCCACAGAAATCTTGCAAAACTATAGGTGTTAAAAAATAAAATGCCTCTTAAAAATCAGATTTATTGTAGTATATAAAACAGAAGAAAATTACAGACAACACTCTGTTTATGCTATTGTAGCAAGAACTTCGGTAGACAATGAAGAACGTATTTGTTCTTGCAGATGAATATGTTTGGTAATTTCTCCTTAATGAGCATGAGAATTGCATTATACACATAGCTCCCATAGACATACAGACCATGTTCTCAGAAAGGTTTTCAGGAAAAGCAGTTGTAGAATTTTCAGTTCACTTTTAAAAATCACTTTTCCATCATTAGTATACTTCATCTGGACTATGGAGTTTGGGTGTGTAGTAGGCAACAGTATATAGCCTATAACTGATCATTTTATAACATTAGCCATGTCCTTGTCAACTGACAAACAGTAGGTTCCTCCTGCCTGCTCTCCCCCTGGGCCTTGAAGCATCAGTATCCTCATTTCAACAGGTGGAAGGGAGACTTGCTCCCTCTTGTGTTACCTTATTGCTTTGTATTTAAAACACTTAAAAATTGGAATGTGTACTTACCCTTAAGCTACTGTATAAAACCAACTGCTTTCATTCACTAAGGGCTATGCTTACCCCAAGAAAAGATTTTGCACAGTGACTGGGATGGATCAGGTCCTGACTAAGCTGCTGAAGCAGAGAACGAGTTACCACGTACAGGCATCTGGCACCATCAGGGAGGACAAGGCACCTCTTTCAGCCCCATGGCATCATGCTGTGACAGCGAGTGCCTGGAGCTGGCTGGGCTCAAGGAGCAGAGGTCAGCCAAAGAGGTACGAGAGGTTGGACTGAATATGGACGTAGTGCCTTGTACACCACTCGGGATTCCTTGATGGGATGGATGGTGTGGTATTTTGTGTATCCTATCAAAGAAGTATGTAGCCAGGTAACAGGGAGTATTGATCAGTGTTTGTATCAATTAACCAGTAGACAATCTCTGGAGGCATAAAAGACTATCATTCTTCAGAGCAAATGGATGTGTTCAGTAAAGGGAAGATGGTGTGCAGGGGGCATTGGGCAGAGCAGGAACAAGAGTACAAGCAAGGAAAACTGACCCTAGGATGTAAAAAAAGTGCTTTTGGTAGGTAGCAAAGTTTTGGAGAGTCTTTAAAGTGAAAGGAAGACATTTATTCTACAGACCTCTATATGACTGGGTAAATTTACTTCTAAGCTAGGAAGATTGCAGGGAAGACCTCAGTCTGCCAGAACACAGTGAGTAGATTTGTCTTAAAACCTTTTATTTAAATAGTCTTACCAAGCAGAGCTGAGTTTTTTCTGTTTAAAGTAAAAGAAAAAAGGATTAAGGAATAGATGCTTTTAGTGGGGAGACATGTTTTAACAGAGGGATAAGGCAGAGGAAGAACAGATCCTTTGAGACAGGATTTTATATACATTTACCTCAGAGTCCAGGAAGAACATTTGGATACGACATCTGTATTCTTCTGCTGTAAAGCTCCTGAACAGCCCCTTGGGAGGTCAAGTAAGCAATAAAGCATCCATATTAGGTAATATTGCATTATGAAATTGTGTGACCCTCATCTGTAAGTATGTGTATATCTTACATAGCACTTAAACAGTAAGTTTAAGTAAGGGAGAGAGCTTTTACTAAATCACATCGAAGGACATAATGTATGCAGCATAAGTAGGGCAAGAAGAGAAAAAAAAGAATAAAAAGATGGATGGAAATATCCCATTCTTACCATATGAGCATAGGAGCTGACTTTTGACATATTTTCATCAAAGAGTAGCTCTGAAACACCAATACTTTCTAGCCAAGTGTTTAAAACAAGAAAAGACCTTTAAAATATTGAAATCAAATGCTAAAGATATATAAAATTACTAAAAATGGAGACTTGAATATGAGAAAGGAAAATACTTCAAAACATTTCTTTTTCAAGCCTTGAGGCAAATAAAACATTCTTAGATCACAGTAGATGATTACTAGTAACTGTAAGGGAAGGCAACCTACTAAACTCGTCACATCAGAAATATTATATTTCTGCCTTTTCTCACCTTTTATTATCCAATAATCTGAAATATATGGGTGAAAGACTTCCTTTCTCCAGTAGGTAAATTCTTCTGATGCATTATTTTCTGAGAATTTAACAGTATCAGAGTTCCACTGTTCATCTGTGGCAAGGCACAAGCAGGCTACAAATGGAAAGAGGGCTTGAAAGTACAAGACAGAAAATGCAAACAGGGTGAAAAACAGAAATTGTGTCTAACTTGGTTTAATGGTAATTGAACTTGCCAAGTGTAACTGTTTGAGCCTATGTTGCCTTCAAATAACACAAATGACCTACAGAGCAGCACTGCAGGAAACAAACCAAATATGCTGATAATGCAGAAGTCATTGAAACTGAGAGCCCAGTTATTTCAGTGAGCAAAATTAAAAAGCAGTAGTAATTAGGCTGATGAGGCAAGTCATATTAAAGTGATGAATATCAGGTTTAAGTGTGAACTAGCAGACATCTGTAATGTGTCCAAAACCAAAAAACAAACCTCAGATATGCACATACGTTGTTGAACAGGTGAGGGAATACACAAAAGCTTCCACAGAAGGGAAAAAGCCTTGCCCTGGAGGACAGCCAGTCATGTTGGACATAATTTTATTCCATATGTGCAAAATGATGATGTTATTTTCTTTGGCATGCATAGTTACTGGATTTCTTACAACCCAAATTCCTGCAGCTATGATAGGGACAGGCTGGTGTCTTTTATGTCTTTGCTTGGGAGACAAGACCTCCTCTGAATGCTTCTCTTCTGAACTGATCGGGTAGCAGGTGGGTAGAAGATTAATCAGGTAATTATTCTTGTCTTCTATGAACCTGAAGGAAAGGCAGCTTTCTGACCCCTTACCAGTAGAGCTGGGTTATGGCATCCTTGACATATACTTCAGCTGTTGTCACATAAGTTGACAAAAAAAACCCAAACACTTCAATCCTCAACTGGCTAGAGTATTTTACTGCCATAAAACTAGTAAACAAGTGCCTAATTTTCTGTGTTTAGTTTCTTTATTTATCATTATAGGGAACAGGATAACAGCATATGTTGTTATAAGGTTTTCATTTCAGTTCCAAAGAGCGTATTCTTCCAACAAAGTGACGGAGCTCTTGTCATTTTATATTTCCTGAGCAATGAGTTGCCCTGTGAAGTGTCACATCAGGTTGTGTCAGTCACATTGCCTTGCTTAATAGTGAAATGAATAGATTTCAGCTGGAGCAGAAAGTCTGGAAGGGTTTTAAAAACAGTCTTGAGGTAACAATGAATTTGGCCTTTACAAATACCTACAAAGAAACAAACTAGAGAGGCCAGTGTTCTTGCAAACAGAAGATGCACCTGTTCCCTATCACCCAAGACAGTTTTCACATCAGTCATTATTACAAGTATGATTCTCCAACCACTTGGCTTTAGACCACAAATCTGCAAAGCATATTACCTCTGAGCCATTTTGTAAGACCATCTATTAAGAAGCTAGATACAAAGATGTGTGTGCATGTAAGAACTAAAAGCATTAAAATATTTTGCATAGTATTGTTCTTACCTTACAATGAAAGAGTTACTGGTGTGATGAATTTAGAAATAATACATGATATAGTGCCCCATCAAACATTGTGGAAGTAGGTGCTAAATCACTCACTATGAAGCATTTTACTTCCTTACTCACTGTGAGCACACTCTTAGAGTTCATCCGGAAGGCTGCCATTCCCCCTGGAAATCATCAAACACTAGCTGAATTGTACATTGTATGACCATAGAAAGAGACCTGTGGGTAAAGAGGGGAGAGAAGCACAGTTTATCTTCTCTTGCTTTGAGACAAAATCATGACCCCAACTCATGTTTTTTAAAGAACCATCTTACCCTCAGAATGGGACTTGCATGCCGGTGTGAACATACACACTGAAGCTAACCATGTAGATTCCTTCATAGGAGGAATCCTTCCTTGTCAAAGGAGACAAGTGCATGCAAGTCATCTAACCCTTTTGAGGTATCCTCTTTAAGATGAGATGGATTAGATCAAAAGTTCTCTTCCTCTCCATTGACTAATAAAAGGAACCTAGTATGACTGGCTCAGAGGTAGATATTCACATAGTCAATATCTGAAGTTAGGTGAGACTGTCCTGTCTTTAATTCCTGGAGAGGGTTTGCAGTGTGGATTCTAGGTAGAGAAAATTCACTATAGTCAAATAAGATACAGTTTCTGGGATATTTAAGGTGTACTTACACTTCAGAAAAGTCCAAGTGTTCATCTGTCTTGAATTTTGTAGATCAGAATAATGAACTGCTTAGAAGGCTGAAAATGTTTTGCTGAATGACAATCAAATACATTTAGACCTTCTGTGAAAAAGGCTAAATAATTATTATTATATATTCATAAAATATATCTGGCTCAAGGGTTTCACTCCACTATTAGTATGTTCTACCTTTGAACAGGAAGGCTTCAGAATATGAAGTCTGAATGAGGTAGATAGTTTGCAGCTTAGGAATAACACTTCTGTTCATTATTGGGAAAAATGAGTAAAAGTGTAACACAGCTGCTCTTCTATTTAAGCTTACTTTAAAACAAACAAGGCCACCACTCTGGGCCCATCTAGTTAATAACAGCTGGAAAATGTTCTCGGCCAATTTTCCCATTAGGCAAATAATTATAGGATTTAACAGAGAACAGTTTTCCCGGTACAAGACTGTAAACTGGTCTCTAGGGTATACTGACAGTATGAGAGATGCTAGTTTGGGAAACAGTAGATGTTTTAAGCTTCTAGTGGAGCTTCTCTCTAGGCAAATAGACCAACACAGTTCTCGCATGAGTAAGAACTGGCATGGATGATAGTCGATTGGACATATGTTTTCCTTGTCAAATAACTTAGTTCCCTAGGGTCTGATTCCCTGATCCACTCTATATGTAATTTGGTTGGTTCCTGGACTGTCTTTTGAAGCAAACCAACTGGTTGCTTCTGGATAAACTCTAGATGTAAATCTCTCATTATGTTGCTCCAGGGACTATTCTGTAGAGGGAAAAGGAATGAAACTGCAAAAATTTTGCTTCCTTCATCCTGCTTTAGCCTGTAAGCCCTACCCTGATTCTTCAGGTTGCCTCACATCCATTTTCTTTCATGGAAAGGAAAACAGATACTTAATGTTATGCTATATATGCTCAATGTTATACCTGCAAAACAGATACTTAATGTTATGCCACAAAAATATCATTTTTGAAAGCCTATGAAACAATCCTCATTTTCAAGCACTGCAGCTTCACCCAGGGACCAAGGGTATATCACAGGGAATCCAGAAGATACTTTTGTCACGTACAGTGCAGTGTAGCAGCAGTCCATGGGGAAGGGTTCATCATTAGTACAGACACAGAAGCTTCTGCAACTCTTGGCTTGGAGGCCTGGAATCACTCCCAGGCAGCATGTCTTTAGCAGTATAAGTATAGTCTGTGCATTTGTCACTGAGCCAATGACTTCCACACCTTCTGTCTGTATCTGATGCCTCCATTCAAGAAAGATGACGATACTTTGTTCATGGCAGAGTTGCAGGAATGATTAAAAGACTAACTAAAAAGTCACACTGTGAAGGACTCCAGAAACTCTATCTCTTTAGCTTAACAAGAAGGAGGTTAAACGGCAACTTCATTACAGCCTGTAAGTAGTTACAAGGAGACCAGAGATGTCTGTGCCAGTACATCTAAGCAGAAAATAGAATATAGATATATTCAGGTGAGGAAACATACCATAGTTTTTTTAATAGTGAAGACATTAACCTTTGGAACATATTACCAAGAGAAGTGGTACATTCATCATCATTCAAATTTTTAAAATTGAGACAAGATTTTATTTTATTTTTCCAGAAGACTTGTTCTACTTCAAACAGGAATTAATTTAAGAAAGTTCTTTCCTTTACAGAAGGTCAGACTACATGACCCTTTTTTTGATGGGTAATCTATGAATCTATTAATATAACAGAGAATTATGCTGACGATAGAACTCAACCAGCCATTTGTCCTGCTGATAGGATACATCCTCTATAACATTCAGACTTATGTTTATAGAATGTCACTTAATTTTAATCACAAAAATTCTTCATGTTGGACTGACTAGCCATCTCTTTTGATTGTATAACCCACAAAAGTAGCAGCGTCCTAGTTCTGCTGTTCATACACATAACCCATATTTATTTCTGTACTGTTCCTAAGATTTGTGATATAACTACAAAATTAAATCTGTTTTAAAATTTTCCGTTTTGTTTTACAGTTATTTTTATCTCAATTGTCTCCACACATTAGCTTCAGCATACTTCCCTGTTTCAATTCAAGTTTCTGGCCTCAGTATCCTCTGTTGTACTAGTTATATTTTCCATTCAATACATCCCTTTTAATGCCTTCTGTGTAGATCTAATCTACCACACCTAGAAGCCACATTTTCTTTTCCCTTCACATTTTCCTCCCAACTTGATAATTTCACATTGTTCCTGCAAGGTTCAAAATCATCCTGTCACATAGAAACAGAAGAATTGATGTCAACATCAGATTACTACTTAATCTGGCACATGAAAATATACTCTTAGTTTGCATGTATTTTTCTCTTTACCCTTAACTTCTCTCATCTCTCTCAGGGAGAAAAGTTAAGAAAGCAGCATGTTTGAGTTTGCAGTAGGAAAAAAATAAATACATGAAAAGTTTAGTTTATTTGACTTAGAAAGACATATGTTGAACTGATACGGAGACATTGTTATCCTCAAACTTTCTTTTATATCCTAGACTCCAAAAATTCAGTGTTTCAGAAATCTCTTTGCACAGCTATTTGTTTTCCTGTCCAATGTCTCATAGCATTCTATATGAAGGACATTCTATATGAATTACCATTCTGCACATGGATTTGCCATTTTCTTAGCAAAATAGATCAGCTTTGCCATTTACAGGTATCAGGGAAAACAGAAAGAAGTTTTGTCTGGATTATTTGAAAACCTCCTTCAGTTTCTTTTATAAATATAGCAATTAGACTTGAGTCTTCAGAAATCAGGATGGAGTGGCTGGATTTTGATATTTGCTTCTGCTGCTTCACACTGTTCTACTCAGATAACCACGGCAAGGGGGATCTAAATTTTTGCAGGAAGACTATATTTCTTTAACGGAGATTCAGTGCATATACATTCCTTGAGTTTCTGATTGGTTTTCAGTGACAATATTTTTGTCAATTGTTTTTTTATGAAAAAGAAATACCATTTTAAATTATTTTGGTTTTATGATAGACCTTCTTTTTTTCTCTAAGTATATGTATAATGTCATGTCCTATTACCACACCACTCTCAGATTTTTCACAGTTATCAGTCTCACACATTGAGATGCACATTATCTAAGCTGCTGATTAAAATTGTGTCTTTTTTGATTAATATAGCGCTCTATAATCCTGACTAAGCATGATCTGCAGGGCATGGATATTACATATTTCATGGCCTGACTACCATTTTCACATCAGAACAAACCTTTTTTTTTCCCTCAGATGCACATCTTGAATAGATTTCTCTTGTGAGGCTGATGTTCAGATGGTTTGTATTGCATTTCACAGAACAATGATGCTCTCCATATTCCAGACTACATTCTTTCTTTCCCTTGATATATACTTCTCACTGGATGTATTTTGGATCAGTGCTATGTCTTGCTTTGCTTCCTATATTTGTTTTGGATTGATGGCAATAAATGGCTGTGGTTCGGCCTTCATCTGTGTTCCAATGGTAGTTCTGCAAGAACTTGTAAGGGTTTAATGACCTAATATTATCCATTATTGATATGGAAATAGTACTGAGGGACTGAACCGGTGAACTAAAATGTTAAATATGGTAGGTACTGGGCAAGTGCGGAACAACGATTCTCTATCCTAAAACACTTAAAAAGCTGAATATGAAACAGAAGACAATATGGGATATATTGAGAAAAGATACTTTGAGAGGACAAAAATTTACCCTTTGAAGGTTCCATTGTGTGAAAACACTGGTCTTCATTGCCCATTACTCTGTCTCTGACTGTAGCTGTTAACAGATGTTTAAGAAGTGTTAGAAAAGAGCATGCATATAATGATACCTCTCCAGAAGAATCCTGGCCAAGTTTTAGCTGCACAGCCTTTTGATTAAGAAGTGGTTTCTTTGCAGTTAATATCCCTTCATGGATTTTTCTTGCATGAGACTGTCCAGCTATTTTTCAAAACTATATACAGTTTTAGGCAAAGAATTTCACAGCTGGTTTATGTGATGTGTTAGGAAGCATCTCCTTCCATCTGTCACCAGATAAGAAGACTTAAATCGTTATTGAGTTAGACTGCACTTTGAAATTATTTCCACCAATATTTTCAGGTCTTGGTGATTTCTTTTTGTCTATTAAAATAAACTGTCCTTTTTTTTTTTTTTTTTTTTTTTTAAGATAGCAAATCCACCTACTACGGATAGCAGCCACGTTAACTTGTCATCTTTGAACAATATTAGTTCCTACCTATAAGTCAGATTCTGTTACTCTTTCTGACACTGAATAGTCATTCAGGGCTGGATGAACCAAGAAGACAGATGTATAAGGTTAAATGTAGGCATAACTTAAGCACCTAAGTCCAATTTTTTTGTTGTCTTTAAACCATAATTGAAACAAATCTGTAAAGAGGTCTAAAAATCTACAGGCATCCATATCTTGATATGAAAACATCTTAGTTTCCATTGTTTTGTTTCTAGCTCAAAATTGACTTCAACCCCAACAAAGCCAATCAGCTGAGCGTTTAGCTTATGTCTATTTCAGATTCATATATATTTGGTTTTCATTAGCCCATTTTTCTCAAGAAGCTCAATCTATTAATCCTTGAATGTGTGAGGTACTGTATCATTTGTCAGATTTTGCATAAGCTGCAGTGATAGCTACCCCTGTATTTCAAAGGATGGACAGAAAAAAAGGATGAGTTGCCCATTTTTTTTACAGAGGGTTTTAAAGTAGATTACATCAAATTCTACATCTTTATTTAGAATGAAAGCATCCCAGTGACCAAACACAAAATCCCTTCTTTCTAAAAAAGTTCTACTTAGCAAAAAAATATTTAAGATAGGTTGGTTGTAAAGAGTGAGTGTCAAAGGTCGTGTGTTATGCTGAGCTCTCGTGGGTCAGAGGTTGATTGCACACAAATGTAAATATGCTCATATATTGTAGTAATTAGACATATTTTTAGAGCTGGAAGTGGTGTAATCCTCCTCTGTGTCACTTTGTTCAGAGAACAATTACCTTAGGCAAAGAGATTCTGCAAGTAGGATACACAACTTAGTATAAAACAATTACTTTCTGTCTAGTGCATACAATGGATAGCTAGGATTAACTGTTAAGTATTAACATTCTCACCACTCCCAAAGTCAGCTAATGACTTTTGGCTTGCCAGGCAGATGCTACTTAGGTGGAAAAGGTTGCCTCTGATGTTCTTTGGAGTGGCCTGGCCCTTGATATTGCTGACTTGCTATCTCCTGTTTTTTTCCCTTAAGATATTTTTACCTTTTCATATTAATACCTTTTCTCTTTTATTCTTGAGCTGCTAATACTCATCATCTCAAATATCGTGCCTCTGTCTGCAGTTTTACCGTCCTTATCCTGCATGGTTCTACCATGCTGGCATTCTTACAGATACTTCTCACAACTAAACTGTTTCCTCAGGAGTCTGAGTCAAAGTTACGCAGTTGGGGCATATTGGGAGTGGGTCTTGTACAGCAAATATTTGAGCCCTTGAGATCAGTGTTAGGGTGGAATGAATCTGCATAGACCAAGAGTTGCTTATGTGCTTTATTCTACAGCTGTTTAATGTAAATATGCCCAAGCCTCCTCCCTCAGTCAGGAAAAGACCCAGAAATATACTCATCCCTCTTCCTCTCTGAAACTCAACAAATCTACTGTTATTTTCTTCAGAGTGAATCCACTTCAGAGGCTGATCATGCTCCATTCTCTCTCCTCCCTGCTGTCATGTCATGCTTATGTTCATACCCCCTTATAACCTGGCAGTTGCTACACCATGACAGACAGACACTGTGGAATGGAGTGCTTCCAAGAAAAGACAGGATCTCACTAGCAAGTGAGAGTGCCTCAGTACTGACATCTTCCTCTCACATCTCCCAGAAAGATTAGTGTTACCTAGATTTCCATACCTTGGATTCCTAAAGAAAGTGCATCTGTCTCTGAAGAGAGCCCAGAACCGTAAATTCCTAGCAGCTGAAAGGTCCCATGCTGCCATGATACAGATTTTGGAGACCCTCTTGTCTTCTGCATTTCCTACTAGATAATTTAGCCATGACCCCCCACAGGACCTTGGCTTTTGCAGAGCCTATTCAGAGGCACTCTCCCTGTTCTGTTCTTGAGGAATCTGTGCAGCTGATTTAGGTCTGTGGATTCTCCTGCAGGGCCAAAAGCCTAAAGCTTACGTACTGCCACATGCAATCCCCCTGTGAATTTGAGCCTTATTCTCTCTGGTTGGTTTCTAGTTGAATACACTGTGACTCCTATTATATACCATTTCACTGCACAGTTGCATGAATACAGCCCATTACAAATTACAGTGTGTTTTTTCTGCCTTTATTTCCTAACTGTGATCACCATCAAGACTATGTAATGTCTTGCCCATGGAATAAGATTCTACATGGATTTTTCGTTGGTGGTTGCTTTGGATAAAGTATCTCCTGTACCATTTTAGTATCAGTAAGCTCTCACTGACAGCTTGTTAAGTTTACAAGAAAAAGAAATCTCTTGTATTCCCAGATGTTCAGCTCATCTGCCAGAATGAGAACTGAATTAGGAACTGAACAATTAGAAGGTGACATATTACAGAACATAGAGCAAGCCAGAGTTGTACCAACTTAATAGTCTTGAAGTCTATGGAAACTGCTGGTTCCTTTAGCATTTTATACAAGATTTTAACCTAGGTATTTTAAACCAGATAGTACATTTATTATTGTTTCTCATTTAAATTTATGTTATCTTTAATACTCTTGAGTGCAAAGTTTTTGAGACAATAAAATGTGCAAATGTAACTGTATGTTGTATGTCAGCTAGGCAGTAAATTAGTTGCATTTTTTTTAATGAACACATCAATTTTTCTTAGTTTGAAAACATCAGGTATATATCAGACAACACCTTCTTTTTAAAAGTTCATACAACACATGTGAAAAAACTTAGAAATAAAACAGACCCCATTTCGCATCACCAAGGAGAAATCTTGAATACATGCCTTCCCAGAAGAGGAAGAAGAGAGGGATTGCTATATCAGAAGAGAAAATAAGTATTATCCATCCAACCAACATAATAAGGAATCTGCAATAAATAATTTAATTTCAGTCAAGTTCAAGCTTTCACACATAGTTTGAGTACTCAAGCATACCTATTCCATAGTACTGAAAAACATAATGCAATTTGTCCTGGTTTGGGCAAGCTTATGACTTCAGCTACTGTACCCAACAGAGAAATAATTCTGCTGCCTCTTTTAGGTCAGTTTCCTCAACCAGCCAGAAGTGTATTTATATGGCGCCACTTGCTATAGTATTAGAATGTCTTACAGCCTTTATATGTTTACCTTGGTTACATCCATGTAGAATAAGGAAATATGACTATCTCCAGTCTATGGTAGCAAATTCTAGCAGATAGTTCCACAAGGATTTCTAGGCCTTTAAAATTGAAGCCTTCAATAAAGCAAAGAAGTTAGTTTAAGTCTTTAAAGACCCATGGTAGTATTCTAATCTCTGTGATACCTCCAAGATCCAATCACACTGTGACTTGCTTCCCTTTGGCATTGTGGACATCTCAAATACATGAGCATGTTCTTGCTAAGGCATTCCTTTGTGTGATCCAGTAAAATGTACAAGCGTACAGGTAAGCGTGCAACTCCTAATGGCTTCAGTGCAACAATTCGCCTCCTTAAAGTTATGTATATCTAATTAACTAGTTGACACTACTGTTTATTTTTTTTCCTTAAAGTGCTTAGCCCTTTTTATGGTCACTCTTATCCACTATCAGCCAATTAGCTGATTTCATTCTTGACGGCTTTTCCTCTATAGGTGAAAGATATTCAGAAGGTAATCCTTGAAGGTTTCTGAATATTTTCTATTTACTTAAGATAGATAGATAAATAAATAAATAAAATTGGCATGTGAAGAAGAATCAAAGGAAGTTGCATCGGGTAATCCACTTTTTTGTAAAATCACAAAGGTTCCAGGGGTATCACAATCCAAGCTTCTGACCCGAATCATTTTAAGTCTGCCTATTACTGATATTAGGTCTATTTAATCTTGTGCTTCTATGCTTAACCACAGCCTGAAATATTGCTGATATATGTATTTTTTTGGGGTGGAAGTTTAGTATTTGTTTTTAGTGAATAGAAATTAGATAGATCATTATTGAACAGTAAATCCTGCAGACTATATCAAGAAATAATTCATATTCTTATTTCATACCTATCTTTTAAATAAAATTCTCTTCTATACTCCAATTTGTGCTTTCATTGCAACATTCTCTAGTAAAATCTTGAAGTAAAAACTAACTGTGGTGAAGTCCAGGGACTTGGACCAGACTTAAGCTGCCAGATGTCTGTAATTCTGTTTATACTAGTCAGAGGAAAAATGAGGCTTTAACAGAAAACTTGTCAAGATTTCAAAAAACGTTTTCTAAGCTTTAAAGATATTTACATGATCCTATTCCCAAGAATAAACCCTTTGCATTTGTACATGCATAACTGCATTGATTTTTCCAAGTAGATGTCTATGTATTCAGTTGTTTGGCTTTCAAATAGTTGTTTTGGTGTGCAAACAGGTTTGTACAAATTTAATGGGTGACGTTTCACAGAATCACAGAATGGTTGAGGTTGGAAGGGACCTCTGAAGACCATCTGGTTCACTACCCTGTTCAAGCAAGGCCACCCTTGGCCAATTGCCCAGGACCATGTCCAGATGTTTTTTTAGTATCTCTAAGGAAGGAGTCTTCACAACCTCCGTGGGCAACTTGTGTCAGTGCTCGCTCACCCTGACAGTAAAAAAGTATTTCCTGATGGTCAGAAAGAACCTGCTGTGTTTCAGTTCGTGCTCATTGCCTCTGCCCCTGTCAATGGGCACCACTGAAAAGAGCCTGGTTGCATCCTCTTTGCACCCTTCCTTCAAGTATTTATATACATTGATGATATTCCTCCTGAGCCCTCTCTTCTCCAGGCTAAATGGTCCCACCTCTCTCAGCCTTTCCTTATGTAAGAGATGCTCCAATCCCTTAATCACTGCAGTGGCCCTTCATCGGACTCTCTCCAGTACCTCCATGTCTCTCTTGGACTGGGGAGCCCAGAACTGGACACAGTGCTCCAAGTGTGGCCTCACCAGTGCTGAGCAGAGGGGAAGGATCACCTCCTTCAACCTGCTGGCAACACTTTGTCTAATGCAGTTGAGGCTATAATTTGCCTTCTTTACAGCAACGGCACACTGCTGCCTAATGTTCAAATTGGTGCCCACCAGGACTCCTAGGTCCCTAGTTTTGAGAGATTTTTCAGAAAAGTTGTTACATGGTGTTGGAAAATAAATAGAGTATTCCATCTTACTATCCATTATAATATAACTGAAGAGAAATATAAGTTAAAACTAAGCTTTTAAGAAAATATTTAGCAGCAAATATCTCTAAGTAAATCTTGATTACTAATAAGTTTGTAGTTCTGCTATTACAATTAACATTGTTTTATCTGAGGTTTTTCTTCTTTATTGTTAAAGAAACATTTAGACAGATTTTTTTATCAACATTTTAAACAAAATTATATCAAACTAAAGAGGATGCTTTTTGAGAAGGTGGGTAATCCACTGTATAATTGCTGAGAGATTTTAGATCTAGTTGCAGACAATCTCCTTAATGAAGAAAATCTCTATAAACAGTGGGTTCTAAGTTTTTTAATTCATTATGCATTTTTGTCATTTATGTATTTTGTGTAGTTTTTACCTCTAATGGTAATTTTAATTACTCATTGTAAACATGGTTGTGATACTTTAACACACATTGTAGGACTGCTAATTGAATCAGTCTTCAGATTTTTGTTCTATAATGATCAAAATGCTTGTGAAGTTTAAGACTTTCTTATATATGTTTCTCAAGCTATATATTCTTAGCCATCATTTCATCATTCATCCTAATTCTAATATCATTTCCTTATCCTTAAGCTACTCCATTACTGAAAGAATATTTTATTCTGTTCCAAAGAGAATTTTTTTCCAGACAAGTTATATATAAATTAAAGACAACTGTGTTCACAATGGAAACATCTGTCTTCTCCAAAAGATTTGCTCTCTGGATGCATGTGTATCTATTTTTACTGAACGAAAGATATTTCAGTTTTATCAGTGTAACTGAAAAAATACAACTTTTGGAGAGTTAACTAAAACTGTCTATATTATAGCTTCTCAGTAGGATTTGCATTGCAGAACAAGTTCATTTGTTACATATTAGAAGCTCAGAGTTGATAAAGGAATCTCTATGCAAATCTTTGCTTGGCAGAAGTGTTTTATTAAGGAACATGTCAACAGATTTGGAGATGTATGTTTTCATGCTCTTTCTGTACTTGCTGGTCCTAAATGAGAAAATTTTGCTACACAGCTGCAGGTACTTCGCAGAAGAGAGGCTTGTCTAACTAAAATGCTTTTGGGCATTTATCCACAAAAGACCTTAGCTTCATCCAAATATGCATGCTCTAAATTCCACTAGAATCATATAAAGTCTCCAGACAGCTACATTTTCAACATTTAAATCCCTCTAAATAAGTAAATGTCCATTTTTTTCTGGAAATTCCTTTCATACAAAGGTAGTTATGAGTTACAGAACTTGAAACAGATAAACAACATACATTAACTTCTTCAGTCATTCCATTCAATAGTGTCAGTCCTATTGCTCATATAATACGTTATTGCTTCTCCACTTTTCCACTCTGCTCACTCCTGTTTTCTTACACCCTATCTATCTCATCTCCTGCTATGGTGTTTACTATAATAACCCTTTATGGTTATTACTAGATTTAGTCACTTCTGTTTAAGAATAAATAAATGTTTGCTGACCATTAGTTTGAAAAGTATTCAAAAATGCCGTAAAATTCTGTCTTGAAGACATCTCAGTACCTGTTTAGAATATTGGATTTCCACATCCCAGATCATTTGACTCATGTTGAACAGTTAGGATATCGTATATTTTTCTTCTTTGTTTTTTTGTCAAAGAAACCAGACCTGGTTTGTGTGATTAAGTCCTGAGGTTGAAAAGGGTTTGTGATCTATTCCTCATCAGCTCAGGATTGTGTGAATCCAGGACAGTGTTTGGGCATCTGGGTGTCTAGTCCTGGGACTGTGCATTACACAGTGCAGCAGGGTGTCTTCAGGCTAAGCCAAGAGACAGAACTGAGATTATTTTTGAGTTCAGTTCTTGTACAGATTCACACATACCTGAACTTGCTACCATTTATTATCCTTTCAGGTAATCAATGGCTCATTAGCTGATTCATTAACTTTAAACTCCTTCAAACCAGTTCTACTGGGAAGTCCTACAATTAAAACTGCAAGGAATTCTACAACAGAGTAAATGCTAACATTCAACTCCTCTTCAGTGCAGACACTGGGCACCATTTGGCCCAGCCCATTTCCTTCCACCGCTCTCCCAGTGTCTATTATTCAGGACTGATGAACTGGAGAGAAACTGCAGCCCTAGGCTGAGGCTCGGGACAGGGCTCTGAAGCAGAGAATGAGGGATGAAGACCAGGTAGGAATGGTAGAAAGACTCACCTGCAAGCCCCTGGTGGATCCATATGTGCACGGAAATACATATACACACAGAGAAAGCATCCAAAAACATCTGCCCTTGGGATCATCATGTTTTTAGCTGAACTATAATTCTGTAGAAATGCTACTGGTTTAGCTTCAGTTTGTATTCAATGAAGAGCTTCATTCTGGTTCAGGGTTATTTAAAAGCAAGCTATAGGCTGGTTTGAACTGGTTTTTAGTGGATTTTGATTTTCAGACTGATCCTCTGCGTGCAGCACTGTAACACCTGAATTGCTTTGTACATTTACCTCAAAGTAACAGCAGCTCCATGACACTGCTACAGTACTAGGCACTGTGCCCAAGTCATAACCCTTGTCACAGTTCTCAGCTATTCATTCTCTGCTCATTTCCCAGTTCCTCAGAAAATATCAGTACAGGAACTGGATGTGGCAGGCAAGCTATTGTAACAGCCAGGTTTATTTTTTAGACAGTGATAATTTAGTGATCTGAAAATTAGACTCTTCCTATTACATTTGTAGCCTCCTGGATGTTTCAGGGAGAACTGGATGCCCTCAACTCTCAGGACACACCAGTATCTTACAGAAAACCTTGGATTAACTTCACAGTGAGAAGAATCTAGTGCTTATTTGTTCATAAATGATAAAGCTAGTTGCACTGTGGAAAATACATTCCTATCTGTTGAAGACTTCTTAGTAAATCATACTCAAGTTACCATCACCCACACATTCTATAAACATGTACAGACATTAGCAAATAATGTCATATTGGCTTCTCCACTAAACTGTGGGCATTAGCTCATCAGCTTTAAGTATGATGCTGAGCTGCACGGTACACATGAAGTGACAAGTGACATATACATAGAATCGAAAGTTTTGATCTTTTTACCTTCTAGAAATAACAGGAAACTAACAAAAAAGCAAACACCAAGCAGATGCCAGGAAGAACTTTTTCATGGAAAAGATTAGAAATGCATGGATCAGCCTAGTGGGCATTATCGTTAAAGCAAAATCACTGAAGCCATTCAAAAAACAATTACATTAGATGACTCCCTGGGGGGACTGGAGCTCTGAAGGAGAAATAAGTCCTAGTAGGATGAAAAGCCTTCAGTCCCTAAGCTTCATATCTATTAGACTTTGACTGTATTGAGTATACCTACAGATCTGAGATGCATACTGCAGTTAAAAGGTATTGGTTTACATCATCAAAGCCCAGGCTACTATATAAATGCCTGCTGCAGATAGATCACCCTGGCCTGACATGTTTGGGTTGTTCTAAACAAACATAAGGGCAGGGAGACACACACACACAGAGTGTAGGTCCCTAATTGATTATCTATTCAACTTAATACCATAATAAATGTCTTCCAAACACCTGCATTATACTGGATTCTTTTTGAGAGACATCATCTTCAAATTCTCTTTTTCAAAGTGATGCATCAGTTATTAGATATTGTATATATAAGGAGAAAGCATGGTAGATTTCATGCATATACATCCTCTAAGGTCAGTATTTCCTTTTTACTGTTTACTCAATATCTGCTGCTGTAATTCTTCCCTCTTTTCACTCTTTTTTATCTGTTTGTTATCCATTTAACTTAGGACATATTGCTTCTCTTTTTTTTTTTTTTTTTTAAGGCATTTTATTCAGATCGTTATGCACTTCTAACACTAAACATGGCAGTACTACTGTTGTGATGAAAGTTTAACAAAGGCAGAACTTATAGCATTATAGTACAGAATGCTATCATGTAGGTCTATTGAAAGAAAGTTATCAAGCAAAGGACATAAACTCATCAAGGAATGTCACTGCAAAAACTCTTCAGAATACATTAAGTGCATGGAAATAGCACCACAATTAATTTTATTAAATTCTGTTAATTGAATATAAATGAAATATTAATATCTTGAAAAGGCCAGTGCAGTGCTTTTTGGTCCTGCTCGTTGAAGTGTCATTAAGAATATTAATGTGTTTAGAGACTGAAATGCTATTACAAATAGAAATATGATTCCTATTCAGAGGGATCCAGTCCCCATACTGGAGTGTCCAGTGCCCCTAATTGGCACTTCAGTGCTATGTTTCTAGTTAAGAAAACTCCTAATATAAGTGTCTAAATTTGCTGTCTAGTCAGTAGGAAATTATGAAGATTTCATAGTAAGCTGATATACCCCTAAGATCACCAGCCACAGAGATGCTGCTAATGCAAAAGAGTCCTGTGAGAGGAAGAAACAGAACCAAGCTCATTTTGCCCATAGCGTGACTTTGTTGAAACTGTGTAGCCACTCAGAGCCATCTCATTAATATTGACAACGATTACTGACACTTGAAGCCTGCTAGCCAAATCACTCCCACAATTTCACCTACACATTGCTGTCAAAAAATTACCAGGCTGCATGACTTATCATTTTAGCTGTTCAAGTAACCTGCTAATTCCTTCTGGGAGAGATTAAACAGAAATGACACAACAAAATTATTTGGCCTCTATAAGCTATCAACAATTTTTTTGCATATGTGGTGTGTGAGGGAATATCAATTCTGTCTTATGTCAACTTTTGACATTTTCAGTTTTTCACTCCACTGGGGACTTCCAGTCAGCATCTTTCAAGTGTTTTCAAAGAAAGAAAACTCTGTTCAGCTCTAGACCAACAGTATAGTATTTCATTTGAGAAATTCTTTAGACCTAGGTTCTCTCATAATTTCTGATCACAGGCAAACTAAGCGGATAACACTGTTACAGAATGGAGCTGATGTATGCCAATCACTTCTTTCCTGTTTTCTGTGAATTACACACAGGGAGTTTTTCAAACTGGATGTGTCTCGGTTGCAGGCTAGTGGTTTAACTAGTAGTTTGGAGAATGGAAGAATGTTTCCAAAACCAAGTAAAATCCCAGATTATCCTCAAAAAGTGAATCAAAATTGACACATTACAGAAGTGCTGAATAACGACAAATGATCTGAGTGTCTCAGTACTGCTACCATTATCTTTAAGGATGACTCACCCTTTGTGCTCCTCTAGATACACTTTCTGTGAGCCCAAGTACCTTCTTCAGATACTGCTGATGGAATACAGATTAATATCCTTACACAGCTTGCAAATTCTTAAATGGAAATAATTAGAATATTTCATCCTGCTACAGTATTCCACCCATGAGCACCTTGGTCAAAAAAGATAAAGGACATTGTAAATACACAGTATGAACAGTGCATGTGCACCTCTTAAACATCTCCTCATTACTGTATTTTGTAGAACAGAGCATATAGATGTATGCTGTTTGGCCAGCTTCTGGGGACTTGTTGCCAGAACGAGACATTTTGAAGTACTTGATGGAGGCTCTCATGCAGAAAGTAAGCACCAGCTTCTGATATTCCTAAACTCATCTTTTGTTGTAGGTGTCTGAGGACTCACTTGCACATACTGCTTTAATTTGATTCTTACCTACAGAGATGTATCTGCCTGAAGTTTGTCAGCTTCATAGGGAACCACTTCTGCCCGTGTCCTAGGCTTCTGGTAGTGTCAGTCAGTACTGCCACTAGCTGCCATATGCTAAAAGTTTGTAAATAAGGAGTAGAACTATAAAAGAAAAAAATGTGGTTATTTTATTGTAATTAAAATATTCATCGGGTTCAGCAGTATTTTAACTAAAATATGGAAATTAATATGTACAAAATGCCAACAGCCAGCAATCCTTTGTAGGATATTCTAATTACTTATTTTCACAGAATGTTGGATAATTTGTTTTATCCTAATGCAGGGGACTTTCCATTTTTTTTGGTGCAGGAATAGTACCTCTGTAGACTCATTTAATTGCTCAGCAAAGATCTGGCTGACTGAGTACTTTGATCTCTTTACATGTCAGCACATTGCTATTTGCAATTTATATCGGAATAGAAAACAGGGTTACCTGGTATGTCAGTCAGCCTTCTTTTTTGTCTTTCTTTCTGAAAGCCTGACTCAATTTACCCAAAAGGCAATGTGAAATTTGTAATGCTGGCTGTGTATTACATATCTGATCAGTATCAAATTCAGCTTTCAGTGGAAAACAGATATGTGAAGACTTTGTGGATCCTTGAAAACGACCTGATACCAGTCTCTTCAGTTCAGCGTCTCCAAGCAACTATGAGTTCATTTGTTGTAAAATTAACTTCATAAATCTGCCCCCGTCCCCTGCAGTTGGAGGGGCTTTATCTATTGGAAATTTCACAATATCTAACTAAAAGAAACAAAACCCCCGATCTACCTGTTACCGTCACTTTACCAGATAAACAGTAACATCTACATCCTGGGTCAGGATGTGTTGCAAGTCCCACATTATGCAAGTGTTTTTCGGATGAGTTCCCCACACCAGAGAGCTGTGAGTCTCATTTGCATCAGTAGCACACCAGGCCTTTGGCCCTGGCAGCTGGCAGCTCAACCCCACCGTACCAGGCAGGAAAGCTGACATTACACTTCTGCTCTCCAAAAAAGGCCTTGCTTTGATCCCTGACTTCATATCTATAGGAAATTCTCCCAGATGGGATATAGTCACAGTGATGTTTTCCTACTACAAAAAACATTCTGCTGTCATTAGTGCTGCTTAGGGAAAGCTTGGCTTTCAAGCACAACCTCATCAAACGTAGGTCAGGAGCTGTGTCAGGTGCCTTGGCACTACGAAGTATACGGTGGGATCCAGTGGTGGAAAATGTGCAAGCACCTGCCTAGGACAGTATGACTTTCCTCAAATGGACACACAGGATTCATTAAAAAGAGGTCTTCTGCCTATGGATGGCTGATCCTCTTTGTTCTTGAAAGCAAAGCATGGTGTGTTTTAAGGAGGCTTATTACAAGGGGATCATGAACATGGTTCTTTCTTGAAAGAAAACCCTGGGGGAAGTCGACTACCATACTAGAGACTTTAAGTATGTGTGGCACCGTTCTGTACGTAGAACAACCAGAAAGCATGGTGTGATTACTTTTTGTCAGCGTATTACCTGTACTGTCTCATTTCTGTTTTCTTGGCAATCTACATAACTATAAAATGCACTGAATTAATCAGACTGAGAAAACAAATGGTTCCCATCTTTCACCTGTAATATTTATGTTGTTGTTGCCACTGCCGTTGTTTCTCTTTTCTGGTTTTATATGTGGTCTGTTTCTTGAAGTAACAGCTCATTTTTCTTAAGTGAAGAAATAGATGCCGAAACATCATCGTTTGAAACTATCTCCAGAACACACTTTCAAGGCATCCGTCCTAAACTTTCAATGCTTTAGGCAATAATTTATAAAGTGCCATCAGTCTGGCATTTGAAATAATCACATTTTTGTTATTTTATCTTGCAAATTGTGCGCTTCATATCTGTCATTCAGTGAAAAATACCCTGAATTTCATATAAAACTAATCTTTCTGTCATTCCTTGTTCAGTGTCACACTGGAGACGGTGGCAAAAGATGAAAACTCTCACAAGAAATGATAACCTCTGTATATCAAAATGATTGCAACTTGTTCTGCATTTTCAGGTAAGTGTATGAACCATAGAAATGAAGAAATAAACAGCATATTGTTTTTAGAAATGTCTATCACTTGTGATGAAAAACTATGGGGAGCCGGTGCAGAATATATGGATACAGTTATATTTACAACTCTGTATCCTCTCTAAATTATGCACACAGTAAGAACTGCGCATCTGAATTAAACACAGCAGGCAAGCAGTATTGAGGTTTACTCTTTGCAGTCTGCAATATGTGAGATATATAAAGAAATAGATAAATAGAAGTATGGATAGTTTTATCTCTGATGAAGATTTCATATTCTTGTAACAGGCAAGTCCCCAAAAGTTTGGCAGTTCAATATATCATATGCATCTCCAACATCAATTTTCACCTGTGCATTCTCTCTGTCTTTATCTTTTTGAGATTTTTATTAAAATTCTATTAAAAAAAAAAATGTGGGTAGCATTCAAAGGCTAATCCAGGTGTTGAGATTTTCTAAAAAAACAGTAAGCCACTGAGGCAGACTTCCAACAGCAGCCTGTGGAAACTGTCTTTAGATATGATTCTTCCATTCCCTAGAAGAAAGCAATCAGTCATGTCTCTAGCCAGGAATGTTTTCTGGAGTTGTTTTACCTTCTTTAAGCACTTTTGACCCTGTTATTCCTCATATTTGACTGTTGTTGCTATGGATTTACTCCATTGATATGTTTTCTTCCATGATACCAAAGCCAGTAGTTGGATAAAAGCTCTAAAGGGAGTACATGAGAACTACTAGAAGCTGTATTGAAGAAAGATGGTGATCAGTCATAAATCTAAACATATCTATTGGAAAGTTCATCAACACTCTAGCAAGACTAGGAAGAAGAAAATTTGTAAATTAAATAAAAATAGTTTATTTTCTGAAAGGTCATACTTATTTAATATTGACAGTCAATGACCACAAAGACAGTAAAGACACTGCAGCTAACCTGGGGAGTAGGCTCCCAGATAGAGAGTGTCTGTTGTATCAGGCAAACAGGAAGCAGAAAAGGCTTTGAAACTAGCACTGCATATAGGAATTCTTAATGACAGCAGTCTTGCAGAAAAATTTTGCAGAACAACACTAAACCTTGGCTTATCACTTGATCAAAGAGCCTCCAAGGCACATTTTCATGAAACAGGAACGGATACTGGCAATGCAATTTATGTTTTGCTTACTTTGGGATCAGGTTGAAGTTAACGCACTTCCAGTGTTTTTGATATTAGATGACACTGTGGAACAAGACACTCTGTAATGTTTGTATTGGCCATTGTGTGTGTTTCTAGGTGTGTGTTTCTTCTACATCTGACCAATAAACAAAAAACCCAACACCTTCTACCAGATAGCAATTAAGCTTTCAGACATACTCAGTCTGAATACATTTAATATACTGGTGAGCTGGAAATTTAGAGTTATTTTTGTTAAATATAGCATGTCCCACAAAATAATAATTTTAAGTGAGAAAATCTCAATTTTGCAGGCAAACTTTCCCTTTATTTTGGAAAATAATTTCCAGTTCCCTCTCAGACCAAGATATGATGGACCAGGAAGGCTCCAGAGATCTTCTGAAATCCCATCATTGAATTAGTCATTGACAAAGGAGAATAAGCTAATTCATTTGCAGAAAGACAGGTGCTGTATTAAAGGATATGTTGCAATCTTTGATCTCAACCTACTCCTTGTGAATCAAATGTTAAAGTATTTATATTTGCAGGTCTTTGCAGAAGTTGTGCATATTCCTTGCACACGATCATAATATTTTCTTGAATTTCAAAGAAAAATAAGTCTATGTTCGTATTTGCTACCTCATCCAACATTAGCTCTGATGGCTCCCATCGATTATTTTGTCATGTTTGTTCACTGCAGTTCTGTAGAGTATGTAAGATTAACACACACTCTGGGGATGGCATGTGCCCTTGACAGAGGTCAGCATGGACTTTTTGGAGCTGACACATTTCTTCAACAGTGGAACTTTCCAACATTTTCTGCTGCTTCCAGTAGGGGTTTAGGTACTGTGGTTCTGTCACTGCTCTTTTTTTTTCTTCCATGTCCATACTCCTCTGCATGTCATACTGCTCCACTTCTACTGAGAGACAAGTCATTTGTGTAATACAAACAAAAGCTTTGTTTGCTGTTCAGGATATTGTGCATCTTAGTGTACTTCTAACATTGTTTTAGCTCTGGGGGACACTGCTGTTTTCTCTTCGCTGCTGTTGTACCATTGAAAATAGTAAGTTCCTGGGAGCTAACCACCTGCTGTCACCCTATAATGCCAAACAAGAAAAACTATTGCTCTCCATTACTTTAGTTTTTCAATGTGATGGAAGAATTTACAGAGTTATCAACATTCATGAAATGTACAAAGAATTCTACAGTGATCTTTTATAGACAAACTTTCAAAATCTTTGAAAGAGTTTCACTGAAACAAGAAGTTTAACATACTCCTACATAGTTCATTTCCTGATAAAAAAAATTTAGTAGACTCATTATCAAGGTTTCCAATTTCCTTTAAGTTATCATAACCAAAATGTTTCCAGATGAATGTGTCTTTCCCATCAGTCAGCTTGTTTTCTTTGCACAAATGCAACAGATTATTTCCACCAAATGTATTTTGCCATTCTCATGATCCTACTGGTAAATTTAAGCCAAGTAAGAAGCTAAAAGGAGACAATGCAACTTACATATATTCAGCAGTTTAGGATGCAGTCCACAGATAGGATCTATTCATTCTTGTATTTGCTGTATCCCATTAATTACAATCATTTACTTTCCCAGGAAATATAATAAGGATTAGTGACACATATACTTTGCTCTCCTATTAGCTACTGAAATTTCAGAAGAAAGTCAGAAAGAAGTTACTTCTTGCTGAGAAAAAGACCATTTCACAATTAGATTGCAGGAGGTAATTATCCACAGCAAATGAAACATGCATGTAAAATATGAAATGGTGTTTTCTGGATGCAAACAATTGCAGTACCACAAGTGCTAAAGGTGCCATTAGATTAGATACCACTGAAACTGGGAAAAGGAATGCTTACTTCTTCTGTCATTGAATTTTGCTCTTTAAAATTTAACCAGAATATGTAGATCCATATGTAATTTCTTAATTATACCACGTGGCACATAAGCTATTTGCAAGTGTAGTTACAAGCTTCATTTTTTTAATGGCTGATGTGATGGTGAAATGTGCTGGATCATTCATTTACATTTTCAAACCAAAGCATTACAAAAGAATGCTGCAAGAGAGATATTTTCTCTTTATCCATTCACCATGCTATGTCTCCTGCTTTCACATTCTGCCTTTAAGTAGACACATAAATGAATAAGTTGTATTCCAATACAATACATTTACAAACTGGATCTGTTAGGAACGCTTTCCTTCATTTGTTTCCTTGGCTAGTAATAAAAATTATCTATTCATTGGAAGAGAGCTAGTTCTATTAGTTAAAAACCCTGCTGTGGAAATTGCTATTTAGGCATTTCTTGAAAGGAGATTTTTGTCAAAAAGTAGCTTATTACTCTTTCTATAGAACAGTTAAAGTATTGTCTATAAATTCTGTTTAATTTCTGGTTCATTGACCTGATACATAGAGTCATTCAGATCTCATTGTATCTATCCTGCAGCCACAAAACAACATTAAGGACTTGTTCCTGATCTCAGTGAAACAAAGTTGTATGTCCTGATGGAGTTGCTTCAGAATACTCACACATAAATGACCAGTAATCACAATTTTAAAACTGTAGTCTGCTTCTCCACGATCGGAACTAAACCCTAAGTTTGTACAATAAAGACTTTTTATAATTTTAGTTGAAAAAATGTTCCTGTGCCTACACAAAAGTTTAGTTACTAAACTTCAAGATCTCAGCTACTGAATTACTGTGAAATCTGAGTGGACTGAAAATAATTGAGACAAACTCCTTGTTTAACAAAATTTGGATAATCACATTTTCAGACACTGTCTCTCTAGTGTGCATAAACCATACCCTGCAGGCTTTCATTAGTATAATACTTCAGTTACTGTGCTTTTGGCATACATATTTTGGTCTTGCCACTGGGACCTCATTCATAACAATGGTAGCTTCTTCTGGATAAAAATTAGATTGGAATGTATTTTGACATTGTGTATTGCCTATCTGATTTATAAGTCATTGGATAGTTTCAGGTTACAGTCTGGACTAGAAAAAAGTAGAACCATCCAGTCCCTCTGGGTGGTTCTGACTAAGTAAGCCTACTAAAAGACTCCTGTGAACTTCACTTGGCT